>NC_060070.1:92489679-93119679 GCF_922984935.1 Meles meles
ACTTACTGTGCAGTTGTAGTAACTATGAGCCAAACAGGGTAAGGGACTGACCCCAAATTACACAAGACATTTGTCTTACAGGTAACCCAATGAAGAGGACCTAGGAATTTTGTTCTTGAGGATTTCATGTCGTCTGTTCTCAAAATCCACCAGCAGTCACTAAGTTTGAGGCACTATGGGAAAATCGCGAAGACTAATGTGAGACATCAGGAAGGCTTCACGGTGGTGTCATTTGAACTGAGCCTTGAAGGGATGGCTCATGGACTTGTGACTCACATAATAGGCAATGGTAGAGCATGAGGACTATTGCCCAGAAGTGAAGGTGGCTGAGAAATGAGCACAGACTTTGGAAAGAAAGCAGAGGAGAATGGGGAGTGACTGGAAAAGTGAACTGGAGCTAGATCACAGTGGACTTTGCATGCCAAGCTGAGTACTAGAATTTTCTGTTATTGGCAGTGGAAAGCCACTGAAGATACTGGAGTAGAAAGTATGCAAAGATGAACTCTGTGCTTAATAGGAAGGTTACTGAGGCTGCCTGTGGAGAAGCAATGGGAGGGAAAATATGGGGGCAGAAAACCACTGTCACAACAGTCCAAGTGAAAGATACACATGATGTCATGGATAAGGACAGGTCAAGAAGATGGGATGAAGGAATGGAGACCACCTTAGAGCTAAGCAACATTGCAGGGGTTGATAATGTTTTTATTAAAACAAGGGATATTATTTCAATTTGCGTTTCCCTAGAAGTAGACCCTAAGAAAACTATTTGAATATACTTTATTTGGAAGGTGATCTTAAGGAATAACAGGAGAGAAGTAGGGAATTCAGGCAGGAAAGGGAAGATAGAAAAAAAAAGATGGGGGGAATTATATCAAGTCAATTATCCCTGTGGGCAATCGAAGGTCAATCTTGCTGGAGGTCTCTGGGAAGACATTGGAAAAATGCACATCTCTGAGTTTCCTTGAAGAGCAAAGGAGTAGGAGCTATTTCTCATCTGACTCACACCAGCCATTGTTTGAGGGTTGCTCCCAGGAGCACTTGCTCTGACGTTTTGGAAAGTCCTACATGCAGGAGCAGGCTCGGGTATAAAAGTTTCAGGTGTGGGATGCCTGGGTGGCTCAGTCGGTTGATCGTCTGCCTTTGGCTCAGGTCATGATTCCAGCGTCCTGGGATCAAGTCCCACATCCGGCTCCTTGCTCAGTGAAGAACCTGCTTCTCCCTCTGCTTTCTGCTTCCCCTTTTCATGCTCTTTCTCCCTCTCTCTCTCTCTCTCTCTGACAAATAAATAAATTTAAAATAAAATTAAAATTAAAAAATAAAAGTTTCAGCTGGTTACAGTTGGAAGCTACCAGGTAGCTGTGTGGAAAAACAAAAATGATGAGTACCTGGAAGATGAGGCAAAGCTCTGATAGTATCTGCCACACATTCTTTGCATATAAGACAAGTAATTTAGCCAAGATGGCTCCATGTCCACAAACAACTCCACAAGTGAACCAGTTATTTCTGAGAGCGGGCCCTAACAGCTGAAATGCCCAGCTTCTGTGACCCCAGGAAGGCAGTGAAGGAATCTGAAGTACAATAATATGGTTCTGTCAATTTTTTCTTTGTGTGTTTTGATGCCAAGTTATTAGGTGCATGCAAATATAAAATTGTATCGTCCTAGTGAATTAAATTTTGTATCATTGTGAAGTATCTCTCTTTATATCTAGTAATGCTTTAAAACCTATTATTTAATATGACTCTAATAAAGTTTTGTTTTGTTAGTGTTATATGTTATACCTTTTCTCATCCTTTACCATTCTTTCTATAGTTCAGTTACCTCTACATAAACAGTGTATAGTTGAATATCGGGTCTTATCTAAAATAAGTCTGAAAATCTGAAAAATTTTGTATTTTAAATGGGAAATTTTAGTCATTTGACATATAATAATGTAATTTTTATATTTGAGCTTAAGTCTACCATCTTACTAAGTGCTTTCTTTTTTTTTTTTTTTAAGATTTTATTTATTTATTTGATGGACAGAGATCATAAGTAGGCAGAGAGGCAGGCAGAGAGAGAGGAGGAAGCAGGCTCCCTGCTGAGCAGAGAGCCCGATGCAGGGCTCAATCCCAGGAGCCTAAGATCATGACCTGAGCCGAAGGCAGAGGCCCAACCCACTGAGCCACCCAGGCGCCCCTTACTAAGTGCTTTCTATATGTCCTACCTAATCTATATTGCTTCTTCGCTCCTTTCTTTGCTTCCTGCTAGAATTATTTTATTCAACTATCCTCCTCTATTAATTCAGAAGTTATTCACCCTTTTACATTTTTTAGAAGTTACTCAAAGATTACAGTATGCCTTCTTAACAAATCCTAATATTAAATGATTTTTTTACTCTCTTCCCCCAAAACGTAGGGAAGGACCTTAGGACCTTAACTCCCCTTAAACACTATTATATTATTATTTTTCTACACAGCCAATATTATTTTTTATGTATCCACATGCTTACCATTTTCAATGGTCTTCATTCCTTTCTATATCTCTAACTTTTCATTTGGGATTATTTCCTTCTCCTCAAAAAATATCCTATTAATGTGGGTCTGCTGGTGATTAATTACCTCAGTTTTTATTAGTCTAAAAATGTATATATTTCATTTTCCCTCTTGAATAATCCAGAGTGGTATTGAATAATAAGTTGGCTGTTGTTTTCTTTCAGCTCTCTGAAGAATTCTATTGTCTTCTGGCTTCCCTTGATTCCACTGAGAAATTGACTCTATATCTAATTGTTGCTGCCTTGAAGCTAATCTGTGTTTTTGTCTGTTTTCAAGTTCTTCTCCTTATCTTGGATTTTCAGCTTTTATTTCTGCTCTAATAGGAAACATGTGCTTTTTAGTCTTACTCTAATAGGTGTAGATTTCTTTTGACTTATTCTGATTTAGATGATTAAGGGAGGAGCCTAGGGCTTATTGAATATATGGATTGATGTCTTTCATCAGTTTTTTTGAAAGATCTCAGCCATCATCCCCTTGTATATTGCTTCTGCTCCATTCTTTTAAACTTTCTATTTCCTGTGGTCTTTTAGACTGGCCTCTATATTTTCTGTGGTTCATTCTGGATACTTTATTTTCTCATCCAACTTCTAATTAACTAATTCTTCATTCGGTTTTGTCTAACATGCTGCTAAACCTATCTTTGGAATTCTCAGTGTCAGGTGTTTTAATTTTTAATCTAGCATTTCCATTTAGAAAAAAACAGTTTCAATTCTCAGCCAAAATTCTGAATCCTGTCTTTTATTTCCTTAGTCATACTAAGTACTGTATTTTTAAAAAAAATTAAATCTGCATGCATAACTTCAACATCTAGAGAGGAGATTATATACTTTTTTTATATACTTGCTCATGTGTCCTGTCTCGTTATGTGTCTGATTTTCTATTTTCGTTCTGTTCTTATGGGGTTTTTTTTGTTTTGTTTTGTTTAACCAGTATGCCCTGGACACTGTAGGTGCAAAATCATTTGTAGGAATGATCTAACACCAGGATGGTATCTTCTTCCGGAGAGGATTTACAGTAGCCTGAAGGCACTGGCAACACTGGATCACCTTAATCCAATTTCAGGAATTGAGATGAGTCAAAGCAGAGCTTCAGCCCCTGGGAGAACCTGTCTACTTCTGGTTCATCGTAAGTCCTCAAGTGCAGTCCTTTGGGGTCCCAGCCCAAAGCAAGAGAGTTCAGCAAATTCTCTTCTTGATAAGCCTTATCTCTTTCCCCAGGACACCCTCAAGAGTCCTGATCATTCTTTCTACCTCAGTCCCCTCCAAATCCTAGCCCAACAATTCCCCACTACCTTATTTATATTATCAGCCTCAGATGCTTCCGTTTGTTGTTGTTTTGTTTTCATTTTGATTTTTTAATATACAGCATTTCTAGTCGCGCTCAGCAGGAAGGTGAATCTGTAGTACCTGGTCTGCTGTTTCTGAAAGCAGGCACAATGACGTGTTTCCATGACATTTGCAACAGTGTTAAGAAGGTGTTTGTTTTTGTTTAAGCCAACAGCTTATTCAAACAGACTAACATGTTATGGACTATCATAACAGAGTTTATTTTTCTGAATTAAAAAAAAAAATCCAAGATTTATACAGTTGATTGGTTTTAAGACCAAAGAGGGTTAATCAAGAACAAAGTTAAATGATGAGCTGGTTTCAGGTTTTGGAAATAAAATGAGATTCGGTGTTCATGTTTAAAGAGCCACGACGAGCGAAACGACCGGACTGGTGGATGGGTATAAATTTATACAAAGGGATAAAGAGTCAAAAGCTTGATCTGGGGTGATAGACTGGGGAGAGCAGAATGAGTTCAGCACTGAATGGCCTTCCTCTAACGTGTTCATGAGATCCCAGTAGAAAAGGCCAGTCCATGGCCAGAAGTGGGATTCTAGCTGGATGATCTGAGAGACCAGAGAAATGGACTTGGGAGCTGCTTGTGCTCAACTGGACTTGGAACGAGGGGGGCTAACTGAGCCCAGAGAGTATACAGAGAGGGGCATCTGCCAGCCCAGCATGTAGGGCAGAGGGAGGCAGAATGAACTCCAGGAGGTGGGGAGGTACACCCTGCGGGTCCTGAAGGCCCTGGCAAGAGGCTCTCTTGAAGCCTGGGGGTTATAGGGCTCATTTTCCCTGAAAGATTGAGGCTGAGCTGTGGGAGAGGCTCTGCTGACTGTGAGAGCAGTTTTCGTGGCATGTCGGGAACCCAGAGGCTCCTGGGAAGGGGTTAGGGAGCGAGTGGGAGGCCAGGAAGCAGAGGCAGTGTGTGAACTTCTTTTTTAGAATGTGTGTCACTCTGCAGGAAGAATTGTGATGGTGATTAAGGGAGGAGCCAGTGGGAACTAGTGGAGGAAATCTGTGGGCAGAAAGGAAAGAGCCAGGGCGGATGGACACCAAAGAATCCCGGGAGAAGGGTGGGCACACCCCCCAGCAAGCCCTGAACTCCACCAATAGTTCCCATTATTCCCATATTCCAGATGAGGAAAGTGAGACGCAGAGAAGCTTGACTTGTCCACATGCCTGCTAGAGAGAGACAGGGCTGGGGCGGGCCCAGTGTGCCGGGTTAAGAAGCCCACCCCTCAGCCCACCTCTCCCCACCCCATCATGATTTCAGGGCGTCCGTGACCATGACCACCCCTGTCACCACCACATTGCCAGCGTCATCACACCCACCACGGCCTCCACCACCATGACCACCACCGTCACTGTCCATCCCACCACAATAATTATGCTCACCCATACAAGATTTCCTGGGCTGGACACATGCAGTTTCGGTCTTTGGGGTCTCCTATTCTGAGAACATGCAAGCAATAAAATAAACTAGACAACACAGTCAGCCAAAGCCTTTTGATCATATGGCCGCTCGGGGCTATGCCAGTCCTATAATCAGATAGCCTGCATTCCCGGCTTCTTGAGAATGCGTGATGGAGGAGAGGGCATGTCAAAAACTGGTTTTCCCCTTGTTCATCTTTTCCTAGGGCAAGGTCTGTGGATCTCCTCCATCACCCATTCTCACCCTACCCCAAATCCTCCATTCATTGTCTCTGAGCTGGGACGATTAAACAGATTTTTCTGAGGAGAAGTCCTTAGGGATGGCAGTGTGTGCAGAGGGATTAGGGCTGGGCTGAGGCCCAGTTAATTTTGGTCCTCCTCCGAGACTCTTGGCTTCCTGCAGAGACATGTTCCCCACTTATCAGGGCCCCTATCACTCCCCCAACGCACCACATCCATCCTTGGTAAAAAACAGGGATGGGAAGCCCGGGTTTTACTGCGGGTCCCAGACCCTCCCCAGCTCCGCCCACAGTCCCTCTTCCCCAGGTCCCCCGAGCCTCAGGCCTGGAGAACTGGAGGCTGGGGATGGAAAGGGAGAGAAGGCAGGGAGGAGGCAGGCCTGGAGATCCTCAGAGAAAGTTTCCAGTGCTGGACGTCTTGTTCTGAGCTGTTCTGCCAATTCCCACTCCTCACTAATCCCAGGATTAGAGCAAGTAGAGTCCGGGAATACAGAAGCCAGAGTCTGGGAATGGGACGCAGTGTGGTGAAGGGAAGAAGGCAGGCTGGTGTTGAAACTCCTGCTCAGCTCACTGCCACCGGCTGTGCTGTCCGGGCAGGCCACTGACCTCTGTAAGCTCTACTTCCCCACTTGTCAAATGAGGATCATCAAACCTGACCAGGATTAGAGAGGATGTGTGTAACACGGGGTGTTCAGTAAGCAGTGGCTAAACTGCCTGTTGCCACCATGGGAGGAGCTCGGAGTGGCAGCAGGAGTGGGAAAGAATGGGTGTTTCTTGCCCCTGACTCTCGAGCCCTGGGAGGGAGTGTGGCTGGGCAGAGAGAACATGACATTGGCCTGAGTTGGGCTGGGTTGGACCTCTGCTCCTGTGTGTGAGCCGGCAATGGCTCCTCCTCACAGGGCTGCCACTTCCACACTGACTTCCCAGATGCCTTATAGGCCTGCTTCAAGGACTGAGGGAGATTTAACACAGGTGTGGGGCTGGCACAGTGTCTGTCTCATCTGCCTGTTTCCCTTCGGCCTCTGTCCGAACCCAGTGAGTCCAGGACCCTGGTTTCATCCCCTGCCCTCCTCAGACCGGCAGACAAAGGTCCCCAACCATCCCAGTCTCGCCTAATTCTTCCCCCTCCTCTCCAAAACCATATTCACCTGTCACTTCCCTTGCTCAAGAGCCTACCATAGCTCCCTATGACGAACCACAGGTAAACCAGCCCTCTCAGCTTGGCATTTGAGGCCCCTACACCCCATCTTCTGACCCCATCTTCTCTCCCTTGTGTCACCAGACACCCTTGCCCTGTGCTTACTTGGCCCCGGCTGACCTCCAGCTCCCCAACCTGTGCTCAAAGGTCTCATCTCCCCCTGCCTCCCTCCCCTCTCCTCCCTAGACTTCTGAGCTGGGCCCCAGCTCATCCGTCTCTGAACTTCAGCGGATATAACAAGTCCCAGACAAACCAAATTTCGAGCAGCAGCCAAGAGGAAGCCTATCAATAATGGGCCATAACATGGTTACAGGGCAGATCGGCTTTGGGAAGAAGCAGGTAATTGAATCTTCCTCTGGTTGCCATCTGTCTCCATCACCCCTGCCTCACCCACATGACGCCTGCCCCAGACCAGTGGGTCCTGGACCATAATACAATTCCATTAAAGAGAGCTTGGGTTCTCTGGGGACAAGCAGAAGGTTTTCAGGAGGGTGAGGAGGAGAGGAAAAGACCAGAGTCCAAGGGGATGAATATGAGAATAGCACCCATCCCAAGACTGATCTGGAAAAGGTAGTGTGGAAAAATCCTGTCGTCTTCAATATTCTTGTTTCTTTTTCTTCCTTTCAAACTTCTCTAATGGGAGCTTTGCTCATAAGAGGTGCTTTGATACAGAGCTCTCACACAACAGTGTAGAGGGCCCCAGCCCCACATTCTGGCCCCAGGCTGCCTGGGGTGATGTTTCCACACTGTCCCTGGCCAGGTACATGACCTGGGAGGGGCTACTGAACCTGTCTATGTCTAAGCTGGCCCGTTTGTGCAATGCAGTGGTAGTAGTAATACTTAGCTCCCAGCTGACTCTGAGGACTAAGTGAATGGATCCAGGTAAAACCTTAGAGCAGAGTGCCCTGTGGGAAGTCTCCCATCATGTTAACTCTTATGGTTAGGGATGGCTGCTCCTCAGGGGCTGCCTTCAGGAGCCTACCTGTTTACTCATTTACTACCACCCAGAGCCTATCTGTTTGCAGAACACTCAGGTCACCGTAGTGGTTAGGATTGCATTAGGCTGCAAATATCAGAAACCTGACTTCACAAGGTTAACCAAGGAGGGCTTATTTTCTTTTCACGCTGAGAAGCAAGGCAGCAACAGCAGCCAACACTGATGTTGTATGTCCATTCTGCCCTCCATAACCCACTCTCCCTTGCCTTCCCACAGTTTGAGCCTATGGCTTTTCTCCTCATGCTCACAGGATGGCTGCTGGACCTCCAGGCATCACATCCACATTCTGGGCAGGAAAAAAAAAGGGAAGAGTAGCAAATTGCTAAATACTCCCTCCCTTTTAATCAGTAAAACCACCTAATCTCCACCTACATCTCATTCGCCATAACCATGTCACAGGCCTACCTTAGTAGTGAAGAAGGCTGGAGGGTCTAGCTTTTTTGCTGGACACAAGGCTGCCCTAAAGAGAACCGGAATTATATAAGGAGGATGGGGAGGATAGGTGTTTGGTGGACACCTAACACTGTCTGCCACCCAGCTTCCCAGCATGATACATGGCATGGGTGTCTGAAAGCCTCACTCTGGAAGCACTAAGGCCCCCAGCCCTGGAGATTTTCCAGCAGAGGTTAAATGATTACTTGGCCAAAACATCACAGAGGGAATTGAAGCAACAGAAAGACATTGAGAGCTCCCTAGCTCTTTCTAGCCTTCGGGCTTTGGGGGTGAGTCCCATACCCTTAATTAGGTTTTTGTATACATTTGGTTTAATGCAAAAAATATTGTGAATCAGAGTCCTAGATTCAAGCTTCACTCTTCCCCTTACTGTGTAAACTTTAGCGAAAAGAAAAAGAAAAGAAAAATACCAAATGTATTTATTTATCCAAAAAATATTTATCCAGTGCCTATTGTTTTCAGTACTCCCTTAGAGGTTAACAACAGTGAGCCGCACGGACAAAATTTCCCACCCTCGAAGAGGTGGAGAATTTTAATAGGAGGAGGCGATAAACAAAATAAATGAGTTTTATCTTTTTATATATTTGATAGATAGTGATGGGAGCCATGGAGAAAAGTAAAGTGGAAATGGGAGTGGCAAGGTGGCTAGGCACCATCATTTTACATGAGGTCAGGGCAGGGAGTGGTCAGAGAAGCCTTCACTGAGGATTTGACCTAAGACCTGAGGGGGTGAAGGAGCGGGCCATGTGGACATCTGGGGAAGGTGTTCCAGGCACAGGGGGCCGGAGGAGCAATGGCTCAAGATGGGTGTTTGACTAGAATGTTTGAGAAACAGCCAGAAGTCCCCAGGGACCAGATTCAGTAGGCAGCAGATTCCTCTTCTGGAAGGAGGAGAAGAAGAGATCAGAGAGGCAATGGTGGGGGTCTGTTAAGGTTTTGCCAGCCACTATAAGGATATTGGCTTTTACTGAGGGAGAAGGGACCCACCAGAGGGTTTTGAACAGAAGTGTGATGTGGTCTGGTTTACCTTTTAACAGGATCGCTGTGGCTGGTGTTAAGAATAGACTAAGTTGGTGGGGGGGGAGGAGAGACTGGTTAGGAGGCAATGACCCAGCTGAGACAAGATGGCGGCGTGGAGTGGGTGGTGAAGGTGGAGCTGGTGAGGAGAGATGGGCTTATGGATATATCGTGAAGTTAGAGCTCTTAGGATTTCTCAAGGACTGCACAAAGTTTCAAGAGAAAGAGAGATGTTCAGGGTGACTACCAGGTTCTTTGGTTTGGAGAACTTAGAAGAAGGATTTGTCACTGACTGGAATGGGGCAGACTGTGGGGAAAGCAGGTTGTTGCTATTCCCATTGGACCCCTGGTTGGAAGGGATGAGCAGGCAATCTGACTCCACAAATCTGGAGTGCAGGGAAGGCGCGGGTCTAAAGTGTAAATGAAGGCGTCATCAGCATACAAATAGTATTTACCAAAGAATGAGCCCAGATTAAAAAGAGAAGACCTGTGAGGACTGAGTCTGGGGGCTCTCCGCTGGTTAGAAGTCAGAGAGGTGAGAAAGAACCAACCAAGGAGACAGAAGGCACAGCCAGAAAAGTGGAGGGAGAACCAGCAGAGTGAGGTGTCTTGAAGGCCAAGGGAATAAAACACGGATGCTTATCTGAAAATATGCATAAAAGCTTCCAAAAAGTTAATGCCCTTTAACTAAAAATTGCGCTTCAAGAATATTTACTTCTAAGTAAATACTCTTGGCTGTGTACAAAGATTCATAGCCAAGGATGTACTTGACAGTGAGGGTTTACAAAAGTAAAAAACAGGAAACAAACTAAATGTTGAACAACAGACAGCTGGTTAAATAAATTATGACATGTCTGTATGATGACCTAGCGCGCACCCATGGAAACCCAGATTTTCTTTAAAAAAATGTTTTTAAACTATTGACTGACCTGTAGACAGACTTATCTTCAGAATCTATTATTAGGGGAAAATAAGCAGGTTATAAATTGTTATGGTCAGCAAGATCGCTGTATCAGTCAGCTAGAAAACACAGAAACCACTCTACTTCAAGCAGAAAGAGACTTAGTCCAGTCAAATTGTTTACAAAGCTGTGGAAGTGCTGGCTACCAAGTTCATTGCTAGCTTTTAGGACATTAGGAGGTTGCTGAAAAACCACAGGACACCTGAACTTCCAGCACCCAAAGTGGAGACAATGCCTGAAGGGTGTTCCAAAATTTGTCAACCCAAGCCCCCACACCTGCCCACCGCCACCAGAAGAACAATGCTGTGATTTATGCCTCTCTTCCACCTTCCAGATTTCGTCCATGTGCCTCTCACTGACTGGCCCGCATTCTAGTTTCCTGGCTTCCAGCCCCCATCTGGGCAGAGGAAAGCGCAGACCCAGGGAAAGGAAATGATAATTGAGTTGCCAACAACTTCTTCTGGTCTCTCCAAGCCGCCAACACCAGGTGGTGTCTGCCCCTTGGAGAAGGCTTTTCTGACGAAATTGCATTGTTATTCCAAAAGGTAGTCCTGTGGCTCCCTTGGCTTCGCCGGCTGCACAAGTATGATGGGTTTACTCCAGCTCCCTGCCCCCCACCCCACCCCAGGGCCTGGGCCTGGCGCACAGAAATCCAGAAGACTGGAAATGAGTAAGACTCATGCCAGGGCACTTACCGGGACCTTCCAGTGGTACCTACTTTTCCACAGGAAGCCACAACGGTCAAGAATCTATCATGATTTTGCAAGATGTTTCTAAGAAAAGCCCTTTTGTATTGTGGCCAGTGGTGGCCAACTCGAACACCCCAAACATTCCTCATTCTGCCTGCACTCTCCCTTGTTCCGGAAGCCCACGTCCAAACTCCAGGGCCCATCTCGCCTCTTTCTGTCCAAGCTCCTGACTCAAGTGCCCACAGCAGTCCTGACTCCCCCAAGGCTAGGATCTGACTTCCTCCTGCCATCTTGCCAGAAGCTAGATTTCCATCCTGAGCTCCAATCTGATGGTGGGCGTCCTCTCCTACTGACCAACCTCTGATGGCAGAGAAATGGGGTTAGCCCTAGTTGCCTGTGGTGGGATTCACCAAAAGCAGCACCCTTTACTCCTCAGGGTTATCATCAACCTCCAGAGGGCATTGCATTCAAACCCCTGCCTCTGGGCAGGGTGCCCAACATTCACTCTTGCTGGTCCTCTATCAATGGCTGGTCATGCTCTTCCTCACTTTGCCTGAAACTCAGTTTACCCCACACACCTATCTGTATGCTCTTGATCTTCTCTCATGAGAAAAGAGTGGGGATGTGTCTATACCCGCCAAGGTAATACGAGCATAGCTTCCTTTCCTCTTAAATGGCTGGGTTAGTGAAGGGTCAGAGGAAGTTCGTGGGTCTGGAGGAATCGGGCATTCTGGATCAAGGACTTATTCTTTTTGTGCCCCTAGAGCTGACTGTCATAGCTGGAAGAGGGAGGCCAGCTCAGAGAAGACGTCTGAAGGGCCCTCCTGTCTCTTTCTGGGTCCCTGGCTTCAGCCCATCCTCTGCGCAGGTGTCCTCAGCCACCTTCGTGCCCCGTACCTGCCATAGCCCACCCTGGAAAGTTCCCTTCTCTCTCTACTTGGCTCCCATCCTGGGCACAGCAATGTTCCCCCAAGGGTGATAATGCAGTCGGCCAAGTTCCTAATGAAGGGTCATGGCCATGACCCCAGAACTGCCTCAGGAAATAGAGGGAGGGTGGAACAAGGTCATATGTTTGGGACAAAAGAACAGCCATTGGGATCCTGAAGGAGATGGGTGGAGGGGATAAGCAATTATTGCTCGAAGCCACTGAGTAAAGTCCAAATGTGGAGAAGTGGCCAAACCAGGCTGGACGTCTTCCTTGATCTCTTAACAGCTTCAGAGGACTCATCTAGCCTGCCTCACCTCCACTAGAATGGGAATGTCCACACAT
The DNA here is from genome assembly GCF_922984935.1 of Meles meles. Taxonomy (NCBI): domain Eukaryota; kingdom Metazoa; phylum Chordata; class Mammalia; order Carnivora; family Mustelidae; genus Meles; species Meles meles. The sequence goes on from NC_060070.1 coordinate 92,501,795, forward strand.
ACCCATATTGATTCCATGAACCTGAGAGAAGCCCCGCATTCAGAACCATGTCTCCCCAGAAAGACTGGGGCTTGAGATAGCCATGAAGGTGACGGGGCAAGAAATCTTTGGGGATAAGCAGAAAGGTATCCGATTTTCTTCCAAAGCTCCCTGCCCCCTGCTCCTTAGTCCTCGCTAGCCTCCCACCTGCCCTGACTCTCCTCACCCCGCCCCCTAGCCCCGCTCAGCTCTGTTTCCTCTCTCAGTCCGGAGTTTGGAGTGCTTCTTTAGACCCCCATTCCCTTGGCGACAGGAGGCTGAGCACCCACACCCTGAGCTTCATCTCTTCTCTGTGGCCACACTCCCACCTCAACTTCACCCTGTTTTGTGCCTCTACTTCCACGGGAGGAATGATCTCCAAAGGAAGACGTTCTGAGCTAAGGAAGGGCTTCTGGATTAAAATTGTATTGCGTGCCTGGCTGGCTCAGTTGGAAGGGTGTGCGACTCTTGATCTCGGGGTTGTGAGCTCAAGCCCCACACTGGGTGTGGAGATCACTTAAATAAATAAAACTTAGAGAAAAAAAGAAAAAAATTGTGTCAATAAAAGCAGAATACATTAAGGCTAAGAGTAGTTCCCTCTAGAAAAGCAAGATGACCAAGTACTGGGAAACTCAACATAATCCACTATCTTTTTTTTTTCTTTTTTTTTCTAATTTATTTATTTGACAGAGGGAGATCACAAGTAGGCAGAGAGTCAGGCAGAAAGAGAGAGGGAAGCAGGCTCCCTGCTGAGCAGAAAGCCCGATGCGGGACTCGATCCCAGGACCCTGAGATCATGACCTGAGCTGAAGGCAGAGGCTTAACCCACTGAGCCACCCAGGCGCCCCCTTTTTTTAATAAAGATTTTATTTCTTTATTTGACAGACAGAGATCACAAGTAGGCAGAGAGGCAGGCAGCGAGAGAGAGAGAGAGAGAGAGAGAGAGAGAGAAGCAGGTTCCCTGCCGAGCAGAGAGCCTGATACGGGGCTTGATCCCAGAACTCTGGGATCATGACCTGAGCCAAAGTCAGACGCTTAATGACTGAGCCACCCAAGCACCACCATAATCCACTATCTTAATATGTAAAATAGAGAGATCGATTTTTCTCCAACATGTTGAAAGGAGAGACTCTAGGAGCAGTTCCATATTACAGACAGATGTCAGCTGTCACCATAAACTATCATCACTGCTATTTGACATTGTTCTGGAATTACTTGACAATGCAATTAGATAAAAGATTAAAATAACAGATATAAATATAAGGAGAAAGCATAAATATTATCATTGGATAATATTCTATACATGGATACTCTAAGATAATCAGCTAAAGAATTTTTAGTAATAATCAGAAAATTTAGTAAGATGACTAGTTTAAAAACAAGATCTATAAGAAACAACAGATGTTGGTAAGGATGCGGAGAAAGGGGAACCCTCCTGCAGTTTTGGTGGGGATGTAAACTGGTGCAGCCACTCTGGATAACAGTATGGGGGTTCCTCAAAAAGTTAAAAATAGAGCTACCCTATGACCCAGCAGTTGCACAACTGGGTATTTACCCAAAGAGTACAAAAACACTAATTCAAAGGGATACACGCACCCCTATGTTAACTGCAGAGATATTTACAATAGCCAAGATAGGGAAGCAGCCCAAGGGTCCACAGACTGATGAACGGATAAAAAGATGTGGTGTGTATATACAATGAAATATTACTCAGCCATAAAAAATAGAATGAGGTCTTGCCATTTGCAACAACACAGATGGAGCTAGAGCGTATAGAGCTGAGCGAAATAAGTCAGATAAAGACAAATACCATACGATTTCACTCAGACGAGCAAAGGGGAAAAGAGAAAGAGAGCCAAGCCAAGAAACAGATTCTTAACTATAGAGAACATACTGAGGGTTAGCAGAGGAGAAATGGGGGAGGAACGGGGGTAACAGGTGATGAGCACTGGCTGATGTATGGAAGAGTTGAATCTCTATATTGTATCCGGAAAGAATGTAACACTGCCTGTTAACCAACCAGGATAAAATTCAAACTTAAAAAATAAATAAATAAAGTAATTAAAATAAAAACAAAAAATGAGCAAGATCTCCTGAACACAAGAAACAAGGTCCCGTCCATGAAGGCAACAAAGTCATAACATGAAACATAGAAAAAAAACTGTCCAGGTGTCCATGGAAAGAGCTATAAAATAAAATAAACATAGACTTGAACAAATGGAGAAAGAGAGACCCTGTTTTTGGATAAAAAGTTAATTCTGTTGTAAGCACATTGGTGTCCCCATAGGAAATCTATACATTCAGTGGAATTCTTTTTTTTTTTTTTTTTTTTTTTTTTTGAGATAACTTGACAAAATGGTTAGAAAGTCATCTGGAAAAATAAATGTGGAAGAAGAGCCAGAGATTTCCTGGAGGGGAAAAACGAAAATAACAAGGAGGCAGTAGCCCTGTAAGACACTTCTAAAAATATTATACAGCTACAGGGGCATCTGGGCGGCACAGCTAGTTGAGTGTCTGACTCTTGGTTTTTGGCTCAGGTCGTGATCTCGGGGTCATGGGATCGAGCCCCACATTGGGCTCTGCATTCAGTGCCGAATCTGCTTGAGTTTCTCTCTCCCTTTCCCTCTACCCTTCCCCCATGCTCGCTCTTTCTCTCTCTCTAAAATAAACAAGTAAATCTTTTAAAAAATATACTGCTATAATAATTAAATTAGTATGGGACTGGGACAGACAGATCAGTAGTAAAGAATGCAGAAATGTGAAATTGACCCAAATAAACATGAGAATTCAGTTCAATAAATTGAGACACTAGCCACATATTCAGGACAAAAATAAGTATGTCTGTATTCCCTACCTCACTCCTAACACCAAAATAAATTGCGACTGGATCAAAGATTTAAAGAAAAAAACATTTGAAAAACAAAACCATTAAAGTGCCAGAAGAAAATACGTGTAAATGTTTTTATGACCCTGGGGTGACAAAGGCTTTTCTAATCATGGAACAAAACAGAAGTCATAACAGAGAAGATTAACAGATGTATCTACACAGAAAGAAAAGAAAAAAAGTTTTAAAAGGAAAAACTTCATAAATGAAATCAAAGGACAAACTAAGAGAACAAGTCTTGCAAGATATGTGACAAAATGCTCAGTTCCCCAATTCTGAAAAAAAAAAAAAAGACGTATTTTACAAAACAATAAGAAAAAAAAACAATCCAATGGGAAATATGGGCAAAGAACATAAACAGTCCATTCACACAAAAAAACACAACTGGCTAATAAAAATATATAAAACATTCCATCTCACAATTTCAAGTGCAAATGAAAGCAAGATAATAATTTTTTACTTATCAGATTGGCAGTGTTAAGAAGATTCTTAACACAGTGTTGTGAAAGTTACGGTTACAGAGGCTGTCTCATACAGTGCCAATGGAAGGGAAATTAGTACATTCTGGAGAGCAATTAGGCAAATCTATTCAATTTTAAATGTTCATACTCTTTGAGCTGACAGTTTAACTTCCAGGATTTTATCCTGCAAAAGTATTTATGCAAAAGCCCAAAGGTAAATGGACAAAGCTGTTCATTGCAGCACTGTTCATAATTTTTTTTTAAGTTGGGGGGAACATTTACAGGGGACTTTGGTTAAATAAATTATAGTATGACCATGGAGGGAAATACTATGCAGCTATTAAAAAGAATAAGGAAGGGGTGCCTGGGCGATTCACTCGGTTATGCATCTACCTTCAGCTCAGGTCATGATCCCAGGGTCCTGTGATTGAGCCCCACATCGGGTGCCCTGATCAGTGGGGAGCCTGCTTCTCCCTCTGCCTATTCTGCCTGCCCCTCCCCCTGCTAATGCTCTCTCTCGCTCAAATAATTAAATAAAATATTTTAAAAACATATATACTGGGGCTCCTGGGTGGCTCAGTCGGGTAAGTGTCTGCCTTCAGCTCAGGTCATGATCTCAGGGTCCTGGAATCAAGTCCCACATTGGGCTCCCTGCTTGGGAGGGAGCCTGCTTCTCCTCCCACTCCTTCTCCCACTCCTTCTCCCTCCCCTCTCCCCCTCTGCTCTTGCTCTGTCTCTGGTTTTTTCTCTCTCAAATAAATAAGTAAACTATACACACACACACATATCTATATATATCTACATATATATATATATATATATATTTTTTTTTTTTTTTTTAATTTTAAGAATAAGAAATCTTTCAGTGATGCCTGGCTGGCTCAGCTGGTGGAACTAGTGACTCTTGATCTTAGGGTCTTGAGTTCAAGCCCCACATTTTTGTACTTAAAAAAAAAAAGAAGGAAGCTTTCTATACATATTATTATGGAAAGATGTCTAAGATGATAAGCGAAAAAAACTAGTTGTTAAACCTACATATGTGATAACTTACATTTGTAAAATAAAATTTAAAATAGCATGCTTTAATCATACCTTGGCCCAGCCACTCCCCCTTCATAGGTCCTTAAGGAAGCTTAACACCCAGGAACAGTGGTAGAGGGAGGAAAATATCATTTTATTACCAGCTGGGACTCTGACATCAAGCCTGAACTCCAGCAAGTGGGACGAAGGCCCCTCCACCTTGCACACAGCAGAGGGCCCAGAAGCTCACAAGGCATGTGTTCCTCTATGTTTGCACCCCTCACTTGACCTGAGGCCACATCCTTGACCCCAACCAAGTACCACCTGTTTTACACACACGTGCAGAAGCCGCTGCTTTGCTCAGGAGAACTCACTGTCCAGTGGCTCTGGAATCTCACCCCTGTGGGGATGAGGGCAGAGGGCGATGAACAGGTAAGAGGCAGGGGAAGGGCCTGACCCACCTTCTGGGGTCAGAGGTGAGGAGCCCTCCCGGATGTAGTGGGTGGACCAGGGCCAGGAATTGCGACAGCTGGTGGCTGGGTCTGCGGGTGAGTGGGCAGGCAGCCTGCTGTGGTGAGAAAGGGAAGGGTTTGTGGGAAACACGGTTGGCAGAAATAGCCAGGACGGTGTGCACCGGCAGTCTCTGGGGAGGGGACCCTCGCCCTCAGGCAACTCCCCCAGGGTTTGTCCTGGGGCACCGCTGGCCACCTGCCTGCCCTAGAGACCTTGAGTCACTTCCTGTGTTTTTCCTTTTCCCCAGGTAGGCTCCTGACTCACAGCACCCCCTTTCCTTCCTGTCCCTCTCTGACACAAAGACAAGGACAAGACCCACCTCAAGGCCAGGAGAAAGAGGACCTTGGCCCCATATAAGTGTCCCTCTTGTCTCTGGACCTCCTGCACCTTGGCCTCTCCATTCCTGAAATAGAGTTGACCCCAGGAGCTGGGAAGCCCAGTTTAAGGGCATCTCCCCCAGTCTCCTGCATCCAGTCCAGCGGGAACAGAGACTCGTCCTTCATTCCGTCTCTCAGAGAGGTGGGCTGGAGTACTTCCTGTCTCCAGCTTCCTCAGATTCAGCCTTCTTTTCTCAGGAGGGCTAGGCCCTCCTTTCTCCTCTCCTGCATTACAGCAGATTCCCGTAAGGGTGAAACTGTATCTCACTGTATCTCATTGCCTCAACAAATGTTTTCTAATTGAATCAGAATCGAGTCTAGTCTCCCCGACAGGAGCCACAGGCCCAGCTGGTTGTGAAACACAGAAATGGAGTCCTCCCCGCAGAGGAACTTTCTCTACTCACTCTCATGATGGATGCTGTGGGTCATCCTCTCAACTTCTGTCCCCAGGATCCTTTGCTCCAAACCCAACCCACCCCTTCACACAGTCCTGCGCCTTGCCCCCCAGCCAAGCCCCATTCTCCCACCAAGAGTTAACAAAGGAATCAGCAAATGCTCTAAATCTTGGCCTATGAGAAGTGAGGGTAAGTTTGCTAGGGTCACTTCAGGGAAAAGATTTTTGATCTTTTTTTTTTTTTTAATTTATTTGACAGACAGAGGTCACAAGTAGGCAGAGAGGCAGGCAGAGAGAGAGAGGGAAGCAGGCTCCCCAATAAGCAGAGAGCCTGACGAGGGGCTCGATACCAGGATGCTGGGATCATGACCTGAGCTGAAGGCAAAGGCTTCAACACACTGAGCCACCCAGGCACCCCAAGTTTTTTTATCTTAAAAGCAGACCCAGGGGCACCTGGGTGGCTCAGTTCATTAAGTATCTGCCTTCAGCTCAGGTCATGATCTCGGGGTCCTGGGATTGAGCCCCCGGGGAATCTGCTTCTCCCTCTCTCTGTTCCTCCTCCTGCTCATTCCTTTCGCTCTCAAATAAATAAAATAATCTTTAAAAAAAAAAAAAGTAGACCTGTAGGAAGAGGTAGTTTCTCTTCAACCTCCAGACATATCATGTCTAGATGTGATGTGTGGAACTTCAACAGCCATCTTGCAATCATGAGGGAAGCAAGCCAACATCGGAGGAAGGCAAAGGAGAAAGAAAGAATCTGGGTGCTAACTGCCCGGGATCCACCCTCCCTTGGGAGTTTATTTTTCTTATGAATTAAAAACATCCTGTATTGTCTAAACCGTCTCGAGTTGAGTGTTCTGTTACTTGCAAGTCGAAGGGTCCTTATGACGCAGCTGGGTATTTGGGAAGCCTGGTTAAAGAAACCAAGAGTCATTGTGAGAAGGATGGGTGTGTGGCCCAAGGAGGAAAGAGATCACATTTTCCAAACCTCTGGCTCATGTTTAGCCCCATGACATGGGACCCAGCCAGCCGGGGGCTGAAAAGCAGGAGGAATGTGGACCATGTGTGGATAAAGACACGAAACATGGGAGGTGGAGTGAGGGGCCTCTGGGAACCAGCAGCTCGGATGTGGTGAAAGAGAAGTACGAAGAGGCTCCTCCCAGCACTGTTTCTAAGTCTAAAAGAAGTGGAAACAACCCAGGGGTTCATTGATGGAGAATTGGTTGACTAAATTATGGCACATCCCTAGAGTGGGAGAAGCCTATCCACAGAGCCCCCAAAAGGAGGCAACAGCTAAGCCGGGTCCCTTGGTGGGGTCATGTAGTTCCCCCATCGTGGGTCACGGAGGGAAACCAGGTCCTCCTCCAGCCCAGCCGAAGCTGAGGGGTCCGAGGCTGACCCCAGATCAGCTCCTATCCCATATTTCTAGATATCATGCATTCTAACCCCCAACCCCCAGCGCAGCTCTCCCTTCCTGAGGGCAGAGTCCCAGTAGTCTGTGTCTGGGGGCTGCCCCTGGGCCCAGCACAGCATTTAGGGACTGATTACCTGGGGCCCAGGAGGAAGGGAACATCTGCAGAAGGTAAGTGGGGAAGGAAGACACTCCAGGAAAAAAGGAACAGGCAAGCAGAAGGGCCAATGTCTCTCAAGCAGTATCACCGCCTAGAAACAGGAGACACTCCGAGATGGCCAGGGGAGGAGATAAATGGAGTCCAGAGGGAGGAAATAAGGAGGTCCCGTGTCAGTAGTAGCATCAGAGAGCAGATTCTGTCCACTCAGCACTGTGGGGAGACAGGCACCGGCCACAGCCCATGGGCACATATCCCACCTCCCAACCCAGGACCAGCACACGTATGTGTGTGTACATCTGGGATAAACGTTCCCGGAACCATGCTTCCCCCACTGCACGCAGGCAAAGCCTCTATTCTCCCTTCTGTTCTGGCTCCATTCTGTTTTGTTTTTAGAACACTGGTCCCAACCTACTGAATTAATTTCCAACCCAACCAACGGGTCATGACCTACAACTTAAAAACTCCACTCTAGGGCAGTGACACTCAAGAAGTGGTCCACATCCACGAGGCCCGTCCACAGCCCCTTATGACCAGCCTGGGACAGGCCTCGTAGGGAGGCCAAGTGCAAGCTTTAGACTGCCCAATAGGACAGCGATTTTATATCTGTTGACACCAACAATAAAATATTAGGACTTGTACTTCGTATGTCTTATTTTATTTTTCTGATCATTTCTTTGTATTATGTTTTATAATATTATTGGTCTAGGACAAATTGGAATTTAAAAAAGAACAACAACCAAAAAAATGGCCCTTCGCCCAGGCTGTCTGAGAAGCACTGCTTCAGAGCACAGAGGTCTTCCCCAGAAGCTCCCAGTCCAAGTTGGAAAGCTCCTCTGGCTCTTCCACACTCCAGAGTGGTCTCAAGGCGACCCGCTCTGCCAGGTCAGCACACACATGCCCTTGGAGGCTCAGTCCCATGGTCCTCTGCAGGACGGTTTCCAAGATGGCACCAACACGCATTCATTGTTTTCCCCCAAATTCCCACAGTGTGTTTGCCTGTTCCATTACTTCATGTTTCTGTCTGTCTGTTGATGGACCCACTTACCATGGAATCAGGCCCTGGGTCCAACAGGAGCACAGTGCTTTGGCCACAGCATGTGCCCAAAGGTTCTTTTTTTTTTTTTTTAATGTGTGTTTGTTTGGGTGTTTTTTTTTTTTTAAGATTTTATTTATTTCTTTGACAGACAGAGATCATAATTAGGCAGAGAGGCAAGCAGAGAGAGAGGAAGGGAAGCAGGCTCCCTGCTGAGCAGAGAGCCCGATGCGGGGCTCAATCCCAGGACCCTGGGGATCACGACCTGAGCCGAAGGCAGAGGCCTTAACCCTCTGAGCCACCCAGGCGCCCCTGCCCGAAGGTTCTTAAGAGAGAGTGAAGGAAGAGAGAAAGAAAAGCAGATACACAGTAGGAAGAGCAAGGCCGGGCTTCATGCAGTTCATGCAGTCTTACAGGGATGGAGAATTTGGAGCCAGGCCCTTCTGAAAGCCAGAGAAGGGCCCTGGATGGAGATCCCAAATGAATCCTAGCCAAGGTGGTCTGGGAGGGGAGCAGGAGACTAGGGGAGCAGGGTGAGAGAGAACACGCAGGCTGCTGAGAGCCAGGCCTCCTCAGGCACTTTGGGGCCAGCCCTGAGGAAGGGCGCCAGAAGGGGATCCAGGGTGAACTGTGCAGGGCGTGGGAGCTGCTAAGTGTCTGCCCTCATGGGAGGGCAAGAGAGGTCAGCCCTCAGCAGGTGGTGCCGGGAGGTCTCACAGTGAGGACGAAGACAGTGGCTAAAGCCAGGTAAACACTCAAGGGGTCATTTCATCCATCCTTCTGCCTCCATCACAAACTCTGGTAGCAGCACCTAAACTTTCCAGTAGCTGAGATGCTCAGACTCCTGGACGCGGAGGGGAAGCTCCTTCCCTTTACACTGGAAGCCCCTGCCATTCCCATGTCAGTTTGAGAGTGTCTTATTTTGGGGGTGCTGCTGTGTGCCTCAGGCAAATCAGGCAATCTCTCAGAGCCTCAGTTTAGTCATCTGTCAAACGGGAATAAAATGCCATGTGAGTGAAGCGATCAGTGCCAGGAAGTGTCTGGCACATACTGGGTGGGGGTCAGCACCTTCCCCTCACAACTCCCTTCCCCAAGCTCTTCCCTAGACCAGCACTCAGCCAGGAAACCTGGACCTCAGTCACACAGTGTGTCCGCAGTGGGTCCACTAATCTGGCAGGGCCCAGGAGGGATGGGCTGCAATGCCACAGGGACAATCAAAGAAGGCTTCCCAGAGGAGGTGAGTTGCAGCCAGGAGCTGAAGGCTAAGAAATGGAGTGAAGGAAGGGTGAGCTGCCCATGTAGGAGACCTAACCTCTGCAAAGACTTGTGGAAAAGAACATGCTGGGGCAGGGGATACGAGGCTGACCAGCCTGGCCAGAACCCAGAACAGGAAAAGGTGTGCAGAGCAGACAGCTGGCAAGGAGAGGTATGGTTGCCACTCTTGAGAGTCAGCAGGCCCAGCATGTGTGTCCCTGCCCCAGAGTAGCCGCTATCCCTACCTTGATTATCAGCTGTGGGAGGCAAGGACAGGGGAGTGGGAAAATGTCCTTTGTGGGCCCTTGGCTCTTGTCATTTTCCTAGAATGTGCAAGGTCCCAGGTCAGGGAAGGGGCTGCCTCTGCCTAGAAAGAATGACTCTACCCAGAGGGACAGCAGCCCAGTCCCAGACTCCAACCCTTCTACCTTCCGCCAGACCCTCTACAGGCTGCCCCACCTGTGGCAGTGGCTGCCCACTGACCCACCCAGCAGCCCCCATCACACACACACACACACACACACACACACACACACACACACGCAGACAGGGGTCACCTGGTGTCCAATGGCAGGAATCCTGATGGAGAAAGGGGGTTTGCCTTGGGCCAGACAGCACAAAGCGGCCAAGGTATGGGGGCTGGAGAGAAACACCAGACATAGAAAGACAGGAGACGCTGAAGCCTGAAAGACAGGAGGATGAGAAAAAAAGAAAGGGACAGAGACGGAAAAGAAGGATGGGGAGAGAGAAGAACAAAAAGAGATAGAGATGGTGAGAGAGAGAGACCCTCAGAACCCAAGCAGGACACTGTGGAGCTCCAGCAGTGGGGCGCAGGAGGACCCCCACCACGCAGGAGGGGTCCCATTTTCTCTATTCCAGCGCCCTCAGTCACCCATACTGGGCCCATCCCCAGGGAAGTCCCTAACCCCCTCCTTCCAGACGTAGACCGCAGGGCCCCGCCCATGTTCGTCTACCCGCAGTCTGAGCAGATCTCACGGGAGGCCCCGGGCACATCCCACCCCAGCAGCACCAAGCCTTGGGCCAGCATAGCTCTGTGTTGTCCCTAAAACGCATTGCTTTCCGTCTGCAGAAAACAGCCCCCTCCCCGCCTCTCAGTGTGTATCTGAGACACAGGCCATCCTAGAGCTCACAGTGGAGGCTTAGCCTGGGGCTGAGGAGGAAGCTGCCTCCCAGAGACTAAGCCCAGCCCCGGGGGGCCTAGGACAGGGATGGGATAGGGAAGGTCTCTGCCAGGCCGCAGGGTGGTCCATCTCCACCAAGGACACGCAAGAACACCGCAGGAGAGACCACGATGAGACCACAGGGAGAACTCAGGGAGGCTCAGGAGCCAAGTGGGGGGTTGAGGGGGGCAGTCGGGGAGGAAGGAGCTTGCGGTCCTCCTGGAAGGCCTCGCTGCCCAGCCTTTTCCCACCTCTCTCCACCCCAGCGATGAGTCAGGGATTCCGCACATTTTGAATTCCTGTCTTCCTTTGGGCGAGATACTTGACACTCTCCTGGGCTGTCTCTCCTGCCACAGCAGTGAAATCAACCATTCTCAGAGGCTCCTCTCTCCATGTCTCCGGGACAGACCCTGCTTTCCCTGGTTAGTCAGAGCAACGGCAAAGGCCCTTCCTGCCTCAGCCCAGGGCCCGCCTCCAGTCGCACACGGGCTCTTGGCTTTGCAGGAGCTGCCCCCCTCCGCCCAGGACCCCCTTCCCAAAAGCAGCTTCTTCTCATCCACAGGGACCCGGTTTGGAGGGCAAGAGCCCGCATGTAGCAGGCACCCCCTGAGCCAACTATCAATGGATGAGGAAGATGCTGGGAGGGGGAGACACCTCAGGCCTTGCCCTCAGGGAACCCCCAGCAAGCAGAGCTGTGGACCTCAGAAAAGAAAGCTCTGTGTGGTTTCTCTGACCTTCAGAGCAGGGCCTAGTCCATGCTTGCTACAATGGAGGGGCTCGGTAACTACTCAGAGGAGTACTCAGAGGAGGAAGGGAAGGAGGGAGCAAGAGGGAAGGAAAGCATCTGGAGGCCCTTGGCTTCTCTTTGAGGGATGTTCTCTGGTTGAGGAACTCCCACCATAGTGACTAGGGCTACTGGGGCCTTTCTCATCCTTGCCCCCCAGTACCAGGCACAGAAAAGCACAGAGCAGTTCCTCGTGACAAAAGTGAAAAGTCTGAATTGAACCAGAGGATCCTGAGCACCAACGAAGCCAGGCAGCTGGCAGGCCCCAGGCTCAGGGGAAAAGCTACCTCAGTCTCCAGACTCACAGTGAGCACAACGAGAGCGGGTGGGAGAGAGGCTGCCAGGGGGTGGGCGGAGGCCAAGGGCAGTGTGGGACCCCCGCCTGGGGCTCACATCTGGCCAAGACTCCCTGTGGTCCTTGAGACAAGAGATGCAGGGGAGACCAGGCAAGGCTGAAGTCTGTGCCTCCAGCGAGATCAGAGAGTGGGGAGAAGAGAGCCACTTGGGGTGGGAGGTGGGGGGCAGAGGACAGAGAAGCCCTCCGACACCCCTGCATGGTGGAGTACAGCCCACCCCCACCCCAGCTACTGCCCCAGCCCAGCATGAGTGGCTGGTAATGGCTGAGGATGGTTGTCTCAGCAAGGCCGGTGAGTTTCCATGAGTGAATCTTTTCCATCCTCAGACCAAAACCTACCTCTCGAACCCAGCCAGCAAAGCTGCCGCTTCCTCTCTCCCGAACAGCAAAGACCTAGAAGGTGCTGTGGAGAGACCTGCCACATAGCAGCTCTTCCTCCTCCAAGCTGCCGCGGGGGGATGGCTGCTGTGCCCAAAGAGCAGGGCGAGACAAGTCAGAGTGAGAGAGACTCTCTTCTGCGTCCCCACGGGCTCCACACTCCTGTCAGAGCTCAGTGACGGGGTGGGATTCAACCCCGAGGAAGTGGGCAGAAGTCAGAGAGACTCCTCGGGTCCATGCTGGGTAACAGCTTATCACCAGGGTAGGAGTAAGTGCTAAGGTGGGAACTGCGAGATAAGGGGTCAGTGAGCCGGTCCATTCACCTACCTATTCCTTAGTTAGCCATCATTCAGGTAAGTGATGTACTTAGTTAACCAGCACTTACACAGTGCAAGACAAAATACAAGCCTGTTATGAATATTAACTAATTGAACGAACTGATTGAATCCCCAGAACAAACCTGTAAAGGCAGCGCTATTATGATCCCCAGTTACAGACTGGGAAACTGAGGCTCGGAAAGGGTAAGTGACTTGCCCAATGTCACACAGCTGAAAAGTGACCCAACTGGGATTCAAGTCCAAGCCCACTGTTGCCCCAACCAATCCCTGCTGCTACCAGGGTTTCAGGAACCTAGCAGGGTCAGGGACGGTGTGAAGTCATTGAGGCGGGATCGGGGATGACCTCTCTCCTCGGGGATGAGAAGGGCCTTTCAGGGAACCAGTCAGAGGCCTCTCCAAGAGAGGACTGGCGCTGGAGAGAGCCGCTGATGTAACTGCTCCCTCTGGTGGGGTGGGGGGGTGGAGCTGGCTTGGGGCCAGGGGGTGTGGCTGCCGTGACAGGGGCCTGGCCAATGGCAGGGCCCAGGAGGCAAGGAACCTCTCCCGGATATTCTATTATCTTGAGGAGAAAGGGAGGCGGGAAGAAAATTTGGCCGGAAAGCAGACTGAACTCGCAACTTGGTTTAATAACCGAATCCCGGTTCTCTGTGGGCTGGAGCTCCCTTTCATTGTCCCCTCCAGGGAAATCCAGGCCAGGCTTGGGGCTGGGAACTGGGAAGCCTATCCTCTCAGCTTCCCCACCCCCACCCCACCAGCCCAGAGCCCCCGCAGTGGGCTCCACCTCCTCTGGACCTCTGACTGGCCAGGTGGGGAAGATGCAGGGTCCTTCCCCAGGCCTAGAGAAGAAGGAGGCCCCAGACATGGCGGCCGCATCTTCCTCCCCAAAGACAAGGTCGTGTGGGTAGGGAAAGTAGACACTTCACCCCCTGCCCTCCCACCACTCGCACACATGCCCTCAAACACAGTCATACACACATCCACACACTCAGAGACACACACATACACTTACACATCTGCCATCATGCACACTCACACGCTCATACACAAACACCCACATACACGCTCGTCCCTCAGCAGTTAGGACCAGGCTGGGTAGGAGAGGGGCCTTCTGGAAGAATGGCATGGCTCGTAGCTGCCAAGGGGTGGGTGGGCAGAAGCCTGGGACCGGGCAGGCAGCCCAAGAGCCGGGGGTGGTGCTGAGAGCCGCCATGCTGTGCAGGGCCAGGGCTGTGAATGGACTGGACACAGCTCCTGCCCCCTCCCGGGGCCTGCCTCTGGCCAGGCCGCCCTCCATTCCCGGCATTGTCTCGGGTGCCTCGGGCAGGGTTCCCAGGCCTGGCTGAACTGAGGGCTTGGCCACACGGCCCTCCTGTGCCCTTCTACTCCCCTCTCCCCTTAGAAGGGAGGGCTGTGCTGCGGGGAAGTGGAGGAGAAGGAAGGTTCCTGAATCACTGGCATCCCATCCCCCAGCCCACACAGGTGGCCTGCAGAGGTGCTCAGGTACAGAGGATAGCCCCAGGGGCCCAGATTCCACAAACCCCATCCTTCTCAGGGCAGGAAGCCTTAGAAGTCTGGCTCAGCCCCACCTGTCCCCTTGACCATGGCACTGATTTTCACCCTCATCCCTGGGGTTCCATCGGCCCTCTTCCCAAGCTGAGCTTCGTCTGGGGTAAGCTCTTCTCCCTCCCAACATCCCCTCTCCCAAGCAATGGGATCTTCACTCTGATCCATGGGAACCACAGGGCTTTACTCTTAAAGGCCAAATTAACTACCTGAGGGGAGAGGAATGCCAGTAATAATGGATTAATGCAGAGCAGCTCCCTCTGCTTCCGGCAGCCGGCACCCAGAATGGGGCTCCTCATCTCTCCCTGCCCGTGCCAGAGAGTGGGGCCACCATCACCGTGGCCGCACCTCCACCAGAGGAAAGGGACCCTGAGAACTAGAAGACAAGCTATCACCCGGGACCCCACATGGCCTCCCTTATGGGACTCGGGCAACACTCCCCACTGGACTCCACGGGGTAACAACAAGAAGGCCACCATCCTGCCTTCACGGGGCCTGTGTCCAGGAGGCGCCCCTCCCCGTTCCGGGATGCCTTCTCTCCTTCCAGCCCCCCCTCCCCCAGCTCACTCATCAGCCCACAGGTCTCTGGTCCTCCCCACACCCCCCGCTGGGGTCTGAAGCAGAAACCCTCCTCTCTGCTTTCACGGGGCACCCATCTCTTCCCTCCTGGCACTGATCAGTGCGTTGGGGTGCCTGTTTGCTCATTGACCTTCCCATCCAAGCCAGGAGCTGCAGGAGGGAAGAGACACATCTGTCCTTCTCATCTGTCCTGCTTGCCATTAAGCCCTCAGCCTCAGGCACAGCTCCTGGCACTGAGAAGGTACTAGGTAAATACAAATGAATAATAAATGAGTGAGAGAATAAACAGCCCATAACTGCCCAGCCTTTAGAGCCATGATGCACATGTCTTCCAGGACTGGCCAGGGCAAGTGCGCCCACACCCCTCTGCTCTTCCCCCTTAACCCATCGCTGTGTGCAGCTCAGGAAGGCCAGCTCCCCACCCTCTGGGAGGAATCACCCGGGTAATCCCCTCCCCTCTCCAAGCCCCACACCCTTCAAGGATCAGCTCCAGTCAGGAACCCCACATCAGGAAGCCCCCCCCCACCCCTGCCCCGACTGCCTCCACTCTTCCTCCGTGACCTCACCTGCTCCAAGCACCAGCAAAGCTCTCTCTCTTCTGGGGCTGCTCTTGAACTTCTGTTATGATGTACCTTTTCCAGTGCATCCATTTTTGGTCCCCCTCAGGTTCCTGGAATCCCCTACAGAGGGGGGCCCTGGCAGACAGTACCCACAGATGCTACCTAGGCTGTGCCAAGAGGCGCACCCTGGTCTGGATCCCCTAAGAGAGGTCAGTGAACCTGGTTTGGTCCGGGGGTTGGAAGGGGTAGTGTGGGGGGAAGTGTTCAGGAAGCCAGGGCTCTGCCATTTCCTTCCCCACCCCCAGGCTCTGCTGGGGAACTCCTGGACCTGGAAAATGAACATCAGAGGAGGAAGCCCCCCCCCACTGTGTGGAAGGAGAGGGGGTGTCAGCCAAGCAGGTGGGATCCTAACAGAGGAAAGAGCTAAGATCAGACATCAGAAGCCAGACTCACAGCCCTTTGGAAGGAACCCAGAGAAGAGAGGAGGAGCCTGGCAGGACAGCACCTGGAGGCACCCATCCTGCTTGGCTGCAACTTAGCTGGGACCTCTAGGGCAGCCAAGGGCATAAGGTAAGGGCAGAGCTATGAGTCCACCCTGCCCCCCAGCCCCGCCTGCCCCCACCACACCCCCTGGCAGTGGCTCAGGCAATCCTCCACTCAAGTCCTCAATGTTCTCAGTACCTATGTGCAGGGGGTTAGGTGCCCACCTACTGTGTGCTGAGAGGGGGCTCGCCAGCTACCCCCCACCCCCGGCCCCAGTGGGCAAGATGTAGAACAAACCCAACACTGGCCTGATGGGGGAACAAGGATGGTGGGGGAGGAGGGGCTCCTTGCACAGATACTCTCATTGTCCCCCGCAGCGAACACACACTCACAGGCCTGCCAACTCCTGAAGTCAGGGCAGAAGCCCCCAAAGGGGACTTAGATCCCTCCTGCTGGCTGACTTTGGATGAGCCTCTTCCTCCTGTCTGTCAGGGGACAGTGATAACCTCTGCTTTACTCCCCTGTCTGCCTGACAATGATGACCAGCCAAGACGTGCTCATGAAAACACTTCTCGTGACTTTCATCATCTGCAAAAAGAGAGGTTTCTCATTATCCTTCTAATCGCTGATATTATTCATCTAGAGAAACTAAGCCTGCTGCCCCTTTGCCTATAGGATAAAGGCCACATTCTATGCTCTAAAAGTTTCTCCGGCTTACGCCCACTTTCTAATTTTATCTCCCTTACACCATAATCTCTCTGCCCTTTCCAGAGTTCCCCCAACACACTTTGTGCCTACCTGCCTGGGTGTTGTGGAGTGCCCTCCCCCAGGACTATCTTTTATTTAGCTCTGTCCTTCAAGACAAAACTGTGGTACCAACTCTTGCATGAGGCCTCCTTCCTCAGCCAAGCCAGCGCTGATCTCTCTCCTTTCCTGTAAGGGATTCGGTTTCCACCAAATGCCATGACGATTCCTGGCTCAGAGTTGGTTCTCAGGAAATAAAAGTTGGAACAGCCACACCCTGGGCCCTAAACATTCTGTATTCACTGACTCATTGAATCCTGACTTGTTGTTGCGCTGAATACTTCAGTATTCCCATTTTCCAGATGGACAAACCAAGGCGTCTGCCTAGTCCCTTGCCCAAGTCAGCATCAGACCAAGACGCTGACGTTCTGGACACGGACGTCAGAGCCTATATACGTGCCTCTAAACACCACAAAGAACTGAGCCACATCCCCTGTTCATCTGTGTCATCCCCCTGCCCCGTCTAGCACCTGGCCCAGCGAATACTCGGTGGGTCACAGCACTCACACACCTCAGACCTCCTCTATACACCCAGCTCACTGTGCTGGGAGTTCCTTTAGGGGAAAGCCCAGAGGCTGGCTCAGGGTCCCAGGAAATGCCGTCCAGCAGCCTCACTGGGCTGGCTCCACACCGTCCTCAGGCATCAGAGTGCCAGATCAGGGCTGGAAAAAAAATGGGCCCCAGCCCTTTGGCCCCAGCATAAGGCTGCCGGGTAGTACGCTTGTTGATTGCGTTGGCGGTGGGCCGAGGTGGTGATTAATGAGTCCGTGGTCACCATGACAGGGTGTGGGGAGAGCCCCGGGTAGGGTCTGAAAGGAAGCAGGCCAGAGCATCAAAGTCCAGGCTCCAGGGACTCGGGACTATGTAACCCAGTTGTTCACTGCCATTGAACAGATGAGAAAACTGAGGCCCCACAGTTGGAATGACTTGCCTGAAGGGGGAGAGCCCAGCGAAGGCTTGCAAAAACACCAGCACTTTCCAGCCTTTCCTCTTCGACCTGCCTGTGGGCCTGGGCCCCACCCTGCCCCCTGGAGAGCTTTATAATGACCTCTGCCCACCCAGTCACCAAGAGGCCCCAACTCTTCGGTGATCCTGGCAGGGGAAGGGGCGCCTGTGTGACAGCTTCGCCAGGGGGCCGTGCCCAGCCAGCAGCGGGCCCTCCAGCCAGAGCCGGGAGAAGAGCTGGGAGAGGGCCAGCCGCTAATTGTGGAAAATAAATCAGGGACATCTAAACCACGCGGTTGGACAAAGGCCAGTTGCACGTAGACTTGTTTCCTTTTGTGCTCTTGCTCGCCCACTTTAATTGTTAATTGAAAGCCGTGAGTTATATAAGTTACGTGGATACCAAAGAAGGAGTTGAATGAGCTCTTGAAAATAAACCACTTGCTGAGTGGTTTTCGGGATGCGGAGAGGTCTCAGAAAAGTCGGTGGTTGAGGAGGGCAGCTGACCCTGAGAGGGCAACCAGGACAAAACTGTCCCCTAGTGACAGCAGTCTGGATCTGCAGGTACAGCAGTCCTAGAGTTTTAGAGCACTAGGATATGTGTTCGAGTTGCCGATTCTTCACAAAATCTCAAAGAAAAGTCAGAAGTTGTGCCATTATGTTGATTTCTCAGTTTAATAAGGAGACAAAACCTCTCCCATCTCTGACCCTGAGCTAATTGAGGACAGGGCTGTGTCTCCCCTCAGACTGGGGTTCCTTGAGGACAAGGCTGTGTCTCCCCACACACTGGGGCTCCCTGAAGCTGGGCTGTGTCTCCCCTCAGACTGAGGTTCCCTGAGGGCAGGACAGTCCACTCCTCGGCCTGGAATTCCCGAGGGCAGGGCTGTGTCTCCCCCCTCAGACTGCGTCTGAATGGCTTTTTCCCTGTAAGACTAAAGACTCCCAGAAAAACAGGAACTATGCTGTTTCATTCCCTTCCCTGAGGCAGGGGCAGGGTCTCTCCATTAAATCCAGCCCACCTTACTCCAACCCACCTGGGTTGAGGAACCAGGGACCCAGAGCCACCTGTCATCGCAGGAAAATCTCGGGACACACCCAGGTGATGGGAGTGGGAAGGGTTAAGAAACTGCAGCTCCAGGGACACCTTTCTCATTAGCTGCCCTCCCCCTGCTGCCTGCTGCCTGCTGCCAGGGCTTGCTTGGGCCTCTGATGGGTTCCAGCTGACAGCTGGGCCTCCTCCATTCTGACCCTCGGGCGGCGGTGTCCTGTAATGACCCCACCACCGGTACCCTTAGCCACCCAAGCCAGGGAGGGCTGGCATCAAGATGCAGTGGGATGCGGGGAGGGAGGGGCAGCCCTGCCTTAGGAGCGGGAGGGGTGCACAGTACAGGGAGCCCTGGAAGAGGGTGTTGGGACTTGGGGTTCCATTAACTCCCTCTGAGGCCCAGAGTGGAGTGACAGGGGCCACCCTACCAACAAGGGCTAGTTTCTTCCACAGCCACCACCCTGGGGCGGGGTGGGGGGGGGGGAGGCCTTCACATAGCCTCCAGCCTGGGCAGAGGCCCGTGTCTCCCCCAGCTCCTCCTCCACCGTGAGTCATTCCCAGCAGTCTGTGCATGCAGAGGCAGCAAACCCCATCCTGCAGTCTGTGAAGAGCGGGGGACAAACTGCAGTACTGGCCAGACGCAGGTGCGGAGCCCAGGAACACCAACCTGGCCGGGAGACGGAGCCTGAGACTCGCGCCTTGAGAAATCCCCAGTTTGGTTTCCCAAACGTGGTTCCTTGCCCTGCATCCTGTCATGCCCGGCTCTCTGAGATTCTGGTGTCTTTCTCATTTGTGCCCTTGTCCCTTACCCGCTCCACCTCCTGGCATCCTTGGGCCTTTCAGGACTCATCTCAAATGTCACCTCTCCTGTCTCTTGGATCTGTTCTCCTTTGCACACCCTCGGTGCCATGGGCATCCTTTTATCTGCTTTCCACATCTCAGGCTAGAAAAGGAGCCCCAAAAGGCAGTGGGGACTGTATTCCATTCCTCTCTGTATTCCCAACACCCGGCACAGTGCCTGGCACAGACTAGGTGCTCGTGGTATTGTTTCCAAAGATGGATCTGGCCAGGAGTTAAATACAATCACTCAGACCCTAATAGCCAATATTCTCTGGTCCCTGATGCTTTCAAAATCCCACCAAATATTCCTGGACAGGCCTAGGAGTTTTCCTATCTGATGTGACGACCTGGTGCCAAAACTCCCCCAGGACCACCCACAAAGGGTAGCGTTGGTGTGTCTGAGCCCTCGAGGGGCCAAAGCTGTTAGTGGTCTGTGGTAAGAGTGGGGAATGCATCTCCCTCTCTACTCCTCTGCGAGATCATCCAAAAAACAGAGCTGCCTGTGCCTGGCATCTTACAGAAGTTTAGGAAACAGAGTAGAATGGATATGATGGACTACATCTCAATCCATTCCACCCTCTGCTAGGTGCCCTCCCAGACTGCAGAGACAAGAAGAGTGAAAAACAAAATAAACAAAACAGTACATTTGTCGGTGTCCCTTGCTCCTAGGATTCAGGATATAATTCAGAGTTGGCCAACAAGATGCGCTTGTATAAGAGTTAAAAGGCTGAGCTTCTGCAGCTCCTGTTGCATTCTGGGAAAGGGGAAGCGTTTTTTTTTTTTTTTTTTTTCTCCTTGTCATAGTTGCTTTGCTGCAGTCCTGGCAGAGAGGGTCAAGAAGGCGAGGCCCATACCTTAAGAAGCCAGAAAAATCTCAGATAAACAATGTAATCTTGCATCTAAAGGAGCTAGAGAAAGAAGAAAAAACAAAACCCCAAATCAGAAGAAGGGAGGAAATAATAAGGTGGAAATAAATGAGATAGAAACAACAAAAACACTAGAAAAGATCAATGAAGCCAGGAGCTGATTCTTGGAAAAGATCGACAAAACTGATAAACCTCTAGCCAGACTCATAAAACAAAAACAGAGAAAGAGAGGATGAATAAACAAAATCAGAAATGAAAGAGGAGAAATAACAGCCAACATCACAGAATGCAGATCATAAGAGAATATTATGAAAAATGATATGCCAAAAAATTGGGCAACCTGGAAGAAATGCATAAATTCCTAGAGACATATAACCTCCCAAACTGAAGCAGGGAGAAACAGAAAATTTGAACAAACTGATTACCAGCAATGAAATTGAATCAGTAATCATTGAATCAATCACTCCCAACCAACAAAAGTCTAGGACTGGACAGCTTCACAGGTGAATTCTACCAAACATGTAAAGAAGAGTTAATACCTATTCTTCTCAAACTTTTCCAAAAAATAGGGAGGATATGTGCTAAGTTGAGTGCTGTGAATTGCGTAAGACTGGTGAATCACAGATCTGTACTCCTGAAACAATACATTATATATTAATTAAGAAATAAAAATAATAAAAATAAAAAATAAACTTTTCCAAAAAATAGAAGAGGAAAGAAAACTTATAAGTTTGTTCTATGAAACCGGCATTACCCTGATACTTAAGCCAGATAAAGACACCACAAAAAAGGAGAACTACAGGCCAATACCTCTGATGAACATGAATGCAAAAATCCTCAACAAAATATTAGCAAACTGAATCCAACAATAAATTTTAAAAAATCTTTCACCATGACCAAGTTGGATTTATTCCTGGGATGCAAGGGTGGTTCAATGATCGCAAATCAATGTGATATATCACATCAATAAGAGAAAGGATAAAAACCATATGATCATTTCAATAGAAGCAAAAAAAGCATTTGACAATATCTGTTCATAATAAAAGTACAACATCTATTCATGATAAGAACCCTCAACAAAGGAGGTTTAGAGGGAATATACTTGAATATACTAAAAGCCAGGCATGAAAAACCCACAGCTAACATCATCCTTAATGGGGAAAAAATTGGGAGCTTTTCTCCTAAAGTCAGGAAAAAGACATGGATGTCCACTCTCACCACTTTTATCCAACATAGTCCTGGAAATCCTAGCTATAGCAATCAGACAAGAAAAAGAAAAAAAAGTTATCCGAATTGGTAAGGAAGAAATAAAACTTCCACTATTTGCAGATGACATAATGATATGCGTAGAAAGGCCTAACAATTCCACAAAAAAACTCCAAGAACTGATAAAGAAATTCACTAAAGTAACAGGATACAAAATCAGTATACAGAAATCCACCACATCTCTATAGACTAATAGTGAACAGCAGAAAGAGAAATTAAAAAAACAATCCCATTTACAATTGCACCAAAAATAATAAAATACCTAGGAATAAACTTAACCAAGGAAGTGAAAGAAAGAGAGAGAGAAGAAGGAAGGCAGAATGGAACGGAGGGAGGGAGGAAGGGAAGGGGGGAGGGAGGGAAAGAAAGGAAGGAAAAGAGAAAGAAAGAAAGAAAGAAAAAGAGAGAGAGAGAGAAAGGGAGAAAGAGATTAATTGAAGACAACAGAAACAAATGGAAAGAATTTCCATGCTCAAGGAGTGGAGGAACAAATATTGTTAAAATGCCCATAATACCCAAAGCAATGTACAGATTTAACACAATCCCTATCAAAATACCAGATGCATTTTTCAGAGAGCTAGCATAAACAATCCTAAAATTTTTATGGAACCACTAAAGACCCTGAGTAGCCAAAGCAACCTTTTTTTTTTTTTTTAAGATTTTATTTACTTGAGAGAGAGAGAGCACAAGCACATGAGTAGGGGGAGGGCAGGAAGGGTGGGATAAGCAGATGCCCCTGCTGAGCAGGGAACGTGATGCGGGGCTCACTCCTAGGACCCCAGGATCATGACCTGAACGGAAGGGAGATGCTTTACTTACCGAGCCACCCAGGCATCCCTAGCCAAAGCAATCTTGAAAAAGAAAAACAAAGCTGAAGGAATCACAATTCAACATTCCAAATGATATTACAAAGCTGTAGTAATCCAAACAATGTGGTACTGGCACAATAATAGATGCATAGAACATGGAATGGAATAGAAAGCCCAGAAATAAACCCATGATTATATGGTTAATTCATAGGCAACAAAACAGGAAAGAAAATGCAATGGGGAAAAGACAGTCTTTTCAACGAACGGTCCTGGGAAAACTGAACAGCAAAGGAATGCAAAAGAATGTACCTGGACCACCTTCTTACACCATACACAAAAATAAGCTCAAAATGGATTAAGGACCTAAATGTGAGACCTGAAACCATAAAAATCCTAGAAGAGAGCACAGGCAGTAATTTCTCTGATGTTGGCTGTAACACCATCCTTCTATGTATGTCTCCTGAGGCAAAGGAAACAAAAGCAAAAATAAACATTGGGACATCATCAAAATTAAAAAAAAAAAAAAAACTTCTGCACAACAAAGGAAACAACAAACAAAACTAAAAGACAACCTACAGAATGGGAGAAGACATTTGCCAATGACATATCCAATAAAAGGTTAGTATCCAAAATACATAAAGAACTTATACAACTCAACACCAAAAAAATCAAATAATCTAATTAAAAATGGGCAGAAGCCATGAATAGACGCTTCTCCAAAGAAGACATCCAGATGGCCAACAAACACATGAAAAGATGTTCGACATCACTCAGCATCAGGGAAATTCAAATCAAAACTACAATGACATGTCACCTCACACGTGTCAGAATGGCTAAAACCAACAACACAGGAAACAACAGGTATTGGTGAGATGCAGAGAAAGGGGAACCCTCTTACACTGTTGGTGGGAATCCAAACTGGTGGAGCCACTGTGGGAAACAGTGTGGAGGTTCCTCAAAAAGCTAGCAATAGAATTATCTTATGACCCAGAAATCACACTACTGGCTATTTGCCCAAAGAAGTTGAAAACACTAGTTTGAAGAGGTATGTGCACCCCTATGTTTACTGCAGGATTATTGGCAATAGCCAGATTATGGGAGCTACCCAAGTGTCCATCAACTGATGAATGGATAAAGATGAAGTGGTATATGCACACAATGGAATGTTACTGAGCCATAAAAAAGAACGATATCCTGCCATTTGCAACGACGTGGATGGAGCTAGAGAAGACAATGCTAAGCAGAATAAGCCAGTTAGAGAAGACAAATGCCTTGTGATTTCACTCATATGTGGAATTTAAGAAATAAAGAAAACAAAGGGCAAAAAGGGAGACCAAACAAAACAAAACAAAACAAAAAAACAGACTCTTAATTATAAATTATAGAGAACAAACAGATGGTTATCAGTGGGGGATGGTTGAAATAGGTGAAGGCTATTAAGAGTACACTTATCGTGATGAGTCCTGAGTAATGTTTGGAAGTGCTGGATCAGTATATTTTACACCCAAAACTAACATAACACTGTATGTTAACGACGCTGGAATTAAAAAAAAAAAAAAAAAAAAGAAAAGAAGAAGGGGAAGCCCAGGGTGCATACCTACTACTGTGGATCACAGCAGGTGCAGCGTGCAGCTGATAACAGGAGCAGCTTCCTGATCATGCCACTCCACGTGGTTCTGGAGCAGGGGACCTCATGATCACCAAAGACACAACAGTGCCTTCAGCGGCCCCATTCTGCAGCATAACACTGAGAATGGTTCCTCAAAGCTCAACCCAGAGTCTCTGCCTTTGGCCTTCCAGCAGTTCTGTAGAGTTTCATACTCTGTAATAAATCCCTTCCATTTAAACCCACCAGAGAGGATTCTGGTCCCTGCAGAGTCCTGGTGCACCGGGCTTTGTCTTCTACTCCCCACTCCCTCTTCTGTTCTGTTTCGCAGACTCAGATGCGGGTCTACCAGACAGCCAGACCCAAAACAATCGCCCGCCCTGCTTAGAACTTCCCATGCTTGCCCTTTAAGCATGATACACGGTCACTCGGCCAAGATCTTCCCAAATGTCTTTCCCCTTTGGAGGGTTTTCTTCTAGGAGCTTCCTTAGACAATTGTGCACATCGGAATCCCAATCCAGAATGGCAGATAGATGTTCATTTCGTGTCAGTTTTGGGCCATGCGTAGTGATGGCCAGAACCAGGGTATGGTAAAGCATGAGGCTGCTTCTGGGCTCGAAAGGAGGGAGAGCTCTGGCCAGCTGGTATGCCTGCCATGGCGCAGAAGTGGATGCCGACAGGGCGTGTGATTGCTTCTATATTTGAAGAAGTGAATGAAGGTCCTTCCTGCTTAAGTCAGACTGGGTTCCCTTCAGCCATATACTCCCCGGGCAGCTACCCAGCCCAAATACCACCCCACAGCTTTCTGACAGGACCTGCCAATTTCCCCACCTGAACATCCATTCATTGACCCATTGCCCCAACTATTCCTGATGCTTCCTGATTCCCGTCTCCAGCTTACTCCCCAACCCATCCCTCCAATAGGCACTCTAACTCTCACACTCACTGGGGTGCTGAACTGGAGAGTTGAACTCAGGAAAGAGCTGGAGCTGAAATGGGCTAATTCCTAAGTCCACACCTCCTCCAGGAAGAGCCTTGACCTCTAGGCACCCCAAAGGCCCTCCTTCACACATCTCTGTGACCAGTCTGTGCCGGGCACTCGGGAAGTGCTCGATAAACCCATGGGTCAATGAAAGAATACATCAGATCGCTGCGGAATGATCTCACCAACCACCAGCTTCCCTTTCCCACTCTTGTCTCCTGCCCTTTCCATACTCCAGTACATTTGTTGACACTGACATCCGGCCTCCCAAATCTCCAGGGAGCTTGCACACAGTGGGGCCCTCTGCATCCCATCTGAATCACTGCTGAACCCAAATCCAGCCTACTGCAAAGCCGTGGTGGGACAGAAATCATGTCCTTTGGGGGCCCCCAGGCTCTCCTTTGAGGGAGAGGAGCCGACCTCTGGATACAGCAGAGGTGGGGGCAGGGGAAGCAGTAAGTCATTTTCCCGGGACAAAAACAATCCCTGAGCCCACCCCACAGCATCCTCACTCTGGGCTCTCGCTCACCAGCCACACTATTTCCACTTAAAGGGAAACAGATGGTGTGGTTAATTGGGGTGTCTTCGTGGGCTCTGGCCCTCATTAAGGCCGATGGTGGGGACAATGAGTGATTTACCGGGTCATAAACAGCAGCTCAATGGGGGGGCAGGCCCTCATGCCCGCCGCCCCGGAGATGGAGAGAACAGTGGACAGTGGCCCCTGGTCTTGGGCCATGGGGTCAGGTTGGAGTTTCGACGGGAGGCTCCTCACCTCACCCTGATCACTGGGCTCTGAGCCAAGGCAGTCTGGGGCAGGCAGAGTCCAGCTACAGCTCCTGGGGGGTCCAGATGCTAACAGCTGGAGAAAGTGAACACTGAGCGGAGAGTGGTAGGGAGGAAAAGCTGGAGGAAAGCGGCAACCACAGAGCAGTAGGGACCCCAGGGCAGGAAGGGCAGGAGCTGCTGGAGCCTGGGAGACCCCAGAGGTGAAACTGGGGCCTGCCTCTTCCCAGTGGAGCACAGCCCAGCCCCAGAACCTTCCACAGAGGCACGGGAAGGAAAGGCAAGGAAAGGAAAGGCATCCCTCTCCCCAGGGAAGCCCTATGTGAGGGAGAGGAAGTAGTTAAGAGCGAGGCTCCCTGGGTTCAAACCCCAGCCCTGCTCATCACAGGCCCATGTGATCTTGGGCAACTTCCATAACCCCTCTGTGCTTCAACTTCCCCATCTGTAAAATGCAATAACATTTCCTTATGAGAACTGTCTCCTTAGGGGTCTCAGAACGGTGCCTGGCACATAGCGCTATGTGTTTGGTTTGGGTGATTATTTTTAAAATGAGAGTCCCTATGGGGGCACCTGGGTGGTTCAGTGGGTTAAAGCCTCTGCCTTCGGCTCAGGTCATGATCCCAGGGTCCTGGGATCGAGCCCCGCATCGGGCTCTCTGCTCAGGAGGGAGGCTGCTTCCTCCTCTCTCTCTCTGCCTGCCTCTCTGCCTACTTGTGATCTCTGTCTGTCAAATAAGTAAATAAAATCTTAAAAAAAAAAATGAGAATCCCTAGGTTGGTGAACTGGGGAGGGGGCGGCGGGGGTTCTCACCCTCCCCTGTCGCCAGCAGCAGCAGCCTCTGGGGAGCTTCTCCTGGCACATCCATTATTCCCAGGCTCTGAGTCTCCTCTCTCACCCCACCACGATCCCCAAGTGGAGGAAAGGACAAGGGCCCAACCAAACCAGAAAGTGAATGCACCAGCCAAATCCCAAAGACGGCCTGGCGCACTGTTAACTGGGCAACTGCTGCACATCAGGTCTGAGGCTGGTGCGTTATCTGCACTTGGCACTGAGCTCCAGGTAGGTACTGTGGTCCCACTCTACAGATGTGAAACCAAGGCCTCGAGAACAAGCGTCCGAAATCACCCAGAGAGCAAGAAGAGAGCTGCGGTCAGAACTCAAGGCTTCCTGTCTCCAGAATTGGGACTCTTTCCTCAAAAGCAGAGTGGGATCGCCAGCCAGGGATGTCACAAACACGGAGGAAGTTTGGGTGGTTTGTTTGTTTGTTTGTTTGTTTGTTTGTTTGTTTTGAAAGAGAGAGCTGTTGTGAGGGGCAGAGGGAGAGGGAGAGAGAGAATCTTAAGCAGGTTCCACACCCAGCAGGGAGCTCAATTTCACTACGTTGAGATCAAGACCTGAGCCGAAATCAAGAGTTGAAATCAAGAGTCAGAGGCTTCACTGACTGAGCCCCCCAGGCGACCCGAGGGACTTATAACTAAGATTCCTCCAAACCTAGAAAATTCCAGTATCTGGGAGGAGGACCCAAGAGCTTATATTTAAATACAATAGCTGCCCCCAGCTTCAGACCTCCTTCCAACCCAGCACAGTCCCGGTCTCAGATGACAGGCTGACAGGCTGCAGGGAGAAAAGGGAGACGGAGCCTAGGCAACCTGCACTGGTTATTTTTGGGGGGTGGGAGCACCCCTGCCTCCAAGCCCCCTTTCATCCCCAGGATCCCTCACTCTCCCTCCTGGAACCCAGACTTAAACAGGCAGAGTGGGGCAAGAAAAGAGGGCAAGAAAACATGCCTCTAACGTGTTTTGGAGTGGGAGGTCCAAATATGGGGCTTAGAGGAGTGACAGGGTCAATGGGGTCACCTCCCCCGTCCATTGTGAGGGTACAAATGGGAGGGAGAAGGGACTGACACACCGGACAGTGCCAGGGGCCCCATCAGCTGGGGGTGGAAGACTAGCTGTGTGCTGGAGAGCTCCTTTTACACTGGACCATCTTCTCGTAGCGCAAGAGGATCCCTTTCCCCACTCTGACATCTCCCCCACACAGCCCCACATGATGGGAGAGCCAGCCGCCCCAGGCTCCCCGTGCTGCAGGGGCAGCAGACGCTGGTCTTCGGTAAGGAGTGGAGAGGGATCAGCACACATCACATCACACTTGGCACGGCCCCCATTGGTGGGCAACGTGCCATCGAGTCGGCCAGCCATCTCCCTGCAGAACCTTTGTCGGCAGAGCAGGGGCTGCAGGGGGGAATCAGCACCTCCCAGTAGCGGCCCCTGACTGCCATCCGCCCTGCAGACCCTGCTTCCCCGGGCCCACTTTGGGATTCCTTATTATTTGTGTGACTATTTGCTTTCAGTTTCTCCTTCTCCAGGCTCTTTGAGAGGAGGACTAAGTCTAGGGGGAGGGGGGATGGGGGTTAGCAGCAGATCCTGAGCACCTGGCACATTTGTTGAATGATGGATGACTTGAATGAAAGTGCCTCTGTCCTGTCCATACCCTTGCCCCTAGCACAGGATCTGTAGGTGCTTGGTGCTCTGATCTGGCAGGATGGTCAAGTAAAAAAGGAGCCCAAGTTCAACGCCAGAGCAATACCAAAGCAGTTAATCAAGGAAGACTTCCTGGTAGAGGTGGGCAGGGAGTGGAGGCGGCCAGTCTCTCATCTGCTTTTCCTGGTCAGCACCTGTTTCCGGTGGGAACTCCCAGAGGGCAGAGGTCATGTCTGGGTCTCAGGGCCATCCCTAGCACAATCCCCTTGGAGCTGCACATGCGGACCTCACTGTCAACTGCCAACTGTGACTCATGACTCATGAGCTTTTCCTCTTGCCTAGAGATCAGGGAGCAGTGATTACAGTAACATTACTAACCACATGTTGCGGCTGTGACCACGCTTACGCTCAGTGCTCCTCCCCCACCCTGGGCCAGAGTAATGACCTCACCCTTGGGGGTCAGCAAGCAAAGACAGGACTATTCCCCAGAGGCAGGAGGATGACCTTGATGGCCCTGGTCTGCCTAGGAAGCCCAGAATCTGGCCCCTTTCCCTCGGAGCTGGTTGCACACCCTCCCCCGTCTCCCCAGCTCAGCCGGCTGGGGTAGGGGCTAGGTAGCCCCAGGGTGGGCAGGAGGAAGCAAGAGGAAATGGCAGGGGCTTCCCTAGCCCTGCCCTTCCTCACCCCTGGGTCTAGGATGTTCACATGCTGGGGAAAGTTGCATCCAGGGATGTGGCCGTAGCGGCCAGCTCCTGGCACCAGCAGAAATCCCCACGCCCGTCACTGGACCCTGTTCAGACACGTCCCCTGACCACGGCACTGAGTAAGTGCTGAGGAGACACCTGCGGACTGAGGTCACACCCCTGCCTGCCCTCTCCTCCCAGACAGGTCCCTCCTGGGGCCAGGACCATTCCAGTTCCTCCTGTCAGACCATGAGATGGCCCAGGGCATTCTCCCACAGGGAACACTCAACGGGAAAGAAAGGAACACACAGGAACTAGGCTGGGAGCCCAGCTGGGTGCTCTCAAGGAAGTTACCCAACTTCTCTGGGCCTCAATTTCTTCCCCTGTAAAATGGGACTAAGACTAGCTGCTTCTTGGGCTTGTCGTACAAACGAGTGCACTTGGAACTGCACGCTGCCTTAACAGTTCGGGATGGGAAATACCACAGTCCCCCCTTCTCTGTGGAGGACACTTCCAAGACCCTCAGTGGACGTCCACAATCACGGATAGTACCCAACTCTGTGTAGCCATGTTGTTCCCATACATGCGTACTACGATAAAGTTTAACTTATCAATTAAGTATAGTAAGAGATTAACAATAATTAATAATAATAGAGAACAATTAGAACAATATAATGTACTACAAGTTATGTGAATGGGATCTCTCTCAAAATACCTCACAGTACCGCACTTACCCTTCTTGTGATGACGCGAGATGGCGACATGTTCACGTGATGACAGGAAGTGAGGGCAATGACGAAGGCTCTGGGAGGTAGCATGAAGCCACTTTTGACCCCCTGACCCTATATCAGAAGGAGGACTGTCTGCTTCCAAATTGCAGTTGACCGTGGGTAACTACAACCTCGGAAAGCAGAACGTCAGGCAGATAAGGCAAAATTAGGAAGAACCGCAGCTTCAGGGAAGGGAGAGAATTGGAGTTGTTTGAATTCAGGAGCTGAGAAGGCCCCACCCCCTCTCTGCCCAGGGAATGGGGGCCTGTGGCAGACACTCCCCCAGTATCCACTGTTCCCTGATCTTCCCAGGTTGGCAGCCAGATCCCCAGGACAGAAAGACGCCACTGTTCAGCTTCCCTTGCAGCTAGGCATGACTGCATGATTGATTTCTGGCCAGCGGGACACAAGCAGGTTGGGTAAAATATCCAGGAAGTGTCCAGGGAAGGGCCAAGGGCTGTTGAGGCCCTTTCTCCCTCCTTTCTCCTGGCTAGAGCTCCAGCAAACATCTTGAGCAATGAAGTGACCTTGGAAATAGAAACAGAACCCGGCAGATCAATAAGAGAGAAGGCGCTGAGTCCCTGACAGCCTGTAGTCTTCAAGCCAGTCCAGGGATGTTTACCTGCCGACCTCAAGCACACGGGCAAAAAATTCCTCTGTATCTTATATAAATCGAATTTAACTCAGATACAGGCCCCTCCCCTGGTGGAGTTACAGCCACACCCTGGTGTGGCTAGGGGGTGTAAAGAAGAATTGTCTGGGATGTGACATCCCCACAAGAAACGTTCCCTTCTGTATGCCCTGCAAGGTCAGGCAGAGCCCTGATGGGAGGACTGAGCTCCAGGAGGAGCTGGGGATGGATGGATGGGTGGGTGGATGAAGAGAAGAAAGGAAGAAAGGGAGATAGAAAGGGAGGAGTCAGGCAGTGGGTAAAATAAAGAAAGATTTCCAGAAGGAAGGAAATACCCCAGGGCAAATGCTTCAGGTGAGAGCCAGCCAGGCTTTGTGGTGTGGGAAGAGCAGCATGGCTGACCTGACCCACTGCCCATGTCCAACTCTGTTTTCCTATCTGTGCTTTGGGAAGGGGCCTTACTTACTTCCTCACTATCCAAGGCAAATGCGAAGGGATTTTTTAAAAACCCACACAGAATCAGCATGGTGTTCTGTCAATACCGTGCCCAGCCGGGAGCCCCTCTCTGGTGTTCCTGGGATGCCTCACCTGTAAAGCGGGGATGACAGTAGAAGTCCCTGGGGTGGCTGTCATGGGGGTTCAGTGGGATGACTCCTGCAGCGTGTTTCTCGCTGTGTCTGGTGTGGGACAAGTGCACAGAGAACTGATAGCGCTCTTTAGGGCTGCTGTTGAAATCCTGCCCTTGGTGTGAGGAAGAGAGAACTGTTGTGGTGTGAGCTTAGGGAAAGAGACCTGGGCTCCTCACTCCCGAACAGCTGCCCTGGCCCTTAGGGACCCTAAAGGCCATGTGTAACTTCAGTGGTAAATGTCGTGGGAGAGCCATGCCTTCCACCCCATCTGGGTCCTGTCTCGTCCTGCCTAGAAAAGCCCAGGGCTGCCTTCAATGCAGCTAATGCCTTAATTCCTAATTCCTAAAACTCCCCAGGAAAAAACGGGGTACTAGATGAGCAAGACTGATGTTAAGGCTAAGAAGGGACTTCACAAGGGGAATGGAGCGCTGGCATGTCTCTTTGGAACAGCAAATGAGAAAAAAATCACCTTCCATGAAAGTCACTGTGATTCCAGGGGGCCATAGGGAGAATTCTGACTGCCCAAAAGATGGACTTGGAAGCACAGGGAGCTGTGGACAGAATCAGGAACGAAGGGGTCTAGCAATTCTAAGAGCAACCCCCTGCCAGCAGGGGAATCTCTGAGCTTCAGCTCCCACCTCCACAAGACTGGACAAGGTCATGGTGTGGGGCGTGGGTTTAGGAATCCTACAGACGAGTTCAAAGCCACTTTGGCCGACGTTACTTAACTGCACGCCTCCTTGTTTCTTCTTCTCTTTAAGACAGAATAAAACCAAACACAAAACCAAGCTGGGCTCAGAGAGCCACTGGGATTAATTCAGGGAATGCCAGCCAAAAGCTTGGCACCCAGGACAAGCTCCATAAATATTCTCTAGTAGGCTGCTATTTTTCTCCTGTCTGGGCAGGAATCGGACGGAAAGGATCTCTTCAAGTTCTTTTCAAGTCTAGAATTCCTTGATTCCACAATCCTGTGGTTCCCTCATGCTGATTCTGGGGTCTGAGGATTGGATAGGGTAGGACCTGACGGCTCTGCCATGCGCAGCCCGGGCCCGGCTCCCGCCTCCTGGCCACATCATTCTGCTTCCACAGGTGGCCTTCACCCTACCTGTCACATGCCCCCAGCCCCGTGGCAGCCCCATGGCCACAGGTGGCCCTGCCAGTCATCCCCTGCAACATGCCTTCACCTAAAGTCAGGACAGCACGAGCCCCTCCGGCTGACTTCCTCACACCTACGGTCCCCTGACAATGTCACATGCTGTGGAAGTTGGCAGGCCCACAGGGGCCACGGATGCCAACACAAACATCATTCCTGTGGAGGGAGAAGAGTCCACAGGGGTTATTTTTAACCTGTTGATCAGAGGTCATATCTCCAGCCCTGGGAGGCCCTGGGCTGGAGGTTCTGAGGGGAAGGTGAATTTTCAGGTCTCACCTCAATGATTCCCAAGGGCACCAGGCTACAGGCAGGCACCCCAGGCCTCACCCCCACTTTGATGGAGAAGGGAAAAGGGAGACACAGATCACGACATGCTCCATATTGTCTCCACTAGTCTCAACCGGGTTGAGCTCAACCAGGAAGAACAAGGATGCCATGAATCACAGAATATTGAACCTAGAGGTGGGTGCTCCCCAGTCCCTTCACTGTACAGCTTAGGAAATAGATAGGAGAGAGGAGGCCTCATCACACAGCCAGTTAGCCCCAGCACCCTTCTCCCTTGTCCAGCCACAAAACTGACACTTCCATAACCCTCCAAGGCTGCATCCAGGCGGGGTCCCCTTGCCCTACCACCTGCCCAGTGGACCATCTTTTCTCTGCCCTCTTCTCAGTCTACCCCATCCTGGTGGACTGAGTCCCGGACAACCCCAGGGTGAGGCCTCCAAACCCTGCCTCCCCCTGCAAGGTCTTCCCAGGTGCCCAAGCAGTGCCCCCTGGAGGCCAGCAGCGGCAGTAGCCAGGAGGGCGGACAGCACCATGGTGGCTGGAGGCCCAGGCGAGGACGTGCAGGCTAGGGCGTGCCTGCGTGGGGGGAGCAGGACGGAGCTTCTGCCAAGAGCCCGGTGCCGGCTGCTGCTGAGCCTGTGCTCGCCAGGGGAGGGGAGGCCAGACAATGGACCCCACAGCCCAGCCTCCCGGCCTTGGCCCCTTGAGCTGGGCAGGCAGCTGCCGCCTCCACTGGGCCCTCACGTAGCCCACGTCCTGCCTGCTGGGTGGCCCTTATCACCGGGTACGTGCCAGAAGCCCATGTGCCCACACTCCACAGTGGGGAGGGGACCGGAGGCCAAGGATGGATGGCACCAATGGGAAGTAAGGCTTCTTGGTCCCCCCCACCCTCCCCTGGCATCCCAAAGAGAGGTCTGAGCAGGCCCCAGGTACCCCTTGGAGAATATCCCCATCCCAGAGAAACCTTAGCCCCACCTTGCCAAGTCCCAACTCTTAACTGCTCTTTTCCTCTTGGACTGCGAGGGTCGGGGGTGGGGGGTGCGGAAGAAGAGGCTAAATCTTCATATGAGTATTCTGGGTCACCAGCTCACAAATACCAAGTAAGCCTCAATATAATAAGTACCATTACATTATACCCATTGAATACATGGGGAAACAGAGGTATGGAGAGGTTAGTAACTTATCACAACCACACAGCAGGTAGGGACAGAGTCAGAATTCAAACCCAGGTAGGCTGAGTCTAAAGACCAACTATTCTTCAACAGAATGCAGCAGGAGCAGGGATGGGACTGGGCAACGCTCAGCCTCTTACCCCATGGGAGGAATGGCTCTGGGGTCTGACAGACATGGGCTCAAAGCCAGGAAGTGTGTGCTCTAGGCCAAGAGAAGCTTGCGTCTGGGTCATGTTTCCTCCCCTCTACAGTGTTCGAGGTGGGGTAGTGAGGGAGCTCTCAGTGTGTGCCTTGCGCATGGAAGGGGCCCCTCCTCTTCACCTAGCAGAGCTCAGTGTCCTTCCATCAGGTGACCAGAACATCCTCTAGCTGGTTGAAGGCCACCATACCAGCCTGCGCTCCCTCAGGCCAAACCCACAGAGCAGCTCCGTTCCCTGGTGCTCAGGCACTGCTGCCAGCCACCAGCATGCTCAGCTATGTGGCCCTTGTCACAGCTCAAGCACTGTCATTTAACCATGGGCACTGGATCTCCCTGTCTGAGAGGAGACTCCTGTCTGAGGAGGCTCAGAGTCTCACAGAGAGACTGTGAGCACCTGCAGTGGAGCTGAGGAGAATGGGCTGAGGGCGGGCACTGTGTCTCTCCCATCAGATTAGCAGGTCTAAAGGAAGACAGGGAAAGTACTTCTGTAGACACAGACCCTCCAAGCTGGGGCTCCCTGAGAGCAGAGGCTAAGCAAGGCCTGTCATCCAGGCTACCTGACTGAGCACACATGCATAGTCAGGCTCCGCTCCCATTTCTAGCTGGCCACCCAGGAGCTGTGTGACCCTGAGTAGGTCCCTCAGCCTTTCTGAGCCCATTTGCTCACTTACGAGAGATCACATTCCTTATCTACACCCTAGGCTTGTGAAGACAAAATGAAGACTCGTGTATGACATGTTCCCTTCTCATGATCTCTGCTAGTGGATTAGGACCACAGTGTGTGTGGGCAGGGAGGGGGCCGTCCTGACTGGGAGGACATAGGAGACAGGCATAGACGTCAGAGAAAGAGGGAAACAGGGGATTCCCCACCGTGATGTGAGGCCTAAGGCTGGTCAGGCAGGGGAAGAAAGGCTGAGGGGGCTGAGTCACCAGCCATGTTGAAGATGCTGGGAATCTGCCGGGAGATTCCTAGCCACTGGGAGTGAAGTGACCACAGGAGGGACCACAGGAGACATAGGGGAGCCTCAAGAAATGAGGAGATGACTGAACAGCTCAAGGAAGGGAACTGTGGCAAACCTTAGTTCCAAAGACTCTGGAGAAAGCTGCCTGAGGGGCAAGACTCAGTCTTGCCCTCAGGAACCCCGGTCTAAGGGCAAAGACACAGCTCTGCCCTCAGAGACCTTAGTCTGAGGGGGAAACACAACCCTGCCTTCAGGGACCCCAGTCTGAGGGGAGACACAGACCTGCCTCAGGGAGCCCCAGTCTGAGGGGGAGACAGTCCTACGCTCAGGGGACCCAGTTTGATGTGGGGAGACACAGCCTTGTCCTCAGAGAACCCCAGTCTGATGGGGGGAGACACAACTCTGCCTTCAGGGACCCCAGTCTGAGGGGGAAGCACAACCCTGCCTCAGGGACCCCAGCCTGACAGGGAGAAAGAGGAGGTCTACCTTCAGGGAACTTCCAGTCTGATGAGGAAGTTGGATTGACGTCTGCTTAAGGGAAATTACAGAATGATGGGGAGACTCAGCCTCTGCTCGTAGGCAGCCCCAGCTTAGGTATCCATGTCTTCAGGAACACATGTTTGGGTGAGTGCTGTGCCTTTGTATGCAGGCACTCTTCCTAGCTTCCTTCAGACCCTCTAATCTGAAGGAGGAGACACGGCCTCTGCCCAGGAAGAGCTCTCTCTCTGAGGGCGTCTGTGCTGGCGAACAGTCAGGCTTAAGTGAAGGGGGATGGGATACATGTGACTATGTGCAGGCCCTATTCTTACCCTTTGGGGATGCCTTCCTGATGGGGGGAGAATAACTCTCACAGTTGGGATTGAGAATCCTTAGTTGGGTCCAGGGTGAGGGATCATCCCCAGAAACGCTCCGAGAGCCTGGAAGATAGAGGGTGGAGGGAGACAGAAGAGCTGCCACATCTGGTCTGGGGGTGGCTGGGCTCCTTGCCCCGAACAGCTGGGCCACATCTGGCTTCCAGACATCCACTTCTTGCTCCATGATTCACTCCAGCCTCACATGTCTGCCGAGATGCAGAGGACATGGGCTTTGAGCCGTAGATGCTCTCTTGCACGCATGCGCGGCCCCAGCACTCACAGGAGAGAAAAGAAGGGCTGGGAGGCCGCACGGCACCCCTTCTCTTTCTACCCCTTGTTCTCGTACCACCTCTCGCACAACCACTGCTGTCGGGGGGATGGGAGTTCAGGTCATCCTTGAGTCACCATGACTCAGTCTCCCGCCTGGAACCCTCATATTCGGGCTTCGTGGGCTTTACACATGGAGGGTGAGCAGGCCTGGAGTCAGCAGGAAGGAGGGGGCAGAGCCAGACAGGAGCTTCTGACGCCCCCCACCCAACCTCTCCTGGGGAGGGAAACCTCCATGAGAACAGAGGATGGGGCTAGGGAGAGAAAAGAACACGTCAAGGAAGGAAGAAATAAGGAGAACGTGGCATTTCCCCGTCAAGTGGGGGCTCCCTGAGGACAGGGCTGGGTCTGCCCCTCAGCTGTGGTTTCCCTGAAGGCAGAGGCTTATCTTTTCCGTCAAACTGGATCTGAACCGGATCTCCTTAGCCTTAGAGCTGGTGATTCATGTGCCATCTCTAGCCCTGGGGCTTTTCAGACTGCTTGGGGGTAGAGGGGATTGACGTGTCAGCAAACCCCCATCCTGAAGGAGGACTATTATACTCACTGTCCGACTACCTCAGTAAGCAACCTGTTCCCGGTTTACCCCCTCACCCCTCTGAGCAGTCAGTCCCTCCTGCAGTCTACCCCTAGTATCTCACGCTAAGTCATCTGCTGGGTAGGGTGGCCCTCCTAGGACATGTGTACAGGGCTCAAAGTGGGAGTCCAGCAGAAACAGCTGACAGTCCCAGCATCGTCATCTCGCATCTGGCTGTCCTCAGCTGCAGGGGTGCAGGCCCAGTTCCCCCCCAGATCCAAAGCATAGCGTGGGGAGGTGCAGACAAGCCCAGGCATCTGTGGCCTGAGAAGACCAGGCTAGGCAGGCCCCTACTTCCGTGAGTCCATCCGCTATCCGCTAGTCCTTTTCCAGCATGTTGGTCCCTGGATTGAGGAGAGGAGAGGCCTCCTACCCCAGTGGGTCCCTGCAAGAGGGCAGCCCCATCCTAGAGGGGATGCATTTGGTAGTGAAGGAAGCAGGAAACAGGATGGATCGCCCAGGAATTCCTCCCCATACCCTGAATCCCATTTCCATACCTGTAGCAAGTCTCTCCCCAGTCTTTGGCCCCACTCCTCCCCATCTCCTCCTGATCTCCAGCACCTCTTTCAGGGGAGTGAACTATGCAGGAGAGGCTATGTAATGCTGGGTTTGGCATGGCCCAGAGGAAGAAATGGCTCCTGGCTTTCTCTGTTCCACCGACAACCCCACGTCCAAGCTGGTGGGATCAGAGTCTGTGTCTCCCCACCTAGCATTGAGAATTGTGCATCGCCATGGCTGAGAGTGCCCTGAGGTCCCAACCCCACTGTTCAGATGTGCTGTGACTGTCGCAGACCCAGGTAGATCCCAGCCCTGGAGTGAGCAGTCCAGGCTTGTGGTCAGCACCCACTTCGCCTGAGTTAAGGTGACCTGTCTTCCAGTCGGGCTAAGTTCCTTGAGGTTAGGGACTGCTCTCCAGCTTCCTGAAAGGAGTTTGCTAGATGTAGGCTGGCCCAGGGGTAGGGGTGGGGGACTTGGGCAGAAAGCCTCCAACATCAATATCATGGTCTCCTCATTGGTGTCTCTTGCCCTAGTTCTAGAGAACACACAGAAGCTTGTAAGATTCTCCAGATCCTCTCTCCTTTCCCTTCATTTTGCACTGCCCTCTCAACCTGAAAGTCCTCTTTATCTCTGGGCCCCTCCGTGGCCACAAGCTCCCCCTTCTCAGTTCCTGGCAGCCCCAGATTCCTGGTGCCTGGGAAGGAAGGGTCTAGAGAATACAGGCACCTGCCAGAATGGACTATCTCTGACCTTCCAGAGCATAATGTAGAAGCCTTTTCACCCAAGCTGGCAGGAGGGCCAGAAGAAGCCCGCATGCCATCCTCTGTCTCTGGGCCCCAGCCAGTTTGCTGTGCTAGGTCCAGCTTAGCCAGTGCCCCCTCCTCTCTCACCCCCTTCCCTAGCATCATCCCTATTTCAAGTCCAGGCCTTGATCCAGCCAGATATCTGAGCACAGACTTGTCCCCAAAAAACCCATGCCCTGCCCTGCCAGCTTCTACTCATCCAGCCCTCTTTCCCTCCTCACCCGCTATGAAGCATCTCCCTCTGGGCCACTGGGTTCACCACACTCTCTGCAGAGCCCTGACCCACGTGGAGAGCCAGCCATCCCCCCTCCCCGGCAGCCAACGGAAGGGTCTCAGCAGAGACACAAGGAAAGGGGCAACGGCCCAATACCTAGCAGGCCTCTCTGTCTTCCATACAACCCACTCTCCTCTCTGTACCTATCATCAGCCTGTGCCTTCTCTCAAGGCAGCAAGATCGTTAGGTCTACTCCCCATTGTGTGGGTGAGGATATGGTCTCTCTCTTATCAAATGCCAAGACTTGCTACAACCCACACTCTGCAGGAGAAAGAGCTGTCATCGAGCCCAACCCTCAAACTCACACTGTAATCTAGAGGGAGGCTCGCGCAGAACCTTCTGGCTTCAGTTGCTATCCCTACTTTACACACCTTTGGGGTCGGTTAGCTTTTCTTTTCTTTTCTTTTTTTTCAATTGTGGTAAAACACACAGAATATAAAATTCACCACTTTAACCATTTTTAAGTGCACAGTTCAGTGGCACGAAGTGATTCACCCTGTTGTGCAACTATTACCGCCATCCTTCTCCAGAAGTCTTTCTATCTTCCCCAACCGAAACTGTACCCAAGAAACTTCTCATTCTTCCCGCTGCCACCCCCACCCCCTGCCAAGAGCCCCTGCAACCACCATTCTACTTTCTGTTTCTGTGATTTCAGTACCTCATTAAAGTGGAGTCATACAGTTACTCGCCCTTTTGTAGCTGGCTGATTTCACTTAGCCTTACGTCCTCAAGGTTCGCTCACATTGTAGCAGGGAGCAGAATTTCCTCCTTTTTAAGGCCGAATAATATTCCGCTGTGTGTTTAGACCACATTTCGTGTCTCCATTTGGGGTAGTTTGTTTATTAACTACTTTTTTAGAAAATCAAGGCAATATATTCTCAGGAGAAAATGTCTTAAGAGTTCAGAAACAAGCAAAAAATGAAAAGTGACAAGTTCATCTCCATTGGCTCCGAGTGAATCCCTGAGATTTTTGAAGCAGAGGACAGATAGATTTATATCCCATTTTTACACAAAAGTGACATACTTCCCTCCAGTACTTCTCAAATGTGAACAGGCATTGGAATCCCTTTGAGAACGTGGCAAAATAGACTGCTGGGCCCCAGCCCCAGGATTCCTGACCCAGTCATTCAGAGGCCACCCAAGATTTGGGGTCTCTAACTGGCTTTTGCAAGATGCTGATGCAGCCCAGTGGCGTACTCTTTGCTGACTAACACCTTCTAAGCAAAGTGCTGCCCCTTGCTTTTTTTTTTTTAAGATTTTATTTATTTATTTGACAGAGAGAGAGAGAAAGAGAGAGAGAGATCACAAGTAGGCAGAGAGGCAAGCAGAGAGAGAGGAAGGGAAGCAGGCTCCTGCTGAGCAGAGAGCCCGATGCAGGGCTCGATCCCAGGACCCTGGGATCATGACCTGAGCCGGAGAGAGAGGCTTTAATCCACTGAGCCACCCAGGCACCCTAAGCCCTGCCTCTTACTCTTGTGTTTGAGTGCCCCATAACATAGCTAATCAGTGCCTTAATGATGGACTTGACATTTCTTCCATTTTTTTTAGATCTGGAAATAATATTGCAATGAATATGGTTGTGTGTAAACTTGGAATACTTGTGACTTCTGTGACAGTGTGTCCAATAAATTCCTAGTGATGGAACCCCTAAGCCAATGGTTGGTGAATGAATTCTTTTCATGTGCATGGCCAACCCCCTCCTCGGGTACGATTGCCTTCCTGCCAACTCGGAGGATGTCTGGGTCGCCAGTCGCATTGGAAAAAAGAGAATCTTACTGTTTCTCCATTTTGATTTTTTTGTACTTTGACTGAGGATAGATATTTTTACCTGTTTATTGGCCATTAGTCTTCCCTTTTCTGTTCATGGGCTCTGCCCATTTTTCTATTTGCCTTCCTTTTCCGTATTGACTATATGAACTCACCGGTCATAGATACTGAAAATCTTTTTTTCTGGTATATTTGCCTTTAGACTTTAAGATCTTATATTTTTATGGCGCCATTTTTTTAAAGTCTTTCCCTTCATGACTCCTATATTCTGTCATACCTTCCTCAATCCAAAAATATATTTTTTAAAAGTTGTATTAAACATTTTCTTCTAGTAATTTTATGATTTCCTTTTCACGTTTAAATATTTGGTCCATCTGGGACTTATTTCAGAATAATGAATAAAGTAGAGAACTGTTTGAGTTTTTTTTTTTCCTAAACAGCTAGCCAGTTGTCCAATTTGATTATAATTCATCTTTTTTTCCTCTGATCTAAAATGTTCCTTTATCATATATTCAATTTCCACTTGTTCATGGGTGTGTGTCTGGACACTATTCTGTTCCTTTGATCTGTCTGTCTGTTCTTGTGCCAGTACCCAACTGTTTTATTACTGGAGCTTTATACAACATTTTAGTAACACTAGTCGCCCCTTATAATGTCTCTTTTTCAGAATTTTCCAAGCTCTTTTTGCATGTTTACTTTTCCAGATGAATTTTAATATAATTTGTCGAGTTCAAAAGATCGTGTTGTTTTTCTCATCTTCTAACAGATGTGACTTTCTAATTTCTCAGCCCAGAGCAGAATAGAAACAAGTTAAAAATGAGGCGGGGGGATGGTCTGCAGGCAGACAAAGTGATGGGAGTGGAAGTGACAGCTAATAGGAAGTGATGAAGTGATTAAGAATCCTAAAAAGCAGACACAAGAATTATGAAAAGTAGCCATCATGGAAAGGGTCTTTAGTGTGGGGCCAAACAGGACCTTGAGTTTTCACTGTATCAGAGCCAGAATAGTGATGGACACTTGTAACCACAACTTTTGAGTCATAAAGACTCACATGTTCTGTAACCTCTGATTAAGAAGGCAGGAAAGTGTGTAATACCCACTAGTGATTTCCATCCCAAATATCTTTTTAAGGTCTCAGATATTAATGTTTGGAAAACTCATGTGAAATTGTTCATTCTTGGATGATGACAGAAGGATGACATAGTACTGGTTCTGCTATAGTTTTCTGAAAACCCACCTCTAAATTCCAAAGAGCTGCCAGCTCAAGGATTTGAATTCACTCTATCCATGGAAATGCAGCTGAGGGAACCGTCCCAGCCTTTCAGTCAGCTTACACACAACAATAATAAAAAGGTTTAACTCTTACTGAGCATCTGTCTCCAACACATGAGGCATTTGGATGCAGACTACATTTTAATCCTCAACAGCCCCACTAGATGAAGACTGTATTCCCATTAGACAGGAAACTGTGGCTCAGTGAGATCAAACTTGGGCAAGTTCAAGTGAACATGTGTGACATAGAACCCTCAGCCACCTTCACCCCCACATGCCACTCAACAGTCCCCCTCTACTCATCTCCACCACGGCGACAGGAGGTCCAAAAGGGAACCAATCTTATTCAGACACCCCTTCACAAGACCTTGCACCTGCCTGGCCCAAAGCCTGCACAGCCCTAAGAGGCCTCATCCCAAGCCTCTGAGCAGCAGGGAGGGTGGAGTGAGGATACAGAGAAAGGAGAGAGCAGCCCCCAGGCTACCCACTTAGCAGCCCCTGAGATCAGGGGCTCAGGAAGTAGGGAGGGTGCCCCCTGGGACTCAGCAGACACTTCAAGGAAGAGCACTGCCTGCCACAGCCTGGCATGGCCTCCCTGCCCTCCTGGGTGATGTCAGGACACAGACTCTGTGTTCACCACACCACGCCTTTGCCAAGCAGTGTGGGCTGAGAGCTGTCCCATCCTGGACACCCCAGGGAGTGGGATTTGTGCAGGTGACATACAGTGGGAGGAGGTGACAGGGAAAGGCACGCCCTTGGGAGTTCCCCATCTTAGAAAAAGATAGGTCAAAGCATTCATTCATTTTTTCCTTGACAGCCGTTTTTGAAGGCCCTCTAGATGCCTTATGGGCCTGCCCTGGATTCAGGTGCGGACAAGTGGGAGGGTGAGGGCCTCCAGGCTGAAAGCTACTGGGACAAAGGCAGGGCTATAGGCTTATGAATCCAGTCCCCAAGGAACTAGTTTTCGACCCTCTAGGAACCCGCCCCAAGCCCCCCCTTCCAACCCAGGACCCAGATGACTGTAGACCCAGAGGATGAGGAGGGGGAGCAAATTAATTCATTTGAGCACCCCGTCATCATGAAGCGCCTACTACGCGCAAAGGACCGTACCATTGGGGTGGAAGATGAAAAGGGGCCTGGGTAAAGGTGGGATTCCCCGGACTGGGGACAGAGTGTCCTGGGAAGACCCAGAGCGGTGGGCGTCCCATCCCCCGAGCATCCCTAACCTCGGCGCGCAGAGGATGCGCGCTCCGGAGCTCAGCGCGCGCGCTCAGGACCGTCGCCGCACGCGCACGCGCGCTCGCAGACGCTCCCCCGCCCGCGCCGCTCCGGCCCCCGCGCGCGCGCGCACTTGAGGCCTCCCTTATGCGTCTCCTCCATTCGCTACGTGCAGAATGGTCCGTCGGCAGCAGCTGCAGCGCCGGGTGGGAGGGGGAGGAGGAGGGGAGGGGGAGGCGGCGCCCAGGTCTGGAGGAGGGGCCGCGGCGGCCCGGACTGTGGAGAGCTGGGAGAGAGGGGTTTGGGGGGGACCCCGGGTGGGCGCAACGCTCCCCCCTTCACCTCCCTACTTCGCCATCGTTCGCTTCTGCTGGACCATTACGGCCATCCCCCTGTTCCGTGCCTGGGTGTCCTGGAACCTAGCCCACTGGGCTTTTCTCTGTGTTATCCCGTCCTCAAAACCCCAAACCCAAGAAAGAACCGTTCCTGGTGTCCTCTCTCCTTTTTTCCCTTCCCAATCCCATTTCCAGGCTTTTGTGTGAGATGACCTAACAAGCCCTTCCCCACTCCACCTTTCGTGGCATGGGGTACCTAAAGGATACTGGAGCCCCATTCCCCTTCTCCTCTCTATTATGTCCCTGGAAGAAGTGGAATGTTCCGGATGGACACAGAGCCTATTTCCCAGTATTTCCAAAAGAGGAAGGCCAGCATCTCACCATGCACACTCGGACAGGCTGGAAGAAAGGTCTGATGGCCCAGAAGAGCAGTCTGCTGCCCAGGGCCCTGGGGCCACATCCACAGGAACGAGTGTCAGGAGGGCCCCTCCTAGACTGGC
The DNA here is from genome assembly GCF_922984935.1 of Meles meles. Lineage (NCBI taxonomy): Eukaryota > Metazoa > Chordata > Mammalia > Carnivora > Mustelidae > Meles > Meles meles. The sequence goes on from NC_060070.1 coordinate 92,544,870, forward strand.
ACGAATTCACCCTTATTACCAGTTTGTGCCCTTTACACCTGTTTGTAAAGAACTCCCCAGAAATGTAATGGTGGGAGGACACCAAGGGGTGGATCTTAAATCCCAGGGAGATCCCAAACTGACCAGCTCCCCATCCTGCCAGGAATCCCAATGTGGCCCTGAAATCCACAGCCGCCCTTCCCACGGGTTGGGACAATAGCTATTTTCTGCAGCCCCTCCCAACCCTTCTTCCAGGCTGAGGGAAGAAAAGCTGACGATCTCCCGGGCCCCTTCCCCATTAGGACTGCTGGGAGGGGTCAGCCTTCTCATCCTCTCCTTCCTGCCCAAGGCCACCTGGGTTCATCTCCAAGGCAGCCACTGGGTTCAACCTGTAGTCTAACCTCCAGCACTCTGCTGACAGGTTAAGTCTAGATCCCAGAGAGGAAGGCATCCTGGGTCAGTTTCATTTTACACAAACCAAGCCTGGACTTTGCACAGTGCCTGGATCCAGGGAAGCAGATTGTTCCTTCCCGGGTGCCTCCGTCTTTTGGGGGCGCCCTCTGCTGGCCGCTGGGAAGTGCACGAAGGAACAGAGTCCTGCAGATCCCCTCGCGGAGGTTTTGGAGAAGGGGACAAGAGTCACAGAAAAAAGTGAAAACCAGGAGATAGTTGAGAGTGGCATACTGGCCACAAATAAAGAAGGCATGCTGAAGCCTTTCTGGAGTTGGGGAGTTTTGAGCCGGCTTTCAGTAGACAGTGGCGGGGAAGCCAAGCCGGCAGAGGGTGGCTCAGGGGACACCAGGGGCAGGCTTTTCTGTGTATGGAGCCCTGCCCCTGCCCTGGATGGCTCACACAGCCACTCACTCTGAAGGCCTCAGTGTCCTGCCGGGTCTGGAAGAGGTGACCCCAGAAAGAAGTCCGCAATTGACAAATCTTGCCTCCACCGGTGTCCCACCCCCATCCCCTACACAGGGATGGCCCAAGCCCAGATCCATGGCATAGTGGGACTCAAGGTGGGGTAGGGGCCTGAGTCACAGCCTGGTGTGGTACTGTCTGTCTCGGGAAAGACCAGCTTCCCTAGAGGTGAGGCCCAGGTCAACAACCCATCTCTCTGCCTCTGGCTGCCAGGCCTCCTCCTCATCACATCTCACACGTGGTGCAAGTGGGGTGTCAGGGGGTTGCAGGCCAGTTAGCGCTAGGGCCTGGGCTTCCGGGCCACAGAGGGCAGGAGGAAAAGGATGAAGGTGTGTTCCCACTGCTGTAGGTCAGAGGAGCTGAGGTTAGAAGGAGGAAAGACAGGATGGACCTCCGTGCATCTGGAGTCCCTCCAGGTGTGCTGGGTGAGGGAGGCAACAGGTGCCACCAAGAACAGGCAGCTCCTAGAACCTGCCCCCGAAGTTGCTTTTTCTGAGGAGGGTTACCCTCAGAGCCTCAGCATCTGCACAGGCCCAGGTCTTCCCTCCAAAGGTGGCCCCTGCTCCCAACCTTCACAGGCCCCACATGGGCCTAGGTGCCAAGACCCCAAGGAAGGCAGAGGACCAGACTGCCTGGACCACTCCCAAAAAGTAAATGGCTCTGTGGGCTTCTTCCCCCATCTCCCCTCCCTTCCCCTGCTCAGCTCACTGATTGCTTCCACCGTAATGGCCAGGCCCCCTTCCAGACCCAGCCAGGGTGAAGAGGACTCCCAGGGGCGGGGATTGAAGCCCAGGAGGGAACAGAGAGCATGGCGCTTTAATTGGAGGTAATTAGTTAATTTACTCTGAAAGCGGTGGGGGAGGGGATGGGTATGTGGCCTAATAGGGCTCAACTCTCAAACTCTGCTGAATCCCTTTCTGAATAGAGCTGACCACCCACCCAGGAGACTCACTCTTTGGCACCCAGGTCTGAGCAAGGCCCAGAGCAGATAGACCTGAGGGGCACTGTAGAAAAAAAGCAGGTGCCCTGGGGTGGTGGGAACAGGCCTTTTGAGGTGAGGCTGGTGGGAACAGACATGAGGACTGGGAGATGCAAGGGGTTCTGGAATTGGAACTCGTTCCTGTCCTCTCTCATATACTACTATCCCTCCCAAGGTCGTTGCCCTCCCAAGTTAGGGGCACACCCCCCTCCTGTGGCCAGTGACGTCCCAGTGCCGCCCATCCTGAGGAAAACAGGGCCTGAAGGCTAACTTCACTGTCTCCTGCTTCAGGAAACCATTCCAGTAACAGGGAAAAGGGGCGCCAGAGAAAGCCCCCCCTCCTGGCGCCCCGGGCCCCAGGGGGCGTGTCATCGGCCTGACGCGTCGCCGGTAGGCGGGCGGCGTGGCGGGGACTCTGGCCGACAGCCTCCCGGGCCCCGTCTGAAGCAGCTGACCCGCTGGTGGCGGGCCAGGTCGCGGCGGGGCCGGGAGGCAGCAACGTGCGGCGCGGCATGTCGCGGCCGCTTCTGCAGGGAAATGTGGGGGCGGGCCGGCGCGCCGCCACCCCCACCCCACGCAGGCCCATTCATAAAACCCGCAGGCTCTGCCCGGGCCTGGCAGCCTCCTCTCCTAATTGCAAACTCATTAAGGAGTTTGCATCTCATTTGCATGGAAATCATTTCCTGGGCCTTAAACAGAGCAACTCCCCCTTCTTTCAGCCCCCTCTGCCCTGCTCTACCCATCCCGTCTCAGAGAGGGGAGGGGGCCTATCTCTGCCCTGCGCCCCCTCCCTTGCCTCACTAACCCTCCCCTGCACCACCCCCCCCCCCCCCCCGCCCTCGTCCTGGCTGGGAGCCGGGGAGTGGTGTTGGCAGAGCACCCACCTAGCTGGGAGTCCTGCCTGTGCCCTAGGTGAGCCCGCCCTGCACCAGTGGGTCCAAGCGAGGGGAGGTACCCGCCAAGTCATTTGCCCCCCGGCTTGGCCGTGCCCAGGGAAGGGAGGAGGCGGATGGCGGGCAGCCGCAGTGGCTGGTTGTACCTGGCAGGAGTACGGTTGGTAGGTGAGGCTGTTCGTGCCCTGCGTCACGTACGTGCCCTCACCCCCACACCCCTCACCCCGCAGAACAAGCGCCCAGTGACTGCAGAAGCAGACACCCAGCCGCTGCTCACAAAGGCACCCACGCCAGACCTGCCATAATGGCTGCCCACCTGGCAACCACCCTCAAGGGCAGACAGATGACTTCACAGGCCCTCTGGGCCTTCTCCAGCACCGGGGGAGGAGGGAGAGGGCTTCTCTTAAGACTTCTCTTGAGTAAGGGGACCTTCTAGAGGGGCTCCCTTCTGTACCCCAAATGTAGCCTCTTGCCCCTCTTCTCCTGCAACCCCTATTCATGGGCCCCCCAAATGTTGGGCCCCACATGAGGATTTACCTAGGCAAGGGGGGACACAGAGCCTGCAACCCAGGAAGGGCAGTGGAGGACAAAGCCCCAGAGAAAGCAGCCCCTGAGTGCCACCCCCATGGGCTCTCTCCTTCCTGTCCCAAGTGTGTGTAGTAGGTGGAATGCTCCCCAACCTCCGGGAAGTGGGGTGGGGGGTGTGGGGGGTGAGGAGGGGTGGTTTGAACTGTTGGAAATGGAACAGAACTACCTAAAGTACACGAAATCAGATACCACCTGGGACTCAGTGACCCGGCTCTGTATGTCCTGGGACAATTTAAAAAGCATTATAACATTCTCAGCATCACGATTGAAAAGAATCTTGCCTGCTTCTTGCCTGGATTATCCCGATCCCTCCCAGACGTGGCTTCTTGTCTGCCCACACTCCCACCTGCTGTCCCTGAAGTTTTTCCCGTCCCTTTCTGGAGCATGAAGGGGTGGGCAAGGATGTTCTGGAACACTGACCACACATCCACACTGAGCGGGGTTGGGCCAACTCTACCCTCTTATCTCCTGGAACAGGTGGGTCTGAAGTGCTGTGTGTTGGGGGGAAGGTACAGAGGTACAGGAGGAAAATAATAGGACATCTGTTTGTTTGTTTTTTAATTTCAGCTTTTCACTTAGTGGGAGTGTGATTTATAAGGTAAATATAAAAATGTGCTTATATTACTAATGCATATGCACTAATTTTTTTAATTGTTAGAGGGCATGATCACAAACTCCTCGGAGACCACTGTTCTAGGCTTCAGGTGGAGTGGCTGCAGGTGAGGGATGACTTGTCTTGTCCTTCTTAGTATCTGTCCTGAGAAGTGGTCAGTACAGAGCCCAGCAGAGGGCAGGAGGCAGGGACAGGGTGTTGCGTGAACTAAGTGTGCCTCTGGAATTGACATGGAAGAGAACTGAAATAGGAGCTCGTGGATGGCTCAGTCAATTAAGCGTCAGACTCTTGGTTTTGGCTCAGGTCACGATTTCATGTTGGTGGGATCACGCCCCTCATCAGGCTCTGTGCTCAGCACAGAGTCAGCTTCAGATTCTCTCTCCCTCTCTGCCCCTCCCCCCATGTGCCCTTGCTCTTTCTCTCTCTAAAACAGATAAGTTAAATCTTTTAAAAAGAAAAAGCAAATAACTCTGGGGTGGGGTTGCTTCTTTGTCTGCAACCTGCCCATGCCCAGCACCGAGAACGAATCCCATCCCCGGCTCAGCCACCCCAGCAAGCCTGGCTCCTTCTTCTGCCTGCTGGCAGCCTGGTCTGTCTGAGCTCCTCACTGGCTACCAATCGGTAGAACCAGACAGCAGGGCCATCTGCCACATCCTCTCCCAACTTGATGGGAAGCCTGCTACGGGTTTCCTATTCTAGAACTCTCTGCGAGTTAACCCAGGTAGGAGAAACAATTTAGGCTCCAGACAGGCCTCAGTCCTTGTCCAACTGGGTGACCTTGGGCCCAACACAAAACCAGTATGAGCCTCTGTTTCCTTATCTATAACTAATAATTGGACTAACTGTAAGGGTTGTTGTGAATATTGAAAGGCCAACTGTGTACAGAGTCTGCACATAGTAGGTGTTCAGTAAAATTCTTACTCTACGTATGCAGCAGATGCCCCATAAAGAACCTGTTGAATTGGGATTTGCTGTCAGCATGTCTGAAGGCAGACAAATGAGCCTTTACACAACACCTTTCTGCAGAAATTAACAGCCATCCCACCATCCCGGGCCCTCTCCAAGCTCACCCACTCGGGGGGGGGGGCGGGGGGTGCTGGGGGTATCCTCCTGTTCTCTACCCAACTTCTTTTTCTTTCTGCACTGCCTTCACTTCAAGCATGAGCTGAGGGTGACACCTGGCGGCCATTTCTGTAGCTGCAGGGCCCTCACCGGAGACACCCTCCAATTGGAAAGGCATGAGATCTGGTGGGTGAGGGAGCCATTCTTCCCAGCACTTTCCCTCCACCTCACACCTCCCTTTCAGGGCTCAGGGGACCTCCAGACAGCCATTCCCCACTCCACCTGAGAGAGCTCTGACACTTGTACCTGCCTGATGGGCGGGATGATCAAGGAAACTTCTGCCCAGACCCTGCCCTGCCTGCGGGCAGAAGGCAGAAGGATAACGTTTACTCTTCCCCTCAAGAGCTGCTGGGCCCTTACAGGCACCATCGCACTCAATTCTTATCGCTAGGGCCTATGACTACAGCCGAGAAGTCAGGCACAGCAAAGTTAAGCAACTTGCTCAGGGTCGCACAGCTCAGAGGACCTGAATGATGAAATGAATGGGACAGCCGGTAAGCCTCCGGGCAACAGAGGAGGCCAAGAGGAAGTGGACTTCCAGAGGGTTAGAAATGCCAAGTTCCAAACCAGCCTTGCCCAACGAGTGGAGTGACCTCCCTCAAGGGCCTTCTCAGACTGGCTGTACAAGAGAATCACCTGGGGAGAATCTGTAAAATGTCAGTGCTTGCCCCGGCCCTGGCTGATGAAATCAGTGTCAGGAGGAGTGGGGCTGAGGTATGGGTATTTTTTTTTAAATCTTTCTAGGTGATTCTAAATGAAGCAAATGGGGCCTCTGGGAGTTTCCCATCTTCAGACTCCCCTGCTCTCCAGAGGTGAGCTCCCCAGGACTACCCACCCCCCACCCCTATCCTGAGGGCTCTCCAGAGAACCAGCACCTTCCTTTCCCAGCATTCTCAGGACATCTTAGCTTGTCCACCCAGACCCCCAGGACAAGGCATCAACTCACCCTCTGAGGCCCCCAGGGAGAAGACTGACCACCAGCTCATGCCAGAGGGGGCCCACCAGGCTTGAGCCTCCTGAATCTCTGACCCCAGGCCTCGCCTCTGTGGTGAGGGCAGTGAAGGCCACTGGGAGCTTAACCCCAACAGGATGAAGGCGCCATAATTAGGGTCAGGCGGTTGGCTCAGCCTGCGGAAATCCCCAGCTTAGTAGGGATAGGGGGGCTTCAGCCTGGGAAGGGGGGGTCAGGGCAGAAGTGAGGGGGCAGGGAAGCCCAGGCATGTGGAGACCCCAGGACCTAGCCCCCAGCCACCTCCTGGGTGCTCAACCCAGTTCACCCCACCCTGGATCGCTTACCCCCAGGGAGGGAGGAAAAGACTGACCGGCCCCCTAACCCAGACACCCTAGTGCTCCTTCAGGCTGGGGTATGCGGGGGACCAACCCCCAACCCCAGCCTTTGGTCAGGGGAGGAGGGTACCTATGGGAAAGGGCTACGTGAATGTTCCCAGGACAACACGGGCTGCTCTCCGGCCCATAATCCTCAGGCCTTGAGTGCAGGATCACTTTCCTCTGTGGAATGTAACGCTGAGGGGACAAAATGTGGCAGGAGGATAGGGGTGTGGAGGGGGCAGATGCCAGGGATTTAATTTTGCTGGGGGTATTTCCCAGCCCCTAAACAGCCCTCCAGGAGGTGGCTGTTACAAAGAGAAGTCTCCCCTACTCCTGGCTCATTCTAGGGCACAAGGTCTTGGGTTTGGCTGGCCGGGTCACTCCCAACAGACCCCCATGCAGAGTTCCTGGGGGTCTGGGTGATCACCTCTGCTAACCACACATTTGCAGGGGAGGAAATGGGGTCTAAGAGATTAGAACGGGCCAAGTTGCATAGCATCAGAACCATACCTAGAAGCTCCAGCTTCCCAAGAGTCTACCCACATGAGCCAGCAGGAACAGAAACCTGCTCCCACGCTCTGCCCCCACAGCTGGACACCCTTCCCTCCTGCCCTCCAGGGTCCTGGGCTGGGCATGGCTGGGCAAACAGGGGGCAGGTGCATACCAGTCCACAAGCCAGTAATGGCTGGGACCAGAGGCAGCCCACTGGCTCCCACACTGAGGGGCGCCTGGGTGGCTCAGTGGATTAGGCCACTGCCTTCGGCTCGGGTCATTATCTCAGGGTCCTGGGATCGAGCCACGCATCGGGCTCTCTGCTCCACAGGGAGCCTGCTTCCTCCTCTCTCTCTGCCTGCCTCTCTGCCTACTTGTGATCTCTCTCTGTCAAATAAATAAATAAAATCTTTAAAAAAAAAAAAAAAAACTGATTCCTCCAGGAAGCCTTCCAGGCTGCTCCGCAAGGGGCTGGTGGTGTTAGCCAACACACACACCCAGCTGTGACCTCCCAAAGAATGTCCTCCCTTCTCCTGCCTGCCCCCCCCGCCATCACAGAGGACCTACATATGACTCTGTTCTGCTAGCTGTAGGCTCTCCTAAGAGCCCCTGAGAGCAGGAGTTTGCAGGCACAAGGTACTGTGCCCAGCTCAGCACCACCCACTGGGAGTCTGGGGAGCGAGCTGGGCTAAGGCCTTAACAAATCAAGTGGGACGGTTGGGTGAGGCGGGAGATCTGCCGATCACCCTTCCTGGGCCTAGCACAGTGCTAAGTGGAAGTGAAGACCCCAGCCAGCAGCACCCCCACACATTTATGCCGTGGCACTTACACACCATAGACACACCGTGGTGTTCGTTTCAGACTCCAAGTGACCGCCCTAGGGGTCGTTGGCCCTGCTCATTGGAGGCAGCTGAGGTCCAGAGGCGGAACCCCTTTGCAGCTGGGGGGGGGGGGTGTGCTTCAGGACACAGCCTGGGTAGCCGTGCTTCCAGCCCAGCACCCACCTCACGCCCTCACTGCCAGCCCTCCCCCCACTAGGGTTCAAAAGTGGGAGAGGGGCTTTGCCCAGGAGAGAAGAAAATGTGACTTGGGCTCCTAAATATAAAAATGGTAGAGCAGGGGAGCCTGGGTGGCTCAGTGGGTTAAGCCTCTGCCTTCAGCTCAGGTCATGATCTCAGGGTCCTGGGACCGAGTCCCTCATCGGGGTCTCTGCTCTTCAGGGAGCCTGCTTCCTCCTCTCTCTTTCTCTGCCTGCCTGTCTCCCTACGTGTACTCTCTGTCAAATAAATAAATAAAATCTTAAAAAAAAAAAATGGTAGAGCAGATGAGTCCGAGGCCTGCTGTGTCCCAGACACTCTGCTGAATTTGTTAGATGCAGGGGAGTCAAGTGTTGGACCTAGAACTCCCAGCACCCCTCCTAGGAGCCAGGGCTGCAGCAGAGGGGCGAGCACAGCTAGCAAGTGCACGCGCATGCACACACACCCAGGTGGCATGAGTCCCTGCACGTCCTAGGAGACAGGGTGTCCCAGCCCATTCACTCCCCTCTGATAACCCAGCAGCTTCCAGCAGGACAAACACGTACCTTCAGCTGGCCACCTCGGGCACGTGCCAGGCCTGCTGCCAGGGCCCAGATCCCCAGGCCTGCTGGGCCCTTGAGAGTGACCTCATCCATGGCTCAGCCTGTTCAACCTCAGGGAAGTGAGTGACCCAGAGGATGTGAGGCCCAGAGCACTCCCCCTCCAAGCCCCTCCCTGGGGCTAGCGTGCACTGCAGGGCTAGAGCCTAATGGGGAGCCTCAGGGATCCTCGTGGCTCAGTGGAGGCCGCTGGGTGATCAGAGGGGAAAGTAGGGGTAAATGTGGGAAAGGTGGAGATGTCTGTGTGAGATTAAGGTTTGGAAACCAGGAGAAGTATAGAAGGCGCCTGGCCAGGGAATGCTAACAAGGGCAGCTGGAATTTAGGGAAGAGAGGACCCATGGGGGCATAGGCAGAGGAAATGGATTCCTTATCCTGCCGCTTATAAGCTGGATGCCCTTGGGCAGGTAGCCTACTCACTCTGAGCCCCTTGGTATCATAGTACCCACCTCACAGACTTGTGAGAAGTAAATGAAGTAAAACACCGAACCTATAGCCTAACACACAGGATCTGCCCAACTCGCAGGCTCTGTTGCAAGGAAAATCCAAAAGGCTCTGAGAGCAAACCCTGAAAAAGAAATCAAGCCTGCGCTGGGTCTGGTAGAAAGGAAGATTACAGAGCAGAGAGACCGGGGAGGTCCTGGGGCTTTGGACCTGGGGCAGACTCCCCTCAGTGCCCTTGCCCACGGGGGATTCTGAAGGGTCCGGGGAGAGTCCTCTCCACCCCGGGCCTCCTCATTCACATGAGGGGGCCTAGATCCAGAGAGAAGGAACTGACCCAAGGTCACTCTGAGAAGGCAGATCAGCTAACCCCCAAGCCAACCTCCTTTCCCTTGTGGTCACCCTGGCCCATGTTCAGAAGAAGAAGCCAGAGGCAAAGACCCCTCAACTCCACGAAAGGGAAAGACCTAGAAATCAAACTCCCAGGAGATAAAGACAAAAAGGTCCTTTCCCATTCCCACTCAGGGCTTTAACCAAGACCTTGCTGAGGCCTGCAGAATGCTCATGCTTCCTCCAAAGACCAGACCAAAGGCATCTCCTCTGAGAAGCCCTCCCTGACCACCTATGGCAGTGGTCCAAGTTGTGTTCCTGAGTGTCCACTCTCTGAGGCTTCCACTGAGCCACCTCTGTGGTCAGTGGGTGTGTTTTTTTTCTCTCCACTGGGCTAAGGCCAGTGGCAGGGTCTCAGTCAATTTGGAGAACCAAGGGCCAATGTCATATCCCAACCTAGTGCTGGGAAGTGTGGATGAAGGAATCAGTTGGACCCAGACCTATCGCAGCAAGGGCACCCAAGAAGTAGGGACAGGGCTCTGGGGCAGCTGCTTTCCTGTTCTGGCCAGTCCTTCCCACCCCTGTGCCTGAGCCCCATGCTAAGAGCAACTTCCTGGTGCAGGATGTACCCTGTCCCAGATGCCTGGCATTTACCAAAAGGGCAGAGATGTGAGAAGGGCCTCACCTGTGCCATCTACTCAGCAAGGAGCTGGGCGGCCAGCAGGAGGGAGAGGAGTTAGGTTTCAAAGTGGCCAAAGATGACAGAGTAATGGCAGATGCTGGCCATGTCAGAACCCACAAAGGCTTAGTTTCTAGACCAGACAATACAAGGGGCTTCTGCAGAGCAACAAGAGGACGGCTAGCCGACCCCCAAAATGGACAAGAGATATGGACGGGCAGTGGAAGGAGACAAGACCCCAAAAGCAAACACGCGTGAGGGGAGGTGCTGAAAATCACCAGGCTTCACTTACCTCCAACGGATGGGCCAAAATGAGAGAGCTGGAGAAAGCCCAGCAAAGGCGGGGACGTGAGGACCCCGGAGCCCATCGCACAGGCGGGTGTAGGCTAGGCAGTGCGCTATGGACTCGGGTTAGCCATGCTCCGTCAGATGAAACATGAGGTCCCCTGTGACCCAGCAGAGCCACTCATGACTGCATGCTGGGAGTCTCAGCCAGGTCCCCACGCGCCAGGTCCGGGGAGCCCCACAGCTCGTTCCCATGGTGGGGGCAGAAATTTGTGGGACTGCACCTCATGGGATACAGAACAGCAGTTTGGAGCACCAAGGCTAGATTTTAAAACAGTGCTGAGTGAAAATGGTAACACAAGGAACGCAAACGTTCACCAAAGTTGGTGTTTTTCGAAATAGCAATGCCCGTGGGCAGGAAAGGTACAACTGGAAAGAGCCGCATCCACTACTATGAAGGGAAGAAAGGTATAAACACAGAAGATGGGCCAGGGATGCCCGCTAACTGCAGCTGGGTGCCACAAAGGGGAACAGTCCTGAAGTCCTCCACACAGACCACAGGTGGGGCCAGGAGCCCCTGGCAGGCAGGTCAGAGCCAGGCTGCCCCCAGAGGTTGTCCCCACCCTCCGCTGGCAGAAGAGGGTCTTGGCCAAGGTCAATCCACCCCACACTCAGAGTCCACCCAGCCTGGGCATCTTTCGTGCCCTGGAAGTGGAAGCAGAAGGAACCTCAAACCCAGGGCCGTGGGGCTCCCCTGAGCCGGCCACAGGGAGGAAACCAGAGGTGAGTCCTTGCCTTCACAAACATCTCTGTAATTAAGGGATTTTTGTCCTTTTCCTAAAGCAGAGTCTTTACCTTTGGACGCACATTCAGAAAAATCTGTAAAACGATATGCAGCCTGAGGCATGCTTCAAAATCATCTCCGGGTGGGAGCAGGGGGAGTGGGGAGGGGGTTGGTGAAAACAGATTGGCCTCGAACTGTTTGCTGCTGAGTCTAGGGATGCGGGTACGCTAGTTCGTTTTGCTTTGTTCTCTACTTCTATGTGTGTTTGCAAGTCTCTCTAACAGAAACTTGGAAATGGGGGCGCCTGGGTGGCTCAGTGGGTTAAAGGTTCTGCCTTCAGCTCAGGTCATGGTCCCAGGGTCCTGGGATCAAGCCCCGCATCGGGCTCTCTGCTCAGCAGGAAACCTGCTTCCTCCTCTCTCTCTGCCTGCCTCTCTGCCTACTTGTGATTTCTGTCTGTCAAATAAATAAATAAAATCTTTAAAAAAGAAAGAAAGAAAGAAAGAAAACAAACTTAGAAATGGACAACGGTCCCAGTAAGAGAGTCTGTCATTTATTTGCAGAGACTAGTCCCTGAACTTAGGGAGCCCCCAGTCTGATAGGGGAGACAGAGCCCCCTTGCCCTCTGGGTGGCCAAGGCTTTCCTGCGTCTTCTCACCCTGCCTGCCTGACCAGGAGTCACGCGTGGGAAAGAGGCATGGTCCTGGCACTAAGGGCTGAGCCCCCGGAACTGGCCCTCATTCCTGAGGCCCAAGGGTCGGGTACAGGTACCACATGTAATCAGACTTGGTTCTGGAACTGGCTCTACCTGCTTGTGGCCTAGGTTCCTCCCCTTAGCAGCACCTGCCTGGACTACAGGAAATGCCCCCTGTGAGTCCAGTTATCATGGGGGGAGGGGTGTCTCTGCTGCCCAGCCCCTCCCTAACCATGTCTCTCTGTCCTTACTGTGGTTACTCACCTCTTGCTGCTTCTGCCTCCAGGCCTATCTGAAGAGGACCAGAATCACCAGAGTTTGAGGATTAAATGCGGTAATGGTTCATAAGTGCTCATTCTGTCACCAGGACCAGAGGAAGGAGCAGGCTACGGTCACACAGTCACGCAGTGGCACAGCTCACTTAGTCACAGGGGCGGGACGCTGAGCCAGCTGCTCCCTCGCTCACTATGAGGCCTGTAGGCTGACAGAGAGAGTGGCCTTGTCCAGAGTTGGGGTGGTGTCCCTGGGACCATCGCTTTAAGCCCTCAGTTCCATTGCTCAGGACTCTGACTCAGAATCACCAGGAGCCCTGCATGGGTGAGATGCAAGCCAGAGAGGGGAGGGCTGGGGAAAGAGGGAGGAGGAGGCCTTCCTCCTCCTGCCCTCGCATCCCCAGGAGTACAGAGGGGCCCAGGGACATCCATCTGGGAGAGCATGTCCAGACTCAGGGGCTCGATCAGGGGCTGCTGGGCCATCGGGAGCCTTAAGCAGGCCCGGACGCCCCTCTTATGACAGTAGCAAGAACAGCCAACACCAGCACAGTTCCTGCTGTGTGCAAGGCAGGGTTCTGTCTGCCTTAGATGTATTATCTCAACTGATTCTCACAACAATCCTAAGAGGCCAGTGTGGTTATTGCCCCCACTTCACAGATGGAACACTGAGGCATCCAGTGATTAAGTAACTCTCCCAAAGTCACTCAGCTGATAAAAGAGCAGAGCTAGGCTTTGATCCCAGGCAATCTGTCTTGAGTCTGTGCTCTTAACCACCTCAGCCCACTCCCTGAGAGTCACAGCCTGGCTTCTCCTGAGATAGTACTTCTGATTTTCCAAGGGTCTGGTGGTTACTGACAGAAGAGGGGGGCTTCTATCACAAAGGGGCTGCCACACCTCCTTCACCTACGCGAGCCTGAGGCCCCAGCTCCCAGGAGCCCAGATGGCGTGGAGACCTGTCCACCACCACCACCACCGATGGGATGGGGTCTCCTCCTGGGGCAGTCTGCGCTGCTGCAGGGCAGGACCTCCCCCATCTCTTGCTCTGGAAAGCGCAGTAGAAGGAGAGTGAACAGGGAGAGACTCTATCAGAGAGATGGGCTTGAATCAACTTGATTTTTCTTCCTAATTAAAATCAGTCACCATGGGGCACCTGGGTGGCTCCTTTAGTGAAGCATCTGCCTTCAGCTCAGGTCATGATCCCCAGGTCCTGGGATCGAGCCCCATGTGGAGCCCTGTGTCAGGCTCCCTACTCACCGGGGAGCCTGCTTCTCCCTCTCCCTCTGCCTCTCCCCTACTCACGGGTGCTCTCTCTCAAATAAGTAAATAAAATCTTCTAAAAAACCAAACCAGTCACAGGAAGTTAACCAAGATCAGTAACAAATCACTTGCTAAGGACCCTCGCCACCAGTCACAGCGCGGCCCAGCAGAAGTTCTGCCCTCTACTGAATGAGAGCAGCTGGCGCGTCCCCCTTCCCGCCCACTTCCCCCTGAGGCTTGGGCCTCTATGGAGAACACACAGTGCTGGGGTGGGTCAGGAGCATGGCTTTCTGGGCCCACACACCGGTGCTCCGGGTGAGTGCTGCCACTTCCGAGCTGTGCAATGCCAAACCACGTATTACTAACCTCTGGGCCTCAGTTTGCTCATCTGTGAAGTGGTGATGATAATACCATCCCCTGCACAGAGGGTTACAGGGTTTTGTGTTTTGTTTTTTGTTTTTTTGTTTTTAATTTTACTTATTTGGAAAGAGAGAGAGCATGAGCAGGGGGAGGAGCAAAGGGAGAGGGAGAGAGAAAAGCCCAAGCAGACTCCGTGCTGAGCGCAGAGCCTGATGCAGGGCTCAATCCCATGACCCTGAGACCATGACCCGCGCTGAAATCAAGAGTCAGATGCTGGGGGTGCCTGGGTGGCTCAGTGGGTTAAAGCCTCTGCCTTGGGCTCAGGTCATGATCTCAGGGTCCAGGGATTGAGCCCCACATCGGGCTCTCTGCTCAGCAGGGAGCCTGCTTCTCTTCCTCTCTCCCTGCCTGCCTCTCTGCCTTCTTGTGATCTCTGTCAAATAAATAAATAAAATCTTTAAAAAAAGAGAGAGAGAGAGAGAGAGCCAGATGCTTAGCCAGCCGAGCCACCCAGGCGCCCCAACAGGGTTTGCATGAAGGAAGGTACGTGCAGCAGTCAGCCTGGGGTCTGGCACACAGTAGGTGCACCGCGTGGTGCCGTTAGCATTATGACTGCTGTCGGGACCAGCCCCGACCAAGGTGTGAGCTCCTCGGGGGGAGGAACCGCATCTCGTTTATCACTGTCTACCTCAGCATTCCAGGGCTTGGAACACTGTAGGTGCTCTGGGTTTTAGGTCAAGGTCCCCAGAAGCGGATCCTGAGATGGGGATTCCCAGCTCAGTGTTTTCCTAAGGCAGTGCTCCCAGGGGACACCGAAGAGGGACTAGGGGGAAGCAGGGTGGGCCAGCCAGGGTGCAGAGGCTGGCTTCAGCCTGTCTCTCAGGAGACTCTGGGGTACACATTACACCTCAGGGTTCTCCCCACGCCAGGCAAGGGAGCTGAGCCCTCTGTCGCCTGCATCTCCGTTGTTGGCTAAGGGCCACTTTGTGGGGGAGGGTGCAAACTTCCAGACACTTCCAGTATGGTCTAGCAGCTGAGTGCAGTCTGGAGAGAGAGAGCCCACAGAAGGGAAAACACACACAGGCCAGGGACAAGGCACAGAAATGGAAAAAGGGCCTCAGGGGATCTGCTACACTCCAGAAATATCTTCTTGGTTCACTGGAAACCAGTCCCAGCCCAGTCTCTGAAGGATCACGGACCCCTGAAGAGAGCAGAATGGTGGAGGCAGAGAGGGGCAGATGGCCAGGCAGAGGGCAACAGCTCAAAGTACCCCCGCAGAGTCCCAGCCAGGAGGGTTCCCGGGGCAGCAGCCCCTCCATCACCTGAGCCAGGGTGGGACTGGGGTGGCCTGACAGCGGTCTCGAGAGTCCCCGCCGCATGTCTGGCACAGGTGCTAAGTTCTTCGCATGAGTCACTCATTTCACCCTTACAGCAACCCTAGGTGGTATCCTGCTTTAGACACGAAGAAACTGAGGCATGCAGCAGGGCAAGGGGCCTGCTGGAGGCCTCCCAAAGAGTTAAGGGCAAAGATGATTCATGTCATTAGTCGTTAAGAAAACGCGATAAAAAACCACAATGAGATACCATTTCACACCCACTGGGATGACTATAAAAAGGAAAATAACCAGGGTTGGCAAGGAGGTGGGGAAATTGGAACCCTCACCCGCTGCTGCTGAGAGCAGAGAACGATGCAGCTGCTGTGGAAACCGTCTGGCGGTCCCTCAGTAAGCTAAACATAGCCTCGCCATATGATCCCCGATTCCACTCCTCGTGCATACCAAAAGCTGCGAGAACAGGTGTTCAGACGACACTCGCACAAGAACATCATAGCGGCACAATTCACAATGGCTAAAAGGTGCAAACCACCTCAACGTCCGTCCACCGACAGACGGAGAAACAGAATGTGGTATATCCACGCGATGGAATACTATTCAGCCATAAACAGGAACAACGCACTGATGCGTGCGGACGAACCTCGCAAACACCATTCCGAGCCAAAGCAGCCAGGCACAGAAGGTCACATGCTGTAGATGCCGTTTGCATGAAAAGTGCACAACAGGCAAATTCATAGAGACAGAGAATAAAGGGGCACTCGTCGGCAGTTGGGGCAGGAGGAACAGGGAGGTTTAAGGGCAGGGCCTTGCCAGACCAGTAATTGACCTTCCCTCCAAAGTCTGGGGGGGACCCTGAGTTAGCCGCAGTGTCTCAGGACAGAAAGAACAAATAAAACACACACCTGTCAGATGCTATGTTGACAAATTTGGGACTCGAGTTGATTTTAAACATTTCTTCCCTTGGCCCGCTGGAAAAATAAAGGCTCTGGCCTTGAGTTCAGGCAGCCTTGGATATAAATACTGACTCCACCACGGCCTGTGATCTTGGATGTCCACAGTGCCTTCCCAGGCCTCAGTTTCCTCATCTGGAAAATGGAGATACGAACAAGCAGTTCTCAGGGCACCCAGGTGGCCCAGTAGGTAGAGTGTCCAGATCCTGGTTTCAGCTCAGGTCACTATCTCAGGGTCATGGGATCAAGTCCCGCATCAGGCTCTGCGCTGAGCATGGAGTCTGCTTGGGATTCTCGCTCCCTCTGCTCCCTACCCCCAGCCTCTCTCTTTCTCTAAAATAAATACATAGGGGTGCCTGGGTGGCTCAGCGGGTTAAAGCCTCTGCCTTCGGCTCAGGTCATGATCCCAGGGTCCTGGGATCGAGCCCCGAGTCGGGCTCTCTACTCTGCAGGGAGCCTGCTTCCTCCTCTCTCTCTGCCTGCCTCTCTGCCTAGCTGTGATTTCTCTCTGTCAAATAAATTTTAAAAAATTTAAAAAATAAATACATAAATCTTTAAAAAAAACTTAAAAAAATAATGACAATAAATTTTTTAAAGATTTTATTTATTTATTGGACAGACAGAGATCACAAGTAGGCAGAGAGGCAGGCAGAGAGAGAGGAGGGAGCAGGCTCCCTGCTGAGCAGAGAGCCGGATGCAGGGCTTTATCCCAGGACGCTGGGATCATGACCTGAGCCGAAGGCACAGGCTTTAACCCACTGAGCCACCCAGGTGCCCCAATGACAATAAATTTTTTTTAAAAAGCAGCAGCAGCTCTGCATGTTGCTGGGAGAATTCAGTGAGTTCACACAGGGGGAAAAGCCCCAAACATTGTACCTGACACACAGCGAGAGCTCGGGAAAGGTGGCTCCCTCTCCTCCCTCTCCTTTTTCACCCACACAGCCCCCGACGTGGATCCTGGCCAGATTTCATCTGGACAAGCACCTTCTCAGAGGTTGCACATACACACACACACACACACACACACACGGCCACACTTGTCCAGGGTTTCTTTGTTCCCTGCCAAATCCTGCCCCAGGGATATTTACAAATACCAAATAGAAAACTAGTGAATCTACAGAAAGTGGATATGGGGAAGTAAAGAATTTCTGGATTCATCCAAGAAACATTTAGGATGCGGGAGGACTCCCTTTTCCCTCCAAACACATCCCTTGGGCAGCCACCTGTTTCCAGAACATTTTCCTACACACACATACACACACACACACACACACACACACACACACACACACACACACATCCAAATACCTAAGCCAACAATTCCCAAGAGCTGGTCCTTAACCATGGTTTCAGCTGTCCACAGCCCAAAATGCCAGTGTAAGAATGCCTATAAACCTTTCCACAGAAAGATAATTATTTCTTTGTATTAAAATTTTCATTTTTTTAAAGATTGTATTTATTCATTTGAAAGAGTGAGAGAAGGAGGAGCAGAGGGAAAGGGACAAGCAGACTCCAATGCTGAGTACAGTGCCCGACACGGGGCTCGATCCCACGACTCTAAGATCACAACCTGGGAGGAAACCAAGAGTCAGACCCTTAACCAAATGAGCCATCCAGGTGCCTCAGTGCTCATTTTTTAGGATGTAGTCATAAGAAATTAAATTTTTAAATTATCCCGTGTCCTTATTTGACAAAATAAGATGCTAGCAACCCTTATATAAGTTCCCAAAATGACTTTTTTGAAATTCTATTGGTAAATCCTCAAATCTGAGGAGACGGCCTTGCCTGACCTGTCCCTCAAGTCTCCCTCTTTTGGCAGAGGGTGAATCCTGCCTCACTTGCTCAGTGGGTGGGAGGACAGTGGGGCCCTTGGGGTCCATCCCTGCCCAGGAGGTCTCTCTCCAGCCCTTGGTCCCCACAGCGGCAGACTGATCCCAGGCTGACGGCCACATCCTCACGGACCAGCCTCTGCTTACCAAGAGACTGCTCCCTGCATCCTGGCACCAGAGACCTATCCTCCAATGGTGAAGAGAGAGCCATGACACCTCCCATTTACCAGACCTTTAGTTTGGCTTAAGAGGGGACAAGCCATATTCATGAACCAATTTTCCTGTGAACCAAGTGAAGCTTCATTAGATTATACGGAACCCATTCATCCTGAGCAATTCACAGCCCAAGTTCTTCCACCTGGAAGGGGCCCAGGGTCATCACTGGGACCTCTTGGCCCACTCCAAGCCTCTCAGGTTAGACCAGACCGTTCTAGGTCACTGTCCTACCACCTGGAGTGACCCTCAGGGCATAGCCAAGGCCTCTGATGCTATAGGCAGAGTGTACCCTGAACTCTTCACTGCAAATCCTGGTTTGGGCTTGGAAGCAATGTAAGAGGGCCACCTGGGAGACATTCCTGCTCTGGAAGCCTCCAGGCTCCAGGAAGCTCAGCCCGGCACACGCTAGAAGCCATCAGGAGACCATGAGGAGCTGTGAAGAGAAAAGAAGGGAGAACAAGGATGGGCAGACAGACAGCAAATGTGGGCTAAGGGCCGACTCTGGGCCAGCCCTGGTGCTCTGTGCTAAGAAGACAATCATGACAGAGACCCACTCCCCGCCCTGAGGGGGTCCCCCAGGAGCCAGTAGAACAGGTGCAGCCAGGGCTAATGGCTCAAGTCTGGTTATTGTCCATAATCCCAGAGACAAAAGCTTCATCCTCAAGAGCTCGAGAGCTGACAACCAAGTCAAAAAGTAGGAAAATTCTTTAAACAATTTCTTAACGATTTTTATTTATTTGAGAGAAAGAGAGAGAGAGATAGCAAGAGAGAATAAGAGCAGCACAGGGGAGTAGGGGGTGGGGAGGAAGAAGCAGGAGCCCGGCATGACTCTGGGATCATGACCTGAGCAGAAAGCAAATGCTAAAGGGACTAAGACACCCAGGTGTCCCAAAAAGGTAGGAAGTTCTAAATTGGGGGAAATACACAGAAAGTGGGATGGCATAGAGCTGGTAATTTTAGGGGGTGGTTGCAGAGCGCCTCTCTGAGGAGGTAACATTGGAAATGAGGTAGAGGAGAAGGAAAAGCATCCCAGGTAGGGAACAGCAAGTACGGAGGCTAGGAGGCAAAAAAGGACTTAGTACGTTCGAGAATGAAGAGTTGGGCAGTGGGGGAGACACTGTGTGCCTGAGCATGATGAGCCACCAGACAGGGGTTGGAGGCAGGTCGGCAAGGCCTTGCAGACCGAGGTGAGGAATCTGGGTTGTGTAAGGAGAGCTTCACCTGCCTGTAGCCAATAAGAATACTAAGGCTCAGGGACACCTGGGTGGCTCCGTCAGTTAAGCACTGCCTTCGGCTCAGGTCATGATCCCAGAGTCCTGGGACGGAGTCCCACATTGGGCTCCCTGTCCAGCAGGGAGCCTGCTTCTCTATCTCTCTCTGCCTGCCACTCTGCCTGCTTGTGCTCTCTCTCTCTCTCTCGCTCTGACAAATAAATTTTTTTAAATCTTTTATTAAAAAAAAAGAATACTAAGGTTCAGAGAGGTGAATTACCTTGCCCATGGTCACACAGCTCGTGAGTGGCCAAGCAAGATTCCTCCACGCAGTCTGTGGTCAGAATGCACACTTCTTTCCCCTACCCGCCGGACAGGAACAGAGCTGACTATTTCAAAATGCAGTCACTGGAAAGGGATTAATGACAGCTGATTTAATGACAGGGGTGGGAGGGTGGCCAATTCACCAGGAAAGTCTTTGCAGAGGTGCCAACAGATGGACTGGGCCTTTAAGGATGAGGAGGACTTTACGAGGCAGAGAAGTGGGAGGCTGGAGGCTGGGAGCACAGGTCTGTTTGGGGGATGAGAAGCAATGCAGTTGCAGAGTGTGGAAGACAAGTGTGAGGAGGCAGGTTGGGCCAGATTATGAGGGACTTGAGTGCCTAGCAGGGGTGTCCAAATTGACTCCCAAGCTATGAGAAGCCAAGCTGTTCTGTGCCTTAGGAAGAGAGCTCTGGTGCAGGGGCAGGAGAGGCTGGGGATGGGGGAAATGGGTGGCTAACATAGAGGAGGGGACAGAGTCTGATGGAGAAGAGTGGCAGAAGGAGGGCAGTGTTAAGTCATGAATTGCAGAGGGAGCTAGAGCAGGGTAGGGCCCCCTCAAACCCTAGAGACCCCTGGCACTGCTGGTCTACCCCTCTCCCTAATTCCCGGGCTGGGGCAGACTTAACCTGATCACACATGACCTCTGCAACCTGCCTGCTGGGTATTTGGGAGAACAGAGGAGCCCAAGCAATAGGTAAGGAGGGATTTTTGTTGGGCCTCACCCCAGCACCCCACTTTATTCCACCCCCTCCCCACCCCCTGCCTGGCCTGGGTCCATTGGTCCATTCCTAGTCAACGGCCCCAGGCCCTGCTGCCAGTGACCCCATCCACCCAGAGTTTTCTATCCATGTCCACAGACCCCAGACCCATCTTCTTCCCTCTTTGCTTTCTTGAAGACCCCGCCAGATGATTCCTGCCAGGACTGAGGTAGGCATTCGGGGATTTGGCGTCTGGGCCTTCCTGCGCCCCTGCCTGCCACAGTGGGTGGTGAGGAGCTCAGCCTGTCTGAAGCTTCCCTCACCCCTGCATCAGTAGAGAGCCCACCCCTCACCCCTGGACCTGCCCATAGCAAACCTCAGCCAGGCTGTCCCTGCCCCTCTGCTGAGGGGCCCCTCCCAGCTACCTCCCCCCACCCCCCTCTACCCCTATCCCCCCAACCCTCCCCCCACCCCAGCCCCCGCTGGGGCTGTCCTGGGAAATATTCACAGTGCAGGCTCTGGCATCAGAGAGCTGGGAGCCCTTGTGCCCACTAGATGTCGTGATGTGCATAGAAATGTCGGTTTGACATTCCTCGCCTACCCCCGGGGAACTGAATTCAACGCTCACCCTTTGTCTTCCTCTCGCTCTCATGCCCCCTCCTCATCCCCACCCGCCCCACTTGAAGGCGTTCTTGCAAAACAGGTGCATGTATTTTTCAAAACTGGTGCTTAGTACCTCCTGTAATTCCTACTTTATTCCCTCAGCACCATGTTTTTAAAACCCATCCGTGTGGCTAGTCCCCGGTGGGTACTATTTACATCCCCGTTCTTGGGGTGCCAGGCATCCGGGTTCCCTCCAGCCCCTCCCCTTGACAGTCCTGCCACGAGTGCCCTTGCTCATGAGCCTGCGGCCCTGCCTGAAGATTCAGGGAATGGAACTGCCAGGTCACACGGTGACCAAGTCTGATGCAATCACACCAGCCAGCTCTCACCTGATTCATGGATGCTTCGTGGGATAAGACCCCAGGCCTCCCACCTCCGCGACTCCCTTTGCCCAGCTCCCTGTGGGATAAGGTCCCAGTCCTTTCTCTGGGCATTCAATACACATTTTCCACATGTGCAGAAGTAAGTGATAAGTGATAAGATATAAGTGATAAGTGAAATAAATACTTTTATTTTACATAAATGATGTATGCATATATCAGTCTTCAACATGCTTTTCCCCACTCAACAATATGTCTTGGAGAGCTACATCTCTTCACACCTTTGCCATCCTTCCTGGGAACCATCGTGCCTGGATGGGCTTTACTGATCAAATCCCCCCAACTCCACCCTGTGGCTGTTCAAATTATTCCCGGGTTTCATTATCAAAAATGGGGCCGAAAGGAACACACCTGTGTACTGTGGCAGGAGACCTGTACGGAGGAGGGGCACACACCTTCTTATCGGTCACCCAGCTCACGAACACACCTGAGGGAGTTCTCAGCCTGGGGCGACTGGAGGCCTTGAGGGCCTTGAACCCCTGAAGTCATACCCCAACTTAGCTATGCGTGCCTGTGTGGAGGGATGATTCCAGGGAGAGGGGGCACAACCCTCCCAGGTTTTCTGGTTTTCAGAGGGCCTCATAAAAGCTAAGACGCACCCACAGGTGTGAACTGTGCGCCTTTACAGAGCGTCGCTTTACGTGCTCAAGAGGGCAAGGGGGACAGCATAAAGCCTCTTCCGCCCCGTTTCGCAAACAATGGATACACCTACTGCTGAGATGACCTTTGCAGCCAGACGTGGCCCAGATCCTGGCACCTCCCCTCGCCGTGGGCTCCTGCTTAACACGAGCCTCAGTTTCCACTTTACAAATTTACAACAAAGGATTGCTATGGAGAGACTGAAGCAGCGGTAGGCGCTGCTCTGTGTCCCTGCCCTTGGCCTCCTTACTTCCAGCCAAGATCCTTAGACAACCGGGACCCTCTCAAGGGCAGGGACCAAGGCCCGCCCAGAGCCTGCTACCCCTTGGGCTGGGATCCTAAATCTGCTGTGGACAAATGAGAAACACTGTGAGCAGAGTCCCAGCCCTGCCTCTGTGAGCCACAGCAGAGCGACACCACCGGACAGACCCTGCCCTTGGACCGAGGTAGTGTACGTGTGTGTGTGCGCATGGGAGTGTGAGTGCCTGTGTGTTAGTGTGTCCATGTGTGCTGGAGAGACGGAGACCACAGTAGGGGGCTGGGGTTTCCTCAGAGGCAGGAGCCCCGGCCCCTTCCCTGGAGGATCTTCCAGGCTGAAGGAACAAAGACACCATCACCAGATACTGCTCCTGTCTTTGAGGAGCTCATAGGGGACAAATGCAGGACAGATGGGTTCAAGCAATGTTGAACTGTGGCTTCACTGTCCCTACCCCCTGCAGTCAGACTCGTAATTCCACAGGCATGGCCCCAAGCATGGCACCCAGGAACAGAAGTGTGTTCAAGATCCAGAGTGGAAGTGCGGAAGTCAGCTCTTTCCTGGGGCTACAAACCCCAGGGTTTGTGGGAGAGAGGGGGTCCTGCAGACCCTGACCCTGGATGTCCATGGCCACCTTCTCCCCCTGCCCTGACCCTGACCCTGCCACATGCCCATGGAGTGGTGCTGAGCAGACCCCTCTAGTGCATAAGCAGGAAACCACAGGGTCCCAGCGTCCTAGTACACTGACAACCCTTTCTCCATCCTCAGCCCTCTCCCTCCTTCTGGGCAGCTGACCCCCACCTTTCCCAACCCTAGCTCCCTGGGGGCAGCCTCCCCCTCCCAAGGCCTTCAGGAGTGAACCCTGCAAGGTGCTGCAGGCCCACTCCTATACGCGGACTGACCTCCCCGAGCACCCAGCCTGCCAACCAGGCTCAGGGCCCAGAGGCCCTTCGCTTCCTTCCTGCCGGCTCCCCTGCATTCCCCGCTGTTGGGGCCTCCCCCCACCAGCAGCAACTGCAGTGGCCGAGCACCCCAGCTCCACCAGCTCCACCAGTTCCTGGCCCTGGGACCTGAGACGGTCACTCTCCCACATGCAAGTTTCAGGCTCCACCTCTGCAGCAGGGGCCACAGCCCAGGAAGACTGAGCGGACATTCTCCTCCTGAGGCTTTGGGAAAACAAGATAGTACCAGCGTACCAAATGCTTGGAAGAGGGCTGGCAGGCATGGAGGGTTTGCTCAATGTGATCGCAATGGCCTTAAGCCTCAGGCAACACCCACATGTCCCCAAGGCCACAAAGACACCCTCCTACATTCACAAGGCGCTCAGGCACCAACAGCTGGTCACTTGCCCCATCGCATCAACGTCCGGTCTAAGTCAGAGGGAGGGATCCCCAAATCCACCCCTCCTGGGGCCTCAGTGCCCCTCCGCCTAGGGCCCTGGCTCTCCCTCTGGCTGCTTTGTTCAACTTTCCTGCGGGGAGGTCCCCTTCCTCAGGCCTGGGTGCCACCAGAGGGCCTTCAGGGTGAAACGCAGGCCGTGCTAATAATGAATGGGTCTTCCCGTGCTGATGACAGGACTGCCTAGTCCTTACCAGGTAGCAAGAGTTCCAAAATCACAGAAGTAAAACCAGTGAATTACCCAAGCAGTAAGTAATACAAGTTCATTGTGCACACACCAAAAAGCCAGTCTGCAAAGCCGCGTTCGGCACTCAAACCTAAACATGGAATGGGGCTCCGGTATATTGTTTTAAAGCAGTTTATATGGTGAGGAAGCTGACTGTCTATTCTCCGCAGTGATTGGTTATAACAGAGTTTCCTTAAATGACAGGGAATTAGTCAGTGTTACCTCATATCAACCTTGGGGAAAGTTTCAGTTTTGCTTGTGATTTCCAGAGGCATAAGCAAGATATGACCCAGGTCAAGCTGGTGGTGCAAAATAAGCTAAATTAAGCTTGGCTCGTGTGACTAACCTGGTTTTGTCTGCTCAGGGAATTTTTGAGGTTGGCCTCCACTTGCTGGTGATTTTTACATATGCTAGCATCTTCTTACCAAAGACCTGCTCCCAGCAAGAAGGAGAACCCACGGGTGTACAAACTGCTCTGATCTCTCCCAGCCTTCTAAAGCATTCCTCTTGCTGCCCTCTCCCGATCCTCTCCGATCAGACAAGCTTCCTGAAGAAGTCCTCCACACTCCACACTCTTCACACTCCACACTCTTCAAGACTGTCTGCTTGCCCTCATCCATCCTTGCCCCACCACAGGCGGCTTCTGCCCTCACTCTGGGCCAGTGACAGCCAGGCACTCACGCCACCCATCCCTCTGCAGACCTCACTTCTAGGGGATGGGAGTGACAGTTTCCTCCTCACACCACACCTCTGCACTCCCCCACCCTCCTCCCTCCCTCCCACTTCCTCTTGATCTCCTGCCCAGCCACCTCTTAAACATCAGAGCTCTCCAGGGCTCCGCTCTCCTGGCGGCCACCTCCTCTCTCCCCTTCCTCTCTCCCTGGGGGACCGCGTGCATCCTGATGCCTCTGCAACCTTCCACTCTGTTCTCTCCCCGACCTTGTGTTTACTGTCCCCCACACACTTGCAACTCAACAGCCAGAAAAGAGCTCCCTTCCCCCCCCTTCCTCTCCTCTCCTCTCCAAGGGTCCCATCAGCCCCTCCAAAGCTTGCAAACCTAGAAGGCACCCTCACCTCCTTCCACTTCCAAATGTTCACCAGATCCTGCCCATTTCACCCTTGGGCCAGTTCCACAGTCGGGTGGCCCAGCAGGTTTAAGACACAAGGTTCAGGATCATGGATGTACTTTATTTTGGGAAAGTGACTCAGAGGGCAGCTTCAAGCCCCACGTCCCCAGCCACAGGCAGTCAGACCTGGCCTCCCACAGGCCCCAGCCGAATCAGGGATGAAGCAGGCACCTTCCCCTCCCTGCCTTGGCTCAGGCCACTGCCAGTCATCCCCTCTGCAAGCACAGCCGAAGCCTGCCCCATGCTCGACTCCTCCCCTCCCTGCCCCCACCCTCCTTCACTCTTTCCCACCACACACTTCCTCTGGAGGCAAAGCTCAGCTCTTGATAACCTATCCCTATACAGCCCGGTTGTGCTATCTTGAGTTTCTGGATGCCGGCCCTATCTCCCGACATGACTCACCTATGCCAAACTGTCTCAAACTGCTAACGACCGATTTCCCCCCAAGTATGTCCTGACTCCCATCCTTCATCCCTGCCTTGCCCTACCCTACTGCTCTTACCATCTCTTGAACTTGGAGATTTCCCTGCCACCTGCCTGGCCCTCCCACCAGCCGTTAGAGGGGTCCTCTGCACAGCAGCCTTGCCCATCTTGACAAATGCAATCTGGGATGAAGAGCCTCGAAGTATTTAAACCCAGGCAGTCAGAAGGTCGGGCGTAGCCCCGCCAGCCTCTAGGACCCCCAAACTGTTGGCAGGTCGAGATCCACCTTACTCAAGTGTCACATCTGTGCCTTTGGCTGGGATGAAAGGCGCGCCCACTTTAGAATGTCACTTGACTGACTAATCTTCCGGCTTCCAGGAATCTCCTTGGCAAGTGTTTCTGGGTCTCCCAGGCTGACAGCTGCTGAGGCAGACACTTCTTGATACCTTCCCACAGAATGAACTGACCCCATCACCTCCCAGGAGCTTCTCCAGGGCAGGGACCATCGTTTGCCATCTGGGTTCACACAGTCCGTGCCCGTTTCCAGCAGGGTCCTAGCAGGGCGCAGGTGGACCACTCCAGCAAGTTCATTTGAAGAGAGTTTAACAAAGGTGTAGGCAGGGATGCCTGGGTGGCTCAGGCGGTTAAGTGTCTCAGGGTCATGGGATCGAGCCCCGCGTCTGGCTCCCTGCTCAGTGGGGAGCCTGCTTCTCCCTCTCCCCTGCTTGTGGTCTCTCTCTCACTCTATCTCAAATGAATAGAATCTTTAAAAAAGTGTAGGCAGCCTTGTGATTTGTCTGTCAAATTAATTAATTAATTAAAATTTAAAAAAAAAAGTGTAGGCAGCACAGTGGGCTCCACAGCGCCCAGGGGGCCAGCTCTAGGAAGGAGTGTGGCAGAGCTGCAGCAAGAGGGGACTGAGCGAAGGGGATGGGGACAGCATAGTTGCCCGTTCCCTCTCTTTCCTCCTGTCCTGTGAACTCCTGCTGGGGCTTCCCCCTGGCCAAACCCATCTGGAAGTCAGAGGGCATGGGAGCCCCCTACACAGTCCCTACACGTTAGCCTCCGGGACAGAACTAGGCAGAAAGGGGCAAGAGGGACCCTGAGAGGCAAAATAAGTTGTCTGGTCCAGGGCTCAATAAATGTCAGTGATCAGAATTTAATGGATGAGCTGTTTGAGCAGGGCTCCGTAAGATGACTGTTCGCATCTCCAGGAGAAAAGGACATTCCAAGCCGAACATGTACAACTGTGGGCCCACCCGGCTTCCCTGGGCATACAGACAGCAGGTGGGTGGGAGGGGCTGGGGAAGCAAAGTACAAGTGTCCATCCACACTGGCAGGACCTGCTAAGTGGGGCGGTTTAGCCGGCCTCTACAAGACTTCCTTGGCCTGTCTTTTCCAGGTGGGAATGGGTTAGGAGGGGCAGAGGCTGCCTTTCATCGGGACAGGGAAAGACCTGCGCTCCTTGTTTGGAAAAATCATGCGGCAAACACTGAGAACCCACTTGGTACTGGGTGCTGAGAACTGCACGGTGAGCAAGACCAGATGCCAGTCTCAGGGAGCCCACGCTCAGCGGGGCGCAGAGTACAGGGGGAGGCCCACTTCCTTGGCTGGAGTTGAAGCTCAATTGAGGCACAGGAAACAGTGCCGATAAATTAGGCAGGGAGCAGGCCTCCAGTGGGAAGCGCTGCCCTTGGCTGGCTGAAAGGAACTGACCTCAGAGAAAACTGGAAGCAACTATGGGTGTCCACAGTGGCCACCCAGCTGATACTTCCGCAAGACTTTTAACAGCTGAAGGAGGGCACGGTACCAAGAAAGATTTCCACCCTGGGTCAGTGCAGCAGCAAGAGGAGCTATGAGGTCAGGCAGACCTGACTTCCAATCCCGGTCTGCCGCCAGCCTGGGTTTGCTCACCTGCGTATCAGGCACAATGGCCACATGGTGTCATCGCAAGGACTACTTGGGACAGAATGTGTAAAGTACCTGGCACAAAATCAGCTTTCAGACACCAGGCTGATGTCTATACTGATGTGATGTCTATACCGAGAGCTGGGTCTGGTGGGCAGCTGGATTGTCACAAAACCCGGCAGCAGGCAGCAGTGTGGTGGCACTGTGCTGGGTCCCGGGCTGGAGGAAGGGTACCACGCTATAGCAGGAGAACGGACAGCACTCTGTGAAAACGACGAACGGGGGGCGCCTGGGTGGCTCAGTGGGTTAAGCCTCTGCCTTCGGCTCAGGTCATGATCTCAGGGTCCTGGGATCGAGCCCCGCATCGGGCTCTCTGCTCAGTGGGGAGCCTGTTTCTCCCTCTCTCTCTGCCTGCCTCTCTGCCTACTGGTGATCTCTCTCTCTCTGTCAAATAAATAAATAAAATATTAAAAAAAAAAAAAAAGAAAGAAAAAGAAAACTCCGAACGGACAGGGAATGCAGGGCAAACCCAAAGGGAGTCCAAGGTTGTGAGATTTGTAAGCTAAGAAGGCCGTGAGTACCACCACTAAGATGGTCGTGGAGAATGGGGGGCAGGGGCAGAAGCCAAAGCTCTGAGGAAAGTGACTGGCCTCCGCGACCCAAACCATGAGCCCAACCCACAGCCTTGCCCACAACCCCAGCCCACAGCCCTCATGTGGTCCGCGACCCTCCATCCACAGTCCGCAAGCCCGGTACTTGTCCTCTGATGGCCCTGACTCTGTTGGCTATTTTTCAACCCTTTGGGAAGCTGCAGCCCTCCTAAATTCCCCATTAGCTGCTACTCTACCTTTAGGGCTCAAGCCAGGGCAAAAGGGCAAATAAACAGTGGTCAGTAGAGTTTCATGGATTTCAGTGTTAGAGTTATTATTATGTTAGTGTTATTTCAACACCATTATTTAGGGACCGATGGTTGACTGTGACTCCCAGATGTCCTCTGTCCCCTTACACACACAGTTCGTCTTGCCCTCGGGCTTCCTATCCTGGGCACTGTGGACATGAGGGGCCGGATGCTTTGTGTTGTGCATGCTGCCCTGTACATCATGGCAGGTCTAGCCCTGACCCTGGGATCTACTCGCTTGATGCCACCCCCAGCTGTGACAATCACCAAAACCTCCAGATAGCGACAAATGTCCCTAAGCACCACTACTTTATCCCTTGCACAACTTTCTTTCCTCCTAAACACGGTGAAAATTTAAAAATTGACCTTTAGTAAGAAGCGTGTTTATTCAGCATCTTTCCGGGTGGGGACGGTGGAGGAATCAGATGGAGGAAGGGGGAAGAGCTCTGTCAGTAAGAAGCAAACAACAGCCCTGGCACTTACTGCTGAAGCCAACTTACGGTGGCACACTGTCACTGTCACATGTGTCTCTTCCTCCTTCTTTTCCACTCTCTGTGCCCTGCCTGAGCCTGGGGACTGCTGACTGCTTCCAAGGACATCATTTGAACCTGATGGACCTGCGGCAAGGGTTAAGCCATTTACCTTCATCTCACTCCTTCCATCCGCCCAGTCTGAAGGGATTGCTGCCCACCGAGCCCCTGTACACACGACTGCCTCACAAGCAGTTTTTTTTGTTGTTGCCTAAACATTTGAAGGGACTAAAATTTTTCTATGAATGAAACCAAGTTTAGGAAGGAAAAGAGTTTTATTATTTGGAAAAGAAAGCAAGTTAGTTCCAGTAAAGGGCTCCCCCTCCCTTTTTTTTTTTCCTTTAAGGGCTCCTTTTTTATCCCAGTTCATCCTGGCAAAAGATATTAAAGGTAGGGCCAAAAGCCACACTCATCATGGGTTCTCTCCAAGAAAGCACATACTGATACTTTGGACACGAACGTGGACTCTGGTTTCACAGGCTTACGGGTCTAGATTCAGCACAGACAGACGTCCCATGAGCAGGAACACTGGGCATCTGACCTGCGCGGGTCAAGTCCATGGGTAAGGGTCTGCACAGAGATATGCAACCCAGTCCAGCACTAGTCCTTAGAAATACTCTGTAAATGTCGTAATTTTGCCCACTCCTATGCTAAACATCTACACACAGACTCCTAAATTAAGAATCCAAATTTGGGGCCACCTGGGTGGCTCCATCAGCTAAGAGTCCGACTCTTGATTTCAGTTCAGGTCATGATCTCAGGGTCTTGGGACTGAGCCCCACATCAGGCTCCCTGCTCAGTACCAAGTCTCCTTTAGATTCTCTCCCTCTGCCCCTTCTGCCCACTAGCTCTCCCTTTTCTAAATAAATAAAATCTTAAAATTAAGAAAAAAATTCAAACTTCTATCTTGGAGCTGTCAATATTTTTTGTGTACCTACTGAGCACCAGGGAGACCACAGGGAACAGGCAGACCCTCCTGAGGGCAAGAGGCCTGCCCTCTTACAAAGTGGTGTGAGAACTGCCATGCTAAGGGCACACGAAGCACAGCAGGGGCCCCACGGAGCAGAAAAAGAACACTGGGCCCAATTCCACTGTGTGCTCACTCAGTTTTACTATCTATGAAATAAAGACATCAGCCTGACCTACCACCCAGTGTTGTCACCAAGGCAGGGAGACACCTGAGCAGTAGGCAAGGGCTAAGGCCACAAAGGTGAGAGCACTCTGCAAAGTCAAAGTATTCCGCAGAGGCAGAAGTCTGCCAGCGGCGGTGTCCACAACTCAGGTAGGCCCCCAGGAGGAAGCGGCCTGCTGCTCATACGAAGGAGAAGGAGAAGAAGGCAGCGTGGTGGGCTCTGAAGCCCTGGGGCCCGGTAGGGGGTGGGGGGGCCGGATGCAAGGTCCAGAGGGGAGGCTTCAGCCCACAGCAGCCCAAGCACCCTGTCCTCCCCAACCAGCCCCAAGGCACCCCAAACCCCACCGGGCCCAGCGTAGTCACATTCTGTGACTTTCTGCCCTGGCAGGCGGGGTAGGTGTGGCCCCTTCCCAAAGCGGTTTTCAGAAAATTCATGCTATTTCTAAGTTCAGGGGCAAAAGGAGGTGCTCAGTGATGCTGAGGTGCAAGGAAGGGAACTGGTCTGGGAACCAAAAAATCTGATTCTCATCCTGAATCTGCTACTTTCATCTGTAAAATCTGGGGAGCTCCTCAGCCCCCATGTCCAACCATACCAGTTTTGTTTTGAAATAAACTCAGGCCACAGGTGGGTTACATCTGACATGCCCTGTGAGAAAGGCACCCCAGGCTCCCAATTGTATGTCACAGAAGGGAAAACTCAAAGCACCCACCAAACGAACAGCAGTTACTTAGGAAGCACAAAGTTCTCCTTTCCTTTAAACACTCACCATGACACAGACCTGTATCCCTGCAGCAAATAATACATCATATGTTAATTAAAAAATTAATTTAAAAAAACACTCACCACGAAATTAAATAGAATTTATTAATTCAACACTTACTGCACATCTACTATGTGCCAAATGATAGAACAGAGCTAGAAACACTACCACCACATTCCTGGAAAAAGGAAAGAAAACAAACCAAGCCCAGGCCATAGCGACAGGGGAAGTGCAGTGAGAAAGGCCCAGCCAAAAGCTGGAGGGTGGGCAGCAGCAAGTGGACCAAACAGGTCCAGCTCCTGCTGTCTGAACTGTCTGGTCCCCATCAGCCAGCACCAAGCCACAGGCGCAGGGGCCCAGGCTGGGTGCGGACCAGTGGGAGCATGAGAGCATGTTTCCAACACAGGTCTGATCATCAGAATTTAAAAAAAAAAAAAAAAAAAGAAAGAAAAAAGAAAAAGAAGGCATTAATTGCCTTTTATTTCTTCTATCCCTATCATTATTTTGAAAACGTCAACCCTAAAATAAATTAAAAGAGGGGCGCATGGGTGACTCAGTTGGTTAAGCCTCTGCCTTCAGCTCGGGTCATGATCTTGGGGTCCTGTGATCAAGTCCTGCATCGGGCTCTCTGCTCAGCGGGGAGTCTGCTTCTCCCTGTCTGTGCTCTCCCGCTCTCTCTCAAATAAATAAAATCTTTTTTAAAAAATAGTATGATTGCTGCATACTTATTTAGATTCATCAATTAGTCTTTTGCAAATATCAAGACCCTTCAGTCCTAAATACTTTGGCATCAGGCTTTTTAAAAACATGAACACATGATCTTATAAATAAAGGGAGTAGTCAGACTAAAATTAACTTTTACATGGAACAAAAGGGAGAAAAGACACGGACATAAAGACTGTCTCTGCAAGTTACCTACCAAATTACCTAATTAAGTACAAAGGGAAGCCTGTGGGACAGAACATCTGTGGCAAAGTCTGAGGACTAACTACTTCTCAATTGTCTGCATAGTTTGGGGACAAGCCTGGAGACACAAAATCCCCAGACAACCCCAAAACCTCATTTCAAGCAAGGGTTTCATTCTCCTTCACCAGTAAACCTTTAAGCAGAGCTGGCAGCAAACCAGGGCATGACCGAAGCTGAGAACAGGGCCAATGGGGGACAGGAAGGGCACTGCATTGGCCTGTGGATATGGGCTGGCACAGGCCTGGAGCAGCGTCCCTGGAAAAGGCCAGCATAGGGGGAGAGGTCTCTGTCTCTTCTGTTCCTGTGCTAGCACTGGGGCCCCCCTGCCTTTGGGGGTGCTACAAATCTCCAGGGAGCCCAGAGCAAGAGTGGGAAGCAGGGAGGATGGCTCTGATCCCACACTGGATTATCAGTCCTGGTTGGCCAAGAGTTGCTTCTATTTGACAGGTAAACAACTGTCCTAAAATCAATTGCCAATCAAGGTTTCATAATATCTAAGGGTATCCCAATTATTTAAGAGTTCTTGTGAAATTCCCAAAATGTTTAAGGTAACTTTCATTTAAAAAAAAAAAAAAAAAGGAGGGGGGCGCCTGGGTGGTTCACTGGGTTAAGCCTCTACCTTCGGCTCAGGTCATGATCTCAGGATCTTGGGATCGAGCCCTGCATTGGGCTCTCTGCTCAGCAGGGAACCTGCTTTCCCCCTCTCTCTGCCTGCATCTCTGCCTACTTGTGATCTCTCTCTGTCAAATAAATAAATAAATAAAATCTTTAAAAGAAAAAAAAAAGCTTGTGGTCTGTGTTATGAGATAGCCTGTCATAGTATCAAGCAAATGACAATAGGTATCACTGGTCCTGAATCTGGCTGGAAACGACTGCCTTTAAAAAATCATAAAGACAGGGGTGCCTGGGTGGCTCAGTGGGTTAAGCCTCTGCCTTCAGCCCAGGTCATGATCTCAGGGTCCTGGGATGGAGCCCCGCATTGGGCTCTCTGCTCAGTGGGGGGCCTGCTTCCCTTCTGTCTCTGCCTGCCTCTCTGCCTACTTGTGATCTCTGTCAAATAAATAAATAAAAAATCTTTAAAAAAAATCCTAAAGACAAAAAAAGAAAATATCATAAAGAAAAAAAAAAGAAAACATCATAAAGACATTCGCTTGATGCTGAAAACTGAGAAGCAAACTCAGGACCGTTGTGAACCCGGAAAGTCCAAATAATTTGGAACATGACTAATATCTGGGAAAACACTTGGATGAGTGTCCAAAATGCTGAAGGGAACTGAACTGTGATCTATACCCATCCTCCAGGTAGGAGAGAATAAAACAGAGTCCCAAAACTTGCTGTTAAAAACTGAATTACAAAAATCAGAAGAAAGAAATAAGTAACAGCTGCCAGGCCAGATTGGAATTTAAGTTCATCATTTGATTCCAGTATCATGCAATTTTCTTCAAAACCAAGAACTCTCAGCTGCTGAGAAAGAACGTGAGAGCACAAGAGGCCAAGGAAGGCAATGAGGGGATGGAGCAGGGAAGCCAAGGAGCTTGTGCCCAGGCAAGACCTGAGCCCATGGGCCCCACAGGAGGTGCACCCTGGGGCTCTTCCCCACCCCTCAGGCCTCAGATGAATTCTGCCTCCTGATGGACTGACTCTCACTGCCCGCCCTTGCTAAAGCGAGGCTGGGCTGGGGTCTCAGAAGGGACCTGCCTGTCACCTAGGAAGAGGCCACCCTGCACAGGGGCTCAGCCTGTCTTCCAAGAATGCTGGTGGTAACAGGACGATCTCTGCACATTCTTTGGCCAGGCCCCACCTGCAGCCAACGGCACGTCCTTCAAAGTGGCTGGGGCAAGGGCTACAGCCAGAAGCATGCCTGGACTACTCCAGAGGCCCCCCCACCAGCTGGGTCCCCTGAGCACCCAGCCCCCGTGCAATTCCACTGAGGCTGTGGCTTGTCCAACACAACTAGGCAGCAGCACACGCCCACCGGGCACTCAGGCCTCCCGGCTACAACCACGGACCTACTAACCCTCCACCACATTTCTGTGGCACTGCCGAAACAGAGAGAGGAAAACTACAGGTAGAGCCGGACACCACAGGAGACATGGCGGTGAAGCCTATGAACGGAGAGACACACGGCGCTCTGACCTGTCGGGGGCAGCTTCTTAAGGGTGCAGAAGGGAAAAAACAAAAGCCAGCTTAGACTCATAAGGAAACATAATCTGTGATTATAAATATTTCATGAGCAAAGAAAGTGGTACTGGTTGTGACACTGGGCGGGGCGGGTGGACAGCAAATTAGATCCCAGTTTGCAAAGTGATAGGGCAGCTGGAAAAGCAGCAAAGCTGAGGCTATTCTGGGCTGTGCGCTGGGAAGGCCTGCGTCATAGACGGAGAGCAGGCTCCAGCCACTCGGCTTTGTGGAAACCACAGCCTTCCAGTGGTCAGCAGAGAACACCTTGGGAGGGGTGTTTAACCCCACGGAAGACAGAGGGGGGACAGTGAGGACAGTCATTTGAAAGACGTGGGTAAGCCTCAGTGGCATGGGTGGCTCAGAAAATGCGGCAGAGAGGCAGGACCCCGCTTGCTCTTGAAAGGATCCACACGCTGTATGCTGACTAAAGGCACAGGAAGGCAAGTGACCCGCCATGCAAGAGGCAGCTCAGGAAAGAGCAAAGGCCCAGCCCTTGAGCAGGTGGTGCCTGGCTGAGAATCACAATTGTGCCTGCTTTTCCAGGACAAGGGCCTCTTCCCCCTGAACCTTTGGGAAGCAGCCTGGAAAGCAGAGAAACGAGGAGCCTGCTAAGTACCAGCCACTGCAGCTGGACAGACACTCACCACTGACAAAGGAGGTCCTGGTATGGGTGGGAGTCCTCCTCCTCAGCCACAGTCAGCCGCTGCAGCAGAGCGGGCCAGCCACAGACTCCAGCAGCCCTTCTGGAGGGCCAGATGGAGAAGGACATTAGCTCCTGAAGCACCCAGGCTCTCTTGACTCAAGTTTAGTTGGATGAACCTGGAGCGGGGGAAGCAGCGCCCGCCTCACCCGGGAAGAAAGAAAACTACTAGCCCTTGCTTCCTTGCAGCCAGGACTTAGCAGGCAACGGGCCCTGGGGGGTAACCCACCGACTTCAGGAAACTCAAATTCTCTTCTACGATCACAGCTGGACAATCAATTCAAGGTGGAGAGGACTCATCAACCTCAAAAGACAGACCCCATAATCTTGTGGGAAGACCCCTCAGGATCTGACTTCAAGGCCAGCTTTACCACCTATTAGTTTTAAGACTCCATGAAATTACATTACCTCGGAAACTCAGCTCCTCATCTAAAACACGGACCAGTGCCTACCAAACTTAAGGGCTAGGAGGGACCCAAATAGAGACAGATACATAAATACTTTCAAAACAGATACTAAATGCTGCTCCAATTATGAGATCATTTGCAGCCAGCTACCTACTTGATACCTCTTGGAAGTCTCAAAGGCACCCCCATGCAGAGGCCCCTAACTGCTCCCTGCCCCACCCAGACCTCTCCTAGGGCCCTACCCCCTCGATGCCTGGTAGGAACAACCATCCACGCATGGAAGCCAGAAACCTGGGACCCATTCCTGGCCTTCCGCACCATCTAAATGCACCGCCAAGCCCAGGGAACTGCGCCTCCTAAATACTTCAACTCCCCTCCCTCACCACCACGCCCATCCAACTCGTCCTCATCTTCATAGATCTGTTGCAAAGCCTATGCTACCCATTCTGGCCTCCCTTGGCCTCTGTCCACAGAGCAAATCTAAGCAGATGTCCTCTCCCACCACCTCTACCCCACATGCCAAATACCCCACAATAGTATGCCAATGCCCACAGGGACTAGCAAAGCTGCCTGGGGCTTACAAGGCCCTAAACAGCCTGGCCCTGCTTCTCTCCTCCCCTCATCCTACACCATGCTCCAGCCACACTGGCTTCTTCAAGTCCCTGGTATATATCCCATTCACTGCTGCCACAGGGTTTTTGCACATGCTCTTCCCTCTCCCTGGAATATTTTTCCCTCCTCTCTTGCCTAACTAATGCTTATCCATTTATTTTTGCTAAGGTATAAGGTACATAGAGAGCACTCGTATACACTCCCTAAGTCCCGCCTAGATCTAGATTGAGAACATTTCCAACACCCTTACATTTTCCCTTTTCCGCTTTCCAGTCTGTACTCCTCTCCAGCCCCAGGTCACCAGTATGCTTCTGTCACTTCTATTCATTCCTCAGAAAGCAGCCGATGAAACCCTTTCTGGGGGAAGCTGCCTCCAATCCCTCAGGAAAAAAAGTCTAATCCTGCTATTGCAGGCACTTTCCCACTTGAAGATGTGCATCTGAGTACTTAGACGATCTGAGTGATTCTCCCTGGGAACACTACAAGCTCCAAGAGGGCAAGGACCTTATCTGCTTGCATTCTCCACTATTCTTGGGGGCTGGCGCATGCAGAGTAATAACAGAAATTAGCTAATACCTCCTGAGTGCTTATTACTGCCAGGCACTGAGAGATACTAAGCATCATTCCTACCAAGTAGTGCCATTATTATATCCCCATTTTACAGAGGAGGAACCAGAGGGACAGAGAAGTTAAAAAACTTGCCCAAAGTCAGTAAGTGGTAAGTGGTGGGAGTCAGGATTCAAACCCAGGCAGTCTGGCTACAGAGCCTGTGTTCTTAATCATTATGCTACTTTGCCTCTCAGAGGCCACTGGAACATACACAGGATATTCTGAATGAATAAAATATTTTTTAAAAAAGATTATTTATTTATTTGACAAAGAGAGAGATCACAAGTAGGCAGAGAGAGAGGGGGAAGCAGGCTCCCTGCTGAGCAGAGAGCCCGATGTGGGGCTTGATTCTAGGACCCTAAGACCTAACCTGAGCCGAACACAGAGGCTTAACCCACTGAGCCACCCAGGTGCCCGAATGAATAAAGGATTTATAAATGAGTTGATGTGATCTCATTAAAGAACTATGGGAGCCCCCAAGTCTCCCCCAGATCGACAAATAAATGGACTCACCTGCACAGGCCCAAGATCAGGTCATCTGCAAAAGAGAAAGGCTAATCCATTCCCCCAGCAGTCCTTCCACTACTGAACACACAGGAGTGTTCTGGTCCCTAGCAGAGAGTACTTCACAGCAAAGAAAGGATCACTGCCTGGGCTCCACAGAAGCCAGAAGGCAATATTCCACCAAATGAAATTAGTTCCTCTGGCCTTATTCGTGCTAACCTGTAATCTTCATACCCATTTAATATCTCAAGCCCTCTGACACAGAAAGAGGATACTCTGAATGGCAAGAAATTAAAATAAAAAAATTAAAAAGTTCGCATGGTTAGAAAGTGACAGAGTCCAACTTCACATTTATGAACTGGCATTTGGTTTGTACCTCCATTTTCCAGAGCCTGATAATCCTGGATGAGCTCACAGGCTACCTCATGCCATTGGTGTGACCAGACAAGAGTCAGCCGCCTTTTAACTGCTTCAGTGCCATTTACCTCATGACCACATCCCAAAAAGCTCAGGAGGAAACATACATGAAAGGGTTTATTTTTTCACCGGACACTGTTCCCCAGCCATGAGCCCCGAGTTCCCTCCCATGATTGCCACCGCAGCCAATGGCCTGAGCCCTGCTCACACAAAGGTCTGAGCAATGGCCAGCACCTTGGAAAATTCACCTTCCCTTTGGCGTAGGCTGCTGGGGATGGGTGTCTTAATTCGGGTCCCCACAGGGTTCCCATTGTCCTCAATGAGGACCACATTGTTGGAGTCAAACCTAGGGGTCATCGGGGGACCGGGCATGCGATGCCCCACAATGAGGGCCTTTTTCTTCTGTCCCTTGATGGCCAGCAGTATCCGGTCGCCCACCTTGCCCACCCCGTTCTTGTTATAGACATGGATGCAACGAGGAGGGCGATGGTACGGGGTATTCCCCAGGGCACTGTTGTCCACCACACGGACCCGTGTCATCTTCTGAATTGCACTGAGGCTCCCCGTGGTGCTGAGGAAAGAGAAAAAAAGTCTGAGGTCTGCATCTCTCTTGGTCAGGGTGCAGAGGCTTCTGAGGGCAAGGCCTGGGAGAGACCACGCATTAGCAACAAAGCACTGAACAGAGCAAAACCCAGGGCCCTGACAGAAAGTTGGGTGCTTGTGAAGACTTCTCTGTGCCCAAGACAGTTTCCTCACAGTCAAAAGTTCCTGCTACTGGGTCAACATCTCGATTTGAAGGGTTTTGTTTTTATTTTTGTTTTAAAGATTTTATTTATTTATTTGACAGAGAGATCACAAGTAGGCAGAGAGGCAGGCAGAGAGGGAAGGAGAAGCAGGCTCCCCACTGAGCAGAGAGCCCTATGTGAGGCTTGATCCCAGAACCCTAAGGAACCCCTGGTGGGGTTTTAAATGGAGCCCAATTTTCTGTTACAATGAACTTCATGGCAGCGTAACTGAAAGCCTTTGGTATCCAAAAGAACTCTGAGCATTAAGGGACTATATTATGGGCCAGGCTTCATCCATTGCCTAGCCTGTAAAACCTGCTCCCCCAGAATATACTGATTCCCAAATTTCCCATCAATGTGTGGCTGGGAACCAGACAATATGAATGAATAGGTTTGCTAAGGGAGTCCCCTGACATAAAAGAAGAAACGAGAAATAAGGTGAGGTAACGATCTTTTGTCTCAATGCATTTTCCCCCACTAGAATGGACTTTTTTTTTTTTTTTTTTTAAGTGTACCTGTACCTATTAAGGAGCCTGGGTGGCTCAGTTGGTTAAGCGGCTGCTTTTGGCTCAGGTCAGGATCCTGGAGTCCCAGGACAGAAACCCACATCAGGCTCCCTACTCAGCAGGGAGTCTGCTTCTCCCTCTGACTCTCCCCCTCTCACCTTCTCTCTCAAATAAATAAAATCTTTAAAAAAATAAATAAATAAAGTGTACCTATTAAAGGCAGATAAGCTATTATTAAGCATCTGATAACAGGGATTTCTGTTTTCCTGATGTGAGCACCGTAAGTGCTAGCATTCTGCAGGGTAACCCTGGGCTCTCCCCTCGCATTCCACAGGCCTATTCTGGGGCAGTTTTATTGATTCCCTTTGCTTCCAACTAGTAAATTCCATCTCCAGCCTCATTTCTTTCCTCTATTCTAGCCCTGCCTTTCCACTCTAAGCTACCCACAGCATGTCCCACTAATACTGCACATTCACTAGATCCCACACTGACCTCATCATCTCCCCTTGCAAACCGCCCCGTGCTGCTGTATTTCTTATTTAGCTAATGGCTTCTCCGGCTCCTAAGCCATAACCCTCTTTCTCCATCAACGTCCGGGCTGCCAAATCCTATTGATACTACCTGTGAGGCCCCTCAGTCCTCTCCCTGCCCCCACCAACACTTCCACAGTTTGGCAGCTTTCTCTTACACCAAGACTTTTAGTGTCTGAACTGGTTCTGTG
Organism: Meles meles; assembly: GCF_922984935.1. Lineage (NCBI taxonomy): Eukaryota > Metazoa > Chordata > Mammalia > Carnivora > Mustelidae > Meles > Meles meles. Next base: position 92,583,827 of record NC_060070.1, read on the forward strand.
TGCCTCACGTTGCCAACCAAGAGCTCTCTTTTAGAACATAAAACTGAGGGGCACCTGGGTGGCTTAGTCGTTAAGCATCTGTCTTTGGCTCAGATCATGATCCCAGGGTCCTGGGATCGAGCCCTGCATCAGGCTCCCTGCTCAGCGGGAAGCCTGCTTTTCCCTCTCCCACTCCCTCTGCTTGTGTTCTTTCTCCCCGTCTCTGTCCAAAAAAAAAAAAAAAAAAAAAAAAAACCATAAAACTGAGACCACTCCCCTTAGAACTGTTCAGTGGTCCTCTACTGTCTACATCTACACTGTTTACAACCTTGCCTCCATTTACCTGCCGTCTGAGGGTCACAATCTCTTACCACTGACCACAGAGCGGTCAGAGTAGTCTGTGCCCTTCAGGCACGCCACGCCTCTCAGCCCTCCCTGGAGGCCTGGACAGGGCCTGCTCCCACTTCCCTTCTGGGAAGGCTGCCTCTGTTCTCCCTTCCTCCTCCTCCATTAGCAGCTCCTGTCTCAGGCCATCCAAAGCACCGTACAAACCTCTATTATTATACTGGTCACATTTCCTCAGAATTATTTGTTTCCAAGTTTGCTCCTGTGGCCAACTGTGAAGACTCTTTGAGGACAGGAAGCAATTCTTATTCATCTATGACCAACCCTAGCGCAGTGCTCACTAAACGCCAGGGAGTGAGTGCACGAATGGGGCCAGGAGGCATGTTTGCCAACAATAAGGCACCCATGCTCTGTGTCCTGGCTTAGCATCTAAAAGGAGGGGAGGCTGTCGTACTTCTATCATGCCTGAGTTTTGGTAATATGCATGTAACACTTTTTGAAAAGATTCCGTTTTTAAAAGAGAAGGTTTTCATGCACTGGGGGAATGACAGGGTCGGGAGATGCTGGAGTCACTACAAGAATCCGGCAAGGACCGAAGTTTCCTCTACTTTGGGCCATTCCCTACCCTACCTCCAACAGCAAGGTCACGTCCTTACCAATCCTCTTATCCACCACAACCAAACCCCAGCTGCTCTGGCCTGTTTAGCTTTCCAAGAAGCCAAGCCCACTCCCCTGAGTTCCCACTCCCTTTCTAGTCAGATAATACCCAACCCTGATGGTAGGCTTACTCAGAGACAAAGCTTTAAGAACTGAATGGGAAAATTACCTGAAACTGCGCTGGCTGAGCGCTCTGCTTGCATGGGTGAAGGGGCCCCAGAGCCCAGCACGGAAAGCCATGGCAAATCCTGCAGGAAAAGAAGGGGAAAGGGTTTATTTCTAAGTCAGTGTCCTTACTCAGAGCCAGCCTGTCGGGGACTTGTGTGGGAGATGGTACTTCTAGCATAAGATCATTAGTCACTAAATATAAATCTTAGTGGTTAAAAGATAAGCAGATGATCAGATGGAACTCCAGCTACAGTTCTGCTGATTCATATTCTACCTGGGGTCAGAGAGCTGGAATGGCCCACAGCAGTTCTTGCTACAATAGAATAGCAGGGAGGATGCCTTCCTCACTTCCACAGGCAGGAAGAAAGCAGGAATCCTCGGGTACACACCCGACAGTGACCCCTCCCCAAGTCCTCCACAGAGGAAAGCTTGCAAGCTAGTGCCGCTGCTAACACTCATGTGCCTCCTGAAACCCGAGCTTTTACCCACCCCCCCAGGTAGACTACCTGAGCCATCGGCTGCATTGTTGTGCCACCATGTCACCTTTCCCCAAATGTAAGAGCCAGAACGCCTGGGTACTTCAGGGCTAGCCAAGTAGAGCCAAAAGATACTCCCACTAAGTCACTGACCAAAGCCTCCATTTGGGTCAGTCTCCCAAACAACAATAGAATATGGAAAAACTACATGCTCCACACTGCAGCTGAAAGTGGAATTTGGGAGGGCAAGTTGGAGCTGAAAGGGCAAACACTGACCCAACACCGGGGCCTCCAACTTGCAGAACCCCAGCCCTGCATCTCCCTAGCACCAATACATCCGGCAAGTCCAGTGGCCTACAATACCCAGGCATCAGTTAGGGGCATGTTGAAGAAAACCCTACAACCAGCTGGCAATTCCAGCGGCAAGACACGCCTGTTCTATCCAAATGTCTGGCTGCAGAGGGCCTCATGGAGAAATCTGCTGAGAAAGGCCTCTACCACTGCAGTATTCACACACAGTCTTCCCTCACCTAAGTTCAAAGCACCTTGGATAAGATTTTACTTAATAAGAGTGGGAGGGGGAGCCATTATTTACTTCCAAAGAAATATGCAGACACTTCAGAAATGCTTATTAACTACAATTTAGAGTCAAAAAACAAGCTTAGTCTCCAGTCTTTTCCTTAAGACAACCCAGAAAGCACTGGCCAAAATTAATCAGAAAGTTAAATGCAAAAGAAGGCAGTGAACTTATAGAACTATTAACACCTGACACACCGAATCAAAGACTATCAGATGAGGCCAGCTTTACCTTTATAGCTAGCTAGGTGACCCTGGACAAAGAACTCTGAGCTTCGGTTTCCCCATCTGCAACACCTACTCACAGCTGGTCACAGGATAAACCGAGCAAAGCACGGAGCACAGTGCCTGGCACCCAGTACCTACTGGCTATCTCCGTTGCCATCATTGTCACCCATTCCATCCCATCTTGTCTCACAGATGAGGAAACAGAGATACAGAGAGACGACGTGACTTGTGTGACCCATGGCTAGCCACAGAACCAAAACTGGGGCAGACCCAGAACCAGAACTGGGCCCAGCCTTGGCCCAAGGGTCTCCCCCTGCGCCTTACAATTTCACTCCGCCATTCAAAGCTCATGTCACGCTGGGGGGCTGAGGGTGAGAAGCAGCTTCACGGGTCACCTAGTCTGCTTGTGTTTTCTTTATGAAAATTTAGCTCGATAGTTGTAACACATCTGGCACTAGACCAAGTACCTTACGTTACCATCTCATTTGAGCCTCACAAAAACCTCTAGGAACCAGGCATTAGTATTAGCCTCATTTTACACACGAGGAGTAATTTTCTAACCAGTGAGGTTAGAGAATTCAGCCACGGTCACACAGCCAAGAGTGACAAAGTTGAAATTTGCACCCCAGTACTCAGTTTCCCGAACCCATGAGCTTACTCAACAGCTAACACGGTTTAACTTTAAATATTAATATTTTTCCAACTGTGAAATTATCCTTGTTCCATCACTGATAATCACAGGCACATTTTTCTCATGCCCAACTCAACACTTGCTGAGTCAACCGAAATGTATAAACACCAGGTGAAAATTATTCACTTTAATCCGATTTAAGTTTTGAGCACAATGTGTAGTGTAGGTGGCAAGAAGAGCTCCACGCTTGGAGCAATAACTAAAGATTGCCTTTAGAAAGAAAAAAAAAGGGGGGAGGGTTCTGAAAAGCAGTCTGTCTCGCCCAGGCTACAGTGACCTCCAATCTCAGCCAAGCTTTCCCATCTGACGCTGGTGGGCCCTTGTTCTCATTCCCAGGGAGAAAAGAGGCTCCTCAGCTCCTCCACAGAACCCTCAAGATTAGCCCAGCACCACCCACCCACATTCTCTCTCTGAGAACGGCAACACCCTGCCTCTCCACGCTGCACCTCTTCCTCAATAACACTTCCGTTAGCCAAGGACTGCTGAAGTGCTGGGGGCTTCCCAGAACTTTCCTGACTTGGGTACAACAAACCCACGATTCAAGGCACCTCTCTAAAATCTGCTGGGCAGCCTGGGCACAAACCCAAACCCAGACCTCCTCTCCGTGCCTTGTTCACAAGCCACCCCCACAACCTATGCCCATCTCCACCCAGCTAAATCTAACGACGCCCAACGTGTCTCCCCCAGGAAGACTCGTATAAAACTACAGTTACACCACCTGCACACTGAGGACATCTGGGGATCCCGGGGCAGAGGAACTCTCACAGCTCCAACGTTCGTTATCCAAACCCAGTCAACTGCATACATTTGGATACTTTTTTTTCAGATAAGGCTGATAACCCTTAACATCCTAATTCTTGTTACTCATTTGTCAAAACTCAGGAGCCAGGGGTCTTGGTAACCTGGCACCTGATCTCACACTGGAATTCAGAGATCACAGAGATGCAGATTATGAGGATTCTGTGTACTACCTTCAGACGCAGGAGCAATACACTCACTTCTCCAGGGGTACTTCCATTTTCACAAGACAAGGTCCAATCCAGACTTTTCGTAGCTCCTTAGTGGATCTGATAGTGACCTCCACACCCAAAGGACTTAAGACATCAAATGGTCAGCAATAAGCATTCCCATGAACATGAAAGCACAGAAAAACCAAATATATTCACTTACTGTATACATGTCCCTTTTTTTTTTTTTTAAGATTTTATTTATTTGTTTGACAGAGAGAGTGAACAAGCACAAGCAGGGGGAGCAGCAGGCAGAGGGAGAGGGAGAAGCAGGCTCCCCACAGAGCAAGGAGCTCAATTCCTTCCGGTGGAGGTCCCAGGATCCTGGGATCATGACCTGAGCCGAAGACAGATGCTTAACCAACTGAGCCACCCAGGTGCCCCATGTCCCTCTTTCGTAAAACAACAACAAAAAATCTGTGGTCCCCTCCATTCACATCCCAGCAGGTCCTGACAGAGTAGAAATGCAAAGAAAATTTGTTTAATAAAATAAATGTGGCAGTCAACAGAAAACGATTCCCCTCACTCAGGGCTCTACACAGAAGGAAAGCTGGACCCTGCAGAGCTCTTATCTCTGTTATCAGGAACCAGGACATCACATGCAAACATACTTTAGGAGAATCGCAGTACCAGTCATGGGAGGATTGGCCCATGCCATGTTTACAAGCCCCTGGAATCATCTCTTGAGCCTGGTGCCTACAATGCCCACTATGGAAAAGCACCTCATCCCACCACGAAATAACTGGTTTGGATCGGGCCAGAGGAATGGAGGCAGCAATTTACTTCAAAGCAACTCCGACTGACCTTGATGTTATTTCCCAGCATAAATCCATCAGCAGACATAGGCCCTGATTCACTTCAGAGCAGTCTATATATAATGCTTGGTTTCACAAGCAATGTCATTCTGAGTCTTGTGTTTGCACAGGAAACTAACCCCCGTGATATTTCCTCCTCCACAACACTCTCACTCAGAGGCCAGGTATTCTGGAGACTCCAGTGCCAGAGATGGCTTTTCATGCCACTTCCCGGTCGGCACCAAGAACTACCCTCCAGGCTCAGAGTATGAATCACAACCTCTCCGGAGAGGGTGAAGGGGAAGCAAGAGAAGTAGGAGGGAGGAAGGGAATGAAAGAGATTACTTAACACAATCCAAGAATTGTGCTCACTTTCCAACCTGGTTGAGCTTTAAGATATCCCTTCCATTTTGGCCAGGGAGGGCTGTAAGTTTCAGGGACACACAGATGAGTGTTTTACTTGACATTTAACAGGTCCCACTGGAAGGTCCCACCTTACAGGTCCCATGGGAAATACAGCAGGGGCCAGGCCTGCACAGCTCAGTGCTGCACACTCAGAGGACTCAGCACAATGCACACGAATGGAGTTGACTAAGTATCTGTTAAATGAATGCAATTCAACCTGCAATTGCAATTCATGCTCCAGCTCCAAAGAGGCTCCGTGCTGGGGGGGCTGGTGGTCTTTCAGACTCTTAGTAACTTGGGGAAGCCTTCTAGACACAGGGAACTCATGTTTAATGAATTTTAATACACAGAGACTGAGCTGGAAAAGCAGACAGAGTCTATATCTCTATTGCTTTGTAGAAAGCAGAAATGTACTACTTGAGCAAGGATCAGCAAAATGGCATACTTCCTGCATGTATTCATTGTTTCCACCTTATGTGGATTTATTGTTTGTGGATTCATTATTTCCATCTTTAAGTGCCTGATATGTCATGTACATTTTTAAAGGCCTCTCAAGAGGATGGGCTCCAAAGGGGGGAAAAAAAAAAAAAAAATCAAAAGTTCAGCACAATCACAAAGGCATGTTCAAAGGACATTGTCAATAACTGGAAAAAAACGCCATACAAATGCAGGGCCGAATCACAAAAAGGAAAAACACCTAGGGTAAGGATACAAGTGTCCTTCTTAATCAAAGGAGGGAAAAACAAGCCTATCAGCTTCCAGGAATCAAAAAAGGCACTCTTTGACCCTCTGCCCTATCATGCAGACACAGCCCCTTCCATCCCCTGCAGGTGTTGCACCAATCTTTCTGTACCAATAAGTACTCTTATTTGCTCCTTAAAAATTCATTACTGAGGGCACCTGGGTGGCTCAGTCGTTAGGCACCTGCCCTCGGCTCGGGTCATGATCCCAGGGTCCTATGATCGAGCTCTGCATCGGGCTCCCTGCTCGGTGGGAAGCCTGCTTCTCCCTCACCCACTCCCCCTGGTTGATTCCCTCTCTCACTGTCTCTCAGTCAAATAAATAAATAACATTAAAAAAAAAAAAAACCCTCATTATTGTTTTGGTGTACAATTAGTCTCTTTTAGGAAGTTTTAGGATTTTTTTTAACCTCACACAAGTAGAACATGTTACAATTCTTGAAGTACTTTCATAGATCATTTTGTTGGATGACTCCTTTTTTTTCTTGTTTACGATTTTATTCAGGGGAGACTGAGTGGCTCAGTGGGTTAAGCCTCTGCCTTCAGCTCAGGTCATGGTCTCAGGGTCCTGGGATAGAGTCCCGCATAGGTCTCTCTGCTCAGCGGGGAGTCTGCTTTCCTCTCTCTCTCTCTGCCTGCCTCTCTGCCTATCTGTAATCTCTCTCTGTCAAATAAATAAATAAAATCTTTAAAAAAAAGATTTTATTCATTTATTTTTTAAGACTTTATTAATTTGACAAAGAGACAAAGCGGGCGAGGAAATACAAGCAGGAGGAGTGGGAGAGGGAGAAGCAGGCTTCCTGCTGAGCAGGGAGCCCAAGGCAGGACTCCATCCCACAGCCCTGGGATCATGACCTGAGACGAAGGCAGACACTCAGCCGACTTAGCCACCCAGGCGCCCCAGGATTTTATTTTTAAGTAATATCTACACCTAAAGTAGGGCTCAAACTCACAACCGCAAGATCAGGAGTTGCATGCTCTACTGACTGAGCCCGCCAGGCACCCCTGGACGACTCTTTTCATGAGCACCCAACAGAAACCTCCAGAAAAATAACAAACAGCAGCAGTCTACAAGGGGCTGAATCTGCTAAGGGTTTTGAGTAGTTCTGGGGGCTCAAGAAAGCACCATTTTGTAGATGAAGAAATGAAGTCCAAATCGTTAACCAACCTGTTGCCTGTCCAAGGTCAGAAGTCTGTTTCTATTGCACCCTACACAGCTAAGAGGGCTCCTTTAACCACAATAAACTTCACAGAAACAAATATGCCAACAGAGGGCAAGCTCTCTTTCTCCTCTGTCGAATCTTTTAAAACTCGGGAATTAAAAAGGTTTTTTTTGTTGTTGTTTTTTTTTTCTAAATTAAATTTTACTTAGTTAACATACAGGGCAATAGAGGTTTCTGGAGTAGAGTTCAGTGATTCATCACCTACATACAACACCCAGTGCTCATCACAAGTGCCTTCCTTAATACCCATCTAGCCAATCCCCCACCCACATAGAAAGGGTGTTTTTTTTTTTTAAGATTTATTTTTAGATGTTGAGAGAGTGTGCATGTGTGAGGGAGGGGAGAGGGCAGAGGGAGAGAATCTCAAGCCAGAACCTGGGAGCCCCATACGGGGCTCAAACCCAGGACCTTGAGATCATGACCGAGAGCCAAAACCAAGAGTCCAATGCTTAACTGACTGAGCCACCCAGGTGCCCGTGTCTTTCCAATAAATATCTGCACTATACCCAGACCAGCCTAGGACCAAAGCTGAAACCGATCTGATTCACCTGCCAAAGTGTCAGTTTTCACAGCATCACTATCAATAAGCAAAGCATCCCAGCACAGCACAGTGGGCTCTTTCCACCAAGGTTACCAGTGAGGACCCCATTTCTCAATTTGATTCACAAAAATAAAATGTTTCCAGGGTCTTGTCCCATGCTTGTTTATTTACCTTATGCTCCACCTTGTTACAAATATTTTAAATAGTAATTCTTTAACACACAATGCCAATTCTCAATTACTCAAATTGGTTTTTCAATGTGTGGATTGCATCTATTTTAGCTTTGCTCCCCCTCCATCCCTACCTCACAGGTGTGCCAACACCCCCAGTGCTGGAAGTAAGTCTGTAGCAATCTTTGCATGGTCAAACTCAGAAAAACTATACAAGGCAAAGTTGACTTCGACTTAATCACATACACATTTCCTTCCCATTAGTACCTCTACTGGGCCACTGGCAAGAAGCCAGGTTTATGGAGATGGCAGCTGGGCAGGTGGGCAGTAGAGAAAAGGAAAATCCTAGGAGAGCCCCTGGATGCTGCTGATGAAAAGCATATCTCGGGGCGCCTGGGTGGCTCAGTGGGTTAAGCCTCTGCCTTTGGCTCAGGTCATGATCTCAGGGTCCTGGGATCAAGCCCCGCATAGGGCTCTCTGCTCAGCAGGGAGCCCGCTTCCCCCTCTCTCTCTGCCTGCCTCTCTGCCTACTTGTGATCTCTCTCTCTCTGTGTCAAATAAATAAAAAAATCTTTAAAAAAAAAAAAAAGTGTATCTCTTCCATCCCCATTCTTTAGGACCTCAGCAACTCTCTGTCAAGCAGGGGTCCAAGGGAAGAGCAAAGAGACATGCAAATGAAAATGCTCTGGCTTCCCTCATGAAAGGGGTTGTCTTCAAGTGGGGAATCCCTCCCTGAACAAACCAGTAGGGACTAGATCTGCAGCATAAGCAGTTTGTTTCCCAGATGTTGACCAGGAAGAAGAGCTTCACTCCCTGATTCTCAGGGTAGCCCCACAGGTATATCTTTAAAGATCCCTCACTCCAAGGGGAACCTGGTGGCTTGGTCATTTAAACCTTGCCTTCGGCTCAGGTCAAGATCAGGAGGATCCAGGTCCCCCCCCCCCAACTCCCCCCACATCCATTGGGCTCCCTGCTCCCCAGGGTGTCTGCTTCTCCCTCCCTCTCTGCCCCTCCCCTTACTCATGCTCTCTCACTCTCTCCCAAATAATTACATAAAATCCTTAAAAATAAATAAATAAAAATAAAGATCCCTCACTCCTAAAAGTGTTTTTCACATGTTAAAGTAGATGTGGCGAAGTGCTCCTTCCCTCTTCTAAAGACACAAATGATTTTTAGAAAGTTCTGACAGGGGGACTTTCCCACTCTGAGTTGTGTTTCACTAATAAATAAGCTGCCTGGTGCCTTTCTTAACAAGAAAGCATATTATCTGACCCATAGCAACACTGTCGGACTCTGTTTCAGTCCTCTCTTACAAACCTGCTGTCACTGCTAATACACATGTACAATCACACCAGGGTGAGCTATAACCCAAAACAAACCATCAGCCTCTAAAATAAAGGCTAACTTGGAACCTGATTTTTGAGACTCTCAAAAAGAGACCTTTGGGGGCTCCAAGTCCCCCACAGACATTTTATGTGGGTCCCCCAACACAAAAATAGGACAAGATAGGCTTAAAAGGACTATTACATCGTCTAAGACTCTAACTGTTCAGTTGAGTCTAATCCCATTCAGTGCCCAGCAGAGTACCACCTGAAAAATGACCTCCATGCCAAAGTTTTTATTCCTGATATTCAGAAGCAATAATAAAATATTTTGCCCACTGTTTCTTCATGGATTTCACAGTGTTTTGATTCAATTACTATTTCAGGCTTTTTGAAAAGTTCCCTCTTCTTTCTGTCTGTTAATATGTGGTAATCTTAATCAGGCACAGGCAGAAATATACCAGGAATCCCCCCACATGTTCAGATTAAAAAATAGTATTATAGGGGTGCCTGGGTGGCTCAGTGGGTTAAAGCCTCTGCCTTCGGCTCAGATCATGATCCCAGTGAGCCCCCCCCCCCCACCCCGCACTGGGCTCTCTGCTCAGCAGGGAGCCTGCTTCCTCCTCTCTCTCTCTGCCTGCTTCTCTGCCTACTTGTGATCTCTGTCAAATAAATAAAATCTTTAAAAAAAATGTTTTAAATAAATAAATAAAAATAGTATTACATAAGAAATACCTTGCAGTGATCCTCAGTGACCCACTTCCATCATAAATGCTATTGGCAGTGGATCACACCAGCTTTACAATCACAAAATCAACACAATATGCAAAAAGCTCCACAGGAAATATACATCCAAGAAGCTCTAAGGGTTGAATGGCCAATTCCATCTAAGAAAAGTAAAAACAAACAAACAAAAAAAACAGGGCAGATCCCTGTCCACCTCAACTGCTTGTTCCTACCCAAAACAACTCCCAGAATCCAAATCTACTACGACTTTTCCCACCACGGACTCTACCAAAGATAATTTCACCCCATCTCCTTTCTATCCTTCCTAAGTAAGCCAACCCACTTCCCACTCCAACAAAATACTTGTTCTTCAATTCCATGTATTTCCATGAGTGAAGAGTAAACTATCTTTCTTCTTGGGCAGTACCTCCCTAAAAAAAGAGACACCCCCTGTTCTTTACTGTATGTTCCTAGTGTGCTGAGTCCTTCTATACAATTTTAAATGACTGAACACTTAGACTGAAGAAAGCAAGAAGGCAAACAGGAGGATATGGAAGACCCAATGCATTTCTAAGTTTTCTGTGATACACCAAAAACGCACATGGTATAACACCTAACGCATTCACATACATATGTATACCTGAAGCAAGCATCAAGAAACAATACTTGGTCTTATTAAGCACAATGCACTCTGTTATCTTTTTTTTTTTTAATGATGGCCGTGATCCACTAAACTGGATTCCAGCTATCCAATGGGACTCAGTTTGAATGGGAGTTCAGTTTGCACTGCAATAAATCAAACCTCACAGTTGCATTCCATAAGCCACTAATAAACCCTTTAAAAGGCCAGGAGACAGCAGAGACAATGACCAATCACAAGAACCAGACACAACCAGGTAGGCAATGCCCTTTCTCTATCCAGCAGCCAGGGTTTAAGTAGCTCCCAATATCCCAGCTTTTCCTATGTGGTTCTCCATCCACATGCTCTTTTGTTAATCTATTTATAAATTCAGTCCATCCAATCTCCTAGGATGGCAAAGTTCATTTAGGGCCCACTATGGAAAGCAATACTTCCTTTTTGTCCCCAGACCAACCACCTTCAAGGGTTCCTTCCAGGAACCCTAAATTCAATGAACAAGTTGGTACTCTGCGTGCCTTTGTGATCTCTGTGGGTGCCACACAGAAGTATGCACACACATGTCTGTACCTCTCTTTCCCTCTCTCTTCATCTCTCCAGTCTTAGTCCCTGGCTGATGTAGCCTCTGGTGAAATGAGAAACCTGGGAACCCCCTGAAGTCGGGGGAGCCACTCATTGGCATGATAGTAAAAGCAGTGGACTCATTCTCCACACCACAGAAGCTCCTGGCAAACGAGTCACAAAGTCATCTGAAAACCCAGGCTAGGAAACAGGAAAGACGACAGAAGTAGACAAACTCGAGGAGCCACTGCAGGGCGACCGGCTGAGGCCACCTCGCAAAGGCTGGACCGCAGTCCACCCCTCCCCAGGCCGGCCCCAGAACCCTGGGAAGGCAGGTGAGTGCAGGCGGGGGTCGTGGGGTGCCCCGTCGCCCTTGGGGGCTGGGAGGGTCGGGTCGGGATCAGGGGCCGCCCTTCTGCCCCCAAGAGGCCCAGTAACCTCCCACTCCAGCTTCTCCCCACCCACCCCGGGGACTGCGCCTTCCCTGCTGCAGGGAAGAAAAAGCGGAGAAAAAGGAGCGTGACACCCATTCCCCCCTGCCACCCTGCCATACCGCTCTCGCCGCCCGGAAATATCCCGCCTGGCGGGCCTCCCTGGCCCAGCGCCGCCTTCTCCCCCCCCCCCCCCACACGACCTCCCCACTGCGCCTGCGCGCCCGACCCAGCCGGGCGAGTAGCGATCTGAGAGTGCGCGCGCGCCTTGCGTGCGCTGGCGTGGGGGGTGGGACCTGCGCGGCCCCGCCCCTCCTCATTCCCCCTCCCTCCTCCCGTTCCCCCTCCCCCAGACACTGCCGCGGCCGCCGCAGGAGCCCGGAGCTCGAGCCGCCCAGCGACTCCCCTCCCCCTCCCCCAGCCCCGCCCCGCCCCAACCCGGGGCTCCCAGCCGGAGCCGAGTCTACGCCTGGGGGTGAGTACGCGACCCTTCTCTAGCCCCTTCTCTTTTCTTTGAGGATCCCACCACCACCCAAAGAAAACCCCGGACTCAGCTGCGTGTCCCCTCCCTTCAACCTCCTGCGGGACCCAGAGGTGCCCGGGCCCGAGGGACCCAGCGGTGCCGCGCGCTGCCCCTATCCCCGCACCATCCTGAGCCAAATGCGAGTCCTCCGAATCCTGCCCTAAGGTCCAGATGTTCACCGCCGTTTGTCCCCACCCCGGGGGAGATCCCGAGGGGTGGTTCCCCCCGCCCCCGGCCCCCTAGCGCCACTCTTCTCCCACCTGCCCGATCCAGGTGCGCGTCCCCCGCGCGCCCCTCCAGGGTTCCAGCTGCGCCCCCATCAGCTCGCCGCCGCTGTGGGGAACCTGCCGCCCCCGCCCCCGAGTTTTGGATTCCAGGGTCGCCAAGTCCAGTGCCCTCGGTCTCTTTTATCTTTTCTCCTGTTTCCGGGGCTGAGTACCCCAGAAACCGACCCGGGGCAGGGGTTCGGGCTCGGACAAGGGCACGGTTCGCGGGAGCTGGCGTGAGGCCGGCCGCTGCCCCCGGCCCGTCTGGGGACTGGTCGCGGGTTGGGGAGGCGATTGGCCCCGGGAGCGTGTCCTCTCCTTGCGCCCCACACAGTGCAGTTCATTCATGAGCCGCCCGGGCCTGCGTTGGAGGGTGCGGTGGGGAGAGGTTTCAGACCGAACCAGGAGTGGGGCAAAGGCCCCGTTGGGGGGAGGGGGCGCGCTTTGTCCCTCCTGGCCTTCTTGACCGTCTAGAGAGGACAGTCCCAGAGATTTGGCGCCTTGTTCCTCCGAAGAGAAGGTCGCTTGGGAAGTGGAGAGGAGAGGTCAGAGGGGCCGGCTGCCCTTGGGGCTCTGTGCTGCCACCTGCCTGGGTCCCCTGGGGGGATGTCTGGCCGCCCAGCCCTCCACTTCCCTGGGGGTAGGCAGGAGAGTCCCAGCTTCTCTACCCAGTACTACTCTCTAGCCTTTCCCTGGGTCAGTCCAGGAAAAATGTGGCTGTGCCCAACCCCTCTTGAGGATAGACCCTAGTCTTGCCTCCCAGGCGCATGTGAGGAGAGGAGTGGGAGTGTCTACCAGGCTTCCAGCCCTAATGTGCTGGCAGCATGACTGTCCTCCAGGGCACCAGAGGGTCCAGGCCCTGGCTTGCTCCAGGTGGCACATGCTGGGACCTGCTGTTGGCTCACCCAACTCAGTCTTGGCATATGGGTGGGTAGGTGGGGATGTGGCAAGGCAGAAGGCAGGTGGTGGGTAGTTAAAGGTAGCTAAGCTGGCTAATCCCCTTTCGGACATCCTGCGAGTTCTCTCCAATGATAACGGCTTCTTAGAGACCTCAGTTCAAATTCCAGTTCTGCCATTCTTTAGCTGTGTGACCTTGACAAGTTACTTAACCTGTCTGAACCTTAATTTTAATTTAAAAGTGTGTTTACTACCACCTCCTTACATGATTTATCATAGGGACCAGCTAGATAACAGGTAAAGAACCTGGCACCCTGCCTGGTTGCTGATCAATAACAGGTTCTCTTCTCTGAACTCCTGACCCATCCTGGCATAACATCACTCTCCTGTACCCCCCCCCCCACCTTTCTGGCCTGCTGCAAATGGATTCGGTATGTTTGAAGAGTTTGGGGCCACTCCCTGCCACTTAGTGGCAGAGTCCTGAATGGCCGTATAAGCCCTTGGGTCTAGAAAAGAAGCCCATCCTGACTGAGGGGCTCTATCATTAAAGTCTGTTTTCCTTTATTTTTATTTTTACCAGTTTCCTCCACTAAACCAACCCTTTTATGCTTCTCTTTATCAATAACATTAGCTGATTTTTTTAAGAATATATCATATGCCTTGAACTGTATTAAGAGCTTTACATAAGTCATCTTGTTTAGTTCTCAAAACAAACCACACATCTGAACTATTATTCCCATTTTCAGATGAAGAAACTGAGGCCGAGGGTGGTGAAATGTATTTTCCTAGGTCAGTAGCCAGATCTGTCTCATCCTAGAGCCTGAACTCTTAGCCCCCAGGCTCTGCCACCTGTCTTCTGTACTTCTTTCAGAACCTGGAATCACAAATGCAAGGTCTGAGTGGAGGGTCTCACAGCAGGCAAGAAGGAGGGCAATCAGAAATAGGATGTGGCATTTCTCCAGAGCTGTAGCAGGCACTCCGTGGCCCCCAACTCCCAGGCCCCTGGTAGAAGCTGCTCTGTTGGCCAGGGCAGCAAAATGCAGTGGCCAAGAGCATATACTTAGGCCAGGCTACCTGGGTCCATATGTGGATCTGTGACAGACTGGCTGTGTGACATTGGGCAGGTTGTGTACCTTCTCTGTACCTCAGTGTCTTCTCTGGGTCCTGATGGCCAGGAAATGAGACAACGCGTGTAAAGCGCTTAGAACAGTACCTGGCACAAAATCAGAGTAAAATAAATATTTGAGAATGCATCCTTTTCCTACCGCTTTTATCCTCACTCAGTGATACTTTTTGCCCTTCCCTGTGAAGTTGGGGGTGTGGGGTGAGGCAAGGATATTAATACATCTTTGCTACAGTTTGGAAGACTGATGCCCAGGTTACATAGTAGCAGAGTGGGCCTCCATTGTCCTTTCCTCCCTTCAGACCACACCACCTTCCTAGGAGCGCAGGCCCTAAATGAAATCTTCCCGAATAAATCTGGAAGGAAAAAGCTTTTAACTTACAACTCCCCAGCCCTCACAGCGCACACACTTCTTAATGGTAAAATAACAACCTTTCAATAGCTGGAAATAAAATCCTCTACCACCCTCTACACACTGCCAGCTAAAGCCTCAGTGTCAGGCTAGAGAAATTCCAGGATACAGCTGGCTGAGTGGATGAACTGCCCCCCCCAACTTCTCCCCCCCCCCCATATTGGGCCTCAGTCTCTTCCCTCCAACCACCCACTCTCACTAAAAGTTTTGAGCAGCTGCTCTAGGTGAACTTCAGCCCAGCAGCCCCGCCCCACAGACCCCACAGTTTGGAACTCCGAGGAGGAACCCAGTCCACCTGAAGAGCCACCAGCCCTGGCTCCACCCTTTACCTGCCCTGTGACCTCTTGTGAGTTGCTTCTGCTCCCTGGGTCCCTGCTTCCTCCCCTGTGAAGTGGGTAATAATGATCTGATCCAGCAAGTGTGCCCTGCCTTCCTTAGGTTTAGGGGGCGGTATAAGATCAATGCATTTGTGAAGGGGAGAAGGCTTTGTGACTGTAAAGAAGGAGGCAGCAGATGGATATGGTCATTTCAGTTACTAAGCATCTGCCTGGACCTTCACCCACCCTATGGGGTCCCCTTAAAAGCTCCCGGAATATTCCACCTTCCTTTGGTGTGGAGAGGACTAGAGTTGGGGGGCAGCGGATGCCAGGGGTTTGTACCCATTACATTCTGGCCTGATGGAGCCTTGGAGTTAGGGAAACAGTAGAATCTGTCTTGATTGCCAGAGTGCATTGGAGTTGGGAGTTTGGGAGAGGAGCCGCTCCTGCAGAGGGCCCCCAACTACCACAGACCCAAGCTACCTCTACCTACCTTTAACCTCAACTTTAACCATAGTGCCCCAGAGTTCTTTGCGTCTTATGTTTACATACCCCGGCTCCCAGACACACCCCCACCCACATCCCAACTTAGAGATCAGTCACCTACCTCTCCCCTACACACACACACACATCGCACACATGTACACACCTGAACGTACACATTGCCTCAGTGCTCTGGTGTTTTCTAGCTGGAGAGCATTTAATGGGCATGTACAAAGCTTCCATGTTACGCAGAGCCCTGTCCTAGGCACAAAAGAAGAGCATGGTGCCCTGAACACTGTTCTAGCTTTAAAAAGAGGTTGATGTAGGTTTGAACCCCATGTTTTTCTTTTTAAAGAATTTATTTATTTATTTATTTATTTATTTGACACAGAGAGACAAGCGAGAGAGACAGCAAGCACAAGCAGGGGGAATGGCAGGCGGGAGAGAAGCAGGCTCCCTGCTCAATAAGGAATCCCATGTGGGGCTGGGTCCCAGGACCCCGGGAGCCAAAAGCAGCCTATTAACCAACTGAGCCACCCAGGCGCCCCAACCCCATTGTTTTATTAGCAGCGTGACTTAGGGAAAGTTACTTAACCTCTCTAAGCCTCTGCGCCCTTATCATAAAATGGTAATAATATCCAACTCAGGATTGTCAAGGATTAAATAAAACACGTGTGTATTATTCTTGAAATGGTGGGCACTTGGTAAATGGTGCCTGTTGCAATCACTGAAATAATGGAGTTTTGGGGTTTTTTTGGTTTGGGGTTTTTTAAGGCAACTTGAGCCGGCAGGGAAGAGGGAGGCATAACACATCAGGCAGGTACTACCTTAGCCTTCCTAACATAGGCTTTCCAGAGACTCCCTGGGACCAAGTGAAACATATAAACAACCACAGCTTCCCCCTCCATCCGAGAGCTGGTGACTCTTGCCCTGTAATTGAAGTGTTAGGAAGAGGCTGGGGAAAACCAGGGATCAGTGGGCAGGAGAAACCCTGAGTCGTTCCCCCCTCCCCCCGCCGGGGGCTGGAGGGTGCTTGCTCCCAGAGTTATTGTCACTGATTCTAGGTTTGTTGTTCTCTCTCTTTGTCTGGTTTCCTCCTTCCCTGGGGAGCCCCCCCTCAAGGCAGAGTTTCAGTGTTGTCAGCAGAAGGGGTCCCCAGGGGCCCCCCAATAGGACGCGGGTGGGGCAGCAGTGCCTCGGCCACATTTCTCCTCCACCCTAGGAGCCTCCCCAGAGCCCTGCTAGGCTTCGTCCCCAGGCAGTCCCAGAACCCAGGTATCCGGGCTGGCTGGCCCTTCCCTCCTCCTCCCCCGTCCCATCTACCCAGACCACAAAAGGCTGGACAGCCACGCAGTGGTGGGGATCGTGGATGGAGGGTAGTACCCTGGCTGCAGGGCGCTTGGGCGGGGGAAGAGGCCACGCCCACCCTCTCTTTCCCTTTGCCAATGGGAAAAACTCGCTGGAGGGCAGGCGTTCCCAGCCTGCCCTACTCCGGAGGCAGGAGCAGGGCACTCTGGGAGTTGTAGTCCTCACACCACTCAGGTGACCCCTGTGCTAAGATCATTGAAGAGGTGAGGAAGCTGGCGGGAAGGTGGGTGTAGCTGCTTCCAAGGCAGGGGGAAAGCAACGAGAGTAAGCAGGAGTGACTGGGACCAGGCAGATCACACAAACCCAGAAGCCTTACTCTTTCACTGACTTCCCACTCTGACCCCATCCTTGGGTCCCTACTCTGAGCACAGTGGACCAGCTTGGAACCTAAACATCTTTTTCTTTTTCTTTTTTTCTTAAGCCAATTGTATTGAGAAAGTAATTAACAGAGTTGAAAACTCTAAGCAGACGAAACCATGCCATTTTTCTAAGAGGTTGGAAGAAAAGATCAGGAGAAGCTAGCTGGCTCCTGACCCATCCTCCTAGGCTTGAATCCTCAGACCTAAGACTTTCCCCATCTTCCCTCATACTCAGTTTCCAGGGAAAAAGAGAAAGAGAGGCAGAGAAAGAGAAAGCAAATATGTGAGTGTGAGCGTGTGTGTGTGTGTGGGTGGGTGTGTATGGAGGCGGTGGGAGGCAGATATTAGAGACTCACAACTTCCAGCTTAGAAAAACCAGTCTCCCCAGTCCAGATCTGGGCCAAGTTCCCCAGACCCAGCCTTACAGCCAATGAAGGTAAATCCATGTGACTCAACTCTCCCCTCCCCAGGCCCTTATCTCTGGAAGCCAGCGCTTCCACCCACCCAGGCTGCCGGGCAGATCTGCCCTCACTCCCTGTCCTCATGGTCCCACGGGGAGCCATGATGGGGATCAGGGACAAGCCCAGCTGACCCCTGTTCTCTCCGCCCAGGAGGACCATGCGGCAGTAGCAGCCATGCTGCCCTTCCTTCTGGCCACTCTGGGCACCACGGCCCTCAACAACAGCAACCCCAAGGACTACTGCTACAGTGCCCGGATCCGCAGCACCGTCCTGCAGGGCCTGCCCTTTGGGGGTGTCCCCACCGTGCTGGCTCTTGACTTCATGTGCTTCCTTGTGAGTGCCCACACACTATCCCCCCACCAACCCCACACTTGGCATCCACACCCTGTACATAGCTCGCTAACACCTGCTACCCTAACTACTCCACCTGACTCTGACTCCCCAGGCTTAACTACGGGAGGGGTCCACATCACCCAGCCCAAGCCTAGCCCCTGACCGTCCACCCAAGCCAGTCATCCCTTTCTAAAACAAAAATCCCAGCCCCTCCGCCCCTGCTCTCCTGGCTAGTCCAGTGGGTAGACAGACTGTCTGCCTGCCAACCATTTCCTCTGCCCTCAGGCACTGCTGTTCTTGTTCTCCATCCTCCGGAAGGTGGCTTGGGACTACGGGCGGCTGGCCTTGGTGACAGATGCAGACAGGTAAGGCTTTGGGACTCTCCCTTACCTGTACACACACACACGCACACACACACACACACACTTACTTCTCAGGGATAAGAGCCAGCCCTCTCTCATCCCCCTTTGTTGGGGGGATGAAGAGGGACCAGTCCCAGAATGGACATGGGGGACATGAGGGCATGGGCCTCTGTCCTTTGCCAGTCCCCGGGGACCCTCCCCCACCACCCCTGTTAACCCTGTCTGTTCTCTGTCCCCAGGCGTCGGCGGCAGCAGGAGAGGGAGCGAGTGGAACAGGAATAGTATGTGGGGCACCTGCCCCCTCATCCCCACTAAACCAGCTTTCTCTTTTCTTCTCTCATGCTTCTCTTCTCTTCCTGCCAAGTTACTGGTTTCTCTTTGCAGTTTTCTCCTCTGCAGGCTCGTGTTTCGGGTTAACGCAGGCGGTGCGCTTTGCAGAGCAGGGGGCTCCCCAACTTGTCTCTGCCTCACTCCCCCATCTTCCCATCTGGCTTTCAGCCTGAGAGAAGCCCCTCCCTGTGTGCCCTGCTCTCCTGGTGACTGGGCTGGAGGGGCGGTCCTCCAGGGAACTTACAGTACACTCACCTGTTGGTCACGGAGACAAGAGGGGGAGTCACCAGTGGCTTGCCATCCTCTAACAACTAGTTCTTCATATTTCAGGGTTCCCTGCTCACCCCTTCTGGAGGGCTGGGAGGGGGGCTTTCCATGGAGCCCCAAGTCTGGCCTTTCAGGTCATATCATTGTCTCTGCCTGTAGGACTGGCGTTGGAGTTTCGGCAGCTGCTGGGGTCAGGAAAAGGGGAGGGTAGGGGCCCACCAGGGGAACATCCCCCAGCCCCCAATACCCCATTGCCCTGTGCATGATATTGGCTCTCTTGCCCCCCCATCCCATCCCCTGCTGGTCAGCTCCAGAACTGCAGCGCCTGCTCACATTCTTACTTCAGCCTCGGGGTCAACGATGAAGACACTGTCCTCCCTGCTCACTGCCCTGCGCTGGTACCCCCCCCAGGGCTCCTGAAGCAAAGAGGCGGATTTCAGAGAGGCAGGGAGAAGGCAGTCATTCCTCCCCGCTTCAGCCTCTGCGCTTTCTGTGCCTTGTCTAGCCCCTGGAGACCTGGAGTGGGAGCCCCCCACTTCAACCCTGCTCTCCAGGAACTCAGACTCACCAGGCTCTCTGATCTCTCACCTCCCCAACCCCCAGTGTGGCCTCAGCTATGCACGGGGACAGTCATGACCGGTATGAGCGTCTCACGTCTGTCTCCAGCTCCGTCGACTTTGACCAAAGAGACAATGTGAGTGCCCTCCCCCAGACCTGTTCGCCTCCTGCTCCTCCTCAAGGGTGGGGGGCTCAGCAGCCTTGGCCTCCAGAGGTACAGGGTCAAGGACCTATGGAATGTGACCTTCTCCTCAGCAAGGGTAACGCTTGTCTAAGAGCTGCAGGAAACCCACCCAGACTTGGAACTCCTGCCTCTGGGCCCCATGCTGACCCCCAAGCTAGCACCAACCTAGCATCACACATCCTGAACTTTGTCCCACATAGAACTCTGTGCCTGTCCCCCCATCCCCAATAATCCTAAGGACCTCTTTTCCCTTAGGGTTTTAGAAGTAACAACAGCCTTTCTGGTTCATCGAGCAAACATAGACTTCGTGTTGCTCAGAGATGGCAGGCTAGTGGCCTGGTGGCCCTCAGCGGGGTGGGGCCAGTTGTGGGTCATAGCTGAGTGACAGAGGCCCCTGTGGACAAGGCATGTACCTGGAGATTCTCAGCAGTCCCCAGACCTTCATTCACGTCAGGCCCAGCGCTTAGGCATTACTTGCCTGGCCCCTGTCACTCAGCCGGCATGGGGGTCCTAGACAGAACTCTAATCTTTAGGCCCCAGGATGGCCCTGGTCAGTCCAGCTTGGGCTGGGGGCCCTGGGGACAGCAGCTCTTATAGCAGCCACAGTAGAAGAAGCCAGTCAGCCTCCTGAGTTGGACTCCTACTGGTGAGTGGCAAAGCAAAGGTATCACCCCTGCCCACCCAGAGGTCCTGGATGGTCCCCAGACTCAGGTGATGTCCGCTACAGGGAGCAGTCCTGCATCTTAGCTGGAAGGCGCCTCTCTCCCCGATCCTGGGTTAAGTCCGGCCCTTCTACTAGGAGGAAGGTGGGGGAGGATTCTCTCCATCTGGCCCTCCCCCATATGTCCCCAGCCTGCTCTCAGGGGGGTGAGTTTCTGGCTGAAGGCAGGCCTGGGGGCTTGAGGGTAGGAATTGCAGCTCACAGGGTTGCGGGGTCTGGTCCTTCTGGGGTGTGCTGGAAGAAAGGCGGCAGGAACTCAGGCAGTTTGGCCCGCCCCTCTGCTGTTGGCAGCCATGTTGCAAACGCTTGTTAGCTACAGGTCTGGAGGTCCCCACTGCCCTTGCTAGAACCCTGAGTCCCACCCGTCCCTCCCCTGACCCACACAGCTTCAGGCCTTCCTCTGTTGGCGCCGCCCCATTGGCTTTTTGCAGGGATGTACAGCTCTGGGCACGAGATCCACAGATAGCCCAGTTTGCCCTTAGTCCTTCTCTCCTTTGAGGGCTGGCACCTTCCCTCTTGCCCTCTGGGATGCGCTGCTTTTGTGGGGAGGGGAGGGAGATGTGGAAATTGTGCCAAGGTGGGCCACATCCCAGAGGTGGTCACGAGCATGGGGTGGCTGGGATTCAAGGGGGAAGTGGGGGTTGGGTTGGAGGGGAAGGGACTCCAGCTGACAGCCCTCTGTCCCCTAGGGTTTCTGTTCCTGGCTGACAGCCATCTTCAGGATAAAGTAAGTGAACAGTCTTCAGACTCTAAGGAGAGAGAGAAACAGAGAAATTTGAGAACCTGTCACTTCCCCCACAAAGTCCAGCTGCCAGCAGCTTTGAGGGCCTTTAGTGCTCCCAGCCAGCCCAGCAGCCTGCTCCCTACTCCAGGAGGCCAGGCCCTGGGGTCCCAGCCTCCGTTGTCCCCTGAGTTCGCCTCACCTTATCCCCACCCCGTCTCCTGTGTGCCCCCTGCCTGGTGGGCCCACTCTGCCCGCAGCTGTCCGAGCCCCTGCCGCCCCCCGCCCCGAGGGCAGAGGCTGGAGCCCCCCCACCTCAGAGCCTCGTGCAGCCAGCGGGTGGGGGCAGCAGGCAGGCTGGGAGCAGCCAGCAACAGGCAGGAGCCAGTATCCAGCAGGCAGAAGTCAGGAGATGGAGCCCGAGTGCAGCAGGCAGGCAGTGAGCGCTGAGAGAGGCAGGAGGCCCGGACAGGTCAGCACCACCACTGCCCCGGCCCCGGCCCCAGGGCCCCTGCCCCGGTGCCCCATACCTGTGCTTCTCCAGCACCCATAAGGCACCACTGTGGCCCCAACCCAGGTCCTCCCTCCCGTTTCTACCTCTCCCACCAACCTGCCTCTCCCTCCTCACCTGCCCTTTCCATATACCCTTCTGCTTCACATCTCTCACCCGTCTTCCTCTCTCTGCGGCCTTCCCCATCGCCCATCTATTCCTCTCCTCTCTCTGTCTTCTTCTTCCTTCCTTCCCCTTCCCTCTCCCTTTCTCCCCACTCCCTTCCCAAAAGATAGAGGGCCCAGAGACCCCACCCCACCCCCACAGTGGTGCCAGACCAGCAGGGGCTGGGGGAACATGGGGTGGGGGCGGGCAAGGCAGGTAAGCTGTGGCCCCTCGGCTGCCCTGGGCCTCACCTACGTCCTCTGCCGCCCCTCACCTGCAGGGATGATGAGATCCGGGACAAATGTGGGGGCGATGCCGTGCACTACCTGTCCTTCCAGCGGCACATCATCGGGCTGCTGGTCGTCGTGGGTGTCCTCTCTGTGGGCATCGTGCTGCCTGTCAACTTCTCAGGGGACCTGCTGGGTCAGTGAGGGCCAGGATGGGGGGTGGTGGGAGCAGAGGATCGGGGGCAAGAGGACCCATGTTCTTACCCCAGCATCGTCCTCTCCCTCTTCTTACCCCCTCCCCAGAGAACAATGCCTACAGCTTTGGGAGAACCACCATTGCCAACCTGAAATCAGGGTAAGGTGGGGAAGCCGGTCAGGGAGGTCAGGGTCTGCACCAGAGTCTAGCCATGACAGGGGTGCAAGGGGGCACACAGTAGGGAGAGGTGGCGGAGGCTGTCGACGAGGCTGTGGGGCCCTGAGGATTTGGACTGGAGACAGAGGAGGTGGAGGTCTGTCGGGGAGCCCCAGGGATGACCAGACCCAGAAGTAGCTGTGTGACCGCAGGCCAAGGAAAGATGGCAGCGGGCAGTTGGAGTGGGAGGCAGTGTAGTCAGTGGGCAGGGCAGCGAGATGACCCCGTGGGGCCATTTCAGCTGTAGTGGAATAATCTTGGGGCCTGGACAACGTGGAGTGTGGGGCCTGCCCCGGGAGGGGGTCCGTGCCCAAAGACCAGGGCCAGGAGGGGGGCCCCGTACCAGGGCTGAATTCACAGCGGGAGCTTGGGGGCTGTCTGAGTGCGTTGCCATCCCCAGTGGCTCCGTGTCCCCCTCTGCCCTTCCAGGAACAACCTGCTGTGGCTACACACCTCCTTCGCCTTCCTGTACCTGCTGCTCACCGTCTACAGCATGCGGAGACACACCTCCAAGATGCGCTACAAGGAGGACGACCTGGTGAGTGGAGCAGAGCCCCAGCCTGCCCCACCCCAGCCTCTTCCCTTCCGTCCTCCTTGCTTGCCTCAGCCCTAAGGGGCACCTGTGCCGGGAGGAGGCCACCTGGGTTCCCATCCTGGCCCCGCAGCTCGAGAGCCCCTATCCACATTAAGTGATCTCCCTAAGCCTCAGCTTCCCTGTCTGTAAAATGGGACAACAGAACCTTCCTGAGGTCGGAGGGAAGGGGAAGTGATGGACCGGTGGAAAGCACCTGTGCTGTGCCTGGCCCCCAGGAAATAGCCGTGGGGATGCTGTGGTAGTGACAAACACTGTCTGCATTCGGCACCAGGCCAGCCATGGAGCCGGGCCCTTATGGCCTGAGGGTCAAGAGAGCCAGCCCCCCTTTCCTCTCCCCCAATGACCGCTCGGGAGCAAGAGGCCAGATGGCTCTTTCATTAAGCTTGTTGCCTGATTTCAATGGGATACACTCTCCTGGCTTGCCCTGGGACCTGGCTTATCCCGAAGGCCTCCTCCCACCCTTCAGCTCCTTGTTCCCCACACCCTCCTGGCACATTCTTGAACCTCCTCCTCCAGAAGGCAGACCCATTCCCCTCTCACCCCAGGTGAAGCGGACTCTTTTCATCAACGGAATCTCCAAATATGCAGAGTCAGAAAAGATCAAGAAGCATTTTGAGTGAGTGGCTACTCCTACCCCCAACCCCAGGTCCTGTGGGCCCTTCTTCACCGTTCAGCCCCTTAGACTCCTCCTGCCCTCGCACTGAGGTCTGGGGCTGATGCAGGGATGGAGGTGAGAATGACATGAGTCCAGGGTATTCCAGCACTTGGGCTGGGTGAGAGGCACCTGCCAGAACAGCAGAAATACAAGAAATACTTGAAAAGTGAAAAAAGTGGGGTCCATCCCCTCCCCTGCCACCCCCACCCAGCTTGAACTGGGTCATGGGTTGTTGATTCGGGTCCATGGGCCCTTTGAGGTGTGTGGCTTCAGACTTCGATGTGACATTCTGAGGTTTATGTGCAGACCAAGAGGAAGGAGCTCCTTGGCCTTCGTGGATACTGAGGGAGCCCAGGTGTGCATGTTTGCCGAGGCTCTTTCCAGCTCTGGGGCTCTATCTTCTGGGGAGGGGCATACCCTCCTCTAGGAGTGCCATGTGACCGGGACAATGTGTGGATAGGGTTAGGGATCCTGTCATACATTCACCTGTACACTGAGCAGACTTTCTCAGATGATGCCAGACCAAAGCACAGTGGTGGGCCTTGGGGCCATAAAAATGAATGAAAGGTCATTATGCTCTTGGAGGTTCCCCTGGGAAAAGTGGGCCTTAGGAGCCGGTGCAGGGTCTGATGAGAGTTTGGTCTGAGGTTGGTCTGTGGCCAAAATTAGGAGTTGGCCAGTGGCCTTGATAAGGGACCTTCGTGATCAGGATCAGGACTTGGAGAGGTCTGGATCCACCATTAAGTGGCCTGGATCGGAAGTCAGTTGTTCTGGATCAGAACCGGACTGGGAGGCAGTGTCTGGCCAGGGTCAGACTGCAGACCCCTTGGCGGCCCACCAATGAGTGGTTTGTGATCAGTATCCAGCGGATGGATACTCATTCATTCAACACACCTGTCTTGTCACCTTCGATACCCCACACGTAAACAAATTAGAAACAGGCCCTGCCCTCCCAAAAGTTACAGAACAGCGGTCAAAATTAGATCATCCTCAGTCAGTACAAGAGCGACTTGGGATCCTATCTCGAGTCCGAGCCGTGATCAGCATTAGGGGGCAGTCTGGGTCAGGATTAAGGACAGTGTGTGCTCAGAATTAGGTGACATCTGAATATTACTGTCCTGTTGGAATCAGCTGTCAGCTTGGACTGGTAAGCCTTTAACAACCCATACTTACTGAGTACCTGTGGTGCGGCTGCGCTGGAGTCGGGCTGGGGTTTCAGCAGCATACACAAAAAAGAAGCAGCCTCTTCCCTCACCTCCTATCCCGGTGGACGAGGCAGATAATAAACGAACTAGTGACAGCCATGGCGTCAAGCAGGGGTAGGCGCCGAGAAGAAAACCAAAGCAGTGTTTGGTTCAGTGAAGGAGTCAGGAAGGGGTGCTGTTCCCAGTAGGGTGGTCTGGGGGGACTCTGACAGGGTCCTGCCTGCAGTGAGGAAGTAAATCCCGAGAACCAGGCATCCATTCAGCACACGGGTGCTGTACATGTACTGTGTGTTTCATACCAGACCCGATGGGTGTCCGTGGGGAGCTCGGAGTTCAGCTTGTCTGTTTCAGGAGTCAGCTTGTGATTTTGTTTAAGAAGCAGACTGTGATTAAATTTAGTGGCCAGCCTTTAAGCAGGAGTGGGGAAGACTGTGGTCCAGATTGGGGTTTGGGGGATCGAGGGGGTGAGCATGAGGGAATGACCGTCTCATAGATCCATTCGTTCAGTACGTGTTTACTGAGCAGCTACTAGGTCTAAGCTGTTGGCCCAGGCCTGATGTATGGCGGCAGGCAGGTGGGTGGGGTCCCTACAGAGATGATGGTGGACTGTGTTTCAGGGAGGCCTATCCCAACTGCACGGTTCTTGAAGCTCGCCCATGTTACAACGTGGCTCGTCTTATGTTCCTTGATGCCGAGAGGTAATGGGGGGAGGGGATGACACAGGAGGGGCCCCTGCCTTTTGCAGGGGGCATGCTGGCTACCCCACAGGAACCCAGCTTCCCTTCCTGGTGTTTCCCAGGGCATGTGATTTTAATCTGAGGACATACCCTACTTCAGCTGCAGTATAAGAAACTCAGGCCAAATCATAGAAAGAATTTCTGGCCCTTAAGGGATGGGCGGGAAGACCCTTGAATAGAGGCGTATCTGAACCATGTGTTCTAAGCTGATCCAATTGTAAGCTCACCCCTGTCCTTAGGGAGTGGACATAGACGACCCCTGAGCTGAGCTCCCTACCCGCCCTCCCTGCCATTCCTGGCCCTAGTTGGGCCAGTGGGTGACTGGGCACCTGGGTCTCACAGGAAGAAGGCCGAGCGGGGGAAACTCTACTTCACAAACCTCCAGAGCAAGGAGAATGTCCCCACCATGATCAACCCCAAACCCTGCGGCCACCTCTGCTGCTGCGTGGTACGAGGCTGTGAGCAGGTATGAGGGGACCCCGGGCTCTCAGAGCTCCAGCTGGGTATGGGGAAGAGGTGGACAGATCCCAGAAAGACCAGCCACAGTAGAGATGGACACATTCCAGACTTGGGTCCCCTGACCCCAGGAACATGCACATGGGCCTTGCACATGGTAAACAGACTCCCAGAGCAGGCTAGGCCCCGAGGTGGGGTAGGGTTGGGGGGCCCAGGACTAGGAGCAGAGTGCAGCCCTGCTCTCAGGGCCCCCACCTGTCCCTGCAGTCCTTGTTCCGGGTTCCCCTATTGGGTTCCCCATCCATGCAGTGACCCAAGTTTACAAACCCCAAATCAGAAGGGCTCAGCCAAGAGAATAGCCTTGCGCTGTATTTACCAACTCTGTGGCTTTCAGAGAAGTTTCTCGACTGCTCTGTGCCTCAGTCTCCTCCTCTGTAAGACGGAGCTAATGGTACCTACCTCCAGATTGCCATGAAGGTTACATGAGTTAATGCATAGAAAGGCTAGAGCAGCACCTGGCCTGGAGTAAGGCCCAGGTCAGTGCCACCAAGCGTGCCGGGGAGCGGCCTGGCTCCCTGACCAGAGCCCCACCCCCCGGCTCACTTGCTCTTGGCAGGTGGAGGCCATCGAGTACTACACGAAGCTGGAGCAGAAGCTGAAGGAGGATTACAAGCGGGAGAAGGAGAAGGTGAACGAGAAGCCTCTTGGCATGGCCTTTGTCACCTTCCACAATGAGACCATCACCGCCATGTGAGCCCCTGTCCTGCAGCCCATCCCCATCCTGGTGCCCTGGGGACTGGCGGGGCTCCTGGGTCCTCGAGCTCATGGCCAGCCCTTGGCAGTAACCAGCGCCCCCCACCCCCACCCCAGCATCCTCAAGGACTTCAACGTGTGTAAGTGCCAGGGCTGCACCTGCCGTGGGGAGCCGCGCGCCTCGTCCTGCAGCGAGTCCCTGCACATCTCCAACTGGACTGTGTCCTACGCCCCCGACCCCCAGAACATCTACTGGTGAGCACTGCGGGGCGGCCGGGACAGGCTTCGTGTGGCCTGGTGGCTGCAGCGGGGACAGGGGAATGGAGGCAGGGCTGGGGTATCCCTAGAATGACCCTCACCTCTGCCTTCCAGGGAGCACCTCTCCATCCGAGGCTTCATCTGGTGGCTGCGCTGCCTGGTCATCAATGTCGTCCTCTTCATCCTCCTCTTCTTCCTCACCACCCCTGCCATCATCATTACCACGATGGACAAGTTCAATGTCACCAAGCCTGTGGAGTACCTCAATGTGAGACTCAAGCCCCAGACCACCCCCTCCGTGCTGGGTCTCGAGACACAGATACCAGGACTCGGAGCCCTCTTTTCCGGAGGTGGAGGGGGAAGCCAGAATGCCCTCTGGCCCGGGCTAGCTCCGGTTCTGCTTGGCCAGCCCAGGCCCATCAAGAGCTCCCTGTGACCACAGGCTGCAGAGCCCTCTGGGAATGCCCTTGCCACCTTCCCCCGAGAGACACCACCCTTGGGTTTGCACAGCCCTAGAAAGATACCAGAGAAGAGAGTGAGCCCGGGCCAGTTTTAACTGACCATGTGACAAGTCTCCTTCTCCTCATCCCCACCCCACCCCATCTCTCCAACAGAAGAACAGAGGTTCAGACTTCAACACTGGCTTCCAAGCTTAGATTCTGATGCCTTTATCAAAAGGACTCTTAGGTGAACCCCAGTGTGGAAAAGCACGACTGCTCAGATGGCCATAGAGTGAGGGGTTATTTCCACCAGCTCCTCCCTCGCTCCTCCTGCCATGCACACAGCATACCATCTTGGAGCCTTAAAGTCCAAAGTCAGACAAGTTGAAAATTCCCGAGTGATAAGAGCAAAATACACCAGACCCAGTTGGCCTGGGTTCCCATCCCCACGCCACTGCTCACCCAGCTGGGTAACCTGCTGAATCTCTCTTTCCCTTAGTTTGCTCTTCTGTAAAATGGGCCAATAGCATTGTTCAAAAGATCCATACACATAAAGCCCATGGTCAGTGCCCAGCACTTAGGAGGTACTCAGCCAATGCTAACCATGACAGTAACTCCCCCTGAAGTGGTATTCGTGAGCCCGGCCCCCACCCTCGCTCTGGCCCTGCAATGTTCTGGATTTCTGCCACGGGGCCCCAGGAGCCATGGGGCCTGGGGCTTAGAGGGGGAGGGGGGCAGGTAAGCCAAGCACGCTAGACAGGGGCTTGCTAGACAGCACCCGCCTGAAACACCCCTCTGTGCTCCACCGCAGAACCCCATCATCACTCAGTTCTTCCCCACCCTGCTGCTGTGGTGCTTCTCGGCCCTGCTCCCCACCATCGTCTACTACTCGGCCTTCTTCGAAGCTCACTGGACACGGTGAGACACCGCACATGCCCTGTGCTCTGGGCCTCCTAGGTGTCTGGCCGTCCCTGCTGGGAAGCCCTCTCCCCTGTGGCCTCCCTGCCCCAGGCAGTCCCAGAGCTGCCAGGGAAGGGAGGCTGGCCAGCATCTCACACTGGGAGGCCCCCATCCCAGCAGATACCATATTGGCTGGGGGAGCAGCCCTGGGGGGGGGGGGCGGTGCTGGTTCACTTGACCTCTGCCCTTGTGCCCCCTGCCCCAGCTCTGGGGAGAACAGGACCACCATGCACAAGTGCTACACCTTTCTCATCTTCATGGTGCTGCTCCTGCCCTCGCTGGGACTGAGCAGGTGGGTTGCAGAGGACGGAATCAGAGCTGGGGACGGTGGGGAGGGGCAGGATGTTCAAGGGGAGCAGTTCAGGCTCCCATGTCCCTCACAGAGCTGCGGGACCCTTGTCTGGGGGGCATCCCCAGAGGCTCATGGACTACATCTCCCCTGGTGTTCTGGGCCGTTCCAGCCCCCCACCACACCTCTCTACTCCTCCTCTCCAGCCTGGACCTCTTCTTCCGCTGGCTCTTTGACAAGAAATTCTTGGCTGAGGCAGCTATTCGGTTTGAGTGAGTTACCTGGGCCCCCAGGGAAAAAGACCGGGGGTGGGGTATGTGCCCAAGACACACCGGGGGGGGGGGGGGTAGGGGGCTCAGATGGCAGGGCAGAGTCATCCCAAGATGACACCACAGCGCTCAGGTATAAGACGTGGGAGATGTCCCTGGGGTCTGTGTTGGGGCTCATTCTCTGGGAACCCATGTAGAGGGTACCTTCAAGGTATATTTGGGGCTCTGGAGCCCACACTGGGGGATTTCTGTGAAATACAAGCCTATAGAGCTTGTATTTTCCGATTAACTCTAGCAGTCAGATTTCACACAGGAGACGTGTAGTAGGATCTTGGTCATAATTTGGGAATGACTTGGGGGTACCCCTGAAGGTCCTTGGAGCCCACACTTTTAAATATCTGTGGAAATCTTGGGCTCACAACTCCAGAGTATTTATGGGGAACTATGGGGCTCATACTTGGGGGGTTTATGGGACACAAGTCATGGGAAGACCTCTGCAGTTTCAGGCTCTTATCCAGAAGTGTGACTGTGGAGTTCCTTATGCAGTACCTTTTCTGGGAAGCCCTAGGAGGCTGTTCAGGGGTGAGGGGATGGAGGGCCACGTACCATGACTGTATATATGGGCACAAGGTCTAGGGGTCTTGCTATAAGCCATCTGTAAAAATCTTGGGCTGACACTTGGGTTGTCACAGGCTTTGACAAAGGTTCTGGGGCTCCCCACCCTAGAGATCTCTGAGGAAGGGTCTGTGGAGCTTGCATTCTGGAGGTGTCTGAGGCTCACACTCTGGGGGTAACTGTGGCTTAATTTAAAGTCTAAGGGAGTACATTCTGGGTATTCTTAGGGCTCACACTCTTAGGGGTCTTTTAGGGTCTCACAACCTCTGTGGGGATCTCAGGCAGTTATACCCTGAACATTGGTGGTCTTAGGCGTCCGAAGCACTCTTCATGGTCTTTATAGGGCACAAGATTTCCCGGCACCTCTGGGCTCACACCCTTGGGTTGGATCCACTCACACTGAGGGTGTTGGACGTGTCTGTGGACAGTCTGTCGTCTGCCCTGGGGCTCATGCTCTGGGGGGCACCGGGCCATGGGTGCTTGCGGGCTGAGCTGGGGTGTCCCCACGAAGGAAGGCGCGTCGGGGGCGGAGGTGTGGCGTGCTGGCATGCTGGCCGTGGGCAGGCGGCCGCTGGGTCGCCCGAGAGGGCAGCCCTGGAGCACTTGGTGCCCGCAGGTGCGTGTTCCTGCCCGACAACGGCGCTTTCTTCGTGAACTACGTCATTGCCTCCGCCTTTATCGGCAACGCCATGGACCTGCTGCGCATCCCAGGCCTGCTCATGTACATGATCCGGCTCTGCCTGGCGCGCTCTGCCGCGGAGAGGCGCAACGTGAAGCGGGTACGGCCGCCCGGGGCCGCAGCGGCCCACGCAGCGCCCCCTGGTGGGCCCAGTCTGAAACAGTGGTGGCCATGCTAGGGTGTGGGGGCACAGGGGTGCTGGAATTTGGGGGACCCATTTCCGTGGCCCTGGGCTATCCCCTTCCTATCTGGAGCCTCAGTTTTCCCATATGTGCAGCGATGGATCAACATAGATAACCCAGCCAGTCCTGACAGTCTAGGGTTCTGATGGGAGTTGGGGGAGGTCCGGGTCCCTAGACCTAGGGTCTTTGCAACCTAACCCCACACGAGGGCCCTGGACATCCCATCCCCCAGGCCTAGCCACCTGCCAGCCCCTGATCTCTCAAAGGTGCCCCGCCCCTCAACCCATGGCCCATCACTGTACCCGCCCTGAACTCCCCCTCAGCCTCAGCCCCTCTTTCCATCCCCTTCGCCCTGCCCCACCCTGGATACTGGGTTCCTTTTCCCCACGGCTTCGTTCCTGGCCTCCTGCCCCCTCCTACCTGCCCTGCGCCCTTCTAGCCTGTCCCTCCCTCCCTCCCTGTGCCCTTCTAGCCTGTCCTTCCCTCCCTGAGCCGCCCTCCTGCCCCTCTCCCCCCCAGCATCAGGCCTACGAGTTCCAGTTTGGCGCAGCCTACGCCTGGATGATGTGCGTCTTCACGGTGGTCATGACCTACAGTATCACCTGCCCCATCATCGTGCCCTTCGGTAGGCACCGCCGCGCCGGGACCTGGGCCCTGCTCGGGGGGACCCAGGACCTCACCCGCTTCACTCTAGTAAGGCAGGCCGCCCCGAGTGGACAGGGCCCTGGCTGGGAGACCGGCCCCTCCGGCCTCCCGCCCGGTCCCTGCCTCAGTCTGGGGCCCGGCCTGGGGGGGTGGAGGGGGAAAGCCATCTCAGCTCAGGCTGGCCCCAGCTGGTGTGCCAGGCCCCTGGGCAAAGTCACCCCGACATGGCCATACTCATCCACACCAAGTGCCTTCACTCAGCTGACATACTCAGACATACATCACATGTCCCCAGTGGTGTTCCCACACGTGCACACACTCACACTTCTACACGGGGTCTGCCACTATACTTGGAGACAGTCCCATAAGCTCAGGAATGACCTTTGGAGTCCGGGGCAGGGCTGGGCTCTCACTGCTCACAGAGGTACCCCGTGGTAGCTGAGCTGTGCACCTCAGACTAAGCAGCTCCTCCTCCTGAAATCTAGCAGTTTCTCTGCAGCCGTCACCCTACTAGTTCCCTCCGCTGTCCGCCCCATCAGACCCTGACCCCTTAACCACTCTCCCTGGTTATCAAAGGCTCCAAACTCCAAAACTAACCTCCCCATCCTTTCAAAAGCTCCCGTTCCCTCAGGCCCCAGAAAAACAGAACTTACCACCTAATTTATACTCCTCTGTGTAGAGACAGGGTAGAAAAAAAAAAAAAAATTAAGGGTTTCAAGAAGCTCATTGACCCAAAGAACGGACTTCTAACAGTAGGATTTTCAGTGAGGGGCCGTGGAAGGAGGCAAGGAGCCTGAGGAAGGGGACACTGTGTGCTCCTGCAGTGGGCTTGGGGCTCTTCCTGGACTGGGGTTGGGACAGGAGGAGGGAGGCCAGCCTCTCAGCTGTCTGGAAAGGACGAGGACGAGCTGGGACGAACACACAGAGGCCCCGCGGCACTGGTTCCAAGGTCAGGGCCCGTGTGGCTTCCCCCAGGGCTCATGTACATGCTGCTGAAACACCTGGTAGACAGGTACAATCTCTACTACGCCTACCTGCCGGCCAAGCTGGACAAGAAGATCCACTCAGGGGCTGTGAACCAGGTGGTGGCCGCACCCATCCTCTGCCTCTTCTGGCTGCTCTTCTTCTCCACCATGCGCACCGGTGAGGGCCGCCCCCCACACACACCGCCCCGGGGGGCGGCAGGGCAGGGTGATGGAGGGTGCCATCCAGAGTGAGACAGAGGAAGCCATGGGAGAGCCCGTGGTGGCCAAGGGCTGCAGGCAAGGAGCCCAGGAGAAGCCAGGTCAGGCCACGGCACGTAGGAATGCAGGACTGCATTCAGAAGGTAGCCAAAGTGGGGTGGTGGGCCCCCGGGAGGGGGTGCCCAGAGGAGAGGTAGCAGCCCCATCCTTTGCGTCCCCCCCACCAGGGTTCCTAGCCCCCACGTCCATGTTCACATTCGTGGTCCTGGTCATCACCATCGTCATCTGTCTCTGCCACGTCTGCTTCGGACACTTCAAATACCTCAGTGCCCACAACTACAAGGTGTGGGGCGAGGGGGGCAGGGGATGGCTGAGGGCAGAAGGTCAAGGGGGTGCAGTGGAGCAGGGGGCTGGGTGGGAGCTGAGGGCGGGGCAGCAAGGGGATCAGGAAGGCATGAGGTCGTGATGGCGACTGAGGGCAAGGACAGCGCCCCACTCCCTGACTCATTCTGGACCCCTCAAGATTGAGCACACGGAGACAGATGCTGTGGACCCCAGAAGCAATGGACGGCCCCCCACTGCTGCTGCTGTCCCCAAATCTGCAGTGAGTACCTGGGTTCATCGTGGCAGAGGGGGGCGAGGGGAGGAGTTGCTGACTGAGGCTCCACCAGTCCTCCAGGAAGTGGAGCCTGTTCCAGCCCCTGGGACAGGGAGACATCCGGCTTCACTGAGGGAGCTGCCCACCTCTCCCTCTGGGAGGCTCACTGTCCTGCTCCCCAGAGACTCTGAGATCCCCCCAGTCAGTCCCTCGCCATGGGGAGCAGCTGTCCACCCTCACCCTCTGCTCCTTTCCCCCTTCAGAAATACATCGCTCAGGTGCTGCAGGACTCGGAGGTGGACGTGGATGGGGATGGGGGTCCTGGGAGCTCGGGGGATGAGCCCCAGTTGTCCTCGTCCCAAGATGAGGAGCTGCTGATGCCGCCTGATGGCCTCACGGACACAGACTTCCAGTCTTATGAGGACAGCCTCATAGAGAATGAGATCCACCAGTAAGGGGAGGGAGGGGCCCTGGAGGCCACGCCCTGCCCCCACCCCACCCGCCCCCACGGACACTAAAAAAAAAACAAAAAACGCTAATAATTTATTAGATCTAAAGCCCCTTTGTCCCCCATCCCCTGCTTTCATTAAGGTATTTAAACCTGGGGATCTCACCACTCTCCCCCACCATGGAGGGAGGGAGGGAACCCCCAACCTCAGTGAGAAGAGCCCCGAGCCGGACCCGGGGCAAAGAGGGGTGCGGACAGGGTTCCCCCAGATCGGTGCCCCCCACGCTAGTAGTGTGGTCAGGAAAGGGTTATTGAGAGCCAAGAGGGGTACCTGGTGCCGTGGCTGGAGACCTGGGGGGGTGGCCCCCACCCAGTTCTTTCCTCCCTCCTGAGCCCCCCTGGGATCTGGCACTCCAGGGAAGTGGAGCCTCCAGCCCCATGTGGATTGCATGAGGGGGAGGGGCTGCAGAGTGGGAGGAAAAGTCAGGCCCCCAGTCAGGGAGGTGACCTAGGGGTGGGGGGTGGGCATGGCTGACACTGGACAATGGGTTTTTGCACTGTTTTTTTTTTGTTTTTTTTTTCCTTTAAAATAAAAATGAAAAGAAAAGCTCTGAGTCAGGTGTCTGATTTGTGCTGCTGCCCTGGGCATGTGGGCTGGGGACTGAGCACCCTGCTCCATATCTGGAGGACTTGTCCAGTGCCTTGGCAGAGACTTCTGGTGCGGGACCTCAGTTTCTCCAGGGAGAGGAGAGAACAGGCCCAGGAGACTTAAGGGGAGTCTTGGGTAGGAGGGGCCTGCTGCGGTCACACTGGCACCCCCATCCGGTATCAGCCCCCTCAGCTCTATCACTACCCCCTGCCCTGAGGAAATGGTGGGACTGCTCACAGGGACATAAACCCACTTTCTGAATCCCCAAAAGCCACACAAACGGGATGGACATTCAGGGAGAAAGGCCTGGCAAAACCACAGGTTCTCCACTGGTCTAGGAAGATGGCTTCCTGGAGGAGGAAGGTCCCAGGAGGGCTACTTCTAGAAGACTCGGCAGGTGGTTCCCAAGGGAAGAGGCAAGAAAATGGGGCGACAGTAATCCACCAAACAATATTATTTGTTGTCATTGTTGCTACAACTTCTTGAGCAGGCGTTATGTTTCTGGGATTATGCTAAGTGGCTGTATTATGTGTTCTAAGGCATTTACTCCTCAGGGAGTTGGCTTTAGGGTCAGGCGTGGGTTTGCTGTGAGGATTACATGAGATAAGATATGCAAGTGCCCACTTCGCCCAGCACCTGGTCCATGGAAAACACCCAATAAATGTCAACTATAATTAATGCTATGATCATTAATAGTACCTACAAAGCGAGTGTGGTTTCCCTCTTCTTATGGAGGCTCAGGCAGGCGGCTTTGGGGTTTGTCCAAGATTACCAGCCTGTAAGGAGTCTTGGGAAAAGCCCAGGCCCCCCCCCCACCCATCTGTCAAGATGTGCCTGAGGCCCCTCAGGAGTGCCTGAGGCCTCGAGAAGCCTGCTGGACAAGTTTCCTACCCAGCCAAATCTTGCCCAGTCCCAGACCCAACTGTAATCCACCCTCTGTAAGAAATTTTCTGTGGCCACTCTCGCCCATCCCCCAGAGGCCCTCCCAGCCACGTGGCCACATGCAGTGTCTCCTGCATGTCCAGTGGGTCTCCCGAGAGCCAGGAACTCCAGTCCCAGGTCTGCCACTACAGCGCTGTGCAACCTGGGGAAAGCCACCCCTCCTGTCTGCACCCATCTGCTCATCCATAAAACCAAGGAGTAAGGGCGCCTGGGTGGCTCAGTGGGTTAAGCCGCTGCCTTCAGCTCAGGTCATGATCTCAGGGTCCTGGGATCGAGTCCCACATCGGGCTCTCTGCTCAGCGGAGAGCCTGCTTCCCTTCCTCTCTCTCTGCCTGCCTCTCTTGTGATTTCTGTCAAATAAATAAATAAAATCTTTAAAAAAAAAAAAAACCAAGGAGTAAGACCAAGTAGCCTGAAAGTCCCTGAAGTGCTCTGCCCACCCATCACCCACCACCCATCAGCAGGACCCAGAGAAGAAAGGGAGTCAAGGGACTCGCAGAGGAGGAAAAAGGAGAGATCCCAGGGGCAGGAATATGAGGGGGAAGAAAAAAAACAGGTATCACAAAGGCTTGCAGACAGGTAACCAGAAATGACCAACAGCAGGGACAGCAAACATGGCACAGAGGGGCGCCTGGGTGGCTCAGTGGGTTAAAGCCACTGCCTTCAGCTCAGGTCACGATCTCAGGGTCCTGGGATGGAGCCCTGCATCGGACACTCTGCTCGGCGGGGAGCCTGCTTCTCTTTCTCTCTGCCTGCCTCTATGCCTGCTTGTAATCTCTGTCAAAGAAATAAATAAAAAATCTTTAAAAACAAAAAAAACACGGCACAGAGCCTGTCAAAGATTGCCCATGCACTGACAAGGTGTGGGAGGTGCATGGTGTGCAGGGTTCGCCCACCCCAGCCTGCGGAGAGATGCCCTCTGCCCAACACACGTGGCTTGGAAGGCCCATGTTCCCTGGTGGGTAGCTGTGGGCAGCTCGGTCCAGGCCTCAGCCTTCACATGTACGACAGAGCCAGAGCCACAGCCTTTTTTTTTTCTTTTAAGATTTTATTTATTCGTTTGAGACAGAGCGTGAGAGCACGAGCAGGGGGAGGGGCAGAGGGAGAGAGAACAGCAGACCCCCTTCTGAGCCAGGACACTCCCCCCACCCCGAGGCTACATGGGGCTCAATCCCAGGACCCTGAGAATATGACCTGAGCCAGAGGCAGATACCTAACCATTTGAGCAACCCATGCCCCCCACGACAGACAGTCTTGTGAGATATGGACCTGCAGGCGGAGTCTCCAAAGTGCCAGCCGGTGGGTGGGCAGAAAGTGGCTGTGAATTTGGAGCAGGGAGCACACACAACAAACAGGCCCCAGAGGGTGCAAGCAGCAGTCTGGCCCTTGATCCCTCCATGAAACCCACTCAAACTTCTAACTGTTCAGCCAAGAAAGTTGACATCCAAAGAGGGAGGAATGACAACACTCCACAATTATCAAGGTCAAAGTGACCAAAGACCTTCCCTAAGGTCATTGGATTAAACCGGAAACATTCCATCATCAGCTCTGAGGCCGGGAATAAGGTGTGGGCAGTGAGGTGACCCTTCCTCAGGTCAGATGGAAAAGTCCAGAAGGGCAAATAAGCCTGGGGAACTGGGTTAAGGGGCAGCGAACAGACAGGGAAGGGTGGGAGCCCAGGTAAGGGCTAGCTGGCACAGGCAGAACCCAGGTCAGAAAGGGGAAATTAGGGGCACCTGGTGGCTCAGTCGTTAAGCATCTGCCTTCAGCTCAGGTCATGATGCCGGGATTCTGGGATGGAGCCCCTCATCGGGCTCCCTGCTCGGTGGGGAGCCTGCGTCTCCCTCTCCCACTCCCCCTGCTGGTGTTCCCTCTCTCACTCTATCTTTCTCTCTCTGTCAAATAAATAAATAAAATCTTAAAAAAAAAAAAAAAAAAAAAAGAATGGAAAGGGGAATTTCAGCATGCTCATTTGATGCACATTTCCTGAACTAGGACTGAATGTCCAGCTCCACGCTGAGTGCTGGAAAGGATCTCAGCGGGTATCGGTGGAATCGGGGAAGGAGGAGGGAGGCCACAGGGAACCCCAAAGTCCATCTCTCTTCCTCCCTTTACAGCTGAGGCCAACAGAAGATCATGGACAAGAGCTGAGGATTTAGGTTCAAATCCCAGCTCTGCCACTCACCAGCTGGGTGACTCTGACCAAGTTGTGCCATACCTTCTGAACAGGAAAACTACTGTCCTCACACACAAAATAGTCCAACACCAAATGAGGGAAAGGGGGCTTTTCCCACACCAACCAGTTCTCCAGAGCTCCAGGCACCAGCTGAGTGTGCGATGATTCCAGTTAGTTCTGACACTGTCCAGCTGGAGTCGGCATTAAATCCCACAAGGGCTCCATCCCACAAGACTGCCCCCACAGCAGATGCCCATCATGAGTCCCAGGCTGTCACCTGGATCGAAATCAGGGCTCTCGCAATCCCCTGTCAGGTTTTGCAATGGGCTATGACAACACAGAATTCTGGGAAACACATCTCTGAGTTTCTTGGAAAAGGATGTGTTAAAGGATACCAATGACTAGCCAGAGGAGGAAAGACTTAGAGTGAGATCAGAAGGGTCCCAAGCACAGTCACTTTCATCCCTGTGGTGTGGGGGTACACCACCCTCCCAGTGCATAAATGTGTTCATCAACCCAGAAGCTCTCTAGATCCCATATTTAGGGATGCTTCTGGAGGCTTCCTCATATGGGCATGATTGCTTATTAACCTAATCTCCAGCCCTTCTCCCCTCCCTGGAGAATGAGGAGTGGGGCTGAAAGTTCTAGGCTTTTAACAATGGCTTGGTCTCCCTGGCCACCAGCCCCATCCCAAGGCTATCCCGAAGTCCTCCAGGAATGACCTCATTAGAACAAAAGATACCGTTATCTCTCACAAAATTCCAAGGGTTTAGGAACTCTGTGTCAGGAACCAGGAGCAGAGACCAAGGACATATTTCTTATTATGTCACCTCTGGCCCTCACCTTTCTCCTTTGTAATGTGAGGATAAATGATACCATGTCCTGGAGCTGTTTTAAGGATTAAATAAGCAGAAAGTTCTTAGCCCAGTGTTCAGCACATAGTAAGAACTTAATTAACTGTAATTAATGTTCTTAGAGATGAGGAAGTTGAGACCCAGAAAGGGGGGTGGAGAGGACTTGTCCAAAGTTGGCTTACAAGATCGGTGACGCCATTCAGTGGCCTGAGCATCTGCTCTGTGGCCAACGCTCGGCCAGGGTGGCAGAAGATCACCCGGATGACCTTTACAGTTCCCACCTTCAATGGCCATACACTATACTGTAGGGCGGGTTTCTCAGGTCAGAGAGTTCATGCTTTCCCCTGGACAGATGTGATAGCCAGCCAGTGGCCTGGCCTTACCAAGGAGAGTGTTACGGGTTGAATTGTACCCCCCCTCCAAAGATATGTTGAAATCCTAATTCCCAGTACCTCGGCTTGGGACCTTATTTGGAAATGCGGTCCCTGCAGAAGTAAATAGTTGAGATGAAGTCATGCTAGGATAGGGTGGGTCCCTGATCCAATACAGCTGGTGTTGGTATGAGAAGAGGAAAGAGGAAAGACACAGAGAAGGCTGCGTGAAGACACAGAGCCACACAGGGAGAGCACCCTGTCAGTGGGAAGGTGTCTTTTGGAAATGAAGAAGCTCTTAGGATAAAAGGGTCAAGTTGGGGTGTCAGGGACAATCCCTTCCTAGAAGCCTTGGGCTGAAAGAAGGGGACTAAGATTCATCCTGATTGGAGTACAGTGAGGACAACCAGCCTGGTAGAGGTGTCCCCGAATAGGGGTGGTGGGACTCCTGTCCCCTCAGGGAGAGGGCCCTTGGACTGGTGAGGGGGGACCAGGCAAATCAAAAGAGGCTAGGTTGCTGACCTCGCCAGCCTATGGGGGACAGTAAGAAGGAAGACAGAAGAGGCAGCTATTAGAATATGCCACTGCCCAAGGACTCCCACTGCAATTGGAGAGTTCTGGGTGGGGGTGGGGGTTCTCCTCCCCCGCCCTCCAGAACCTTCAACTGTCAAGCTCCGCACTAACCACCATCATGCTGTACTCCCCAGGTAGGCGCTGATGGGCCTTGTACCCCTGTACCTCTGTAGACAAGGGTCTCCCCCTGGGGAAGGGCCTGTGCTCCCTGGAGGGTGACTCCTCCATCAGACTGGATGCTCCCTAGGACCAGATGGGCCTCTTCCTCAGACACCCTGCTGGTGGCCAGACACACAGGAGCCCTTCCTCCTATCTCCACGGAGAGGCTGGAGTCAGGGAGAGGAGAGAGACCACTCACCCCACTCTCACAGCTGCCTGGAAGAAAGGCTTGTGTGAGGGAAGCCCCAGCAGCCATGAGAAAACTAAAACTCAGAGAACAGAGAGAACCTCTCCCCGGCCCAGAAAAGTGGGCCTCTTAGTCCAAAAAAGACCAGACCCTAAGAAGGCCACAGGAACAGGACTCTGGAGGCAGGCCTGGGGACCTGACCTCAGGGCCTGAGGGAGACAGTACTGGGGAACAGGGTGCTCCGCAGAGTTGGACTGTTCTGTGGGGTGGGGGCTAAGTGGTGGGGGGCAGCCAGTCCCAGCCAGCAGAAGGGCCCAGCCCTGCACCTCACCCAGCCCAGGGGAGCGGCGGGGAGGCCAGCTGGCCTCTGCTAAGGGGCACCCCAGGTCCTGGCTTCTTGGGCCATCACCATCTTTCCCGGGCCCTGGAAGTGTGGGCCTGGCCCAAAGAGAAGAGCAAAGGCAGTCCTCGCTCTCCAGGAGTCCCCTGAGAAGTCTAAGACAGTATCTTTCTTTGCGGCCAGCTTTAGAAACTCAGCTGTCCCCAAAACTGCAGGCCTCCATCTGGTAGGGACACTGCAGAGCCCCTGCCCTCAGGGACAACTCCCTGCCTGCAGGGGGAACAGGATACACACCTGGGACAGAGAGTTTGCTCATCACACATGGCCATCTGTCTGTCCTTCCCACAGCCAGCCTTGTCTGTCTGTCTCAGCTTGCCCACGTCCCTGGCCCACCTGACAGGGCTCGGGTCTGTCACCCTCTCTGGAGACATTATTGGTGATGACTGTGGTGGAGTGTATGTGCGTGTGTGTGTGTGCGCGCGCACGCGCACACTCCTCCCCTCCCCCCATCAGCCAGCTGAGCAGTGTGTTCAGGCCGAGCCAGCAGAGGCAGAATTTGGAGGCAGGACGGTGAGAAATGACTCCTTGGGGTCAGTGGTGACCAGGGGACAGAGGGCTCCAGAGGGATGAGGAAGCTGAGATTTAACCTTCACA
The DNA here is from genome assembly GCF_922984935.1 of Meles meles. Taxonomy (NCBI): domain Eukaryota; kingdom Metazoa; phylum Chordata; class Mammalia; order Carnivora; family Mustelidae; genus Meles; species Meles meles. The sequence continues at coordinate 92,624,356 of NC_060070.1, forward strand.
GCTTTGGTCTGCTCTCTGAGGTTCTCCAGTTTTCTTGGGCACAAGCCCCTCCGAGGGCCTTCCAGACTCTGAGCAGAGGCTGGCACAGTCACTCCAAGAGGCAGCCAAGTCAGAGGCCTCCCTGAGGCGGCCCCGGTGGTGGAAGGGCACAGAGTGGTTCATCTCACTACGTGAATGCCCTTGGCCCCTCACTTAACTCAGGTCTCTCAACCTGGGCACCTGGCGTTTGGGGCGGTATAACTCTGTCACGGGGCTGTCCTGAGCATGGTAGCGGCCTCGCCAGCCTCTACCCACCCGATGCCAGGAGCACCCCCTGTTCCCCGGTTATGCCAACCAAATATGTCTCTAGACACTGCCGAATGTTCATTCGCTGGTGGTGTGATCTCCCAGGTTGGGGATCTCTAGCCCTAACGCCTCCGGGTGGGCCCTGGGGTAGGCCTAGGTCACGTGGGACAGTCATTCCTGCCCTGCTGGCGACACGGGGTAAGGAGGAGATGATGAAACAAGACCAGTTCTAATCCTCATCCTCCTTCTGGGATGTTCTGCAGCGAGCCTCTCTAGACCCGCTTCACCTGAAGGGGGCTCCAAGGTTTGTCCCCCACAGGTTTCCTTCCAAGTTGTCCCCTGTTCTTCTTTTTTTTTTTTAAGATTTTTATTTATTTGACAGAGAGAGACACAGCAAGAGAGGTAACACAAGCAGGGGGAATGGGAGAGGGAGAAGTAGGCTTCCCGCCAAGCAGGGAGCCCGATGTGGGGCTCGATCCTAGGACCCTGGGATCATGACCTGAGCCCAAGGCAGCCGCTTAACGCCTGAGCCACCCAGGTACCTACCCCTGTTCTTTGAGCAAAGAAATAAGTCACTTATTCCCCTGTTGCCCCAACACACCCCTTTATTCATTTTCCCTGGGCCTGAGGGAGTGGGGAAGGAGCTCCTCTACCATTTCTAAGAGAAAGCCAGAGAGCCTGGGAAGGGAGAGAGAGGGTGGGACGAAAGGAAGAGGAAAGGGGAAGAAGGCCCAGATTCCAGTTGCACACAACCCCTTCCTTGCCCCCAACCCCGACTCTTCCAGAACCAGGAATTTCTGGTGCACCCCACCCTCAGGAGCCCTTCAGGAAAAAGGGGCCGTCGCTCCCCACCAAGAACCTCTCAGTTATCCCACCCATCTGAGTGGCCTCTCTCCCCGGCCTCTCCTTCCCTCCTCTACAGCCCGCTGTGAAGCTAACCATGAAGGGGGTAGTCTGGGAGGGTCCTCTCAGAGCTCCCCTCAAGTGGCAAGTGAGTGTTCACTTCTGACTCCTCGGGGCCCAGCGCAGAATAAATGCACCTCATAGGTGGTTGCGATGAGTTACGGTTTGCTCTAAGGAGCTCACACCGAAACAGACACACACTGATGATCCCAACACGTTCCTGCCTCCTTACGATCACTGAGTCCTAGAAGGGAGGGGGGCTGCTGTATGATCCCAGTAGGAACTCAAGAAATACTAGTTCTTCAGCCAGGTCCCTGGGGAAAAGGCAACCAACATTTTCTGAGCACCTGCTGAAGGCCAGTTCACGTAGCTTGCATCATTTCATCTGGAAACACCCTTCATGGTAGAATACAGCAGCCTCTTTATGCAGATGAGGAAATCAAAGCTCCCAGACGTAAAGCAACTCGCCCGTGGTCACACAGCTACTCACCCTGGTTCAGTGCAGCCCAGGGCACCAGCTCTGCTAAAGAGGAATCAGCTGCCTTCCAGACCCGTTTTCCAACACCTTATCCAGCCTGAGGGAGGGGAAGGGACTGAACAAACACCTAGGAGGAAGGGAGGGACCCCCCCCCCATCCCTTCCAGTCCAGCCTTGGCCCCTGCACTGTGGCTGCCTCCTGGTGAGGCCACGAGTGATGGGTAGGAGCTCCGAGCAGCCTGCCTAGGTCTGCCCCTGCCTGACTGCTGCACACCAGGCGTGCAGCCTTGAACAAGTTCAACTTCTCAGGGCCTTGGTTCTTCCCTCCCTAGCAGGGAGACAGAGCAATAACAAACCCAGCCCTTGGAGTTGTTGCCATGGGACTTCCCAGAGTTAATGCATGGAAATAATTTAGAACCAGGTTTTGCAGGCAGTCCTCAAACACAGTTAACTAGTATTTTTAGAACAGCTCTGTAAGTGCTAGTCCCTTCTACAACTGGGGGAGACTCCTATTATCATCTCATCACAAACCATAGGCTCCATAGAAGAAGCAAAGGGCAGGATCCCGAGTCTGTCCGGCAAACTCACCCTAATCCTGAAGGCTAATGAACTTTTCTCAGTGGGAACCAGGGGTCTTCAAGCCCCAGGGACCCCAAGTGGACCCCCGAGAAGCCTTTATGCAGGGGCCAGGGCCTTTGCTCATGGCCTACACCAACGCTCCGGCTTTCCTGGGCTGAGGTGAGCTCTTTTTGGTCCCCAGCCCAGTCATGGCCTCTGGGCAGTGCTGGGTTGAGGTCTATAGAGCACCCATTTACCGTGAATCTGGGGGGATAGGAGACTCTCCCTAATGGAACAGAGGATCCCAGGGAGGAGCCCATCTATCCCTTTACAGGGAGAAACTAACTTGCTTAACCCTCCTCCCTTCTAAGAGTGCTGGGGCACGTCATTCAAAACCTCTACTGAGCACTTCCTATGTGCTCGGTGCAGCAGCAAACGGACAGAAATCCCTGTCCTCACAAGTTTTCATTCCAGGGAGGGAAGCAAATAAATAAATAATAATAAATATATGTCTGCCGACGTCTAGTCCATCATGGACCAGAGCGGGACAGGGAGTAGGGAGCAGCGCAGGAGAGAGAAAACAGACTTGCAAACACAGATGAAAAATCACTATAGAGTGCAATGCAAGGCATCCCTCCATTCATGCATTCATTTATTCATCCATCCATGAAAGTATGTCTGCGCCCCTGCTGGGGCCAGGTACTATGTGAGACAGAGGGAACCCAGTGGTGGACAGAGAAGCCCCCTCCTCCACCTTGGGGGGGTCACAGACAAGCCAACTCAGAGCTGGTAGCGATGGGTGTCCCAAGAAAGGAAAGTGCAAGAGCGAGGGCAGCCCCAAACTCTGTGTGGGCAGATTAGGGGAGGGCTTCCCCGAGGAGGTGGCATTGATCAGGACCTGCAAGGCGGAGCAGGACTTTCCCAGTGGACAAGGCATGTGCGTGGAAGCAGAAATGATTCCAGGCAAAGGCACCGAGGCAGAAGTGGTCCAGGATAGTGGAGAAATGGCTGCCTGAGCTCTAAGTTGCTGGGCCTTTCAGTAGCAGCCTGGTTTGGGTTTGTCAGGCTAACAAGGGGAGACCACAGGGGCATTCCTGGACCTAGGGAAGTCCCCAGGAGACACCACTGTGGGACTGGAGAACGGGTGTGCTTGTTTGGGGTCGTGGGATGAGTCAAGGCATCAGAGAAGTTTTGCCACAACCGGCTCATAATCCCCTTAGTTGATGAAGACTGGAAGATGGTGGTAGTCCACAGGACTTCCCGCTGAGGGGAGGTGCCTCCCTCCAGAGGGATTGTCAGGGAAAGGTCACAGGCCTCATCTGGGGTCTGCACTCAGACTCCATCCCACGCACAACCCTCACCCGTGACCTTGGGCATGCTCCTTGACCTCCGGGCCCCTGCTTCCTCTTCTGGTCACTGAGACTATTCCATGGATCTTTCTGGAGGCTGGTGTGCCTCGCATAGAGCAGGCACCCAGTACTGTTAGCTTTGCTAGTGTAATTCTTCTCCTTGTCTGCCAGCTCGAGAGACTGCGAATCACGGAGACCCCCTGCTCTTGCCTCTGTGGAACTCAGCCCTCCGTGGGCTCAATCTGGATCTCCCCCCTAGTCAGCCTAGAACCCTCCCGCCCCTCCCTGGAGCTGCCCCTTCTTTTCCCCACTCTGGATGCCTCCCACACTGCGGCACCAACTGGGCTCTGTTTAACTCAGACCCCATCCTTCCACTACTCTCTGTCTCTATATAGACTGGCCTATTTGGAGAAGTTTACATAAATGGAATCATGTAGTACGTGGTTCTTTGTGACTGCCTTCTGTCACTTAGCACCATGTTTCTGAGATTCATGTATGTTGTGGTGTGGATCAGTACTTCAGACCTTTTCTTCTTGTTGAGAGAGAGAACGCACGTGCGCACACACGCACACACATGCACGCACGCACACACACGCAAGTGGGGTGGGGGCAGAGGGAGAGAGAGAATCTCAAGCAGGCTCCACGCTCAGTGCAGAGCCCTCACGACCTGAGACCATGACCTTTGCCAAAATCAAGAGTCAGACCCTAACTGACTGAGCCCCCCAGGTGCCCCAGAAATTCATTTCTTTTTGAATGATATCCGTGTATGAATGATATTCCATTGTATGTGTGTTTCTCATCTTACTGGGGCATTTATCAGCTGATGAATGCTTGGGGTCTCCTTCCCGCTTTTTGGCTCTTGCGAATAATGCCACGACCATCTGTGTACAAGAGTTTTATAGGGTCATACATTCTCCTTTCTCTTGGGTATATACCTAGAGGAGGAATCGCTGGGTCCTGGGGTCAGGATCCTATGTTTAAGTGTTTGAGGGATGGCCAGGCTATTTTTCAAAGTGGCTTCACCCTTTTATATTCCCACCAGCAACGGATGAAGGTTCCAGTTTCTCCACACCCTCACTGGCCCTCATTATTATCAGTCCTTTTTATTACAGGCATCCTAGAGGGTGCAAAGTGGAGGAACATTGTGATATGTTTGTATTTCGCCTGGCGACTAATGGTGTCGAGCATTTTTGTATATCTTCTTCAGAGAAACTATCTATCCAGACCCCTTGTCCATTTTTGAACTGAGCTATCTGTCTTTTCATTGTGAACCAGAGTCCATTTTCACGGATCAAGGAATGGCGGCCCACATAAGCCAGAACCGGCTCAGGGCCAAGGGCGTAGGCCAACACCACAATGCCGAGAACTTCAACAACCAGAATTATGAGGACCTGCAAGCAGCCTGTCTGAGGAGGGGAGAACTGTTTGAGGACTCCTTTTTCCCCGCCGAACCCAGTTCCCTGGGCTTCCACGATCTGGGCCCCAGCTCCAAAAATGTGCAGAACATCTCCTGGCAGCGGCCTTGTGTGGGTACTGGGAGGGGAGGCAGGGACTCCTCGGCGGAGTGGAAAGGCTGTTTGTCATGACACCCCCATCACTTTGATATTTCCGGTCCCCCGACCTCCTATCCTGACCCTGGATCAGGCCTGGGGACAGTTCTGGCTATGCTTAAGCCAAACCTCTCAGAGAAACCCTGGGAAAGTCACTCATGAACCTTTGCTGTCACGTCCTACAACTCTGCCAAGCTGGTCCCGTGGCCTTCCCCCTCAGGTGCCATGTTTTCCCCTAGAACTTGGACGTGGACGTCGTTCCCCAGGAATGGTGAGAGGGAGGTTGGGAGGGGTTGTCCTGGACCCCCTAAAATCTTTATTCCTTCACCACAGCAAATCACAAGCACTCCCCACTTCATCATGAACGGGCTCAGTCCAACAGATGTGTGCCAAGGCGTACTTGGTGAGTTGGGAGCAAGAAAACCAGTGTGGAAGGAGGGGCTGAATTGAGGAAGAAGGCTGAGGTAGGGGGTGTGCCAGGGTGTCTTTTGAGGCTGGGGAGCTGGGACCCCTAGATTCAGATGATCTCTCTTCCCCTTTCACTCCCCTTCTGAAAAGAGGGTAGCGAGACTGTCAGGAATATTCTCCCTGTTCCCCCTGGTGCGATTCCAATCCTTCCTGCTGCTGTCTGGGTCTGGGGATAAGCTGGGTGGTCTGTTAGTTACCCATTGCTAAATAATCAGTTGCCCCCAGTCTTAGTGATTTAAAGCAATGACACACATCTATCATCTCATAATTTGTGAGGAACATAGCAGGTTGGGTCTGGCTCAGAGTTTCTCATGAGGCTACAGTCAAGATATCAGGCTTCCCTGTAGGACCATCTGAGTGTCCGCACAACTTGTTAGCTGTTGCCCCAGACAGAGTGATCCGAGAGAGAACAGAGAGGAAACCATCATGCCTTTTGCAGCCTCTTCTCAGGAGGACACTAAGGTCACCTCCACCACATTCCATTTGTTCGAAGCAAGCTGGAAATCTGACCCCCACTCCTCACTCGAGGGAAGGAATTAGGCTCCCGCTCCTGAGGGGAGGATTGTCAAAGAGCTTGTGGACATACTTTTAAGCCACTGCAGGTGCCAGGAGTTCCTCAGTCTGACGTATCAAATAAAGGAGCACTGGCTTCCTCGGCCCACTCTCCCACGGGTTCCTATGACAGCCCCAAGGGATAGCCTCCTCCCTCAGGAAGTGTTCCTCCAAATCCTCCTTGTTTCTCCAGGGATAAGACCAGAGCCTGAGTTCTGTCGAATCCGTGGCAGAGAAAATAGCAGGTTGTGGGCAAGGAGGAAGCCAAGGAAACCTTAGGCCCCATGTCTGCCTCTGTGGCTCACTGGGCTGTGGGAGGAGAACCGGCTTCTTCCTGGTTATGTGTCCTTTGGCATTGGAGGATTGGAGTATCCGCAACCTTCCCTCCCCACCCTCTGCCTCCCCTCACCAAGGGTACCCCAGGCAGCCAAGAGGCCAATGGTAATCACAGATGCTTTCCCAGTACCCATGACCTCAGCCTGGCCTGGAACACTCACTCAGGGTACCACCGTGCCCGCAGCCCCACCCAGCAAGGTCTGAGGTACCCAGGAGAGAGAGTTCAATAGATGACCTTGGCCTAGGGATACCGCCGCTAGCCCCCATCAATGCCTAGCCCCAGGGACCAGCTGGGGTACAGACTAAGCATCTTGGATCTCCAGTATTAAGTGGGTGACATCAGGGAGAGGTTTCTTGATTATTATACCAGTGTAATCATAGAGTAGAAGTAGAAGCAGGCGGTATGGGGAAGATGACTGGATTTGTTCAAGGGATGGGAGAAAACTGGCTGTCTCCACAAAGCAGATATCTACAGCAGATCTCGGGGTAAGGAGCAAGATGAAGGCCAAATACCTCCTCCTCAAATCCAAAAACCAAAGTATGTGGCTCTAATTTGTGACTCTCTTACCTAATAGGAAAGGTAAAGAGGCTCACGCACAACCACCCCGCACCCCCCCCCCCAGTCTGTTGCTTCTGCCCAGTTTCTCCCTACTAGACTCCTTCCTGAACATTTCTCAGGGGGAGGGTCAAAGGAGGTGCATCTCTGTGGGGGAGGGGCCACAGAGGCTGTTCCTGCTCCTTTAGGGCTTGGATTCTGGGACCCACACTCACCTATGGGAGGGCTTGAGAGACAACCCCCTTCCTGTCTTTCCAGGGGACTGCTGGCTGCTGGCTGCCATTGGCTCCCTTACCACATGCCCCAAACTGCTGTATCGTGTGGTACCCAGGGGGCAGAGCTTCAGGAAAAACTATGCTGGCATTTTCCATTTTCAGGTGAAGGATGATTTGAAAGCCGGAGTTGTGTTGTACTGTGTGTGTGTGTGTGTGTGTGTGTGTGAGAGAGAGAGAGAGAGAGAGAGAGAGAGAGAGACAAAAAAAAAGGGGAGGGAGGAAGAAGAAGAATAATATGTGCTTGGAAGTTACCTTTCTTTTCTTTTTGAAAAATGACATTTATTAGGGTGGGCTTTTGTCTAATTATCAGAGAAATGTCTGCTCACTAAAGAAATCATGTAAGCTGATTTTTTAAAGCCCAGAAAGAAAATAATTGTTATCAGTTTGTGGCTCTCCTTCTCCTGCTTCTCTCTCTCTCTTTCTCTCCCTCTCTGTCTCTCTTTCTCTTGGCAGAAGTGTGTGTGTGTGCATGTGTGTGTGTTTGTGTTTATGTGTGTTGTGTATATGACACTGGGAGTCAACAGTCAGTCAGGGTCACATTATTTTTGTAATCTGCTCCTTAAGTTTAGTGACATGTGGACAAATTCCTCACATCACAAAAATGTTTCTGAGAATCACAAGAGTTTTTTTAAAACCTCAGAAATCCTGAAGCCCAGCCAAGGTCAAAACGCGGGTGGTATCCCTCTGGAGGCCCCGGCAGAAACTGGAGATGAGGCTGGGGGCAAGCTTCAGGCTTTTCATTGCCTTTCCCACACGCCTCAGCCATTCTGGGGAGTGGGCTGTCTGCCGCGGGCGTGTCCTTGATCCTGGCCACCAGGAGGTGCCCGTGTAACACGGTTTTTATACAAGGAGTGTGTGTGTGTGTGTGTGTGTGTGTGTGTGTGTGGTGTCTGTGCAAGCGCGCACACGCGCCCGCGCCCGGGGAAGAGTGAGGGATGTGGGGGTGGGTGCGTGCGTGGGGGGAGTGGAGGTGGGGGTGTGAGGGTGTGTGGGAGGGGGTGCATGCCTGTGCTTGGAGGAAGGCCTGGGCAGACAGATGCCCTAAGCCCCACTGAGGTCCACCTTGCTGCCCACAGATTTGGCAGTTTGGGCAGTGGGTGGACGTGGTGGTGGACGACCGGCTGCCCACAAAGAATGGCAAGCTGGTGTTCGTGCATTCCGCCGAGCGCAATGAGTTCTGGAGCGCCCTGCTGGAGAAGGCATATGCCAAGTGAGTGTCCCAAGCTAGGCATGCCTCCAAGCCTGCCCTGAGAGCTGGCAGCTATGGCGGCAACTGGAATCAGGGGGGAAAGCAGACGGAGGTCAGGGCATCCCTACCTTCCCTCCCCTCACCCTCCTATGCCCAAGCTAACCTCTCTATCCTGGAGCACAAAAGTGCCCTGTCTGTGCCCACAGGCTGAACGGGTCTTATGAAGCACTGTCAGGGGGCAACACCGTGGAGGGCTTTGAGGACTTCACGGGGGGTGTGACCTATAGCCTCCAACTCCAGAAGCCCCCTCGGAACCTGCTGAGGATGCTTAGGAAGGCCATTGAGCGATCCTCCCTCATGGGCTGCTCCATCGAAGTAAGCCAAACCTGGTCCTGCCTCAGGGCCTTTGCACCTGCTGTGGCTTTCACCTAGAAGGATTTTTCCCCCAGAAAGCTGCATGACTAGCTCCTTCTCATTTACATTTCAGTTCAAATGCCCTTTCTTTGGCTTTTCTTCTCTACCTCCAAATCTAAATCAGTTGCTCCTAACCTCATTTGCTCTCTACTTTGTTTTTATTTTCACCTCAACATTTATGGTGCTTTGTCATGGTCTTACTTATCAATGTCATTATTCACAGTCTATCTTCTCCTGGCTGTTTCAGTCAGTGAGGGCAGTGACTTGTCTCATTCACTGCTGTATGCCGGGACTCAGGGTGCTGCTTGGCATACTGTAGACGCCCAGCAAATATTTATTCAAATAAATAAATGAACCCAGACTACAGCCGTATGACTCCACAGTTGCATTCTTGGGCTTTTATCCCAGAGAAATGAAGACTTATGTCCACACAAAATCCCCCACACAAATGCTCACAGTGGCTTTATTCATCATGGTCAGAAACTGGGAACAGTTTAAATGTCCTTCAGTGAGTGAATCATTAAACTGTGGTGCACATATGCCATAGGCCATGACTCAGCAATAAAAGGAAATGAACTATTGATACATGCAACTACTTGGATGAATCCCAAGAGAATTATGCTGAATGAAAAAAGCCAAGAGAGTTCCACGCTGTATGATTCCATTTCCCTGATGGTCTTGAAATGACAAAATTTTTTAAAGATTTTATTTTATTTATTATTATTATTATTATTATTATTATTTAGAGACACACAGAGAGAGAGAATCCCAAGTGGGTTCCACACTCATCACAGAGCCCGACTCGGGCTCGATCTCACCACCCTGAGATCATGACCTGAACTGAAGTCAAGAGTCAGACATTTAACCAACTGAACCACCCAGGCACCCCTTTTAAGATTTTTTTTTTGAGGGTGCCTGGGTGGCTCAGTCATTAAGCCTTCAGCTTGGGTCATGAGCCCAGTATCCTGGGGTCGAGCCCTACGTTGGGCTCCCTGCTCAGCAGGAAGCCTGCTTCTCCCTCTCCCACTCCCCCTGCCTATGTTCCCTTTCTCACTGTGTCTCTCTCTGTCAAATAAATGGAAAAAAATTTTGAAAGATATTATTTTTAAGTAATCTCTGCACCCAACATGGGGTTCAAACTCACCACCCCGAGGCCAAGAGTGACACACTCTACCAACCGAGCCAGCCAGGTGCCCCAAAATGACAAAACATTTTTAAAATGAAAAACAGGGGTGCCTGCGTGGCTCCGTCATTTGAGTGTCTGACTCTGGATTTTGGCTCAGGTCAAGATCTCAGATCCTGGGATCTGCCGGGCTCAGGTTCCGTACTCAGCAGGGGTCAGGGATCTACTTGAAGATTCTCTCCCTCTGCTCCTCTCCCCCTCTGCCCCTGTACTTACACACTCTCTATCTCCGAACTGAATAAATAAATAAATATAAAACATAATAAAATAAAAATAAAATGGAAGTGGAGAACAGATGAGCTGCTGTGAGAGGGCAGGGAGGAGTGTAGCCAGAAGAGGCAGGCATGGTCATAAGAGGGCAGCACAGGGGACGTGTCTGGTGCTGGGACGGTCTTGTGGTGGGACCCTGGTGGTGGGGCAGGGTACTACCCACGTGGTACAATTGCACAGAACATATACAAAGGACGACTGGCAAGAGTGGGGACATTTGTAGAAGACACATTACGTCAACCTCAACATCCCGGTATGGATATTGTACTACAGATTTGCCAGATGTTACCACGGGGGCTTTCGGGGGGGGGGGGCCTACTGGAAACAGGATGCGCAGGATCTCTCTGGATTGTTTCTTTTTTTCCCGTAGGCTTCCTGCCCAGTGCGAGGCTTGAACTCATGACCCCAAGACCAAGAGTCGCCTGCTATACTGGCTGAGCCAACCAGGTGCCCCTCCCTGGATTATTTCTTACAACTGCATGGGAATCTACAATTCTTTGCAAATACCAGGTTTAATTTAAAAACAAACAAACAAACAAAACTGAATCCCAGGGCGCCTGGATGGCTCAGTCAGTTAAGCATCTGCCTTTGGCTCAGGTCATCATCCTGGGGTCCTGGGATCAAGTCCTGCATCAGGCTCCTTGCTCAGTGGTGAGTCTGCTTCTCCCTCTCCCTCTGCCCCTTCCCCCTGGTCGTGCTCTCTCTCTCAAATAAATAAAATCTTTTAAAAAAAACTGAATCCCGAGAATGCTCACATCTCTTTGCGGGCCCCAGTGCCTCTGACCGGATCCTGAATTCCTCTCCTTCTCTATTCTGCAGGTCACCAGCAATAGCGAGTTGGAGACCTTGACCCAGAAGATGCTGGTGAGAGGGCATGCTTATTCTGTGACCGGCATCCAGGATGTGAGTCTGCCAACCACACCCTCCCCTGAGGCCCAGGAGAAGGCAGAGAATCCCTCCTGCCTGAGGTCCCTGACCTTGGGCCACATCCTCCCACCAGGTCTTGTACCAAGGCCAGGCAGAAACCCTGATTCGGGTCCGGAATCCCTGGGGCCGGATCGAGTGGAATGGAGCCTGGAGTGACAAGTAAGCGTCCCTGACCAGCACTGTCAGGGGTAAGGGGCAAAGCGAGACAGCGCCACCGACGAACTGACCAAGCCCTCCCCAGGAGATTCTCCATTTAACTCAGGAGCCCCACAAGGCAGGCATTCAGGGGTGCGGGATTCCCTTGGGGAGGAACAAAATGCCTCCTGAGCCCTGCCCCTGTCCCTCCATTGCCTGTCTCTGCTCCAGCGCCAGGGAGTGGGAAAGTGTGTCTCCGGACCTCCAGAACCAGCTCCTGCTCCGGAAGGAGGACGGGGAGTTCTGGTCAGTACAGCTTGGGGTGGGCTTCCTTCTGCCCCCCTGCCCTGTTCCTTCCTTTCCTCTGCCACCTTCCCACGTGTGCCTTTGATGGAGAGGCTCCTCGGGCGGGGGGTGGGGCGCTATGGGGATGGGGATGCCTCAGGCTCCAGCTGTCGCCCGCTGTCCCCCCCACAGGATGTCCTACGAAGACTTCCTGGACAACTTCACGCTGCTGGAGATCTGCCACCTGACGCCCGATGCCCTCTCCGGGGACTACAAGACGTGTTGGCACACCACCTTCTATGAGGGCAGCTGGCGGCATGGCAGCACCGCCGGGGGCTGCAGGAACCACCCAGGTGGGGAGGGGACACAGGGGCCCCACGGATCCCACCCAGCCCTGTCGAGGAGGCAGGCCCGGGATTGGGCAGCCCATCCACCCCCAGGGAAGGGCAGAGCCATGCTGACCTACTTCGTCCACAGACACATTCTGGAGCAACCCCCAGTTTAGGATCTCTCTCCCTGAGGAGGATGACGAGGACGACCCAGAGAACGACCAAGCCGTGTGCACCTGCCTGGTGGCCCTTATGCAGAAGAACTGGCGACGGGCACGGCCCCAGGGAGCCCAGCTGCAGACCATCGGCTTTGTCATCTACGAGGTGGGCACTCCGGCGGGTCTCCCGGCCAGTCTTGCTCCTTCTCCTGACCTCACCCCTGCAACACCCTTCCAAAGGCCTTATGAATAGGAATGAGGAAGGAGATGGAGCGTCAGGGAGATGAGGTTACTTGCCCAAGTTCGCACCCCCAAGGCTGTGTTCTGACACCCCAGAGCCTGTGTCCTGATTCCCAGACCCTCTGAGCCTTTTCTGCACCATCCCCAAGTCTCCCCCGAGATACCCCACACCGAACACTGACTCCAGCAGCCAAGACAAATCCCTCACAATGTTTCCAAAATTACTATAAATGACCATTTGTTCAAATAGTTATGGAGCCCCCGCTATGTGCCAGGTCCCAGTCCAGTCTCCACTGGGGCAGTAGTGAACAAACGTAGACACAAGTCTTGCCCTCCTTCTAGGCTGTGAACCCACCAGGTTAACAGACATCAGACATTCCTCCAGATATTTCCAAGGTTAGATGTGGTCCTTGGGGAAAGGCTATATTCTCTGCTTCCCACCTGGAGATCTATAGGGCATCAGCGTGTTAAAGGCTCTGGTCATCCCTATAGGAGAACAACCCATTTATCTTCGTCTAACCCACACTTTTACAGAAATATGTTCAATGCTCAATTTCAGTAATCACCTATGAGCTTCCTGCAGGGTAGGGGTGTTCCCGTGGAAAATGCTTGCGTTCAGGAAAATGCTCTCCCTTTTCCTTTGTATAAACTGTACCTTGCTCTGCCAAACTTAGGGACCATCAGTACTGACACTAGGACTCTGAGCTATTCAAGCCCACGCCCCATCCCACCACCAGTGTCCCAGTGCCCTTAACTTCCCCCAACACACACACACACACACACACACACACATCCAACCTGGCTTCTACTGGCCTGAGCCCCTTCACCTTCACCATCCTGGGAGTCTGACCTCTCTCTCTCTTCACTTCCTAGGTCCCAAAGGAGGTACAGAAGACGTGGGGCATGATTCTGGGCAGGCGCTGCCCCACCTCTGGCAAAGGGTGGAATTCAGCCAAGGGCTCTCAGGGCCGCTGGGGGCCGCTGGGTTAGGATTCCAGTGCCCTGGGGCCCCGAATGGGAGTTGGGGCAGGAGATCTTCCTGGGATTGCCTGCCAGTTGGGTGGTGTCCAGGACTGGTCAGTTTGTGGCGACGCCTCCCACAAACCTTGCCCAGTGCAGCTTCACTTTTGGGGTCTGCCTCTCCTTACCCTCCCATGCCAGCCCTGTGCCCACCTCCAAGACTCATATAGTTTCAGAACATCCAGGATTTTCGCTTGAAGAAGGACTTCTTCATCAAGTATCAGGACCACGGCTTCTCGGAGATCTTCACTAACTCACGGGAGGTGACCAGCCATCTCCGGCTGCCTCCAGGGGAATATGTCATCATTCCCTCCACCTTTGAGCCCCACAAGGATGCTGACTTCCTGCTTCGGGTCTTCACAGAGAAGCACAGCGAGTCCTGGTGAGGAGCCCTACCTTGGTGCTCCAAGACCATCTGCCCAAGAGCTCCAGGATGTCACGCTTAGGGAGCAGTCATCTGGTCCTCCCCAACTCCACCCTTATTTTAAGTCAGGGAAACTGAGGCACAACGAGGGGGGAGTCCCAGCTGGGAGCAAACCAGAATCAGGACCCGGATCCCATGCAGCCTGTTCCACGTTGCTTCAGAAACATGACATGACCTCCTCACGACCACCCCACTAAAATCCCTGTCTCCCTGATCCCGGATAACCTCCAAGGCTTCCTTCACTTTTGTTCAGGGAACTGGATGAAACCAACTATGCTGAGCTACTCCAGGAGGTGAGGGGATGCTGTGGGTGGAGGGAGGAGAGGAAGCACCTGGGGAGTGTGAAGGAACCTTCTAGAATGGGTTCCTTTCCCACTCCTTTCCCTGCAGGAGAAATTCTCTGAGAAGGACATAGATCCGGACTTCAAACATTTGTTTGAGATAGTGGCAGGAGGAGAGGTGAGAGGCTGAGGGCTGGGTGCCCGAAGGAGGTGGCCAGGGTGAAGGTGTCAGAGTAGAGGTTTACTGTCCCCCTTCCTAGGACAAGGAGATAGGCATGTATGAGCTACAGAAGCTACTCAACAAGGTGGTCACCAAACGTGAGTCTTCCAACCACCAGCCCCCACTCACAACTTTTCCCTGCAGCTTCCTCCTCCCCTCGACCACTCCCTGCATTCCCCACAATGCCCCGCTCACTCCTTCTGTCTTCCCGCCCCTTCCCTCCCTCACAGTCAGAAACTTCAGGACCGAGGGCTTCGGCCTAGATGTGTGCCGCTGTATGGTCAACCTCATGGATGTATCTTCTTATTCAGCGGTCTCCCACCCCTGACCCCCACCCCCAAGCTTGGCCCCCCAGAGGTGGCCCCTCTCTGGCCATCCATGCCCTCCTTCCTGCTGGGGATTCGGCTCTGAGGTAGCAAAAGGAGCCCATTCTGGCTAGTGCTCACACAGGAACCCCTGGTCTCATGGTCCCCCACTCAGAGAGTCCCTCTACGTCCCCAGCCCCAGTTTCCCTCTTTTCTCCCTCCGCTGGCATCCTTGACCACCCCCCAGAAAGATGGCTCTGGCAAGCTGGGGCTTCCTGAGTTCCAGATCCTGTGGAAAAAAATCAAGAAATGGACGGTAAAAAAAAAAAAAAGAAATTGCAAGGGCAGTTTATGGTGGGCAGAAAGGGAGGTCCTTAAGAGCGATGGGATTGGTAAGGATGATGCTAGAACAGGAGCCCCCAACTAGACACACGCATAGACAGGACAGGACAGGATCTTTTTTCAAGATTTTATTTATTTATTTGAACAGTGAGGGAGAGAGCACAAGCAGGGGGAGCAGGCAGGCAGGCAGGCAGAGGGAGAGGGAGGAGGAGGCTCCCCACCGAGCAAGGAGCTGATGTGGGGCAACAGGACAAGGTCTGTTGAAGTGCTGGTGTACTGGCCAGTCAGAATATTTAACAACCAGTATAACCCAGGCATCAGCTAGCTTAAAGGGTACATGTGGAGGGCCCAGCTGGGAGTGGGTCTTTCAGAACACTGACTCGGTTTCCAATCCCCTCTCCTTGCCAGACGTGCCCTACAGTCACGAGACTGGGCACTCAGGGAGTGGACCCAGGCAGGCAGCCCTGGGTCTTGGGCAGCCCTTGTAGGTTACCTGTTCCAAAGCAATTCATTATTTCCACCGCCCCTCCATGCACACGGCCCGATCTCACCTGTCCGTCCCTTCAGGACATCTTCCGAGAGTGTGACGAGGACAACTCGGGCAGCTTGAACTCCTATGAGATGCGCTTGGCGCTCGAGAAGGCAGGTTAGCAGGGGGTCAGGAGAGGGTTTGGGGGCAAGGGGGGAGGAAGCGGTGACCAGAGGGCTGGACTCCCCCTCCGCACTCCCCTCTCTCCCAGGCATCAAGCTGAATAACAAGGTGACGCAGGTGCTGGTGGCCAGGTACGCAAACGACGACATGATCGTGGATTTTGACAGCTTCATCTGCTGTTTCCTGAGGCTGAAGGCCATGTTCAGTGAGTCAGTCCTCTGCCCGCTCCCCACCCTGGGCTAAGGACCAGGGGCTGCCTCCTAAACACACCCACACGAGTAGCAGGGCTCCCAGACCACGCCATCTTAAGAGCACGGGTGATATGGGTTCAAATCCCAGCTCTGCCGCTTGGTGGCTCTGTGCCTTGAGCAAGTCATTTATGTCTCTGTGTCTCTGTCCTCTGTTCTCATCTATAAAATGTGGGCAACAATAGTATTGCCCTCCTAGGGTGGAGGTCCTGAATTTAGGGGTTTGCATATGGCTCATGGCAAAGCCATGAGATGTTCTCCTTAATCCCTTTCCGGGCAGAGGGTTACCTGGGAAGCAGCAAGGAACAGCTTCTTCCTCCCTTTCATCCTGCCTCTTGGGAAATGGGTCGCTCCCAAACCCCTCCCCTTGCCTCTTCTCCGAAACAGCATACTTTTTATCCATGGACCCCAAGAATACTGGCTATATTCGCTTGAATCTGAACCAGGTACATGGAAGGGATCTTCTGGCGCCCACCCCCACTCACGGCTCCCTCAGCCATCCTGCCCACGCCCCTCCCATCCTTGGATCTGCTTTTCTCCCCATAGTGGCTGCAGACCACCATGTGGGGATAGAGGAACCCCGAGGAGCCTGGCTCCCACCACCCCCAGCTCCCCCACTACTGTGGGGCTTCTGGCCCCAGAGCAGGGGCCTCCTTGCTGCTCTGGGCTCTGCCATCTCTGCGGATGGAATGGGCTCCAGCTAGTGGCCCCAGATGCCGAGCTTTTCTCCAGCGCCAAGCCCTCCAGCATCCACCTTCTCAGCCCATCGTGTTTCCCTTTCTCCCCAGCCTGCTTCTGGTGGCTGGATTCCCCCATCGCCCTCCCTATTTCTCTCTCTGAGTATATTTTACCGAGATTGTCACTTCCCTAGTGGCTGTGGAAGCTCTCCACACTTTCCTGCTCACACCTACCCCGCTGACTATCCCTCCTGGCACAGCTCCCCTTGTCTCTGCCTCACGGGGGGAGGGGGGAGTCGTTATTATAATAAACAGTCCATGCCACTGGCTTCCGTGTCTCCGTATATCTATGCCAAGAGAATTCTGAGCGGGGGTGGAAATCACTTCCCCAGCCCCAAAGAGGGGCCCCAGGAGCTCTCAAGGTGTCACCCTACTTCCAGGGAAGAAGGCAGGACTGTCACGAAACTAGAGGGCGCTGTTGACGGCTTTATGTACTGTCCCAGGGTTGCTTAAAGCACAGCTGTCCCTCCCAGCTGACTGTACGGAGCAGGGTACCAAGTGGCAGCATCAGGGGGAGACAGCACTGGGCAAAGTGAGGGACCCACAGGGCCCTAACCTCTTCTCTTCTTTGGGGCCTGCAAAGGTGTTAGTGTGGGCCTCTCAAAGGTCAAAAATCCAACACCCACACCAGCTAGCTGATGGTAGAAATGAACCAACCCTTCTGGGTGTGAGGCCCATAGGGTTGAGAACTGTGGCAACATGTGAGCTCCTTCCCGCCTGAAAGGTGTTCTGTTTCAAATAATTTTTATGCTTAGAGACTTGCTGCCTGCCAAACTACTGCCCTGGAAGGAAGGATCAAGGACCTTGGAGTCTCTACCCCAGATCCCTCCTCCCCCAGCCTCCAGCCTCTCCCTGCAGTGAGAAGCCCAGACCACCTACAGCAGCCCCTCAATTACACATCGCCCACCATCCTTCCAGATCTTTCCATGGTTTCCCCTCTGGTATCTCTGGCCTGGGCACCCAGTCCTGTGTTTGCAAGCTTTTTAGCCTCTTGGACAGAGACTGCCTCCAGATCCCCTTAGCTTGGGGACCTGTTGACCTTAAATGCATCTAGATCCTTCCTGTGTCTGTGTGCACTTTTGTCCTGGGCAGGGGGAGGGTGCGGGGCTGGCTTTGAATTCCTCCTGCAGCCCTGCACTGAGGCTTCTTTCCATTTGCACGGACATCCACCCACCCCACTTATGCTTAGCTGGGGGCTGGGATTCCAACCCCCCCCCCAACCCTTGGCCCCTGCCATCTAGTGATTGATTTCTCTGCCCCAGCCCTGCCCTCTGCCTCCTTTGTGGCCTCAAAAATGAAACTGTGTCAGCCACCCTCTCCCTCCCCTGCTGCTCCCACCACTTCCCAGAAATCTTCTCCACAGGCCACACCCCTCTTCCTTCCTCTGCTCCCTACAAATCCTGTCTGAGAGGTCACGCTCTTTTAAGGAGCCTCTTAAAGTTGGGTTCCTGCGCCCCACCTTCTGCCACCTTTTCTCCCCAGAAATGCTCTCTAGGGAGCAAAGAAAGAGGGCAGGGCAGGGCAGGGATCATTTGGGGTGGCCTGGAAACTAGCAGGTCCTTTGAGGATTGGAGAGGTTCTGGGGAGTCCCAGCGGGTTCTGGGAAGCCTGGCAAGATGCTGACCGCACCTCTTGTTCCTTGCCCTAGTGCAAGATGCTGCCAACTTTGGTCTGGGTGGTTTTCGGCAACATACTTTATTTCTCCGACGGTTTCCTTTTCCTCAACTGTGGACTGGCGACGTTAATAAAAAATTTCACTGAGTAGTTTAAAAAATCAAATTGGCTTTATGAAGAGTTCATGAATCCAACAGCATCCCGCCTAGCAAACAGAAAAAAGCTCTATGCAGCTGTAGAAAAGAAAGGTTTGTTAAGGCAGAGAGGAGGGGGAGGGGAGGGAATTATCAGCAAAGAGGGTATTGTTTTAGGTAAGGTCTCCCTTCTAAGGGACACAGGAGGCGCCTATCTGTAAATTTCCTAGTACTGCCCAGGGACTTCCAAGTTGACTGGTTAGAAGTCACTCCTGGGGGGATTGAAATGACAAAGAGGTTAGGTATTAAGTCCTGGTTTGCTGATGTGGGGACTTAACCTAAGTGACTCCATGTGGGGCCTGTGATTTTCTTTTTAGCAATATCTCCTTTTGATTAGATTCTAAGCTTAACTGAGACAGGTGATCAAAATGTAAGGCATTCTACAACTGTGATTAGTCATAGGTTACAACTTCAGGTTCACAAATGTTTTTAAGTAATCTCTACACCCAACATGGGGCTTGAACTTACAACCCAGACATCAAGAATCTCATGCTTTAAAAAAAAAAAAAAAAGTTGCATACTCCACCGACTGAGTCAACAGGTGTCCCAAAGTTCATAATTTTTAAGTTCATTGTCCTCTTCATTGTTTTTCTGACAGTCCAGTCTTCAGGAGATCACATGCTGGGTGGTCAGCAGCTGGGAACAAGCATTTAAAGCTTTAGAGAGAGCACAATGCACAGGGGAGTTTATTGTGATTATTATAAACAGGATAATCCCTAACATCTGGAGTGCACTTCAGACCCAAACCAATGAGAATCAAATAAGGCAAAGGGACACCCCTCGATCTTGTGCCATTGAGTTTCAACTTCCCCAGAAGAGTTAACACTGGTGCAGCAAGTGGGGTTGGCCACAGCTCAGAAACCTCTTTGCTCAGAGGCTATCCTACTGTAAAGAACAGTTTGGGCTGGAGAGCTGGAAGGATTTGTCGGCCACTATCGTCTTAGTGAGTAAGAGTTAAGGAGTTAAGAGTTAACTTCTTTAAGAGTTAAGGAGAGGTTTCTGATCATATTCTTTTTTTTTTTTTTTAAGATTTTATTTATTTATTTGAAAGAAAGAGAGAACACAAGCAGGGGGAGCAGCAGAGGGGGCTGGAGAAGCAGGCTCTCCACTGAGCCGGGGGCCCAATGGGGAGCTCGATCCCAAGACCCCGATATCATGACCCGAGGCGAAGACAGACGCATAACCAACTGAAGCCCCCCAGACACCCCGATCATATTCTTATTTATATTTCCTCCTAACCAGGAAAGTATGGCTCTGTCAAAGGGAGCAAACCCTCAGCTGTGAATGCCTCCTAGTAGGTCTTTTCTAACTGGAAGATGTAAATCCAGAGGAGTCAACCAATGAGATGTCTAATTCCACTTGTAAAAAGTTGGGGGCCCAGTGAGGTGAGAAACCCTGAGAGGCATTGCCTGGCTGTGTCCCAGCCATCTAAACAGTCATAGGCCCACGGATTGTGATAACTACCAAAGACAAAGGACAAACCCGACAGGGACCAAACCACTTTCACTAAAGTGGCGGGGTGAATGGACAGACTGGAGTTTTGGATGTCAAATCCAGCAGTCTGAAAGGCCAAGGTTACCTCCCTCAGCAATGGTCCGAGAGACACTGATGATGTCATCTTTCCAGGCCAGTGCCGGAGTGAAAAAAAGAAAGGTTTCCTATTCAGTTAAAGCATGAGGTCTCCATCAGGCCACTTGGAGGAAGCAGTCTACCTCGATGTGGCTACTTCTCTTCCTCGTCACGTGGATGGGAGGTCTCCTGAGCTGTGTAGGACCCATGTCAGGTGGAGCCTTCTCCAGCTCCAAGAGGCACATCCAAGGTTTAAGCCCTTGAAATTTGGCTGTCATCTGGCTGGTGAGGAGGACCTGCCCTTAGTCCCTTCCAAAGACGTTCAAGGGCAGTCTTTGTTCTTACCAGTTCAGTTGTATGATCAGAACGTTTTCAGAAATCTGTATTTGAGAGTGCTTGTCAGATTCCCTTCCATGAATTCCTCTGAAGATAAAGCACAGTTGCAGGAAATTTTGTAGAAGTCTCTGAGTACAGCAATAACTACTGATAAATGATAAAAGACTTAAAAATGACCTGGGTAGGGGCGCCTGGGTGGCTCAGTGGGTTAAGCCGCTGCCTTCGGCTCAGGTCATGATCTCAGGGTCGTGGGATCGAGTCCCGCATCGGGCTCTCTGCTCAGCGGCGAGCCTGCTTCCCTCTCTCTCTCTCTGCCTGCCTTTCTGTCTACTTGTGATCTCTCTCTGTCAAATAAATAAATAAAATCTTTAAAAAAAAAAATGACCTGGGTAAAGATCTGATGAGAGTTCATTGTAATGCAATTGACAAAGACATGTGGTTATTTTGGGGACATACATTTTAAGATAGTAATTAGAATTACAAGCCCTGACATTATATTAGGTCACATCAGATGTCCAGAAATATTACACAATTTCTGGAACATGTATACAGACATAATATAAAGAAGGCTTAGTATTGCTTCTTATTTGACAATGCTCCCCAGATAATTTAATATATCAAATAAACCTAATTAGTTTGCTATCTCCCTTTTTAAAAGGAGAGAGAACAAATTCTTTGAGGTGTTCTGGAAAACTTCTGAAATAACCCAAAGCTAGGTCAAGGCCAAAAAAACTATTTAGGATTTTATTTGGGGGCGGTTCATCAAAAAATATCAAAAGGTTTTTAAAGCGCTTGATCAAACAGAATCATAGGTTTCACAATACTTAATTATCTAGTTATCAAAGTGACAAGACTCTGCAGGCAAATACAGAGAGTTAAAGAGTTATAAAAAAAAAACTTTGGCTCTTTTAACATTAAAAAGATTCAGGTTTTTTTCTTTTTTTGTAATCAAAGATACAATAAAGGCAAACAGAACCTTTGTGTTTCTAGGCAGATTACATTAAAGGTAAAGAAAAAAACTTTATTTACAATGTCTTATCAAGAGCAGATCAGTAATCTAAAAAGAAAGAGTGAGCAGATCAATAATCTAGAAAACTATCCTTTTTTTTTTTTTTAAAGATTTTGTTTATGTATTTGACAAAGAGAGACACAGCAAGAGAGGGAACACAAGCAGGGGGAGTGGGAGAAGGAGAAGCAGGCTTCCCGCTGAGCAGAGAGCCTGATGTGGGGCTCCATCCCAGGACTCAGGGATCATGACCTGAGCCCAAGGCAGATGCTTAATGACTGAGCCAGCCAGGACCTAGGCACCCTGAAAACTATCCTTTTCTTTTAATTTTTTTTGTTTTTTTGTTTGTTTGTTTTCTTTTAGTAATCTCTAAACCCAATGTGGGGCTCAAGCCCATGACCCTGTGATCTTGAACTCACAACCCTGAGATCAAGATTCACATGCTCTTTCCACTGAACCTGCCATGTGCCCTGAGAAAACTTTCAACAGAGAGAAAAGCTAACTTCTAATTTTGCAGCAGTGTACTTTTGATATTAAAACTCATTTTAATTTTATTTTTTATTTTTTTACATGTGTACAAAGTGAGTATCCAAATAGAAATTCATATAATCTTTTTTTTTAAGATTTTATTTATTTATTTGACAGAGATCACAAGTAGGCAGAGAGAGAGAGGAAGGGAAGCAGGCTCCCTGCTGAGCAGAGAGCCCGATGTGGTGCTCGATCCCATGA
This sequence comes from Meles meles, assembly GCF_922984935.1. NCBI lineage: Eukaryota > Metazoa > Chordata > Mammalia > Carnivora > Mustelidae > Meles > Meles meles. The sequence goes on from NC_060070.1 coordinate 92,646,472, forward strand.
CCCTGGGATCATGACCTGAGCCAAAACCAGAGGCTTTAACCCACTGAGCCACCCAGGTGCCCCTATTTTTTAATTTTTTTTTAAGAGAAAGAGAGAGAGCGTGTGCGGGGGTGGGGTGGGGGACAGAGGGAGAGGGAGAGAGAATCTTAAGCAGGCTCCATGCTCAACGTGGAGCTAGAGGTTGGTTTTGATCTCACAACCCTGAGATCATGACCTGAGCCGAAATCAAGATTCAGACGCTCAACTGACTGAGCCACCCAGTCCTAAATTTATCTTTAAATAAGTTCATTTTCATCTTAGCCAGCTTGATCACACATTAAAATTCCTTTTCAAAAATTCCTTTTCCACAGATCTACAACTTTCTTTTTCTTTCTGTTTTACATTCAGATTTTGTCCTATATTTTCCTTCTTTAAATACCCTCATTTTGGGACAAAATTACTATAATTTCCATCTACAAAAATGCATTTCCATTCCTCATAACTTCTTTTACTGAAAGCACACATCCTGTTTCCTGCTTTTCTTGCATACAGAGATGCTCCTTATTATTTCTTGTAGCTATAATCACATGAATTGGTTAGAATTCTTAACCCTTAGGAAGCTTAACTAAGAAGTAAATGACTGTGAACTGTTGTTTACATTAACATATACCCTGAAATGTCTGGAGCTTGGGTGGCTCCATCGGTTAAGCATCTGCCTTTGGCTCAGGTCATGGTCCAGGGGATAGAGTCCCACTTTGGGCTCCTTGCCCAGCAAGAAGTCTGCTTCTCCTTCTGCCTGCTGCTCCTCCTGCTTGTGCACTCTCTCTGACAAATAAATAAATAAAATCTTTTAAAAAATGCTGTGAGGGGTGCCTGGGTGGCTCAGTGGGTTAAAGCCTCTGCCTTCGGCTCAGGTCATGATCCCAGAGTCCTGGGATCGAGGCCCACATCCGGCTCTCTGCTCAGCAGGGAGGCTGCTTACTCCTCTCTCTCAGCCTGCTTCTCTGCCTACTTGTGATCTCCCTCTGTCAAATAAATAAATAAAATCTTTTTTTAAAAAAAATACTGTGAATTTTCAGACTTACAAATACTTATTATGATTTCTAGAAACATGCTTTCAAAAATTTTTTTTAAGATGTATTCATTTATTGGGCACCTGGGTGGCTCAGTGGGTTAAAGCCTCTGCCTTTGGCTCAGGTCATGATCCCAAGATCTTGGGATCGAGCCAGGCATTGGGCTCTCTGCTCCCCAGGGAGCCTGCTTACTCCTCTCTCTCTCTGCCTGCCTCTCAGCCTACTTGTGATCTCTGTCTGTCAAATAAATAAATAAAATCTTTTTAAAAAAGATATATTCATTTATTTTAGAGAGAGAGAGCAGGGGGAATGGTAGAGAAAGTCCCAAGTGGACTCTGGGCTGAGCGTGGAGCCCATGGTGGGGCTTGCTCCCACAGCCCCAAGATCATGACCTGAGCCAAAACCGAGAGTCAGATGCCTGACCAATTGGGCAACCTAGGCACCCCTAGAAACATGGTTTTTTTAAATAGAAAATTTCTCAACATGGCATAAAAAATGTTTACTAATAGATGCAGTTATCTTTTTTTTTATTAACATATAATGTATTATTTGTTTCAGGAGTATAGGTCTGCGATGCATCAGTCTTACACAATTCACAGCGCTCACCACAGCACATACCCTCTCCGATGTCCATCCCCCAGCCACCCCATCCCTCCTACCCCCCTCCAGTTACCCTCAGTTTGTTTCCTGAGATTAAGAGTTTCTTATGGTTTGCTTCCCTCTCTGATTTCATCTTGTTTCATTTTTCCCTTGCTTCCAAGATCCTCTGTCTTGTTTCTCAAATTCCTCAAATCTAGATGCAATTATCTTTAGTTCCTCTGTAAAAGGAGCAAAAGAGGATAAACCTGCATTCAATAATTAACATTTCAGTATTTTGTCTTGTTTGGAAATGATCTAGATATTCTGTGAATTTAACTTAACTCGTCACTTCACTGAGCAAAACTTGGAGATATCAGGTTACCAAGAAGACCTGAGGAAGGGGCGCTGGCTGGCTCAGTCAGGGTAGCATGTGGCTCTTGTTCTCAGGGTCGTGAGTTCCAGCCCCATGTTGGGTGTGAGCCTACTTAAAAACAAGACAAAGAAGATGTTTAAAAGATTCGAGGAAACTTTTTTTTTAATTCAGTAATCTCTACTCCCAGGGTGAGGTTCGAACTCACAACCCTGAGATCAAGGGTCACATGCTCTTCCGACTGAGCCAGCCCGGCGCCCCATGAGGAAACTATTTTAAAAGTTTATCTAAAAAATTTTTATCTTATTTACATCTATCCAATTTATTTTTCTTAATAATTATGTTTAGATTATCCGCAGAAACTTCAGGAAACATTAGATAAAATCAACCATTGTCCCAAGCTATTCTTCTTGTTGACAAATTTTGGAACAGAGATAGCATGATCTTACTTGATTAGTAAACCCGGGTAGGATAAAAGTATTATATTTAATGCTAATAACTTTAAATATATGTCTATTTTAATTAAGCCAACTTAGCTTTAATACCAAATATCTTCCCAGATTGCATGAACCTGAAAAACATTTGGATTAATTTCTATTATAGTTCTGAGATTTAGAAATACTTAATTTATAAGTGTTTATTTTTAAGCCAGTTAAATAGAAGTCTTTACAAATCAATTCTAGCAATACCATCCAGAGGCAGAAAATGTCACCCATCTACAATAAACGTATAAACAGAGACGTTATAGTTGTTGTTTTAAATTTTTTTTGCCATGATACGGGTATGAAAATGCAAAGCCTTCCTTTATGAAAGAACAGTTGGATCCAAACTGTTTTTCTGGCAGATGGACTAAGTTAAGGTCATCTGCTCGGATGGCTAAAGATGCTTCTACTAGCATTTGTGGAGAAAACACATGACTTTTCATTCATCAAAATTTCAAATGGCCTTTCTCCCTTTTGTTCTACTTCTGATAAGAACTTCTGATAAGGGGAATTAAGACTACAGACCTCCAGTTATAAATTTTAAAAAGGGGGGGGGGAGGATGACCTCCCTGAGGTCTCTGCGTAATATTTTTTTTTAAAGATTTTATTTATTTATTTGACAAACAGAGATCACAAGTAGGCAGAGAGGCAGGCAGAGAGAGAGAGGAGGAAGCAGGCTGTCTGCAGAGCAGAGAGCCCGATGCGGGGTTCGATCCCAGGACCCCAGGATCATGACCTGAGCCGAAGGCAGAGGCTTTAACCCACTGAGCCACCCAGGCGCCCCTCTGCGTAATATTTTTATCCCCAAGTCCCAGGGAGAGAGTTCAAATCCCTCCAAGAAGGACTTTGGTTTTTTTCTAAGTCAATAATTTACAAGATTCTTGAGATAAATAGGGGAGGTTTGGGGATCAGTAAAGAAATAGATGAACTTTGGGGCACCTGGGTGGCTCAGTGGGTTAAAGCCTCTGCCTTCGGCTCAGATCATACTCTCAGGGTCCTGGGATCAAGCCCCACATCGGGCTCTCTGCTCAGCAGGGAGCCTGCTTCCCTCTCTCTCTCTGTCTGCCTCTCTGCCTACTTGTGATCTATCTCTGTCAAATAAATAATAAAATAAAATCTTAAAAAAACAAAAAAAAGAAATAGACGAACTTTGAATTGCCCCTAGAACTGCATCTCCAGTTTTGTAAAGATCTGTAAGATTAGGGACAGTCGCCTTTACTCCTTCGTCTAAAGAATTGGGTTGTACCTGGGTGGGGAGGACTGATACAGCCATTCACCTACACTGGAAGGTTTGTTTGTTTCTGGGTATATTTAGCTGAGAGAAAACAGTCTTTAGTCAGCTTCCATCAGTTCTTCCAGGATCCCACCTGAAAGTTCTAAGCAGGTTTTTTGGTTTTATTTTGTTTGTTTGTTTATTTTTAAGATTTATTTATTTATTTACTTGACAGAGATCATAACTAGGCAGAGAGGCAGGCAGAGAGAAAGGGGAAAGCAGGCTCCCTGCTGAGCAGAGAGCCTGATGCAGGGCTCGGTCTCAGCACCCCGAGATCATGACCTGAGCTGAAGGCAGAGGCCCAACCACTGAGCCACCCAGGCGCCCCAAGTTTTATTTTGTTTTTTAATTCAATTAATTCACAGATTGTGTATTATTAGTTTCAGAGGAAGAGTTTAGGGATTCATCAGTTGCATGAGTGGGGTTGGAAGAGGAAAGAGTGTAACTCTACTATTTACTAGAATTTGGCAAGGTTTGGTCTTGTTTTGCTTTTTGGATTTCCTTTTGTTGCCTAAGAGAATAATGTAGCAGTTTACCAGGAAATCCCTGAGTCCCATCAGTTCTGGGAGGGACTCACGGTGCAGGGTAGGGGGTTGGGAACTCCTTGAAGGTAGATACGGGGCTCTCTGTGAGGTCATTAACTTGGTGGACTTCTGTCTACAGTCATGTAAAGACAGTTCAGACAGAGGATAACTAGAATGAGTATTCGAGTAAAGGACAGAAGGAATAAGAATTATGACAGTCTTCCAGTCGTTTGTATGACTTCTGAGTCTTTTTAATTTTTTATCAGCTTTTTTGCAACGAAACTTTCAGTTAATCTATTTTTGCAATTTTGAAGCCTTTGTTTTTATGTGCATTGCTCATAGGATCTTATCTGTTTGGAACGTTCTTCATAATGGCCACTGTAATTCTCGGCTGTAATTCCCCTGAGGGCTGCTAGCAGTTTGCTAAGGCCCTAGCCGCAAATGGAGGTTAGCCCAGGTTTCTGTCCAGCCACGTCCAAGCGGTGATTGAGGTGCAACTCGCATTTCCGTCCAGCCTTATTTTGGGGGCCCCCTACCCGGCAGTTACAAAGCCAAGTTCTTCAGGACACAAATCATGCTTAGTAAGATTGCCATTTTTGTAGGTATTTATAGCTTCCGGAACGGTAGTTCTTAGACAAAAATAAGCAGATTCCCTGGAAGGTGGTACACTGGACTCTCTAGTAATGAAGGATCCAGGGCGTCCGGATGGTGCAGTCGTTAAGCGTCTGCTTTGGCTCAGGTCAGGATCCCAGGGGCCTGGGATCGAGCCCTGCATCAGGCTGCCTGCTTCTCCCTCTCCCACTACCCCTGCTTGTGTTCTCTCTGTCACTGTGTTTCTCTCTTTCAAATAAATAAATAAAATCTTTTAAAAAAGAAAGAAGGAAGTGAAGGAGCCCACCTTCATTATTTATTTACTTCTTTCTATTACGTTGTTTTGTTTTGTTTTTCAGTTAAGCCTTTGGATTTCTCGAAGCCAGATTAGTCCCTGAGAAAAATGCCCCGTGGAGTTGGGGTTCTGTGGTGTCACACTGTGTCACCTCATTGCACGGGAAGTCTCTTGAGGTTGGCGGTTAGTGCCGATCTAACCCATTCTGTGACCAACTTGTCCTGACACAGGGATCTTTGGGTTAGGTGGCACGTGCTCTAACAACTCTGAAGCATTCCCCCCATGCCCACCAATTTCTGTGGCTTGTTGGCCTCCAAGACCCCCAAAGCATGAGCCTTGACCCCAGGAGTCCATTAACAGAAACCAAGAGAAACTGAAGAAACAGACTGCGGACACCCGCAGTACCCAGAGAACTAGGGACTGGGCAGAGGACTGGACCTGCAGACCTTAAACAATGGGAATGCAGACAGATTCCAAACAAATGGACAATGGCGGTCACCAGCAGCTCCCAGCATGGCATCTGAGGACAGAAACAAGGACTGGGGGTTAGACAACACTGCATACAGGCCCATAGCAAGGCCCTGTGCGCCATCAGCAACTCCACAGGCAGACTTGGGGACCTCAGATTGGACCTGGGGCAAGAAGTTCCAAACAACCGGGGACCTGCAGACTGAACCAAGAGCTAGGGCCTCCGGTTTCAGTTGGAACCACCTGTCAGCTCAAGCTGACCCACTAAGCCCTGGACTGGAAACCAATTAGATACAGAGCTCATCGCCAAGAGAGCCTAGCTCCCAACTGAGAGAGGCTTGACCATGGCCTTCAGAAATGGTGAGAAAGACAGTGAACTCAAAAAGGGGTTCGCAGGCACCATGCCTATCAGCAGTCTTCTTCAATCTGCAATGGCCACCAAACTGTTAAACAGCAATTGAAGTGATAACATTGGCTTTATTGAACAACTCATGAATCGGGCAACATCCCACCTAACAAACAAAAAAAGGCTCCATCCAGCTATAGAAAATGAAAGGTTTGCAAAGGCAGAAAGGAAGCCGGAAAAGGAAGTAATTAGCAGAGTGTATTGTTTTAAGCAAGGGAAATGGAACGGGTCTATCCGTAAATTTCCTAGTGCTGCCCAGGAAATTCTAAGTTGACTACTTAGAGGTCACATTCCTGGGAGGGGTCAAAACTGCAGTCAGGTTAGGTGTCAGGTCTGGATTTGCTGATGTGGGGCCTTAACCTAAGTGACTCCATTTTGGGCCTGTGGTTTTTCTTTTTAACAGGGGTGACAGTGGCTCTCTCAGGGGGTGTCATGCAGACAACTGAGATGAAAGTGTGCTCAGTGCTTGGCATGCAGTCAGCACTCCCCAGGCCTAAACTCACCATCAGCACATGTAGATTCCAAGGAGCCCCATTGTAATTTGTGTGCTGAACAACGAAAGGGAGTGTCACTCACCTGGATTGTCACTTGAGTCCTCCCCAAACCCAGAGTTCTACCATATGACAGCTGCCCAGTATGCAAGGAGTGAGATGGATTACCAAACATTTAATAAGTATATCTAAGGAACACACACATCCAACACGTATGCAAGCCTGCATCCGTCACCATCCTCCACATTCACAATCTAAACAGAAGTGCCCCCCGCAGCCACACCCGGGCCCAGCTGCTCCCTTCTCCTGCCTGCCAAATCAGCATTAGCTCTCACCTTTTCTCCAGCCCCTTCACACTCCATCTTCCTCTGCCCCCTCCCTCCACCTAACATCCCAGAACACCGTTCCCACTCTGTCCCTGCTGTCTCTTGAGGATATGTCACCACACTTCCTGCTCTTCTCTTCCGGCCTTCAGTGTGGGTAGCTTCCTCTCTTCAGAGCACGGGGTACTAGGGTCCTGCTGGGGAAGCCCGGCCCCTGCTGCCTGCAACCCACACAGCTCATGCTGGGTGGTCTCACCTGAGGCTGTGCGCCAATCTAGACCTCACACCTTGATGACTAACCGCCATTCTCCACAGCTGCTGCCCCATTTCCTTCAGAACCGCCTCCCCGGCCTCGCATTTTTCTGGAAAGATGAGGCCACATCCGAGGCAAACCCTCAGCCCAACTTCTCAGGTCCCTCAGAATATCACCATAGCTTCGTCCTCTAGTTTCTGAGAAAGTGGGGTCTCAAGTGTGCCATGTGCAACCACGTGGATGGACTCTGAGGGCATGATGCTAAGTGAGATAAGTCAGATGACGACAGACAAATACTATGGGATCTCACTAATATGTAGTATCTAAAAACAAAACAAAAAGGCAAAAAACAAAAAAAAACAAAACCCTACCTCAAAGATATAAAGCACCAATTGGTGGTTATCAGAGGTGGGGGTAGGGGCTGGCAGAATGGGTGATGGGGGTCTAAAAGGTAAAAATTTCCATTATAAAATAAATACATCATGGGGATGTTATGTACGGCATCACGACTACAATTAATAATACTCTATCACAGGTTTGAAAGTTGCTAGGAGAATAGCTCTTTTTTTTTTAAGATTTTATTTATTTTTTTAAAGATTTTATTTATGTATTTGACAGACAGAGATCATAAGTAAGCAGAGAGGCAGGCAGAGAGAGAGAGAGAGGAGGAAGCAGGCTCCCTGCTGAGCAGAGAGCCCGATGCGGACTTGATCCCAGGACCCTGAGATCATGACCTGAGCCGAAGGCAGAGGCTTAACCCACTGAGCCACCCAGGCACCCAAGTTTTTTTTTTTTTTTTTTAGATTTTATTTATTTATTTGACAGATAGAGATCACAAATAGGGAGAGAGGCAGGCAGAGAGAGAGAGAGAGGAGGAAGCAGGCTCCCTGCCAAGCAGAGAGCCTGATGCGGGGCTCGATCCCAGGACCCTGGGATCATGACCTGAGCTGAAGGCAGAGGCTTTAACCCACTGAGCCACCCAGGCGCCCCCCAAGATTTTATTTTTAAGTAATGTCTACACCCAACGTGGGGCTCAAGCCCACAACCCCAAGATCACTAGTCACATGCTCCACAGCCTGAGCCAGCCAGGCACCCTGCAAGGAGAATAGTTCTTAAAAGTTCTCAGCACAAGAAGGAAACTGTGTGACTATGTATGGTGATGGATGTTAAGTAGATTTACTGTGGTGATCATTTCATAATATATATATATACAAACATGAAATCACTATGTTGCACACCTAAAACTAATATAATGTTGTATGCCAAGGATTTCTCAATTAAAAAAAATAAAATGTATGGAGCCCTGGGTGGCTCAGTTGGTTAAGCATCTGCCTTCTGCTCAGGTCATGATCTCAGGATCCGTGGACATAAGCCCTGCATCAGGCTCCCTGTTCGTCAGAGAGTCTGCTTCTCTCTCCACCCCTCCCCCTGCTCGTGCTCACTCTCTCTCTCTCTGTCAAATAAATAAATAAAATCTTTTAACATTTTTTTTAATTAAAAAGAAATAAAATAAAATGTGCTAGAAAAACCATGGATTATATGCAGCAGTTAGAAGCAGTGGATGGGAGGCCACACAGAAACAGCTAGAAGATCCTGAAAACGTTCTGAGGGGGAAATAGTAATGCAAAATGAACACGATACCTTTTTTGTACATTCTTAAATGATGGTTTTAATAGAATGTAAAATTTCCCATCTTAGCTATCTTTTAAAAGATTTTATTTGTTTATTATTTGAGAGGCAGGTAGTGGGCAGAGGGAAAGGGAGAGAATCCCAAGCAGGCTCCTTGCCCAGTGTGGAACCTGATGAGGGGTTTAATCCCACGATCCTAAGGTCATGACCTCAGTTGGATATTTAAAGGACTGCACCAGCCAGGGACAAACCACCCCCCTAATCTTAACTGTTTTTAAGTCCAGTCCAGTGACATTACATACATTCACATTGTTGTGAAACCATCAAACCCACTACTATGAACGATGTAGCTATGAACACTGGGTGCAAGCTCCCGTGTGAATGTACAGTTTCTATTCTCTCAGTCGATTTCTATACAACCTTTTAGAGATTCTCTATGCAAATACAAAGATATATTCTTATTTCTCCGCCCTCTTTGCACAAAGATAGCTAATTATACTCATCAGTCTGCACTGTCTTTTTTTCACTTAAAAAATCTGTATCTTGGGCCGCCTGGGTGGCTCAGTGGGTTAAAGCCTCTGCCTTTTGCTCAGGTCATGATCCCATTGTCCTGGGATCGAGCCCTGCATCGGGCTCTCTGCTTGGCAGGGAGCCTGCTTCCTCCTCTCTCTCTCTCTCTGCCTGCCTCTCTCCCTACTTGTGATGTCTATCTGTCAAATAAATAAATAAAGTCTTAAAAAAAAAATCTGTATCTTTGGGATATTACAGGTAACCCAGGGGAAGAAGCTAAATATTCCTAGATGGCCATAAACTAGACTTGGAGTTGGCAATATGAATTCATGTTCAGCTTAATATAGGTAGAGATGATTACATATAATGTATTTATAGATTTTTGTATATGTGAGGGTCAGTATACATAAATGCATTTCCTCACTCTGGAAACTAAGAGGACCCAAAGCAATGACTCTCGCGGCACTGAACACAGCAAGTACCCAACACGTGGTCTGTAATGCCAAGCTCCAATAAACAGAACTGGGGCTTGTGGGAGAAATGTCTGATTCTAGGGCTGCTGCAGGAGAGGTGTAAGATGAGCCCTGAACATCTTTTGCCAGAAAGTAAGGAAACGCTCAAAGCAAGAGCAAAAAACCCACAATGATGAAATGTCAAAGGTGGAACGTAATTCCCCACACCTCAAGTGGGTCGCACCTGGTGACTTCCTTCCGAAGAGGACAGTATGGGGGTGCCTGACTGGCTCAGTCCATAGAGCATATGTGCTCAATCTTGGGGTTGTGAGTTTGAGCCCCACGTTGGAGGTAGAGATTACTTAAAAATAAAATTTTTAGGGATGCCTGAGTGCCTCAGTCAGTTAAGCATTTGACTCTTGATTTCGGCTCAGGTCATGATCTCAGGGTCATGAGATCGAGCCCCACACCAGGCTCCACAGTGGGTGTGAAGCCTGCTTGGGAGCCCCTCTCTAGACCCTCTCCCTCTGCCCCTCCCCCACAGCCATGCTCTGTGTCTTGCTCTCAAATAAATAAATACAATATTTACTTAAAAAAATAGTATGAAAAGTGAGAGAAAAGAAACATGACAAACACTGCTTCAGACAGTTGATCAAGGTCAACATCAACGGTAATAAGTCATGTTGATAGTATGTACCCTTGATGTGATGTGATGAGAATGGCATTTTAATTGTGTGCTTTCTTTCCCCAAAACCCAAGAACTCCAGTCTAGTTATGAGAAAAACATCAGACAAATCCCACTTGAGGGACATTTTACAAAACACCCGCCCAGTATTCCTCAGAACAATCAAGGTCATCAAAAACAAGGAAAGTCTGAGAAACGGTCACAGCCAAGGGGAGTCTAAGGAAAAAAGACAGCTAAGCGTAATGTGATAACCTGGATGGGATCCCAGCACAGAAAAGGAACACTTGGTAAAAACTAAGGAAAAACTAAGGAAATCTGAACAAAGTATGGGTTTTAGTCAATACTAATGTATCAATATTGGCCCTTAATTATAATAAACATTTGTAAGTAAAGATGTAATAAACATCTTACTCAGGTCAGATGTTACTTATAGGGGAAGCTGGATGTGGGGGATACAAAAATTCTCTGTACTATCTCCACATTTTTTCTGTAAATCTAAAATAGTTAATTCTGGGGGCTCCTGAGTGGCTCAGCTGTTAAGCGACTGCCTTCAGCTCAGGTCATGATCCCAGAGCCCTGGGATCGAGCCCCTCTGCTCAGCAGGGAGCCTACTTCCCCCTCTCTCTCTGCCTGCCTCTCTGCCTACTTGTGATCTCTGTCTGTCAAATAAATAAATAAAATCTTTAAAAAAAATTTTAGGAGCTATATCTATTTTAGGGAGATTTGCCTTTGCCCGCCATAGGGGCTGCAAATATTCCCCTTTGCCTGTCATTTGTCTTTCCCTGGGATTTCTTCATGCCTGCCACGTGGACCCCACCTCCCCCTTCCCTCCGGCGGAACTGCTTTCCTCAGGCCACCTGCTCCCTCTCAGAGCCACATCCCAAAGCCCATCTAGTTCCTCATTCTTTCTGGTGACATCTGACCTCTTGGTGATGTCTGGCTCTATACTGAGGACTCCTCTTGGGTGTCAATAACTTTTACTGTGTCCTTTGTCTGGCTTCCCAGGTTATACAGTCTCACTAAAACACGGAAAATAGGGGCGCCTGGGTGGCTCAGTGGGTTAAAGCCTCTGCCTTCAGCTCAGGTCATGATCTCAGGGTCCTGGGATCCAGCCCCGCATCGGGCTCTCTGCTCAGCAGGGAGCCTGCTTCCTTCCTCTCTCTCTGGCTGCCTCTCTGCCTACCTGTGATCTCTGTCTGTCAAATAAATAAATAAAATTAAAAAAAAAAAAAACTTAAAAAAAAAAACCCACGGAAAATAAAGAAAAGCATACAGAAGAAAACCAACATTCACCTGTGAGTCTACCTCCCAGGATAACCACTTCCTGCTTCTCAAGGCCTCTGTGTGTGTATTTATTCATGATAGAAACTTCTAGAATCTACCCAGTCCCTCTGGGAACTGATTATCCCTGCACTTTCACACCTCTCGGGTTTCTTCTGCTCATTGCATCTCCATAGGGTAGGGGCTGCCCCTCCTGCCCATGCCCACTGCAGCAAACCTCTCTCTCGGGGACCTCACTCCCCCACATTGCCCTGCCCTGCCCAAGCTTGGCTGCTGCAGGCACACCTACCAGAGAAGTCAGACTCTACATCTCATGGGTCTTCAGAAGCACCTTCACCTTATTGGAAACTTGGGCTCATCAGCCTATCCCCCAGAAAGATCCCACTTTCCAGTCAGGAGGGCCAAGACTCGCCCAAGCACTATTTCCAGCCCACACCCTGCAAACACCAAACGTTTCTGAAGTCACCTCACTTTTTGGCCTCTCTCTCTGCTCAAGCTTTTCCTCACCTGGACTTTGTTCCCACTATCTCCTGCAGGCCTCCCACGACTGTGTGCCACACTCTGCCCATCCTCTGCCCAGTTTTTACCAAATGTTCCCCCCCCCTTTTCCTCTTGACCCCTCTCTGAAGCCCCACCCCACCTCCAATCCACACCCTACCCCAAACCTGCCACTCCTCCAGGCCTCAACTTGAAGTTCTGTGGAATGTGAAGGAGGCTGCCTCTGAGAAGTTCCACACACACCCCACCCCCAGGCCCCATGCTGGCTGGGTGCCCTGGATTCTAAGGTGCCAGGCACTTTCCCTGCACTCAATTGTCTATCCCTATTGTGATTTCCTGTTTACTCCTTTGTCTCCCCTACTGAAATCCTGGAGGTGGGGTGGGCAGGGCTATCTTTCATTGACGTATTTCAAGTGCAGGAACACTAACTATGTTTGTTGACTAAGGAAAGAATGGGTTTCCCAGCCAGCGTGATCACTTCCCATTTTGAGCATTCGAAGTTTTCCACCTAAGGTGCCTCCTGTAGGGCCAGTGTGGCCTGGTTGGAATTGGAACCCTCCTGCATTTGATGTGCAAACTCCTCCCCCTCTGCTGTCTTCCTTCCACCCTTTTCCGATTCTTACAGAGGTCCTCTCTGAACCTTAGTTTTTTCATCTGTCTAGAGAAGAGAACATTAAGGAGAAGATTATAAGGACCACATACATGAATCGTAATACTTTGGAAATAGCAACATGATGAATGAAAATAAGATGTGGGTATGTTATAAAAAACAGTACTACCGTTCACTGAGCGTGTTTTCTACACCGGGCAGACACCATTCTAATATCTCACTGGTATTAATGCCTTTTTTTTTTTTTTAAAGATTTTATTTATTTATTTGACAGAGAGAGAGATCACAAGTAGGCAGAGAGGCAGGCAGAGGGACAGAGAGAAGCAGGCTCCCTGTTGAGCAGAGAGCCCGATGCAGGGCTCAATCCCTGGACCCTGAGACCATGACCTGAGTTGAAGGCAGAGGCTTAACCCACTGAGCCACTCAGGCACCCCTAGTAATGCCTTTTCATCTCAAATCAGCTCCATTTCAAAGAAAGGTAAACTGAGACACAGAGCAATTAATGATTCATTTGCCTAAGATTCCACATTGGAGGTAGAAGAGCTGGGATGTGAACCTGGGGCAGAGCTTAGTTGCTTAACTATCACCACTGTGTCTCTGTTCAATAATATATAATAAGCTGTATTATTTGGTCAGAGTGCTGCCCTCTTTGAATAAAGCCACTCTGTCTCCTGGGACGATTCTAACTCTAATGGTAATTCTGTACATAGATTTTTGTGTTGATATCTATTTATCTATCCCAAGAAGAGCAACATGTTTAAAACATAGAAAAGAACCACGCTCATATTTTCTGTCAATCAGTTTCAAATAGAATAAATACCCCTGAGTTAACTACACAGAGTTTAACAGCGCCTGTTTCGCTATAACTTACATGGAGTTACCTTCAGTGCTACTGAAGATGTTTGGTCCCCAAAGCCACCACGGCAGGTCTCCCAAGCCCCTTTTGGCTGAGTTTCCAGCCCCTTCCCCCATATTTTCAGAATTTCCTCACCAAGAGAGAGATGGGGGCAAGGGAGGGGCTGGAAGAGGCCAGACTGGGTCGGGGCTCTCCACTTGGATTCACAAGGGGCGGAAGAAGAGAGATAAAGGTTTGGTGGCCACTGATATTCCTTCTGGGTCTGTGACTCAGGGCACAGGCCATGTTCCCCTGGATGGCCTTGGGGGTGGCATGGCAAGGTCCCCTCACACAGGTAGGTTCCTCTGGTCTCCCTCCTTGACCTGTCCTCTGACCACTCCCCTGATGCCAGCCTTATCCCTGTCCCAAAGCACCAATTCCGGCCTATGGGGGCCACAGAAAGGAGGGAGGGCTGAAAGGGACCATTTCTGGACAGCCAAGGACAAACTGAGTGTAGAAAAGAGGATGCGCCCCTCCCCCACCCTCTCCCCTGAAGAACGACAGGAAGCCAGAGCTGGAACAGCCGGAAGCCAGAGGCCTGCCTTCTAGCATCATGTTCCCTATCTGCCAGCTTACACCGCCTTTACTTCTGGGGAATCCAGAAATCTGTCGGAGGCAGGGAGGGAAAGAGAGAGAAAAAGATGAAGAGAGTTAGGGAGACCCAGAGGAAAAGGGTGAGAGGTTGGAGAGAACACAGGCGTACCTTAGAGATATTGCAGATTTAGTTCTGGGTCACTGTAACAAAACATGCATTGTGGTAAAGTGAGTCCGATGAATTTTTGGCTCCCCAGTGCGTCTAAAAGTTATGTTTGCACTATATTGTAGTCTTGTGAGTGTGCGAGAGCATTTGTCTAAAAAAACCAATGTGCATATCTTCATTTAAAACTACTTTTTTCTTAAGATTTTATTTATTTATTTGACTGAGAGGGTAAGCATGAGCACGGGCAGGAGCAGAGGAAGAGGCAGAGGAGAAGCAGACTCCCCGCTGAGCACAGAGCCCCACTCAGGGCTCAATCCCAGGACCAGGGATCAGACACTTAACCCACTGAGCCACCCAGGCGCCCTTGAGGCAGTTTCTTAAAAGAAGACAATGGTCAAGTTTGCCACATCAAGTGACTCTTACTTTTGCAAATGATTTTTCTGCAGCACATGATGCTGAGATAGCATTTTACCCACTGCAGGACTTCTTCCAAAACTGGAGTCAGTCCTCTCACATCCTGTTGCAGCTTTCTCAACTAGGTTTATGCAATATTCTAAATCCTTTGTTGTCATTTACACATCTTCATAGCATCTTCACCAGGAGCAGTTTCTATCTCAAGAAACCACTTTCTGGGGCACCTGCATGGCTCACCCAGTTAAGCGTCTACCTTCGGCTCAGGTCATGATCCCAGGGTTCTGGGATCCCAGGGTCCTGGAGAGCATCAGGCTTTCCACTCAGCAGGGAACCTGCTTCCCCCTCTCTCTCTGCCTGACTCTCTGCCTACTTGTGATCTCTCTCTCTCTCTGTCAAATAAATAAGTAAAATCTTTTAAAAAGGAAGGAAGAAACAAACAAACAAACAAACCACTTTCTGTGTTCACCCATAAGAAGCAACTCCTCATTGGTTCAAGTTTCGTCACGAGACGGGAGCAAGTCCCATCTTCAGGCTCCACTTCTGATTCTAGTTCTCTTGCTGTTTCCACCCCATGTACAGTTATTTCCTCCATTGAAATCTTGAAAAGTCGTCCGTGAAGGTTAGAATCAAATTCTTCCAAACTCCTATTCACGTTGATTTGTTAAAAGATTTTATTTATTTAGGGGCTCCTGCGTGGCTCAGTGGGTTAAAAAGCCTCTGCCTTCAGCTTAGGTCATAGTTTCAGGGTCTCGGGATGGAGCCCAGCATAGGGCTCTCTGCTCAGTGGAGAGCCTGCTTCCTCCTCTCTCTCTGCCTGCCTCTCTGCCTACTTGTGATCTCTGTCTGTCAAATATATAAATAAAATCTTAAAAAAAAAAGATTTTATTTATTTAGTTGACAGAGAGAACACGAGAGAGAGATAAGAGAGAGAGACAGACAGAGTGTGTGTTGGTGGGAAAGGCAGAAGGAGAGGGAGAAGCAGACTCTGCTGAACAGGGAGCCTGATGTGGGGCTCGATGCCAGGACACTGGGATCATGACCTGAGCCAAAGGGAGACGCCTAATAACTGAGCCACCCAGGCACCCAGTGAAATGTATTTTTTTAAAGATTTTATTTATTCATTTGAGACAGAAAGAGAGAAAGAGCATAAGCAGGAGGAGAGGCAGGGGGACAGGGAGAAGCAGACTCCCCACTGAACCTAGAGCCTGATGTGGGACTGATTCCAGGACCCTGGGATCATGACCTGAGCCAAAGGCAGACACCTAACAACTGAGCCACTCAGGTGCGCATACAACCCCCCGACCCCATGGGGTCTTAAATACTAAGTCTTACATATACTAAGACTTGAAAGTTAAAGCGACTCTCCAATCCCGGGGCTGCAAAGTAGATGTTGTGTCAGCAATCATGAACACATTAACCTCGTCTGCCTCTATCAGAGCTCCTGGATGACCAAGTGCCTTGGCAATGAGCAGCACTATTTTGAAAGGAATCTTTTTTCCTGAGCAGTAGATTTCAACAATGGGCTTAAAATATTCACAGTATTAAACTGTTTTAAATAGATGTGTTATCATCCAGGCTTTGTTCCACTTATAAAGTGGAGCCAGCAGAATTCTGAAGGGTCCTGGAATTTTCATAATAGTAAATAAGCATTGACTTCAGCCCGAAGTCATCAGCTGCATTAGCCCCTAACAAGTGAATCAATATGTCCTTTGGAGTTTTGAAGTCAGACACGGACTTTGCCTCTCTAGTTACGAAAGTCCTAGATGGCATCTTCTTCCAATAAAAAGCTGTTTCTTCCACAGTGAAAATCTGTTGGGGCACCTGGTGGCTTGGTTAGCAGGGCACCCAGCTCTTGGTTTCAGCTCAGGTCTGAACTCAGGTTTGTGGGATTGAGCCCTGTGCCGGGTTCCACACTCACCTCAGAGTCTGCGTAGGATTCTCTCACTCCCTCTCCCTCTGCCCCTTCTGCTCCTGCTCTTTCAAATAAGTAAATAAATAAATAAAACCTTAAAAAAAAAAAGGTACTTTATGACTGATACTAAATCTTTTTCAGTTATGTGGGTTGCAAAAGTCTTCCACAGTCTGTGAGGGACTGCCTTCTCACTTTCTTTATAATCTTCTACTATCCCAAATTCCTAAAGATCAGCTCCTATATCACAGAGTGTTACTTTCCGATCTCTAATGCCACCGGAATATGTTTGTTTGTTTTCAAAGATTTTATTTTTGAGTAGTCTCCACACCCAGTGTGGGACTTGAACTCACCACCCTGAAATCAAGAGTTGTAGGCCCAGAGCACTTGGGTAGCTCAGAAGGTTGGGCGTCTGCCTTCGGCTAGGGTGGTGATGTCCAGGTCCTGGGATCGAGCCCATGTGAGGCTCCCGGTTCAGTGGGGAGTGTACTTCTCCCTCTCCCTCTGCCTCTCCCCCTGCTTGTGGTCTCTCTCTCTCCCTCAGATGAATAAATAAAATCTTAAAAAAAAAAAAAAAAGAAAGAAATAGAGTTGCATTCTCTACCACCTAAGCTAGCCAAACACCCCAGACATTTATAGTTGGTTCATCCAGAGGATCAAAATTTACCTTCCCCCTCATGGATGGACAACTGTCCCAGACCCATTTCCATCCCTGTATTCTCTCACCCTGCCCCTCCTCTTCTGACCAGAAACTCCACTCTGAGAATTTAATTATAAAAAATAAATTCTCTATTCTGTTCCTTTGTCACTTTTGTGTTTTGTCACTCCGTTGTAATTCTCATATTAGCAGATTGGCCACACTTGGTATTATCTCTTCTTTTTCTTCTCAGATTGACTTGACTATTCTAGGTCCTTTTTTCTTCCATATAAATTTTTTGATCAGCTTGCTCAATTCCAGAAAGGAAGAGATCTACACTGATGGGATCTTAATTGGAATCACATTGAGTTTCCAGATTAACTTGGGAGAGAACTAACATTTGTCTAACCTGACACTTTCCTGACCGTTATTACCTTGGCACATTAATCCATATATTTCAGTCTTCTTTTTTGGTTCCTCTGTAAAAATTGTGCTGCATTCACCACCAGGGGCTTGCTCTATCCTTGTTAGATAAACTCCTGGGGTTTGTGGGTTTTGCCACTCTCCCTTCCCACATCAAATATGCCAGGCACGTCCTTCCTCACCTCCTACTCCTGCCTCGGGGTCCACACTCCTCCTTCCCACTGTCCAGGGAGCAGCTGTCCTGCCCCCAACAACTGACTTCCCTGTGAGGCCTTGTCAGCGGGGTTAGAGCTTACATTTCCCACCTCAGGTCCTATCAGCGGAGTCTGAGGAGAATGACAGTTGTTTCGGTGGGGACAATGGGCTGCATTCTGTACAGGCTCTTCTCAGGGCCCCCTTCTCCCAGGCCACAGCAACTGTTCTTGCAGATAGGGTAGGGCCCCACCTGTCAGCTCTAATTACTCTTCAGGCGACACCCAACTCCCTGCCCACTTCTTCATGCTTGGTAAGCAAGTCTAGTATGCGTTCTCCTATCCAGTTGTCTGTTCAGGGGTCTATCATTGCCTGGAATCGGTGGGCAGAGGAACGATGGTCTTTGGTATGGGACTGTCCCTCCCAAGGGCCTGACCTCTCACCTTGGAGGAGCTGCAAGTTCCCAGAATGTTTTCTGAGCTGTCACCATATCCAGGCCTCAGACCCTCACCACAGCTTCACTCAGATAGAGCTGTGTCAGGGAATACGGCTGAACTCCCAATTCTTTTTTTTTTTTTTTTTTTTTTTTTTTTTTTTCAAAAAAAATTTTTTTTTTTTACAGAGAGATCACAAGTAAGCAGAGAGAGGCTCAATCCCAAGACCTTGAGATCATGACCTGAGCCGAAGGCAGAGGCTTAACCCACTGAGCCACCCAGGCACCCCTGAACTCCCAACTCTACACCTTGTTGGCCTCCACAACTGTGCCTTCAGCACCCCCACCCTTGAGGAGGCCTCCCTGGCTTCTTTTCAGAGCTCCTTGTGCAGGGGTCAACACTGCCCTCAACTTCCCACAAATGGGAAGGGCTCCAGGCCAGGGCTGATCCCCGAGAGGGGACAATAGGACAAGGAAACCTGACAGAGCCAGGGGCCTCAAGGGGACCCAGGCCTCCATTAATTTTTCAAGCTTTCATTGAGCCACATCCACTCTCAGGGGCTGGTCATGGGCATCAGGGTGCATCACAGCAGGCCTTCAAGGAGCAGCCCACTGGCTGGCCTCAGGCACAGTGTGTACTCAGAGGTAAAACCAAACGATGAAAGGAAGGAGACTCTTTGTCTACTGGATCCTTTCTAGGAGCCAGCTGTGGACCTAGTATTTTCCCATGTCTCGATCCTGTCAGAGGCAGGAGTTATGGTAAGTCCCACATTAGAGAAAAGGACCACCATACAGCACAGCTCCTAGAGGGTGTTATTGCTATCCCCACTCGTTCAGTGAACCGTCTTTTCCTGGGGTGCCTGCGTGGCTCAGTGGGTGGAGCATGTGACTCTTATTCTTGGGGTTGTGAGTTCAAGCCCCACATTGGGTGTAGAGATTACTTTTTAAAAGGGGGGGTGCACCTCGATGGCTCAGTCATTAAGCATCTGCCTTTGGCTCTGGTCATGATCCCAGGGTCCTGGGTTCGAGCCCTACATCGGGCTCCCTGCTCAGCAGGAAGCCTGCTTTCCCTCTCCCACTCCCCCTGTTCCTGTTCCTGCTCTCCCTCTCTCTTGCTGTCAAATAAAAATAAAATCTTTACACACACACACACCAAAGCCCTTAGCTATATGGCAGCTCTCACCCCCGGCCCTACTGCCCGTCTGGCACCCTAGCTGCTGACTCTCTGTGTATCTGTTCCGTGTCCTCTGTGCCTTGCACAGGCCTGGCACACACTTGCTTGCAGTCCAGTGCTTGCTGTTGACATGGATGGCCCAGTAATGGACACCTAATTGCGGAGGGTGGGAGTCTCTCCAGAACGCTCCTAGATGGCCCTGAGGGTCTTGGGAAGAGGAGCAGGGAAGAGGACTGCAGAGGTCACATACTGTCCAGTCCACAGGCCTCAGGTTCACAAGTTGGCACTCAGAGCCTTTTTTTTTTTTTTTAATTGACTTTAAGGAACAGGAGGTTTGGCCAGTTTCCTCAAAGTTGCTGGCCTCTCCCCAGCAGCAGAGGGTGGGGGGTAGAGGTCAGGGTGGTGCAGGCAGGATCCATTACACAGGCTAAATCAGGAACTAGAAGGAATTGCTCTGTGCCGGCTCTGTTGCCAGAGAGGATGGTTATCTTTCCAGGAAAGACTGAGGAAATCCTGAGCAGAGCTGTTGGTTTTCTACCTTGGGGAAAACGTCTGGGGCAGGCTGATGGGTGTGGGGAAGGACTAATCAGGGGAGAGTGGGAAGGAGGTGGACAGGGGAGTTAATCTCAGGGGGGTAAGGGGGTCGACAGTAAACTGTGACTAGACCCACCCAGGTAGAGGCAGCTGCTTCGCCTCCCCCACCTCCCTTCCCACCCCCCTCTGGGGTTCCCCATTGTTACCAGAGACAACATCCTGTTTCCCTTACTTGCCTCACTAGCCCAGGCCCTGGATCCCCTCACTCTGCTGGGGTTGGGGAGGGTCATGGGGATGGAGGATGGGGAATGGGGCAAGTCTCAGGCTCCAGGTCCAGGGTCCAGGGATCTCACAGATGTGGAAACTGAGGTTGGAGGGGTCACAGCAGTGGCTTATGTGAGCCAGTGCTTGGTTGGGACTCCATGGTGTCCTCAAAATTATACACTTCAGGGGGTCTCAGAGGGAACCACTGAGGCCTGACTTCCTCTTTCTTGGGTTCCTATGGCCGGTTCCCCCTCTCCCAAAGGCTCTCTAGCTGTTATAGCAAGTACGGTTCTCACATCTTAGGAGTGTATTCAGATCAATGGAGCTCTGGGGATCTGCCACACAGGCTCTGGACAAACAGGCCTGAGTCTGGGTCCCATCACAGAACCTCTACTGATTTATTCTTACATTGCTTATTGCTAAGCACTGAGGACACAGCAGCAGTTAAAACAGAGGTAAGTCCCTACAGTCTTGTGGGGGAGGCAGTTAAGCAATAAGACAAGGAAGTAAAATAAAATATATAGCATGTCAGATAATGACTTGCTGTGGAGATAAGTAAAACAGGTTGGGATGGGGAGGAGACAGAGGAGATGGGGTGGAGGAGTATAATTTTAAACAGGATGGGTAGGTAACATACAGGCAAAGACTTAAGGAGGTAAGAGGTAGAGCCAGGTGAATACCTGGAGAAAGAGCCTTGTGCAAAGGAGCAACAGTAGGTACAAAGGCCCTGAGACAGAAAATATATCTGACACAGGGGCGCCTCGGTAGCTCAGTGGGTTAAAGCCTCTGCCCTCTGCTCAGGTCATGATATCAGGGTCCTAGGATCAGTCTGGCATCCAGCATCGGGGTTCTGTGCTCAGCAGGGAGCTTGCTTCCCCCCACCTCCAACTCTCTGCCTGCCTTTCTGCCTACTTGTGATCTCTGTCTCTCAAATAAATAAATAAATAAATAAAATCCTTTAAAAAGAAAAAGAAAATATATCTGACATAGTTAAGGAAAAGCAAGGAATCCAGTGTGGCTGGAGCAGAATGACAGAGACAAGATAGAAGTTGAGTCAGAATGCTAAGGGAGGTCAGACCACCCAAGGCCTTGTAGGTCATAATGAAAGGTTTTGGCTTTAACTCTGAGTGAGATGGGAGCCCCTGGACAGTTTATGCAGAAGGAAGACAGGATGTGATTCATGTTTCATAAAGACCATTCTGGTCTCTATATGGAAAAGAGAAACAGGTGTGGAAAAGAGAAATGGGAACACCAGTTAACAGGCTACTACAATAATTTAGGTGAGGAATGATGAATGCTCAGACAAGGGCAGTCATGGCGACATCAGTGAGGTAGTGAGATTCTGAATATTTTGAAAGTAGTTACCAGGATTTACTAATATGGGTAGTGAACCATGATGGGAAGAGAGAAGTCAAGAGAAAGTCCAAGATTTTGGCCAGAGGAACTAGAAAGTGGCAGTTGCCACTTACAGAGATCGGAAGGCCTGAGGGAGGGGCAGGTCTGGGTGGAGATCACGCCTTTCATTTATCTGCTGTATGACTCTGGGTAAGTTGGTTTACCACTCTGGACCTCGGTATCCTCATCTTTACAATGGTTATAATAATGGCAATGAATTCACAGGATTGGCACATGTGCAGACTCAGTGTATGTCCCGCCCATGCTCCAGGGATGGCCCATGGCCAACACATCTACTAGGGAAGCACCCGGAAGGAGAGGAACACTATGTCAATATATCTGTACTCTAGCTCCTCTTCCCGGCTTCCTCCAGACAGAAGTGGGACGGGCATGTTTGATATTTATGTTTTTTTTTCTTCAAGGTCTTTGACAGTTTTAGACGTAGTCATGGGACTAATGGAGACTGGTGGTGGGATGAGGCTAAATGCTATTCCCCAGGCTGTGAAGCTTCCAAAACACTCTGGTGGCCATTATGTCTTCTGTGTCCAGAAAGGCCAAAAGTAGACCCATTTTAGGAAGTAGGAGGACGAGGTATTTAAAAACAAAACCAACCCAGGCTGTCTCTGTATCAAGATATCTCTGGGAACTTCACTTAACCTTGGGGCAAAAGTGGGTAAAGAGGGTCCTAAAATGGGTCTCCCTCTTCCTGTCCTGAGTGGGAGTGCCACCCGGCTGTGTCCAGCTGGGCCCAGCTACCCGACGGACGGTGACCCCGCTCCTCCACCCGCAGGAGACAGCCCACAGGTCCCGTTCTCCCTGTGCAGGCCCCTCTCGGCCAGAGTGTCTGGCCTGCAGCCTTCCTGCTTCTGCGGTTTGGGCAAGTGGGTCTCTCACATCGCTCCATTCCAGCTCCCCCTGCCCATTAACTCCCACTTACTGAGTTAACAGGCGATGGGACTAGAGACCAGAAGAATCGATGTGCCTAAGGTCATACCCTTAAAAAGTGCAGTCTGGGTTCTGTACCAGCAGGAAGAATTCCTGCATCTGTTCCTTCCACTTCTTCCAGCCCAGCTGCCTCCGCCCCTCAGTATACCAGGTGCCAGAACACAGCTGTCTCTTCGTGGCTCCCCCCACCCAGGCAAGCTATCCTAGGGTGGGACTGAGCTCAGTGGAGGCAGCCTTGTAGTGTCCAGTTTGCCTGCAGGCAAATTCAGCCAGAGATTCATTCTGAGCCACGGTTCTGACTGGTGAGAGCTACTGCTGATCGGTGGGTGTGCGGGATTAGGGGGGTTGGAAGTGTCAGGTCAGGGTGGATCAAGGGGCCTCTGAAGAAAACTTACAATCGCCTGGGGATGGAAGAAATCCTGCAGAATTGAGAAGAGTTGGGGAATGCCAGGGATCCTGAGGGTGTGAATGGGGTGGGGGGTGGAAGGAGACTGGGTAAAGGAGTTGGGGGGGTGGAAATCTAGTGAACAGTAGGAGCCCCTGGAGGCTGGGAAGGGCAAACTCTGAATCCTAGTCTCAACTTTACTCTCCCCTTGGCTTGGTGTCTTCATCTGCGCTGTGGTAAGAATCCTCCTGCCCCAGCTACCTTGCCAAGAGAAAGGGCCTCTGGAAAGCCAAAATGACCCATACATCGAGGTGGGGGGGGGAGCATAAGGGTAGAAACTGAAGTGACGGGAGTTGGGGGGGGAAGCCTGCGAACCCCAAGTTTTATGCCAGGCGAGGATGGAGCAGGAAAGGGGCAAGCCTAGAGTCTGGATTGCCTCCACAGTCACTGACCCAGCCATGCCCGCTCCACTGCTCCCACTGCTGCTGCGAACGCTGCTGTCCCGCCTGCTGCTGCCTGCCGCCCGTCTGGCCCGCCGGCACTTCCTGCCCCTGCTGCGCCGACTGGCCCGCCGCCTAGGCTCGCAGGATGTTCGTGAGGCTTTGCTGGGCTGTGTGTTGTTCATCCTCAGCCAGAGACACCCACCTGACGCCGAGGAGGCCTCCAGAGTGGCCAGCCGGGAGAGGCGGGAGAGGCTAGCTCCCCTCAAATGAGGCCGCGATCCCTGACATTGGCTGTATCATCGAAAGCCCTTCTTTTGGAGCATGACAGTCCCGGCACCGTCACACAGCGCAGCCTACCCAGTGTGTGGAAGACAGGGTGGGGGACTGAGCACAAGAAGGGTCTGACCAGGAATGCCTCCTCACTGCCAACAGGAATGACTGCAAGGATACTCCGCATCTAGCTGGCATAAAACTGATCATTACCCCCTCCCTGAATTCCTCCTCCCAAGACACCTTTCCTAATTACATCTGGTTCTAAGGAATGGAGGAAGTGACTCTCCGCCCCCAACCCCAAATGGTGACATGAGGTCCAGGGAGGGACAGTGCTTACAAAGGCAAAAATGACAATGTATTTGAGAGGCAAGATTTTAACCCAGACCGTTTGTCTTCCAGACTCAGGATTTACCTTAATGTAATAGGACCTTGGTTCCCTAGGGAGGTAGTCTTGCCGCAAGGCCCAGCATGCAGCATGCGCTCAATAAACATTTGTTGATTGGAGTTCTTGGGACGCCATTGAAAGTCCTGTCACCCACACAGTTCCTAGGTTCCTACCTAGGGAGAGAGTCTAAGGTGGCCAGGGGGTGGGGGTAGAGGTAGAGAGGGGGCGGGGATGGGGAAACCACTCAAGAGTTCCTTTTGCTTCCTATCCCATTGTCCCGCAGTCCTCATCTCCTGGAGGTTGTTTCTCTTGTGTAACTTCAGTCAATATGTCACACTGTGACCCAGCAGTCTTGGGTCCGATTTGGAGGTCTGGCTGGCCAGCACAAGGTAAGGAGAAGCCAAGTTCCTGAGTCAGGTTAGAGATTCTTCTCACCCAGTGGTGTGGGAAGAGGGAGATTTGTTTGCTAAGAGACCCCGTGGGCAGCCACCCAGGGGAGCAGTGTAGAAATGCTTCCCCCAAGGGGCACTGTGTCCCTGAAGAGATGGAGTGGGGTGGAAGTGTCCAGAGGCATTCGCTTCAGTATTTCCGCCTCCCCAAAGAGCAGCTCCTAAGGGGGCAAACGGGAGTTGTCAGATTCATTTGCACTCGGCCTCCGGATAATTTGCTTATTGTTCCCAAACAATAGTCCTCCCTCCCTCCAGGAGTCTTGGGCTGTAGGTTCAGAGTGGGGAAATGAGGGATGCGGGCCTCTTCCAGGAACCCCATCCGGAGCCCACACCGTTCAGAAGCTCGGTACCGGGGGAGAGGGGGGCGGGGGGAGCGAGGCCAGAACCGTGCGCCGCCCCTATTCTCCCCCAGCCCCGCAGAGCTTTCCGCCAAACCCCCGCCCGGCCACCCTTCGGCACCATCTGCTTCCTCCTGGCGTCCTCCAAAGCCAGTGCACGTGCTCACCCCTCTTGGGAAGGCCACCTGGGGGAAGGGGCGGAATGAAGGGGGTTCCAGCTCGTGCTCCCCTAATGCCGTTCCCCTCCGGGGTCACGAGCACCTTCTCTGCAGTCTGATCCCGGCCTTCCATGCCGCCGGCCTCCCAAAGCGCTCCTCGCTCCCGAGCGGCGCGGGGCGGGACAGAGCGGGTCACCGATCTCCGGGCTGGCGCCGGCGTAACCGGTTGCGGCCCCTCTCCCTCCGGCAGCGGCAGCGGAGACCGGTTAGACCAAGTGCGGGCTGCGAGCTCCCGCCATGGCCCCAGCCCCGAGGTGAGAAGGCCAGGACGGGGACGAAGGGGGGTTTTTCCGCCCTCCTCCTGCATATCCGGCAGGTGCGCGGGGAGCAGAGGCGGGCCGCTGGGCGGTGGGGCGGGGGCTGTGCGGTTCCCACGCGCCCCACGGGGACGGGCGGAGAGAGGTGAGTTAGGGTTGGGGATAGTTGGGTTGGGGTGGGGATATACGCGGGGTCGGGCTCAGCGGTTTCCCGCGGAGGGGATGCTTTTATCGGACACTGAAGGTCACCCCCAACTCCTCCACCCCCACTGCGCCACCGCAATCATATACAGATGCCCCCAAGGTCAGTGACATGCCCGGAGCAAAGGGTAGAGGCAGAGTTCTGGGAAATTACGCTGAGAAGACCAAGCCCAGACAGAGTGAATCTCAAGTCTTGGACCCTGACCCTCATTCTCACCCTGGAGTACACACCCACCAGGAAAGTGAGGAAAGTGAGATGAGTCCGGCCCTGAGATAGCTGGATCCTGTCTTTATTTTAAATGTGCCTGTTTTGTTCACCATATCACTTTTTTGCATTTACTTTGATTTTTTAAAAAAACTCAGTAAAATATTATTTATCTTCATCTCTAAATTTTTTGGTGCCCCCTTAAAATTTGCAATGCAGGCAGGCGCCTCATTGGCCTCTCCCTAGTCCCAGCCCTGCCACGAGGCCATGGACAGAGTCAGGAACAAAATGAGAACTCACAGCCATAAGGCAGGTGCTGGTGACAAACAGCCAAGCCAAGCCAAACACAGATGGACACAGGCTGGGGAGAGTCGACAGAATGTGAGGTGATGGGGCGGCTTGTGGCCTAGAATAAGGAAGAGGGA
Organism: Meles meles; assembly: GCF_922984935.1. NCBI lineage: Eukaryota > Metazoa > Chordata > Mammalia > Carnivora > Mustelidae > Meles > Meles meles. Next base: position 92,672,738 of record NC_060070.1, read on the forward strand.
GTCTGGGGCAAGGGATAGTTTCAAATAGAGTGGGGAATGGGGAGAGGGTAGGGGTGAGCCGGATCAGCCCTTTTCACCCTACCTCTGTGCCAGGGACCTGAGGGAGAAAGACATAAGCCAGGGCTGAGGTGACAGGAGTGGCTGGGCCTGGCCAGAAAAACTCCGGGCGCAGGCTGGTGTGAGTTGAGGCCCCGCGGCTGTCCAGCAGAGGGCCTTGGCACCCAGCAACCGTCTCTGGTCAGGGAAGGGCTCCGAAGGGGCGTGGATGTGCTGGCAGGGGGCCCAGGCAGGGTGAATGCCAGATGGGCTTCTCTCCAGCCATAACAGTCCTGCCTATTGCCATCTAATGAGCAGGCCAGGCCTCCACAGGGGTGGGGAGAGGAAACAACCTTCCCCTGTCTGGCCTGGGACCCTCACCACTTCCCTCCAGTTTCTTTCCCCCTCCAGCCCCCTCTGTGCACAACTCCAGCCACTGGCCACCGGCCTGGCCAAGCTGGGCAGATCTGTCTGACCACGAAGTCCTGCCACCCCCACGGGCCCAAAGAGGGAAATGAAGGTGGGGAGAGAGACCGGGGCCAAGGAAGAGGGAGAGACTGGACAAACACAGGATGGGAATGGGGGTGGGGAGACCCAGACATGAAGCTGCCCTTGAGTCGTGGGGCAGTGCCTAAAAAAATACCACCCGTACCCCTCTTCCTGCCCTCTGTTTGGTTAAGGCTGGAGGGTGATAGTGTGTCATGTCTCTGTGGGAAGAGCCGGAAGGCTGAGAACACCCCTTGTGGAATAGCTTGAGGACAGTCCACTGATCCTAAGTAGAAAAACTGCCCCTCCCTTCAGGGCCCAGTCTGTTTCCTGGCAGGAGAGTATGACCCTGCCTTATCCTTGATGGCAGTAAGGCTAATTGGTTGGGTGTTTTTTTGGTGGGGGGGAGAGGAGGGAGTAGGAGAAGCAGACTCCCTGCTGAGCAGAGAGCCCAAGGAGGGACTTCATCCCAGGACCCTAGGATCATGACCTGACTGGAAGACAGACGCTTACAGACTGAGCCACCTCAGCGCCCCCTGCTAATTGCTAATTAGTGCCCGTGGCTTCTCCAGGGGACAGGTCTCGGGTAGTTGGGGTGAGGTGGGGTGTGGGCCCTGGGTTGGACTTTCTGTCTTCACACCCCACCAGCCATTGTGTTATCCTCCACCACTAAGGGCTGCTATGGGGGCACTGCAATGGGGGCCCTCCCCTCCCCCCAGCTTACGGCCAACCAAAAGGAGGGGAATCATTCCCTCTCCCTTGGAGGTGCAAGAAGGGCTGACCAGTCCTCAGCATGCCCACCCCCTCCCTCCTTAGCGGGGGTGGGGGGGGAGGATGTGGGACTCAGCAAGGCTTGGCCTCTTCCTCTGAGGACAGAGGATTCACTCAGGATGGAAGGCTACTGGGGGCTTTTTCTCTTACCATCTCCAGCTGTTTCTCAGCTCTTCCAAAGTTCTGGGTTTAGAAAGAGTGAATCTGGAGGGGCCTACAGACCTGTGCCTCTACCCCATCCACCACCCACCCCCAGACATGTACTCCCCTCCAAGTCCCAGTTGAGGTTGGTGTGGTGCTTGTGTGTGTGTGTGTGTGTGTGTGTGTGTGTGTGTTAGAGGTAGGAAAACTCATGACTCAGGTCACTGACTGTACTGATTGTGCAGAGAGGTCCCTTGGCGTGGGGGTTGGGAGAGCAGAGGGTAGGTGCGAATGGCAGAAGATGGCACTAAAGGGCGTGGGCGCTGGAAAGGGAAAAGGCGCGGTGGAGAAAGTAGCGGAGTATCTGGGAGGGGAGTCCGCCCTGCTTTGGGCAGAGGGTTGGCTGCAGGGACAGTAGGAGTTTCTGGACCCCCAGCGCGGAGCACACTAGGGATGATACCCCTCCAGCCCCGGGTGCCCCATAACGGGGCAGGGTTTGGTGTGGCACGGCCCTGAGGTCCTGTCTTCAAAAGTAAGGCGAGGTGTGGGCGCAGCGGCCCCGGGAAGGGGTTGGGGGGGGCTCGCATCCGGCGCCGCTGGGGGGGGGGCGTAGCTGGGGCGGGGCCGCGGCGGCGCGGGCGGGGCGTAGGGGAAGCGGCAGCTGCCGGTGGTGGGGGGGAGCGGGCAGCGGCGGCGGGCCGGGGCGGGCCCAGCGGAGGGCGGGTTTGAATGTGCTCCGGCGGGCGCGGGAAGCTGCAGAGAGGGCGCGCGGATCTCGGCGCGGTAGGACTCTTTGCTAGCAGGTGCTGCCCCGGTCGGGGGTCGGGGGTCGGGGGTCGGGGGTCGGGGGTCGGGGGTAGGAGACTGGGTGGGGGTCCGGGAACCGCCGGCGTGGAAGGCGCCTCTTCCCGCCGCCACGAGGACAGGGAGGACGGGCCTGGCAGCTGCGCTGCGCGCAGAGGGAACGCCGCGTCGGGGCCCCGCTTCCCCCGCGCGGAGCGTGCGGCGCCGCGCTGCACTTGGTGCGCCAGGGCCAGGGCGCGTGGGGACTCTGCGGAGATCGGGACCCGAGCGGGGCGTGGGCCACCTGGCTCCTGGGCCTGAAACCGGCTGTCGCCGAGCTGACCTCTGCAAGGGGCGGGCGAGTGAATGGGTAATCTCGATGAATCTTGCCGGTGCAGGAGAGGGGCCGCGCCGGTAACAGCACTGGATGGGAGGGAATGGAGATGCGGGCCGGCGTCTTGGAGGTGAAGGAGCTGTTCCTGGCCTCCCCTTCCTGGGCTTGTCCTCATTTACTCCCAGAGAGGACTCTTCCTTAACTCAGAACCCCTGCTTTCCTTCTTAGGGAGAGAGTAGTGGTGGGTGAAGGCCGGCCTCAGCCCTGCTCATCACGCTTCCTGGGGCGATCCCTTTGCCCATTCCTCTTGGGAACCTCCCGCTTGTCCTGCCTGTTGAGCTCTCCGTGCTGGGATGTGTGTGTTATGGGGAGTGGGGGGTGCCTTACACCTGAAGCTCTTGTCAGATTGGAGATGACCTCAGCCTCCCCACCCTGTTTTTTCCCTCATCTCCCAATATACAGGGCTAGCGGAGAAGCAGCCTTTATACCTACCTCCCCAACCCAGAAGGAGGCTAGAATAAGCTGCCCATTGAGTTGGAATTCCAGCGCACCCATTCACTAGCTCTGTGACCTTGGACAAGTGACTCAACCTCTCTGAATCTCAGCTTCCCCAATCTGTTCAATGGAGACAATTTAGTACTAGCTTATGTGTGGTCATTAGGGCAAGAGGGGAGCAGGTGGTGGCTGGCCCCACAGGCAACCCCAGGGAGTAGAGAATTTGATGCTACCGCAGAAGTGTGTCTAGAGCTGGGGTGCATGAGAGGTGCTGGGGGCCTCGGGGTGGGGAGGTGCTCAGTCCAGCGGTTACTTTCAGGTACTGCCATCCTGGCAGGCACGCTGGGGCATGGCTGGAGGGCCACCAGATGCTCTGAGCTGGTATCAAATCCCTGGTTGCTGCTGGGCAAAGGCAGGCAAGAACAAAATACCTGGACTGGCCTGCTGAATGTCAGGATGTGCGCAGAGGGGAGAGGCTCCCCTGGAGTTGCACAGTGCCCAGGATGGAGGTGGGGATGGCTGGGAGCAGAACATGGTAGGGTAGCAGGGGGAGAGGGCTGAAATGAATACTTTCTTCAGCCTAAGGCAGATTTTGCTAAGGAAGGGGAGATACTCTATTCTCTCCACCCCAGCTCCCATCTGGGTTGAAGCTATATCAGTTCTTTTACTTACTGCCAGGAATCTTGCCTGTGGGGGCGGGGGTGTGTGTGTGTGTGGATCATGGGGTGTGCTGAGGTGTGAAGCTGGGAGTTCCCTTCCGTGCTACCTAATAGAAAATCTGAGTCCTGAGCCTTCTCTGGCAACCCCCAAGGGTGAGCCATCTTGCCCCCAACCTTCTTAAAAACATAAAAACTGTTGTTGCCATTCTGTCTGCCCCCCCCCCCCCCACTAGAACTGCCTGACTAGCTTGCAGAGGTCCTCAGTCAATATTTGTTGAAAAGATGAATGGGGGCACGTGGGTGGCTCAGTCATTAAGGGTCATGATCCCTGGGTCCTGGGATGGAGCCCTGCATCCGGCTCCCTGCTGAGCGGGGAGCCTGCTTCTCCCTCTCCCACTCCCCCTGCTTGTGTTCCTTCTCTCACTGTGTCTCTCTCTGTCAAATAAATAAAATCTTAAAAAAAAAAAAAAAGATGAATGAAGAAGCCCTCTGCCAATTCGGGAGGTGTGTAGGTGTGCTTCTCCTGTCCCCACCCTGCAACACCCTACAACCCATGCATGGGCTGGGGGGCTGAGGTAGGCCTTTGGAGAGTCTGGAGTTCATTCAGGGAGGGCTTGAGAGGAATTATGGGGAGGGGAAGAAAAAAGCCCCCTGAGGATGTTGGGGGGTCCCCAGTGGTACGTGTCCCCATCTGCCTGTCTTCAGGCTGGGACCTGAAGCACGTGTCCACATCTGCCTGTCTTCAGGCTGGGACCTGGAGCACGAGCTGTACCTGCGATTGCCCCACCCCCTCAGCTCCCCTGCTGAGGCTGCTGGGTCTCTTATCTCTCAGGCTTGCTACAGGAGCAGTTTTTATCTCCTGGTTGTGTGTGCGTAAGAGACTTCTCAGAATGAGGCCGATCCCTCCCACAGCAAGGCCTGCGGGGTTCTCTCCCCATCCGCCCTCTGCCACTTTATTCATTCTGGACCCTTACCCAGGGGGAGCCCATGGACAAGGCCTGCTGCCGGAACCTGAGCTAGGACTACCTCCCAAGGACTGCCCAGGCCCCCTCTGTTCTGAGCCTTCTGCTGGCAAGTCTGGGCATCCGGTGAGTGCTGGCCCAGACCCAGGCCCAGGCCCAGGTGTTTGGGGAAGCAGGCCTCACCCCCAAACAGCAGACCTGGCTCCAGAGCTAGGCCCGCACGTGGGGGATGCGCCAGCACACGCCTGCCTGGCTTGCTGTGCTACCCAAAGGGAACGCTGTCTCATCTGGTGCCAGGGTGCCTCCCCTACACGAGTGGGAAGCAGAAGGGGGGATACTGAGGGGGGAGGCTAGGAACTTTAGGTCAGGCCTGTGCCCCTGCTCCTCCCGTCTTCCCTTCAAGTTTGCTCTCAGAAAGGGGAAGAGGACAGGGGCCTGGGAGTGAGTCAGAGAGGAACCAAGGGGGGGATGGGGTGACCCTGGGGCCAGGACTGGGGACCGGGGGAGGGGCAGGCTTAGTTGTGGGAAGGGCTGTGTCCACACATGGTAGTGAAGTGTTTTCCTAGAAATCTGGCCAGGAACTAGGAAACCCTTGGGCAGTGACAAGAAAGGAAGGTTAAAGTGCCCTCTGCAGAGAGGCTGGAGTCTGGGGTCCCTCCAGGAGGGCACAGGAACCCCAGAGCCCAGTCTTGCCATGATTGCAGGGGCCCCCCCAGAAGGTGTGACGGTCAGACTTGCAGAGAAGGGGCTGGGGAGAGGCATCTCTGGCTTCAGTCCTCTTTCCCTACAGGCTCGAGGTTCTGCTGCTGCTGCTGCAGCAGCTGCTGCGGTGAATGTTTGTTTTGTGCCCTCCCTCCTCCCCTCGCCCTCTTTGCTCTGACTCCTGTTTCCCTCCTCCTGTCCCTCCTTCCCTTCCATTATCATTGCAGTCCCTGACCCTTCTCATCCTCTTCCCTTCCTTCTTTGCCAGGCCTTCCCTCCCTCTCGCTCATACTTCCTCCTCCTCCTCCTCTCCTGCTCGCCACGCTCCTGTTTCCCAGCTTACAAACTGCTTGGGCTGCTGGATAAAAATAGCGGTGGCCAGGCTGGGAGCCAGGTAGAGCCTGAGCAGGCAGGGGGCCCCACAGCTCTGGCCACAGGGGTCAGACTGAATAGTCCTGAGGGGCCAGGCAGGGAGGGCGCCCTTCTGGACTCTTCAGCTCACCTGCTCTGCCCCCTGCCCGCTGCTGCCTACCCCACGAGAGTCTAAAGAGGTCTATGGGGAAACGGGGCCAAGACGTGGCCTCACACTGCTTCTGCCCCCAGCAAGCGCCAGAAGGAGGGAGCTCTCAGCCAGGCAAAACTGAGAACGCTGTCACCATGACAACCAGTCACGAGCCTCAGGACAGGTAAGGGGACCTGGGCTGGGCATCCAGGGGAGCTGACATGGGTCTCCAAGGGGGGCTGGGTGCTGCGTCCTTTGGAATTTGGGATTTCCACTGTTGACTGGCCTTCCGGCAAAGCAGTGTGAGTCAGGTCTGCCTGAGGGGCGGGGGCCATGTGTGCCTTCTCTGGGGTGCCTTTGAGGAGGGCTGGGATGGGTGGGCGGCACAGCCCCTCCCTGGCCTCTCAGTGTTTCCACTGTTGCTCTCCAGCCCGCTAGCAGCTTCCAGCTCTCCTCCCATCACTCTGGGGAAATATTTGGCGGCACCCCTCGTTCCAGAGCACATCTGGCAGAACTGCCCTCTTCCTCCGGCCTGGCGTTGAGCCTCTGCCTCAGATGACCCTGGCCTGCCCTGGTCCTTGAACTGACCTTGCCCTCACTCCCCACCTCTGGAAACTATAAGCTCCTTTAAGTTAGACCCACCACTATGATCATGCGTATGTGTTTGCTGGGGGGAGGAGGCTGTAGCTTGGTTGAAGCTCTCCAAGGAATCTGGGAACCAAGATAGTTGATGAAGTTCTGCCTGCCTCCGGTCCCAAACTCCTTCAGCCCAGGCCCCCCAACCACATCCTCTCACCCCTGCCCGTCCTATCTTCCTCCTGTGCCAAAAAGGCCACCAAACCAGGCCACCTCTGGCTGTGGGACCTCGGGCACGTAGTTTAATCTCTCCTGTGACTATTTCCCACCTGTAAAATCGAGGTGGGGTTTATTTGGATGGGAGGGAATTTAAGGAGACCTAGTAAGGACAGGCCCGGGTTGGGTGGCTCCCTGTCTCTTCCGTTCCCAGGCTGCCTGTCCTGTCAGAGCCTCACCATCGGTAGCAGTTCTGGAACCCCTCTCTCATCTCCATGCACCTTGGTGCTCTTCTCCAGCCCTGCTCTGACCATCTGTTCTGGGCAGCCTTGGCCAGGAGCTTCTCCCTTCATTCTGGGCCTCTGAATCAAGCCCTCAGCCGTGTTCTTCAGGGTCGCGGGTAGATGAGGCACAGGGGCAGTGGGGGGCACTGTATTGGAATGGCTCAGAAGGCCGCACTCAGCCAGGCCTTTCCCGTGTGAGGCCAGCCCCTGCACTCCAGCCAGATCTTTCTTCCCTGCCCTCAGCTTTGTTCCTGCCACTGGGGGAAGAAAGCAGGCATTCGCTGTGGGGAGGATATGGCAGACACATCTGGAGACTACATTGGGAAGGTCTGGGGCTGCCTGCGGGAGGCTGGCCCATCCCACACAGGCCCTGAGGTGTAGGGCTTGGGGGCAATGCCCCGGAAAAAGCTGGGGGGGCACTTACGTACTCTTGGCAGCCCACATGATGTCCAGTTGTCCCATATTGCCTGGCCTCCCCTGTGTGGTGTGACCTACAAAGCTAGTTTTGTCTGGACTGGGGAAAAACAGCTCCCTCACTTCCCAGCCACCCCAAGTTACCCCGCCCTCCTGTCCCACTAGGTCCGGAGTGGTCTGGGAGTTTCTTGACCTCAAACTCCTCTTTGGGGAGCCACACAGTCCCTGCCCAGACGGCATAATCACTTCCAGCCTGCCTGGTGGGGGTGGAAGACACTTGGCTGTTTCCTCGCTCACCCGCCCACCCCCAGCCTTCAGCAGGATTTCCAAAACCACCTCCGGATGTGTGGGTCACACTGGTTCCCAAGCCTGCAGGGTCCCCCGAGTCTTCGGGGCTGAGAACCAAGGTCCCGTTGGCCATGCTTTCAGCCTTGTGTCCCTCCCTGGCCCTCCTCCTCCTGTGGACTTGCCTGCCCTTTTCCCTATCCCAGGACGCTTTTCCTTCCACATAAACCCATAGGAAGGCTCAGGCACATGGACATAAACATGGTTGCCTATATCCTGGGACAGCAGGAGACCCCAAAGGTTGGGGAGGGAAGGAGATTTTAGGTTTGATCTGGGAAGGAGGGTGGGATGGTGGGTCACTTGGCCCCCTTTTCCTCTCCCATCCTCAGGTACAAAGCTGTCTGGCTTATCTTCTTCATGCTGGGTCTGGGGACGCTGCTCCCGTGGAATTTTTTCATGACAGCCACTAGGGTGAGTTTGGGGGGATGGGGTTCCAGAGGCCACGTAGGGCCTGGCTGCTGTGTACTTGGGAGCGCCAGGAGAGAAGCCTCAAGACTTTTGTCTTGCAACCCCCACAGTATTTCACAAACCGCCTGGACGAGTCCCAGAACATGTCCTCAGTCACTGCCGAGCTGAGCAAGGACACCCAGCCCTCAGCCACCCCCACAGTGCTCTCCTCAGAGCGGAACTCGCTCAGTGCCATCTTCAACAATGTTATGACGTTATGCGCCATGTTGCCCCTGCTGTTCTTCACCTGCCTTAACTCTTTCCTCCATCAGAGGTGAGCACCCGGGCCCCTGGCCTGACCCCTCGCTACCTCTCACTCTCCCTGGGCCGAGCCCCCGGCCTCACTGCCCCGGCCTCTGGGCAGGATCCCCCAGTCTGTTCGGATCCTGGGCAGCCTTGTAGCCATCCTGTTGGTGTTCCTGATCACCGCCGTCCTGGTGAAGGTGCAGCTGGATGCCGTGCCCTTCTTCATCATCACCATGGTCAAGATCATTCTCATCAACTGTAAGCAGGGCTGGGAGGGAGCAGAGATCTTCCCACATCCCCCCACCCATCCTTCAGACCCACTACCACAGTCAGCTAGGAACAGAGCCCCTTCCTCCCCCTGGAGGGGATGGATGCCATTGGGCGATCAGGGCTCCAGAGACCCGAGCAGGTGCGGCCCAGGGCTGGGGGGTGGGACAGAGAGGGCCATTTGGTGTCACAACTCCCCTGGAACCTGTGTTCCCATGGGCCCCTGCCCCCCCAATACCAGCAGCAGCAAGTCCCAGTCTGCTCCCTCTCCCCTGCTGATGCCCGCCTTATGCCTCCAGCGTTCGGCGCCATCCTGCAAGGCAGCCTGTTTGGTCTGGCTGGCCTCCTGCCCGCCAGCTACACTGCCCCCATCATGAGTGGTCAGGGCCTGGCAGGCTTCTTCGCTTCGGTGGCCATGATCTGTGCCATTGCCAGTAAGTGTTGCCGCCTGTCTGTCTGTCTGTCTGCCTGCCTGCCTGTGGGTCTGGCCATGGGGGTGGGGGGGGGAGCGGGGACAATCTCTGCTCTCTCACATGCTCCCCGCAGGTGGCTCAGAGCTGTCAGAAAGTGCCTTCGGCTACTTCATCACTGCCTGCGGGGTTATTGTTCTGGCCATCTTCTGTTACCTGGCCCTTCCCCGACTGGTGAGCAGGTGGAGAAAGTCTGGGGGTGGAGGTGGGGTGGGGTCCAGGGCTCCCAGCCAGTGGTGTTCTGGAACCCAAACCTGGCGTGGGGGGGGGGGGCGGAATTCTGGATCTCCACCTCTGAGTCCACTTCCCCTATGCCCCTCACTTGGCAGGAATTCTATCGGTACTACCAGCAGTTCAAGCTCGAAGGGCCTGGGGAGCAGGAGACCAAGTTGGACCTCATTAGTAAAGGTCAGAATAGCCTGCAGAAGCTGGGGTGGAGGGCGGCCTGCCCAGCACGGGGCAGCCTGGCAGAGGGCAAGAAGGAGTGTGCCATAGCGGTGATAAGCCAGAAGCTAGAGCGAACTGGGGTAGGGATGACGGGAGCAATAGGAAATAAAGGCTAGGAAAGGTGAAATGGGTGAAGAGGCTGGATGCCCTTAACTGTCTGAGGATAATGGGAAAGCAATTTCAGATTCTTGGAATAGGACCTGAGGCTCCTGGGGGAGGTCAGGACCCCTGGGATTTGTGTGCTATGGGATTTACAGGTCTGGGAGGTCTGGGCTAGGTATTAGGGTGTGACTCTGCCCCAGGGAAGGGGTGTCCACCCCGAGCTAACCCCAGCCCTTTGGGGGAATGTTTGTGTCCTCTCTTGTTATTTGTCCTCCCTGCAACTTGATGTTCCCACAACTTGGGACTCCCCCCCCCCCCGACCCCCAGGAGAGGAACCAGTAGCAAACAAAGAAGAGTCCAGAGTTCCAGCCCCCAGCTCTCAGCCCACCAACCAAGGCCACTCTATCCGAGCCATCCTCAGAAATGTATGTGGGGCATGGGTGTTCTGCCCTCTGCCCCTTACCCTCTTTTTCTCCTACTTTTGCCTCTCCTGACCCATGCACTGTCCATCCTCTCCCTTTTCCTCCCTGAGACTGGCCACTCCCTGGATTCTCGTCTCTCTCTCTCTCTCTCTCTCTCTCTCTCTCTCTGTGTGTGTGTGTGTGTGTGTGTGTGTGTGTGTGTGTCGGGGGCTGGGGATTCTGGGTTCTTTGTTGCACAGCTGCCATGAAGACACGGGCCTGGGTCCCTTCCCTCCAGATCTTAGTCCTGGCTCTCTCCGTCTGCTTCAACTTCATGGTCACCATCGGGGTATTTCCCGCCGTGACCGCTGAGGTCCAGTCCAGCATCGCGGGCACCAGTGCCTGGGGTGAGGACACCGTGGGCTCCCAGGATGGGGGCAGACTGGGGCTAGAGCAGGTTTGGGAGTGGGCTTCTGTCTTCTGGGCTAAACTCTCCTGGTCCATTTGCCCTTCCCTGGGCTGGAAGCATGTCCTCCATTTCTACAGCTGGGGAAACTGAGTCCCAGTGAGGGTCAGGGTTGCTGAATCCGTTTCTCTGGACCTCATAACCACCCCTGACTCTACTCTATTCTTTTTCCAGGACACTACTTCATTCCTGTGTCTTGCTTCTTGACTTTCAATGTCTTTGACTGGTTGGGCCGGAGCCTCACAGCTGTATTTACGTGGGTAAGTGGGAGAAAGAGATGCCCAGCCCATGTGCAAGGCTAGAGTTCAGCCAGAGACCCAGAAAGGGAACCAAGAAAGTATGGTGGTAATGGAACCATGCTTTAAAAAAAAAAAAAAGAAAGAAAGAAAGAAAGAAAGAAAGAAAGAAAGAAAGAAAGAAACCAAACCAAGACATAATATATGTATAGCAAGTTCTGCTAGTCTTCGGTGTACCAGTTACTGAACCCCCCCTCCCAACACCTGTATGTAATCACCAGGCAAGGCCCAGATACAGAACATTTCCAGCCCTCGAGATGGCTCAGCCATGCCCCCTCACAATCAGTACGCTCTCAGGGTAACCAGATCCATTCAGATCCCGAGGGGCCCTGTGTGGAGTGCTGGGGGCCAGCCCGGGCTCAGGCACCCCCTGCTCCCCCGTAGCCTGGGAAGGACAGCCACTGGCTGCCAAGTCTGGTGCTGGCCCGGATGTTGTTTGTGCCCCTGCTGCTGCTGTGCAATGTCCAACCCCGCCACCACCTGGCTGTGGTCTTTGAGCACGACGCCTGGTTCATCATCTTCATGGCCGCCTTCGCCTTCTCCAACGGCTACCTCGCCAGTCTCTGCATGTGCTTCGGGCCCAAGTGAGTGGGGACCCTGGTGGCATTAGGCAGGGCCTAGAGCTCCAGGCTGGCCACTCCAAGGAGGGAGAGAGGGCACCGGGAGACTCCCGGATCCTGGATGGGCATGTAGGTGAAGGGGTCGTGGTGGAGGGCAGGGCACCCAGGGTACCCAGGGGAGATGTGGGAAGGTGGGAGACAGCCCCCATTACACATTCCCCCAAGAGAGAGAAGGCAGATTGGAGGTGGAAAAGTAGGACAATTGTCGGCAGAATTCTGTGCTCAGGCAAGTCTCCCCATCACAGATGCTCTGGGGGGCAGGCGAGGCCGGGGAGCTGGGGGGTTCCTGGGGCCATTCTAAGGAAGCCTTGCCCTCCCACCTTCAGGAAAGTGAAGCCGGCTGAGGCAGAGACAGCTGGAGCCATCATGGCCTTCTTTCTGTCTCTGGGCCTTGCACTGGGGGCTGTCTCCTCCTTCCTGTGGCGGTCTATTGTGTGACCATGGATGGACAGAAGGACTGCACTGACCACCTGCTCCCTCGGCCTTTCTTCCCCTTGACGGATGGGCAGGGGAGGTCTGGAGGTTTTCTCTTTATACCAGCTTCTGCTTTCTCACGGCCTGTTCTGGGCCTGGGTGTCCAGGCCCCGAGGAGGGAGCCTCTACGGATGGACAGTGGGGACATTGTGAGCCTGAGGGTCAGAATCAAGGGAGGGCACGCAGGCTCTGCATCTGCTTAAGTCGCCTTCAGCCACCCTCCCCCCCTCCATCACCACGCTTGGCTCTGACTGATGCCTGCTTGAGCAGGGCAGCAGAGATTGCTAGGCTCAGAGAGAGAGAGTATATGTGTGTGTCTATCTGTTCATCTGCCTATATACCAGCAGTGGCTAGGGGCCAGAACTGTCTGTTTAAGGTCCCATTGGATAATCTTTCCATATTCTCCCCATGTGCCTCCTCCCCCGCCATTTCCATGCCCCTCCCCTGCTCCCCCTGCCTTGTTCCTACCAGTCATGCACCCTGTACAGTTGCCATTTTACTGCCTTTTTTTATATTCAACAGAAACCAGGTGCCTTCAGAGGCTCTCTGATAAAATAAACCTTTTTTTTTTTTTCTCCTTCCTCCACGGCTCCCTGTGTCCTCCAGCCGCAGCTCCATGCCCTAGAGAGGGCAGCGGGATGGCAGTGTGAATCTGGGGGATGAGCATGACCCAGCTGAGCCCTGGCCAGCACTGGGCCTGTGTCCAATGGTGGGGGTGGGTGGCAGTTAGTCCTCTTAGCCTCAGAGGGGCTGCAGTGCCCCCTCCTGGGGCCACAGAGGAGGGACAGGCCTGGAGCCAGGACACCCAGACTGCTGGCGGAGACTGAAAAAGGCCGTTTTCTCTTTGCTGCTCAATTCCTTCTTTCACAGGACTGGGCTTAGAGACAGTGCCCCATCTTTCTTTGGTCTTCACTGCCACCCTCACCTGTCCTCACCCCTCAGTCACAGGAATAAACCTGCGCACCTGGTCCACTCCCCGCCCCCCACAAAAGTCCCCTCCCCTGGCTGCACTCCCACACCTCCAGGCAAGAAGAGGCAGCAGCTGCCCGCCCCCCACTACCCGTCTCCAATCTGGCACTCTGCCCTGACATCTGGGGGACACGGGTCTGTGTGTCCTTGCTTGGAAACCACCCCCCATGATCTTCTCCAACTCGGTGGGATGGTGTGGGACTGCAAGTGGCTTCATGGAGGGAGCCATACCGCTGGATCTCCCTTCGTGGAAATGACTGTTCTTGACCGGAAGTGGGACCAGAGTTCTGGTCAATGTGGGGAGACAGACACACACACACACAAACACACTGACCATGGCTACAGCCCAGGAGGCTCACTAGTCCCTGACCCGCAGATAGCTACAAATTGGCATCTCTGTCAGGGCTTTTGTTTCTCAGTTTAATTTAATTTAAGGCTTCTGGCCTCATTAAGGCTCTTAGAACATTTTTAGGGCTGTTTGATGAGCTCAGAAGTTCTCAGGGGGTAGGGAAGCATATCATTATAAACAGAGGACTGGAGTCTGTGAACTCCAGGGGTACACATCGAACCAAGCTATATATATCCAAGGCTGGCAGAAAACAAGGTACTCCTTTCCTAGTAGATTCACAGGCAGGGGTACCCTGAGCATGCCCCAGTCTTTGCTGTGCCCTTTCGCCCTGGGGCTAAAATAAACCTGTGCTTTTAGTCTTCTCTCCCTCAGCCCCTCTTGACCTTCCCATGGTACCCCAACCTGAGAGTCCTATTGGACTCCTTCCTTGGCACCAGCAGCCCCCAGGGGCACTGTGTTTCTTTCCTGGGTTCCCTCCAGCACCTTCTGCCTGCTCTTCCAGAAGGACTCCGGCCCAGGTGTCCTTCCGTCCATCCCACCCATGGCTACAGAATAATCCAGAGCTGAACTAAGTGTTCCACTGGTCTCCCTCCAGAGTATGCTGAGCATTTCCTGACATCCCAACACTGCCAGCAGGGACAGCCAGTTTACGCAATTCCTTTCCCTTCTGTGCTGCGGAGCTCTTATAACTTGGTGACCTAACTTTTATCCTGCCCTTGACCATACTCGGGCTACCAGAAAGAGCTTCTGTTTTTCGAGATAGGGTCTACATTCTATTCGTGTTTTCACCCTTTGGGCTACAAGTGCTTTAACTGGCTCCCAGATGCACTCACAAAATTGTCCCTCCCTGCAGTCTTAACAGGCCTCAAGCCAGCTGGGTGGTGGCGCTCCTTTCCGCTGTCTGTGCTCAAGGGATAGAGATGGGTGTTAAGTAGGTTTCTCTCGACCCCAGCAATGGTTTGAAGGAGGGAAAAACAGATCACGTCACTTTCTCCTTTCCATACGCAAATGGATGTGGAGGAAAATTACTAGAGTTTTTTTCCAAAAACGTTTTCTAATGTAAATGCCCCAAATATGCAATCTCACACTCGGTTTCTGTTCTGACCTCAAGTCTTCATCTGAAGCCAGGAGAGGTGGGGGCGAGGAACTGGAGCTCCCAGGTCTCCTGCCTGCCCAAGCACAGTGATGGCTCCTGACCACAGTAGGTGCTCTGAAGGCAACCCTGCATGGTAGAAGGTAGGCCTCCATCTGCCCCCTAGCACTGGCTCCAGTAAGGTGGGGAAGGACTGAGTGTGAGAATCAGCTGGGTATCTCTGGCTCTGCCAGACCGTGCTGGTCATCACCTTCCTTCCACGTGATATTTTTTTTAAGATTTTATTTTATTTTTTAAAGATTTTATTTATTTGACAGAGAGAGATCACAAGTAGGCAGAGAGGCAGGCAGAGAGGAAAGGAAGCAGGCTCCCCAGTGAGCAGAGAGCCTGATGCAGGGCTCAATCCCAGGATCCCGGAATCATGACCTGAGCTGAAGGCAGAGGCTTTAACCCACTGAGCCACCCAGGCGCCCCTAAGATTTTATTTGACAGAGGTTACAAGTAGGCAGAGAGGCAGGCAGAGAGGAAAGGAAGCAGGCTCCCCAGTGAGCAGAGAGCCTGATGCGGGGCTCAATCCCAGGACCCTGAGATCATGACCTGAGCCAAAGGCAGAGGCTTAATCCACTGAGCCACCCAGGTGCCCCCCATGTGACATTTCTGCCTGAAGCATCAGGCTGTGTATTTAGCAGCTGGTCTCCCTGGGGTGGTGGCCACATCAATGTGGACACTTCCTTGTGTTTGATCTTATTACATGGTGACGTGTTGGGGCTCTAAGCTTTCCAAGAGCCCCAGGAAAATCACCAGTCAACCTTAAAAAATAGAAGTCAAGGGGCGCCTGGGTGGCTCAGTGGATTAAGCCGCTGCCTTTGGCTCGGGTCATGATCTCAGGGTCCTGGGATCGAGCCCCGCATCGGGCTCTCTGCTCCACAGGGAGCCTGCTTCCTCCTCTCTCTCTGCCTGCCTCTCTGCCTACTTGTGATCTCTCTGTCAAATAAATAAATAAAATCTTTAAAAAAAAAAAAAAAAAAAAAAAAAATAGAAGTCAAGCCTCTGGGATAGCCAAGGAGCTAGATTGAGTATGAATCTATTCTTTGAGGTGAATATAAAAGGAGCAGGGTGAGGGCAGTATAATGGGGGAGGGGGGTCGCTGAGGGGGAAATTCCAGTTATGGGGAAAACAAGTACTCAGAGTGTCGAACCATGATAGTGATTCAAAATGGATATCAGTAAGAAATGCAGAATCACTTCAAAGAGCTAGCCATGCTTTCTGGCCAGCAGGCTCTGCCTGAAACCCGAGTCTTGACACACAGGAAGAGTGGCAGACTGAGAGACGCCAGCCAGCCAGTAGATCTAGCAGTGAGGCCCATCTGGTTTCTAGAGCAAGTTGGCAGTGAGTGTGGAGATGGGCACCTCCCAGGAACAGAGCCCTCGTTCCCCCTCCTGAAGCCATCAATGGCAGTGCCCTAGCGGGGCTCCTAGCTCTGGCACAGGTCCCCTCCAAGAGAGGAGGTGCTCACTGAGAGCCTTCTATCACCTTGGCAGGCCCAGTGCTCCCTGTCAGTGAGCCAGTTGGCATTCTGGCCCCAGGCTACAGGGCAACTCCTACATGAGTCAGCAGGCCCCGCAAAGTGGGGGTCTTCTCCCCGGCCTGTCTTTGGGCTTGATTCCAATTCAGAGCCTAGGATTCCATCTTGGGCCTGCCAAATACCACGCAACCTCTGGGCCCAGACCTTGTTCTTCAAAGGGGGTGACCTATATGTACAAACTTGCTAAGGTGATTTAAGGAGTCTGTGGGTGAACCTGGATGCGAGAAATGATTACCCTACAGACACGTGGCACCATTAGGATGAGCTGTGGCCTGGTGCGCTCCCCGTCCCACACCTAAGCCGCTCGCTGCTCCTCTCCCCAGCTTCAATCCCGGAGCCTTCAAGAACCAGACCTCACCTCCCCCCACACCGGCCATTTCCAGTGCCAATCACCCCACCGGTCCCAGACTGGCGACTGACAGCCGAGAACCGAGGACCGGGGCGGGGCGGGGTGGGGCGACGCGGGCCGGGGGACGCCGGGAGCAGGAGTCCGCTCAGCGCCGCCCCACGGCGCCGGGTGTGGTGACGTCACCCGTCCCGAGTGCTGCGCCGCCGCGCGGCCATTCGCACCTGACCACTGGCGAGTGGGAGACCGGTTTGGGTGTCTTGAGGCCGGCTCCGCTGCCTCTTATCTCGGAGCCGCTCATCTGGAAAGCGAGGCTAGTAGGCACAGTCGCGCCGCCTTTCTCGGGGCTGTGAAATTCCGGACCCGGGCAGTGGCTAGCAACTCTTGCTTGCACCCACCACCCTGCTTCCGTCTTACGTATCTCGCGGCCTCCGGTCTCCCAGGAACCCTATGCCGTGCTGACCGTTGCTATGCCCTTTGTACTCCACAAAACTGAAGCTGGAATGCTTAAAGGGTGGGAAAATATTTTGTAAACCGCAAAGCATTGGGTAAATACAAGTCTCTGCCTGTCTCTACCTATCAGATAAGCAGAGAGACAGACTCGGAGAGATGGGAAGAACTCTCAGACAGTGAAGGGGATGGATATACAATGCCTCTCGTGATAGTACGGCCCCATAACTCAAGCCCGGTATACCTTCCTCCCTAGCCTTCAAAACATTCCAGAGAGTTCTCTTTCCACATACCGAAGGATCCCAAGCCTCCTAGGATCTGGAGCTCCCGTGTAATCCACCCTGGGTGAAAGCAGCAAGGTCCTTCCTGATGTCTAACCTTAGTCCCTCCTGTTTGTGAGTTCCTAAGCACTCAGTAGCACTACGGCAGCCCTGACAGTGGCTTATCTGGGCACAGGTGGGCCAAGCAGGCACCGGGCCCAGAAATCCAGTCAGGTGAGAACTGTACATTGGCCAGTGACTTGTGCCTGGGGCGGATCAGGTGGCAGGCAGAGTAGTTAAGTAGGTCAGGGTTGTTTGTGGTAGAACCCTCCTCCCCCCACACCTTCCCCTGACTGTAATTTACTCTGCGCTGAACTGATTTGGGGTTAAGTTTTACCTTAGTCAAAGGGACCTGGAAACACTGAACAATACCCAAGACAAAAAGGGACACCTGGTGTACATCATGGGAGGAGGACAACAGACAATTTAGACCTGACCGGACAGTGACAGGCAGGACTCATTTACACCCCACTTTAGGTCACTGATACTATTCCCTCAGAGGGTCAAGACACACTCATATGTGTATTAATAGAGTAGGTACCAAAGATATCCTAGTTATAATTTCAAAATGGCTTAGGTCATAACTCTGGCCTTTTCACTACCCTTGCTTGGGAAAGGCTGTTCTTGCCCATGACTTCAGCCATCAGTCTATGTCTCCTGGACATTCTTTCTCTGGTACCCCATAACATACTTAAAACTGACTCTTGGCCCCCTCCAACACAGAGTGGTCCTCCTCCCCTGCCTTCAGCCCTCATATTCCATCATTCTACCACAGAAAAGATGAACACCATGCCTTTTCCCCACCCCTGGGTGATCTCCCCACTTTTAGCCTCTGCCTTCTCCAAGCTATGTCCCCTGGAGTCTCCAAGTGTTTTTGTTTGTTTTGAGCAACACAATTAACTGGCTTGGCTTAATAGATTTAACATATTTAGACTTTTATCCAATAACTAAATAATACTGTTCTCAACCATGGATGGAAACTTTACTTACCACGCCCTAGTTTACAAAAAAGTCTCAAATACAAAAGAGCCAGTATTATATACACTGCATTGTATGTCTATAACATAATTAAAAGGTAATATAAAAATAATTGGAAATGGGGACGCCCGCGTGGCTCATGTGGTTAGGCAAATGTCTTCTGCTTGGGTCATGATCCTGGAGTCCAGGGATCAAGTCCCACATCAGGCTTTCTGATCAGTGGGGAGTCTGTTTCTCCCTCTGACCCATCCTCATCATGCTCTCTCTCTCTCTCTCTCAAATAAAATCTTAAAAAAAAAAATGGAACTGTTGAACTTTTTTTTTAAGATTTTATTTATTTATTTGATAGAGAGAGATCACAAGTAGGCAGAGAGGCAGACAGAGAGAGAGGAAGGGAAGCAGGTTCCCTGATGAGCAGAGAGCCCAATGTGGGGCTCGATCCCAGGACCCTGGGATCATGACCCGAGCCGAAGGCAGAGGCTTTAACCCACTGAGACACCCAGGCACCCCGGAACTGTTGAACTTTTTAAAGATTTTATTTATTTCAGAGAGAGAGTGAGAGCATACGCGAAAGCACAAATGGGACTAAGGGCAGAGTGAGAAGCAGACTCCCCACTGAGCAGAGAGCCCGATATGGGGCTCGATCCCTGGACTCCAGAGATCATGCCCTGAGCCAAAGACAGATACTTAAACCAACTGAGCCACTCAGGCACCCCTGTTGAACACCTCTAAACTGATGAACAAAGACACCATAAGATAAATCAGAAAACCCTTAAAACTAAATTATAATAAAAATACTATAGGGACACTTCGGTGGCTCAGTTGATTAAGAAGCATCTGCCTTTGGCTCAGGTCATGATCCAGGGACCCTGGGATTCAGCCCTGCATTGGGCTCCCTGCTCAGTGGGGAGACTGCTCGCTTCTCCCTCTCCCTCAGCCTGTTGCTCCCCCTGCTTGTGCTCTTTCTCAAATAAATAAATAAGTAAAATCTTTCAAAAAAAAAAAATACTGTATATTGAAACATGGGATATAGCTAAAATCATACTTGAAGAGAAATCTGTAGCCTTAAATCTTTATGTCAGAAAATGGGAAAGGCTGAAATTTAATGTGCTAGGTATTAAAGCTAAGAAAATGGAAAAAGAAAGAAAATAGAAATAATAAAAATTTGAACAGAAATTTAAATACACACACACAAGAAATTTAAATACATGAACATCAATATAAATAAAACAGACAAATCTCTAGTGAAACTGATCATGAAAAAGAGGAATAAGACACGAAAAACAATTTTAGGGATGAAAATGAAGAGATACTTTAGATGGAATAGAGTTTGAAAAGATAGTCAAAGAGAAGAATATGTCATAATAAAACTTTCAAGAAACAGCCGGAAATATTAGTAAACAAAATTGACAAGGAGAGGTAGAAAACCTGAATATTCCTATATCATTAAAAAAAAAAAAAAAGAGGGGCACCCAGCTGGCTCAATCGGTGGAGCATGCAACTCTTGATCTTGGGGTTGTGAGTTCAAGCCCCATATCGGTGTAGAGATTACTCTAAAATAAAATCTTTAAAGTAATAATAATTTTTAAAAATCTTTTTAAAAAGAATTGAGTCCTTAGTTAAAATGTTTCCATATAGAAAACATTAAACTCAGGCAATTGTATAGGCAGGTTCAAAAAATTTTAAATAAATAGATCAAGGGGTGCCTGGATTGCTCAGTTGGTTTAGCATCTGTCTTCCACTCAGGATCAGGATCCCAGGGTTCTGGGATCTAGCCTTGCATCTGTCTGTATGTCTCTCAGGCTACCTGATCAGTGAGGAGTCTGTTTCTCCCCCTCCCACTCCTCCTGCACACACACTCTCTCTCTCTCTCTCTCTCTCAAATAAATAAATAAAATCTTTTACAAATAAATAAATACATAAATAGGTGGAATCTGTTTAATATTACTAAGTCTGGGGGCGCCTGGGTGGCTCAGGGTTAAAGCCTCTGCCTTCAGCTCAGGTCATGATCCTGGGGTCCTGGGATCGAGCCCCACATCAGGCTCTCTGCTCAGCAGAGTGCCTGCTTCCCTTCCTCTCTCTCTGCCTGCCTCTCTGCCTACTTGTGATCTCTCTGTCGCACAAATAAATAAATAAAATCTTTTAAAAAAATTACTAAGTCTGTTAATTAATTAAACGTATAAATAAAGGGAAATTTTGAAAAACAATAGTCTCAGTAGATGCAGAAAAGTAATTTTGATATTCAGATTAAAATTTATAACAAGGTAGGGGATAAAGGAAATATTGTGCTTAATGATGAACTATTTTTTAAAGATTTTATCTATTTATTTGACAGAGATCACAAGTAGGCAGAGAGGCAGGGAGAGAGAGAGGAGGAAGCAGGCTTTCTGCTGAGCAGAGAGCCCAAAGCGGGGCTCAATCCCAAGACCCTGGGATCATGACTGAGCTGAAGGCAGAGGCTTAACCCACTGAGCCACCCAGGCGCCCCTCAATGATGAATTATTAAAAGCATTCCTTTTCTGATCAGAAATGAGATAGGGATCCCCAGAATCACTGTTTCCACTCACCATTGTGTCTTGCAGGTTCTAAATAGTGCAGTATAACAAGAAATAAGAGATACAAGGATTAGAAAGTGAGAAACCAAACTGTCATTGTCTTCAGATGATAGATAGGGTTGTACCTAAAAAAAAAAACAAAAAAAAAACAAACTAAGAACTAGTAAGGTAGTTTACCAAGCTGTGGGACTAATAAATAAAATCGATTGTTTTCCAAATTCTTCAGGAAACGTAAAATGAAGGAAAATGGCTATTGCCATTGCATCAAAAACAAAAACAAGAAGCACGGTATGGTACTAACAATGAAGTGAGTGAGAGTTGTTGAAAGAAACTTTTCATGTCCCAACCGAATGTGGAAACTGAGGCAGAGATGGAGCCTAGGCTGGCCAACCAGACTGCCTCAACTGCCCAGCATCTCTGAACATCAAGTCCGTTGGCATGTGAGGATGTCAGTGTATCGTATTCCCCCATGGAGTTTGGAGATAATAAATAAGCCTCGTAGAATCCGGACAGGGCCCATCTGGCAGCTGCTGAGCTTGGGAAGGGTGCCTGTTCCCGGAGTTAAGGATCTGGAGCTACTCCCCGAGCTTAAATCCCTGAGGTCCTGATGCTTAAAGGTTGGTTTCTTCCTCCACTGCCTCTTATCTTGGCAGCCTCCCCATCCCTTCCAAAGGCCAGTGGTGCAGCCTCAAGAGAATTCCCAGTTGGAGCAGCAGCTGAGTCTCTCTGCTCCAAGACCTCATTCTGCTTTAGGAGATCAGAGGTCTGTAAGTCTTCTCTGTAAAAGGTAAGAGACTACGTATTGTAGATTTTGCAAGCCACCTGGTCTCTGCTGCACTATCAACTCTGCCATTGCAGCATAAAATTAGCCAAAGACAACATGTAAACAAATGAGAAGGGTTATGTTTCAGTAAAGCTTTACAAACACAAATTCAAATTTCTACTTTTCACATGCCAAAATATTATCTTTCTCTTGATTTTTTCAACAATGTAAAAAACATTCTTCTCCATAAGCCGTATAAAAACAAGCGACAGGCCCACCAGCTGCAGGCGGCGGTTTGTCAGTTCTTGCCTCATCTGGCTACCCTCCAGCGACAGAAGGTTGGCCTGGGTCTTTAACGCCTGGTCAGGAACAAAGGATATCTTGGCAGCAGTGAGCATTGCAAGTGCTGCCGGAAATAGGATTCTGGAGATCTAGGGGGTTTAGCTGTTTTTAATAGCCTTCAGTGGCTTCCCGAACTCTAAGTTAAGGTCAGGACGTCTTCACATGGCATTTGTGGCCCTCTGTGACCTGAGCCCTGCCTGCAGGGTCACTTTTCAGCGCCTCTGCCTCCCTTGGGGGCTCCTAGGCTATGGTCCCTCTGTCAGGGCTGTGCCTCTCCATGCGTTTCTGTCTTCTGGGAATAGACCCGTGCCAAGGGCTGGCTAGCCTTAGCCCAAAGCCTGCCCCCTGGCTCAGGCTGAGCAGAGAGTCTCTGATAGTTCTCCTTCGTTGCTATGATTCATGCTTGTCCTGCAGCAGCCCCTTGTGGGCTGAAACCTGCATCTTGTTTATGCACTGCTGCATCCCCAGGCACTCACTGTGGGGGCTTCAGTGAGAGTCAATGAGTGGGAAAAGGCTTCCAGAAAAGAAGGCAGACTTTCTAGCCTAGGGCAAGATTTGAGATTTCCCCGTTAGAAGACCCCTGAAAGCTCTCAGATCCTAATACTGATCAACAGGAGTAATTTCTGCTCTGCCCTGGACTTGGGTCCTGGTAGGGAGGCAGCATCTCCACTCCATTTCTGGAGCAAGGAGCAAGGGTTCGCAAGACAAGGCTTTGAGCTGACTGATCTCAATGAAGCCTTCCTTTCCCAGTTCCTACACTGTGGAGACTCACCTTTATCACTTCACAGGACCGTGAAATGGTATGAATGCTCTTTGTGAACTAGGGAGATTTTTCATTTGCTAGACCCCTTCTGTCCAGAGGGAAAGAGAGTATGTTGAGGGATGACACACTTCCTTTGAGATTTTGATCAGGAACAGAGAATCCTGGGGGATTCTTGATAACAGCACCCTTCCCACGCCCATCAACTTCCAGTCACAGGTTTTCCACACACCATAAGGAAGGGGAATAGAAGAGTAAGGAAAAATGAAATTGGGGTGGTGCCACTGGGGTGATGAGGTCTGGAGTGTGGGGCAAAGATAAGGAAAGTGAGGGTCCTTTGTTCTGTGGAATTTAACACATAAGTAAAGAACATACAAAGGAAGGAAGACGGGGCACCAGGGCTGTTGAAGAACTAGGGGTGGTGGTGGTGGGAGGGAACCCCTCTCCAGCATTCCAGTGGAGGACACTGTGGGCCATTTTCTTCCAGAGGGGCTGTAGGTCCCACAGGGTTCCTAGATGAGGCCTTGGATAGACAAGGACAGCCTCCCCTCAGGAGGGCATGCAAAAGGGTCAGAGCCAAGAGAGGTATGGAGACCCACAGTTCCCTTGGCAGGCTAACGAACTGGGGGCTTGGGACCTCCGCCACAGCTGACGAGGAACGACTTCTGGCAGCCTGCAGAGGGCTGCCCTCTGGCCAGCGTCTTCAAACGACCTCCAAGAGTCCCTGCCACTCTGCAGGGGTCCCTGGAGAACCTCCCCACCTCTGGTCTGGCAGCTGCAGGAGCGAAAACGGCAGAAAAAAATGAAACCAGACAGAATTGGCTCGATGTGCTCACGCAGAGGAGACGAATGTCTCAGTGTTCTACACACGTGGGCGAATGCATGAGTTGGGGAGGGTACCCCCCATCCTGCTCTCCACCTCAGAGGCGAACGCGTCCCCAGTCTCTGCTCTCTGACGGCGGCGCCGGCACTACCGCCCCTAAAGCCCTGTGTCGTGTGATTGATAGGGGAGGGGGTGGGTCAGTCAATCATTCCCTTTACGCTCCATCCCACTCCCAAGGGAGTGCCAAGCTATCTGGGCCAGGCAGGTGGAAAGCAGGGTCCCACCCGCGGCTTCCTAGGATAAAAAAGTTTGGGACAGCCATCCTCCTCCTCTCCCGGGACCCCGGCAGCATAGTACCGGTAGCGCAGCAGCTGAACAGACTGCCCCGGCCGCAAAAGGAGAGGCGGGGCCTGGAGGAAAGGGGCGGGGCGGGGCCGGGGCCGCTAAGGCGGGTCTGGAAACTGCTGGAAGTAATCGCAGTACCGCCGTCGTCGCTCCTTCCGCCGAGCGCAGGCAAAGAGTCCCCCAGCCAGCCCAGGCCAGAACCCTTCCCCCAGCCGGAGCCACGCCCCGCTGCAAAGCCCTGGCTCTTCCCTCTGGCCCAGGGAGGGCCGGGATCCGGGGACTGTCTGAATTTAGACCTCGAATCCCGCACCGTCCCTAAAGAAAACCTCTTCCCTTATCGGGCCGTAGGGATGTGTACGGCAGATTGTAGCAAAAAAGTCGAACCTGGGAGCCGAGGTCCGAGTGGTTGGCCGCTTCTATCCCGCCCTCCACCTTTTTAGATGTTCCTCCACGCCAGGACTCGGGTTCGGAGGCGCCTGCCTCTCAGGTTTATATAAGGTCGGGGGCATCCGCGCCCCTAGGCCCCCCATTTATATCATATGGCATTCCCAATCTTTAGTTCTTGGAAACGGCTAATGCCTCGGAAGTGCGGAGTTGGGGGGGCCACAAAAAAGGATTGCTTGCGCGTGCTCTTAAGGCGGATACTGAGACCTGTGGCTCCCGCCTCCTCCCCTATTTTGGACCATGACGTCAAGGTGGGCGGGCAGCGGCAGGTGCGGGGCTGACAGGCATCTTCCTTTAAGGCGGAAGGATTCGGGGGCGGGCAGTTGGTCTGTGTTTCGCCGTATATAGGAAGACTGGGGGCGCACAGCCACTCTCTTGAGTCACCCCCGTGCGGTCTCGTGGCGGAGTTGCTGCCGGACGCAGTCCCTACCTACCGTGGTCTGTAGTGCTTGCAGTTCCTCTCTTTTAAGGTAAGGTAGGGGTTCTTTTCAGATTATTCTGTCTGGAATGCTCTTTTTGAGTTGTTTTCGTTCCTCGTTTCGTTCCCAAAGGCTAGATTTTGTGGGTTTGGAGCGGCCTCTGGGATAGGACAACTCCACCTTTCGTTTGGATGCGCGGGAGGGGGTTGGCGAGTTAGGCTTGTTTTTTCACCTGTGTCTGGATGGCGGTGCTTACGCCGGGCGGAGACTAGCTGTGGGGGAGGTGGGCCGCGGAGTGGGCTTGGGGTAGTGGGCAGCTGCACGTGGTGTCCGCGCCGGCCCGGGACGCTGCCATGTTTGCCCCTCCACTTCCGGACGCTGCTACGGGGCGCCGGAGAGTCCCCGAGGGTGGTGGGTGTGCGCGCTGGACGTGACTCAGCATAGCCTGGTATTGGCCTGGCTTTGCCTTCTACCCTATGGGAAGCGTTTTCCAAGTGTTTTCGGTTCTTTTCTGCAAGGTTCTGCGGTGAGGAACGTTTACGGACGGCTCCGGCCTAGGAGGCTTCCTCTCTCCTTCCAGATCTTTCTCGCAGTCTCTGTGGTGGGGGAGGGAAGAGGAGGGGGCAGGCTCTGGAAGATTCATGGGCCCTTTCCTCCCCCGCCCCTCTTAGAGAGCTGAGATTGTTCTGGAAGCTTCTGGAGCCCGACGCCCCGCCCTGGTGCCCGGATGCTGGGGCGAAGGGAGGCTGCGCGGTGGCGCCCCCTCCTCGCGTGGCCCTGGCCGACGCATGTCCGGCAGTGACGAGGGTCTGCCCGGGGAGTACGGCCACCATCTTAGTTGTGTTTGGTTTGGCCCTACATTGTAGTCATGTGTGTTGAGGGGGTCACAACGATGGAGCTTTTGCTTCGTTGATTCTTTGTTTTAGTAGCTTCTTGGGCGGGTATCCACCGGTCTCTGGTGTAATCTTTCCCCTATGCCCTGAGGCAGCAATCACACGTGCTTATTGTGGAGATAACCCATGGGAGAGCCAATGCTGAATTACTTTTTTCTTTTTTTTTTTTTTTTTAACATGAAATCGATCACCTTGGGGTATTTTTCCTACCAAAAAATGTAATAGAAGCTTAATATCTGGTTTTCTCCTTCAGATACCTGGAGCTCTTTTTTTCCTATTGGAGCCAGGATGTTCATTTCCAACAAGCTACCCAGTGATGCTGAGGCTCTTGGGTCCCAAGGACTACTTGCAGTAGTTGGGCTTCAAGATACCTTTCCAAAATCTTTGGCATTGCATATTGTGTTAAAGAAGCTTTTTACATTTTTCTTTATAAATTCGGTTCCTACTAAGGATACAGGCTGAAATCTTTGAGGAAAAGGCTTTACAGGCTTTCAGGAATATGTTTAGTAGCCAGCCCAAAGCAGTTTGAAGTAAATCTCTTCTAGCCTGTGTTGAGACTGGGGTGTACATGAGTGTTAAATATGGGGTCCTGGTGTTCTCTTGTAATTCTTGACTGTTTCTACTTTAGATGCCTGAGGAAGTGCACCATGGAGAGGAGGAGGTGGAGACTTTTGCCTTCCAGGCAGAAATTGCCCAACTTATGTCCCTCATCATCAATACTTTCTATTCTAACAAGGAAATTTTCCTTCGGGAGTTGATCAGTAATGCGTCTGATGTGAGTGCTTTGGGCACATTCCTTTTCAGCACTCAGGGAAAGGGAGAAAGAAAGGTGGTTTGGCATTTTATGGGGCTGCTGTTGGAGGGGATAAACATTCTGATTTTTTTAAAATTGGTTTTTTATTCTCTGGGGTTAACTAACTATTGTGCTTAAACACCAGGTTGAGGTGGTAATCAGAACTGAGGCTATTTGGAAGTGGAAAAGTTCTTTTTTGGATGAAGATGAAATATAAATTTGAAATTTGTATTTTTAGGCTTTGGACAAGATTCGCTATGAGAGCCTGACAGACCCTTCCAAGTTGGACAGCGGTAAAGAGCTGAAAATTGACATCATCCCCAACCCCCAGGAACGCACCCTGACTCTGGTGGACACAGGCATTGGCATGACCAAAGCCGATCTCATAAATAATTTGGGGACAATTGCCAAGTCCGGAACTAAAGCATTCATGGAGGCTCTTCAGGTATGTGGTATTTTAGCTAGACATAAACCATTCATTATTGTGGATATTCTTCGGTTTGCTGTAGTTTTGTGTGTGTCTGTGTGTGTGTTTGACTTTAAAACTCTTTGGCAGGCTGGTGCAGACATCTCCATGATTGGACAGTTTGGCGTTGGCTTTTATTCTGCCTACCTGGTGGCAGAGAAGGTGGTGGTTATCACAAAGCACAATGATGATGAGCAGTATGCCTGGGAGTCTTCTGCTGGGGGCTCCTTCACTGTGCGTGCAGACCATGGTAAGTTAACTTTCTCGTTTGGGTTAGAATTCTGGGGAAATCTGTAATAGAGATCTTAAGCATGTTCTCTGTAGATATTTTTTATTCAATTGTGTGCTTAGTTTTGTGTTTTCATATTGTATCGTGATTGATTTTTCCTAGGTGAGCCCATTGGCCGGGGTACCAAAGTGATTCTCCATCTTAAAGAAGACCAGACAGAATATTTAGAGGAGAGACGTGTCAAAGAAGTGGTGAAGAAGCACTCGCAGTTCATAGGTTACCCCATCACCCTTTATGTGAGTGTAGACTAGTAATATTCGCATATATAATGTCTGCTGCTCAGGAGAATGGGATAGTCTCTGGTTCTTTGGTATTCGTGTTCTGAAACCTTTTTGTATTTTCAGTTGGAGAAGGAACGAGAGAAAGAAATCAGTGATGATGAGGCAGAGGAGGAGAAAGGGGAGAAGGAGGAAGAAGATAAAGATGATGAGGAAAAGCCCAAGATTGAAGATGTGGGCTCAGATGAGGAGGATGATAGTGGGAAAGACAAGAAGAAGAAAACAAAGAAGATTAAAGAGAAATACATTGATCAGGAGGAACTGAACAAGACCAAGCCCATTTGGACCAGAAACCCTGATGACATTACTCAGGAGGAATACGGAGAGTTTTACAAGAGCCTTACTAATGACTGGGAAGACCACTTGGCAGTCAAGGTGAGAACCCTTGCATGTTGACTCAGGAAGAGCAGGCAGAAGGGTGTTGCTGGTGGTAGACAAGTAGAACTTGCCCAGCTGATTGGTAGGTGGGAACTGAATGCCATGGAGCCATGTCCATTCACTTACTGGTGACCCTTCCAGGGTGAAGAAAGGACATCCTTCCCAGTGACCTCACTTTATCTCCATGACGGGTTCTTAATGGGATTGTTTTCCTCTTGATCTAAGGGTGTATAGAGCTGTGCCATCATAGCTTAATTCAGAATATAAGAGCTTAATTTGTTCAACAGCTGTCCAATGGCATTTCTTAGAGCCTTGGATCTTCAGGAAGGGTTTTTTGTTTTTGTATTTGTTTTTTAAAGGAACATATGTTAAGATTTTTGTTATAAACAATTCAGTGAAGTGATGGTAGGGATAAACATTTTTTTTTCTTTATCTTTCTTTTTTTTTAAGATTTTATTTATTTGACAGAGATCACAAGTATGCATAGAGCCCGATGTGGGGCTTTAACCCAGCCACCCAGGTGCCCCGGGGATAAACATTGCTTTCTTGAAATATACTACTGACTTATCTTGGATTTGTTTCAGCACTTCTCTGTAGAAGGTCAGCTGGAATTCAGGGCATTGCTCTTCATCCCCCGTCGGGCTCCTTTTGACCTCTTTGAGAACAAGAAGAAAAAGAACAACATCAAACTCTATGTTCGCCGTGTGTTCATCATGGACAGCTGTGATGAATTGATACCAGAGTATCTCAGTGAGTGTGGTCTTGGTCTCAAGTAGTTAGTCCTGTGGAACCCTCTTAGCATTCTCAAGAAAGTGAGGTCTTGTGTTTTGGGGGAAATGAAGTCTTCATTGTGGGTAACATGGGAAGTAAGGGTGCAGTGAGAAATAAGTCCAACTGAATTTAGATAATCCTTTTTTTTTTTTTTTTTTTTTTTTTTTTTAAGATTGTTAGAGTAGGCAGAAGGGAGAAGCAGGTTCCCTGCTGAGCAAGGAGCTCAGTCCCAGGACTCCAGGATCATGACCGGAGCTAAAGGCAGACATTTAGGGATTCGGCCACCCAGGTGTCCCTGCCCTGTTTTTAACTGTGCTAACTGGTTGATTGCAGACTTCATCCGCGGTGTGGTTGACTCTGAGGATCTGCCCCTGAATATCTCCCGAGAAATGCTCCAGCAGAGCAAAATCTTGAAGGTCATTCGCAAAAATATTGTGAAGAAGTGCCTTGAGCTCTTCTCTGAATTGGCAGAAGACAAGGAGAACTATAAGAAATTCTATGAGGCGTTCTCTAAAAACCTAAAGGTACAGACGTGGCTCCCCCCCAAAAAAAGTTTTTTTTAATTAACAACTCTAGGTTATTTCTCATTCACACAGAGGGTAACAGATTATAAGTAAAATCCTTTTGTTTGGACTCTTGAAGCTTGGAATCCATGAGGACTCTACTAACCGGCGCCGCCTTTCTGAGCTGCTGCGTTACCATACCTCCCAGTCTGGGGATGAGATGACTTCTCTTTCAGAATATGTGTCACGCATGAAGGAAACCCAGAAGTCCATCTATTACATCACCGGTGCGTCAGAGCCTTAGTCTGATCGAAGCCTCTTTTGGGGTGTGAGGAGGGAAAGGAGGGCATTTGGGAATCCCTGGGAACTGGCAGGAAGCCGCACTCTGACCTGAGTCACTCTGAATAACCCTACAGGTGAGAGCAAAGAGCAGGTTGCCAACTCCGCTTTTGTGGAGCGAGTGCGAAAGCGGGGCTTCGAGGTAGTGTATATGACGGAGCCTATTGACGAGTACTGCGTGCAGCAACTCAAGGAGTTTGATGGGAAGAGTCTGGTCTCAGTTACCAAGGAGGGCCTGGAGCTGCCTGAGGATGAAGAGGAGAAGAAGAAAATGGAGGAGAGCAAGGCCAAGTTCGAAAACCTCTGCAAACTCATGAAAGAAATCTTGGATAAGAAGGTTGAGAAGGTAAACAATTCTGGGACTAGGGTGTATTTTGCAAACAGTTGCTTTTAGGGCTGCTAACCTCAGAATCTTCCAATCAGAATTGGCACTACACTAAGTAGTTTTAACGAGCCAAATTGGTTTAGAGCTTTCCTTGTGTTTACCAGACAGGTTTAAGGTTGGTATTTCTGTAATGTTGGATAAAGATTGCAGCTTTTCTTGAGTTTCTACAGAGAATAGAACTTGTAGAATAGAACCAACATGGTTTTGGTAACTGTCCACAGGTGACCATCTCTAACAGGCTAGTGTCTTCACCCTGCTGCATTGTGACTAGCACCTATGGCTGGACGGCCAACATGGAGCGGATCATGAAAGCCCAGGCCCTTCGGGACAACTCCACAATGGGCTATATGATGGCCAAGAAGCACCTGGAGATCAACCCTGACCACCCCATTGTGGAGACGCTGCGGCAGAAGGCAGAGGCGGACAAGAATGACAAGGCTGTCAAGGACCTGGTGGTGCTGCTGTTTGAAACCGCTCTGCTCTCTTCTGGGTTCTCACTCGAGGATCCCCAGACTCACTCCAACCGCATCTACCGCATGATCAAGCTAGGCCTGGGTGAGTAAGACCTTGTTAACCAGAGTGTGACAGGAAACTGAGGAGCTGGTCTCACAAGGACAAATTTAACTTCATGGGGTTTGGATCAAAGTTCATGTGCCTTTTTTTTTTCTACTTCTAGGCATTGATGAAGATGAAGTGACAGCAGAGGAACCCAGTGCTGCTGTTCCTGATGAGATCCCCCCCCTTGAGGGTGATGATGATGCCTCTCGCATGGAAGAAGTAGATTAGTTCTACCTGCAGACCTTGAGCCCTCTGTATAGTGTCCCCATGGCTCCCTAGCAGCCCGGAGTGTCCCTGTTCACCTGGTTCCCTCTGCTGATGTCTAGTGGTTTTTTTTTTCTTCCTCCTGTCTCTGAGGCAGGAAAGAAGGCCCTCAAGCCCTCTCCCTTCTGATATTTGACAAGGGGTTTGGATGTGTATTGTGTGTTTTTTTTTTGTTGTTTATTTTGTTCTGAGATTAAAGTATGCAAAATAAAGAATGATACAGTTTTATACAGTTATGTTGTCCCTTGTAAAGTGGATCTCATGCTGTCTTTTGGGGTTCTTTAGTTTCCCAAGTTGTACCTGCTGTCATTCCAAGGATAAGTATTCCTGGTACATTAAAAGCTAAGGTTACCTGCAGGCACTTAGCACTTTTGAAGTCACCCAACATTGACTCTAAAGGGTAGCTTCCAACTACCATGTAGTTTTCAGTCCCTATCCTAAAGCATACGCTTCAGTGACCCAAAACACAGGACTTTAGTCCATTGCAGCAATTTAATAAAATAAAATTATAAGAGCAAAATTACATTTCTGGAGTACCAAAACCTGCAATTGACTCTTGGAGCAGAGCCTAGGAATCCATTTACACAGAGGGTGGTGTCACTGGGCAGGGCTCTCCCATTCCCCTCCTCCAGCACAGCACCATCTTTCAGACTCCTGGGAAAGCAGCACTTGGAGCCTAACACTTGTGCTTTTCTCGCCAGAGTAAGAACTGTAGGTCTCTGGGAGGCTGTCTGCAAGGGTGGGCCACTCAGGGTAGGGGATAAGCAAAGGTGAGGTGTTGGTGGAGCCCACAGGGCAAAACTTCAGGGAATTTTACAAGGGGTGGGGACTTTGGCAGGTGCCTCTGCCTTCTCCACACCCCTCCACACAGGACGGTCCTCAGAAGAATCCCTCCTAGAGAACGGGTGACTTAAGGCAAAGGGGAAGGCTGCCTCTTGGATTCAACCCCAACTTGCAGAGCTGGTTTGTGATAACAGAAAAAACCTGCATTCTGCCCTCAAGCCAACCGCCTCAAGTTACAGTAGGAGAGGAAAATTGGTACAGTGAGGGTCTTGTTCCACTTCACGCCTCAGGCCCCTCAAACTTTCTGCACAGGAGACTCAACAGGCACAGCCTTTTTTCCCCGTTGCTTTAGACGGCCCCGGGCATAGACTCTGAGCAGGAGGGCAATGAAGACCACAGCCACCCCCAGACCCCCCACCACAGTGACAGTGTGGCCATAGAGGAGGCAGGAGAGGAGGATGGCAATGGCCTGGCGGAGGGTCATGATGATGGTGAAGATGGCAGCACCAAACTGCCCAATGGTGTAGAAGATGAAGAGCTGGCCACACGCGGAGCAAACAGAGAGCAGCAGGGCGTGCGCAGCAAATTCACTGTGTCGCCCCATGAAGCGGGTTCCCTCCAGGAGGGCCCCCTGCTCCAGCAGGGAGCCCACCGTGAAGAGGCAGGAAAAGAGGTTGACCCCAAACATCATCTGCACCGAAGACATCTTATAGGCAAACAGGGCGTCCTGCCAGTTCGAGGTGA
This sequence comes from Meles meles, assembly GCF_922984935.1. Taxonomy (NCBI): domain Eukaryota; kingdom Metazoa; phylum Chordata; class Mammalia; order Carnivora; family Mustelidae; genus Meles; species Meles meles. Next base: position 92,704,665 of record NC_060070.1, read on the forward strand.
AGCTATCAAAGGCGATGTAGCCTGCCAGCAGGATGAGGCCTGACAGCGTGGTGGCTGGGGAGCTGCGGGGCTCGGGGCCACTGGAAAGCAGAAACATGCTGACCCCGATGGAGATGAGGCCAGCTGTCAGGTACTCCCAGTGTTCATAGCTGCGCCGAGAAACCAACTTGCCCATCAGCATGACCGGGATCACCTTGGAAGCCTTGGCCAGCACCTGGGTGGGGAAGCTGACGAACTTGAGAGCTTCATACTGACACCAGCTGCTAAGCACATTGGACAGGCTGGCAAAGGAGTACCGGTACATGGGTGCCCCGTGGCGGGGCTGCTTGCAGAGGATGCAGTAGAAGCCAGCCACGATCAGTGCCAGCACCCGGTTCATGAGCACTAGGAACTGAGAGTCTGTGAAGCGCTCACCTGGCGATGTAGCAGTAGCCCCATAGCTGCGGGTCATCACTCTTTCCTGTAGCACTCCCCAAGTCAGGTAAGACACCTGCGTGGGGAAGGACCAGGACGGGACAAGATAAGCCAGAGAGGGAAAAGGTGGGCAAAAAAGCATCTTGACGACCTCCCTCTTTCTCACATGTCTAAATGATTTAAAAGACAGCATACATATTTTGGTCCCTCTGCAGTAACTATAAGTTTCCTCTCCCCTTCCAAGCCTGCATTTACCTTGAAGAGAATCAAGTGTGTGCAAAACACAACAACAAATGCTTTAAGACTGTCCAGACCCTGTGTCCGTGTCCCACACAAGGGTAAGTCAAAGATGACTCCATCCCAGGTATCTTCCTATCTATGCTCAATTCAGGGAGTAAAAAGATGGGACACCTGTTAGTTCAGCATGTGTATAACTAGCAGTGTCCACGCCAACATGCCAAGAGCTCAGCATCTTCGCTCCTTTTTTTTTTTTTTAAGATTTTATTTATTTATTTATATATTTGACAGATCAGAAGTAGGCAGAGAGGCAGGCAGAGAGAAAGAGTGGGGGAAGCAGGCTCCCCGCTGAGCAGAGAGCCCAATGCGGGGCTCGATCCCAGGACCCTGGGATCATGACCTGAGCCGAAGGCAGAGGCTTTAACCCACTGAGCCACCCAGGCGCCCCATCTTCGCTCCTTCTTACATGGAGTGGGGCAAGGCTGAATGGCCTCCCCAAACTTCGATCGGTGGGTTCACAGTATGTGAGACACATCACCACAAGGGGAAGTGTAGTAAGAGCACAGAAGACATCACAGAAAAGAGTACAGGGGAAACAAGGAAAGAAAAGACAGCATGTCCTCCAACCACTTCTAAGAAGATGATGGCACAGTGTGCCTCTGGGAGGAGGGGGCCATGTAACACACTAGCCAGGAAAGCCTTGGGACTGGTAGGGTGAAAACTCTGCTTCCGTGCAGTCCCTGTCCACAGGGACCCGACCCAGGAAGAGAAGAGAGGCCCGCCTGCCTACCTACCTGGAGCCCCACAGCACAGAAGAGCAGCTTCAGGGCTTGCCAAGTGGGAGTGGTCTCTGCCGGCTCCGTCCGGGAAGCCAGAGGAACCTCGTCAGAGGCCTTGGGCTCATTGCCAAACACACAAGTTTTCACCAGGGGGAAGCAGAGACCCCTGCCTAAAAAAGGCACACAAGATCAAGATCTCACCTTCTCCCCAGCACCTCATCTTCCCCAGAGCAGCCAGCTGCCCTGCTGTGAGACCTGCAGGTCTCCCTCCCTCCCTTTCCAAGCCACATCCCTGTTTGGACTGCTGGTGAGCACTCATAAAACGGACCTTGCACAGTAACCCATTTTCCGCACACACCTGTCTCCAGGTAGTTCTTCCGCCTGAAGTACTGCACCATCAGGTAGCCGGGTACCATAAAACTGGCATAGCCAGCAGCATTCACCAAAAAACGGAAGAACCATAGCTGCGTCCATGACTCTGGAGGGGCTTCGGGAGTCTCCCCACCTGCTCCCAGGGAGGGGAGCGCAGCCAGCACCACCACTGCCCACCACCTGCGGGGACAGCGGACGTAAGGATTAGGGTGCAATTCCTCATCCACTCGGCCCTCCAGAGGGGACTACACTGGAGAAGGGCCCGGAGTCTCCCCGCCCCCCTCAGCTGCAGCCCAGTACGGACAAAGAGCCCCTCTCTCTCTCGGGGGGGGGGGGGGGCGGGAGGGGTAAAGGGAGCGGAGGCCTGCGCGGGCCAGGCAGGGCTCCCTCCCTCCCCGGGGGCGGATCCGCCCCTCTGACCACACAGGTTCCCTCTGTTCCCTCTAGCGCTCTCCTGCCGCTCCGGCCACAGGCGGCGCCCCTCCTCCCAGCCCGCCTTCCAGGATCCGGGAGCGCCAGAGTTCCCACTTCCTCCGCCCGACACTCCCGGACCCTCGCCAGGAGCACGAGTCCATGCCGCGCCCCCTCTACCTGCCGGCTCCGGGCCCCGGTGGCCCGTCGGCCGCCCGGCAGCTGGGACCCCACCCGGCCCCTCCGTGCCCAGCAGCGGCAGTCACGTGGCCCGGGGGCTCGGTCACGTGGACCCGCCGCTCCCCTAGCCCCCCACCTGGCGTCCATGGTCCGGGCCGCGTGGGGCGGAGGGGAGCCGAGGAATGCGGTCCCCGGGCTGCGCGCTCCCTCCGCTTCCGCGGCCGCCCCCAGCAGCGGCCAGTGAGCTAGCGGCTAGCGGAAGTACCCTGCTCTTCCCGCCTCCCTCCCGGCGGCCGCCCCTCCGCCCCCAGCCGCGACCATGCAGCGCCCCGGGCCGCCGACAGGCCACAGCGCCCCCGCGTGGCCCGGAGGGAGACGCGGCTCGGGAGCCGGGCTGCCCAGCGCGGGGCGGGGCGGGGCGAGGCGGCGTGGAGGCGGAGACCCCCCAGGCCGCGCACCCCCACCCCGCTTTGCCATCGCCCTGAGCCCTCACAACCAACCCGGGAGGTAGTGGTGTCCCCCTTGCCATCTCAGGACCGGGACGCTGAGGTTCTGCGTCCCAAGCACTTCCTCTCACTTTACCCCTTTCGCGATTTCTGACAGGAAGATCTCTCCTTCCTTTCTCCGCTGGGCTGCAGTTCTGTCCCCCAACAACCCATGACCTTCGAGGCTCTGCATGACCTGGCCCTTCCGCCTCGCCCCCTCACCCACCCTCTGCGGAGTCCCACTGGCCAGGTCCTCTAATTCACAAAAGGCCTTCCCTTGAACGCTCCCCCAACATCCCTTACTTACCCTTCTGTCCGGCCTTGAGATGACAGGCTTCAGAGCTCTCCCCTGACTACCCAAAGTAAGGCCCTCCACCAACGCGTGTTCTCCTCACTTTACTCTTCCTTCACAGAATCCACTGCAACTTATAATTACATATTTATTTGGCTGTTTATGATTTTAATGGCTGCCTCATTCACTAGACTGTAAGATCCAAGTGGCCAGAGACTGTTGGTTTATTCCCCCATACCCATACTGACCATATTCACCTAACAAGGGCTTCAAACGTGTGTTATGAAAGGAAAAACATACAAAGCCATAGCTCCCTTGTGTTACCCTCCATAGGCCAGCCCTTCTCTCCAGGCTCCTCTAGGGCAGTGATGAGCAACCCCCTGGGGGAGTGGGGGCTTCTCATCTCACCTCTACTTTATCCCTCTGTTTCCACACAAAGGGCAAGGGTTTGTGATGGACAGAGAGGCCTGAGGACTGTTAGCCCCCCCCCCACTCCCCCTCCCCCCCCAACACACACACCTAGGAAGGTCCTACCCTGCTCAGGGAGCAATTTCTTTCTCTTTGTCTCTACCATAAAGTCACAAGGCAGGCCTACCTAAAAATCCCCAATGCACACAGACGTGTGTGTGCGCAAAATGACTCTGGGAGGGGGGATCTTTTTAAAGGTCTCTGCTGTTTTAGTGTCATGTTATTGAAACTTCCCCTTCCCCAAAGGCTCAGTTCAGGGCCTTCTGTGTGAAGTCTTTAAACAACAGTGTTTAAGAGTCCTCAACAGCAGTGAGATGGAACCCCTCAGGGTCCTGCTTGCTGATTTCAGTTTCTCTCCTCACTCGGGAGAGTCCATGTTTTCCGAATGGTTGGCAGTTTTAGGCTGACCCAACGTGGGTAGAAACGAGAGCCCCTGCCATTCTCTGGAGGCAAACAGGCTTCGCCCAGGATACCCGGGGCTTCGGAGTCTTCAAGAATCTCCATCCACCTAGGAAGGTCTTCCTTCTAGACTGGCCTTCTCTCACTTGTGATCCCTCCTCTCAGCTCAGGACTGTGCTGGCCCCAGGCTGTGGCCTCAGCAGTCCCCAGGACACCAGGAGGGCATGTTGTCTGGGCCCAAGCTGCAGCAGCTAAAGCTCCAGCTTCCAGATGGGAAGAGATGGAGTCTCCGGGCCCCAGACTCTGCCCCGGCTTCAGTCAGCACACAGCAGTGGCTTCCCAGAGATCTTCAAGTCATCAAAGGGCAAAAGAGCCAAGGGCTGAGAAGAGAATGGAGAGAAGCAAGATCAGGGCCCATGGGCAAAAGGCAGCAGTAGGGAAAGGGAGCTGGGGAGACGGATTGGGCCTTTTCCTCTCCACTGAATGACAACTGAAGGACATTGGGGAATAAATCTTCCTACTAATCCCCCCAATAGAGGCCCCTCTGGGCTAGACAGAACCCTGAAGCCTTAGGCAAGCCCTCACTCTCTAAGATAATGTCAGAATATCAGAGCTAATAAGGACACCAGAGGTGATACAGCCTATGGGTCTGGGTTTGTTTTTTTTTTAAGTAAGTTCTAAGCCCAACATGAGGCTTGAACTCATGACCCTGAGATCAAGAGTCACACGCTCTACTGACTGAGCAAGTCGGGTGCCCCTGAATCCTTTTTTACACTGAACGTTTTTAAATGGGAAAGACTGTACAGGAAATCTAGGTTCCACCTCTCTTGAAAAATTCCAAGACTTGGAAGTACTTGGCATACATTCCTCCTCTGCGACTATCTGCTGATATCAAGTAGGGTGACCCCTGAGCGGAGCCTCTGATCCCGCCCCCCGCAGACCCCACTACCCTGTTTTATACCTAGCCTGCCTCACTGATCCACTGCAGGGCTCCTGTTAGAGTCCAAGTTGGAGCTCCCTGGTCTTGACCAACTAAGAGGGTGGGGGCAGAGGCTCGCTCCAAGTCCCACGTAGGGCGAGTGACAGAGTCACGGATGTGGATTACACCCTGGAATCCCAACTCCTCGGGCCTTTCAACTGTCACAGCTCCTGGCTCTGCTATGGGTGTGGGAGCTCCTGGAGCCTAGTCTGGGCCTCTTACATCCTCAGCCAGGTCCTGGGGAGTCTCGTCCTCCACATTCCGCAGTAGGGAGTCGGCGCCGGCCTCACACAAAGCAGATGAGATGCTGCTGAGGCCCCGACCAGCTGCGAGGTGCAGAGGGGTGCAGCCATTGAGCATGCGGGCATCTACGCGGGCACCAGCCTGGAGCAGGAACTGCACCAGCCCCCGCTCCTGGGTCTCCACAGCCAGATGCAGCGCGGTCTTTCCACTCGTGCCCTCCTACAGGGGAGCAAGGCTGTCAGGGGCCCCAGGGCCAGATCAGGTGGTAGGGCAGGCCTAGAGCTGGGTCATGACTGGCCCCCCTCACCTGTGTGTCAATGTCAGCTCCATTCTGAAGCAGCAGTTCCATGAGAGGCCGGTTCCTCTGCAGGGTGGCAATGTGGAGACAGGCCAGACCTGGGATGGGGTGAGGCTGGGAGTCGCTCGTCTGTATCCACCAACTCTCCCCTCCTTCCCTCACTTTCAGGGACCTCCCTGCCCCTCAGCCCCAAGGGACTTACTGCCCACTCAATGCCTCTGAGCACAGGACTGTTCAAACACAAACCTGAAAAACCCCCTCAAAAGTCTAAGGGGAAAGGAACTCAAAGTTTCCACCTTTTCAAAGTCATGTTATTGAAACTTTCATGCTTCAGGGGTTAGGTGGCTGAGTAACACCCCACATACATGCGCACCATCCCCCCACAAGCATACCCTGCCCCCAGTCTCTCTCTCCCCGCCCCCCACCTCTCTGAAACTCTATCTGCCTTCAAGCCCTGTCCCAAAACCACCTTCTTCAGAGCTCTCCAGGATCCCCAGGCCCCAGCCCCTCCCCGGTTGCCACCTCCTGCCCTGTGTCCCCCTCCCAGAACTAGATTCAAAGTGTCTGTTCAAACATCCCTGCTCCTTGAGGGTTTCCCTGGCCATCCTCTTTGAAAATCACGCCTACCCTCCACCCTCACCCCCTGTCCCTCACATTCTAGTTCTCACTCTGCTCTACTTTTCCCCCAGCCCTTTCTGCTTGCTAACCTGCTAGAGAACTCCCTGCTTAGAATTACTGCCGGCCTCCATCACTCTTTGCTTTGTTCACAGATTAAGTCTCACTTCCAGAATAATGTCTGGCACACAGAAGGCCCTCAGTACATTTTTGAAATGTGAATTAATGAGTTCATCTAATCTCTGTTAAACTAAATAGCTTGAGGGCAAGGTTTAGCTCTCTCTTTTGCACATTGTAGACTCTCAGTAAATTCTCAATCGAAATCATTCCTTCCTTCCTTCCTTCCTTCATTCATTCATTCATTCAGCAAAGATGTACGGAGTACATATGTGCTTGGAACTGGAGGTGCATTGACGGACAAGCCATAAGCCTCCTGTCCCTGAGAATGGAGTCCCTCTCCGGCCCCCTTCTCATCCCACGGGCCCCGAAGCCGCCCATACCTTGCCAGTTTTGCAGCTGGAGGTCCAGGGAGTGCAGTGGTCCTCGGCCTGGCTCAGGCCGCCCCTCCAGCAGGCAGCGGGCACAGGCCAGGTGCTGGCGCTGACAAGCCACATGCAGAGCCGTGTCACCATGTCGATCCTGTAGCATGCGACTAGCCCCCTTCAGGACCAGGGCCCGGACTGCGCCGGGCTGGTCCAGGTGTACAGCCAGATGGAGTGCTGTCTGTAGGCACAGAGGGGCCCAGGGCTACTGGAGCATGCTCCTCCCTCTGGCAACATGCTAGGGTGGACCCAGGAATTACCAGATGCCACACTTTGAGGGCCGCTTAGAAAGGCCATGGCCCTGGTTTTCCAAGGAAATGCTGCTAAACCCTTCCCTCTGTCACTGCCAAGGCAGCTCTTGGGGCCACCCCTCCCAGGTCTGCAGGCAGGGTGAGGGAAGTGGGCCCTGGCTTTTCTTGCAGGCCCTCTTAGCCCCTGCAGAAAGGACAGATGCGGGCAGGGTCTACCCCTTCACCTCTGGGGAGACCTCTGTTATCCCCAGCGGCCAGGGGACAAGGAAAGGTTGGAGGGAGGAAAGAGAAGAGGTACCAGGCAGGGCGCCTGGGTGGCTCAGTGGTTTAAGCCTCTGCCTTCGGCTCAGGTCATGATCTCAGGGTCCTGGGATCGAGTCCCGCATCGGGCTCTCTGCTCGGCAGGGAGCCTGCTTCCCTCTCACTCTCTCTGCCTGCCTCTCTGCCTGTGATCTCTCTCTGTCAAATGAATAAATAAAATCTTTAAAAAAAAAAAAAAAAAAGAGGTACCAGGCAGCCTCTACCTGCCATACTCCTCTTCTAAGGCTCCACACAGATGCCACTCCTATGTTAAGCATTCCCTGGCAGCTCCCCACGAACACTGGATCCCACAGTAGCTGGTATGTTTCTCTATCACAATTCTTGTCACCATGCTCTGCAGTTAGGTATGGACATGAGTCCCCTAGCCCGGGCTCGAGCACCTCGTGGGCCGAGGCTGTGTCTTGCTCACGTTTGTATCATCAGCTTCTATCCCAGTGTCTTGCATACAGTTTCCAGAATGTGCAGCCTGATGTGGCCGCTAGGAATGGGGCAGGGATAGGTATCCGGGGACAGCCCACCCTCTCCCCCACATACCTGGTAAAGGTTGTTCTGAATGTCCAGGACCTCCTGGGGCAGCAAAGCCAGGCAACAGAGCAGCACAGCTGGGGCCTCGTGAATCACTGCAAGGTGGACCAGCCTGGGAGGGGGAGGCAGCAAGAACAGGATTCAGTGTCAGGGCTTAGGGCCCTAGACAGTAAGCTAGGGGCCTGGGGTCCTGGGGTTAGAAGGAAGAACACATCAATCTCTAAGAAGCCACTCATAGGGTGGGTGTAGGAAGTGAGAGTTTGGGCCAGGAAGTGAGGGTTGGTGTGGGAAGCCAGGATCCTGGGGCTGGGAGCTCCAGGTTCCCATCTCTGGCCTTCAGGAGGGCCTCGGCAGAGCGGGAGCATGGGCAGGGTGCTGATGGAACAAGGTCCTTCCTGTTTGGCCTGCCCACACCCCACTCCCTTCTGGTCCCAGGGCCCTGTGAGGCCAGCTGCAGCTCAAAGCCAAAAGGAAAGCCGCCGAGATAGCATAGACGTGGTTTCCGGGGCTGAGCTCCCCACCTCCCCCAACCTCAACAGGGAGGATTGAGAGGGCAGAAGCGGAGTTACCCCCACTCAAGCAACTCAATGTTATACATTGAAAGGAGAGAAAACAGAAGCTCTGGGAAGAGGAGGCAGGAGACAGCGAGGCAGCCTGTTCTGCTGCCCTTTACAGGGGAATCAAGAGAGTCAGTCTTCACACAGCACCGACCCGGTGGAGCCTGACCAGAGGCCATCCCCCACTCTGCGTACACTTCCAAGGGGAGGTCTGTGCGGTGCAGAACATGTGCGTCTGTCTGTTGGGGGCCAAAGAGTCTGAGCCTCTTGCTAAGGTGGGAGGGGGCAGCTGGGAGGGGAAGTTCCAGTCCTGGGGTTTCCCCACATCAGGTGGGGAAAATGAAAGCCAGAGCTGGAGGGTCTAGGCCAGGACAGATGCCTTGGGGCACTAAACCGCCCTGAGGGGTAGTTTGGGTAAAAGCACATCTGGGCTGGGGAGGGGGCTGCTCAGGCGGGAGGGAGGCAAGCTTGGTGGCTGGCGGCGGGAGAGGCCCAGGAGAGAGAGTGACAGAGGGAGGGCGGGAGGAACCACGCTGGAAATCCCCTCGGCCAGGGCCTGTTCTCTAGGTCACATTCCTGCAGCCACCTCCCTCTCTCCCTGTCTCCCCTCCTCCCACTTCCTCTTCCCACTTCCATAAGTCCCACAGGCCAGACACCTCTAAGGGAAGAGAGCGACCCCTCCTCCCTAGGAACCCCCTGGGGAGTCCAGACTCCTCTTCTCTGCCCCGCCCCCTCCCCAGTCTAGACACAACACCTGTCTCTAACTAGGTTAAGCCTCTGCAGCCCAGAGGCTAACAAAGGACAGCAGTGTCAGAAGTCTTCAATCCCTAGATCAAAGGTCAGTCATAGGGATTCCACACAGAACTCCCTAAATCTTGATTCTGGGCCTATGGGATGGTAATCTGGGCAGGTTACAAAAAAGGCCTGGAGTCATTCCTCTCCCAGCCACTGGGTCCACAGGCTATCTTTGTCAAAGGCCACCCAAGATTAGGACCCTCCCATCTCCAAAAAGCAGGTCAAGACAGACACCTCTGGCCTCCTCTACCCTCCCGACCCCCATTCATTTCAGCACCCCCGATCTGGGACCCCGGCACACTCCACTCTGTTTCTCACCCCCAAATCCCAGCCACCCCCTCACCTGACAGTGTTTCTTCTTCCTAAGGGGCAAATCTTCAACGGGCCAGTCCCTCCCACACAAAATGCTTCTTATTTCAACTGCCTGCCCCCCTAGCCCAGTCCCCACCAAACTTCACCTGGACCTGGGGGGAGAAAGGGTAAAGTAAAGGGATCAGACAGGACAGTGAGGAGGACTTGGGGGGCTCAGGAGGTGGAGGGTGTCGGTAAAGCTGACTCCAGCCCTCACTTCCCCTTTTGCAGCAGAGAAGGAAGTGAGCTGGGCAGCCAGCCGCCTGTCTGTCTGCTGGGCAAGAGTGCCCCAGCCTGGGTCACCCCCTCTTCCTCAGAGCTAGCCTTAGCTCTGCTCCCTGGCCCTACCCCCAACCTTAGCTCCCTGACCCCCACTGGCAACCTGTAACTGGCACCTTTTGTTCCTTGAGACAGGGTACTATGAGGCCGGGGGCTGGAATCCCAGATATTGAGCAAATCAAGGATGTGCTCTCCCCCAGCAAGGGGGAAAAAAAAAAAAAAAAAACAAAAAAAAAAACCACTTTGACTGCTCAGGGGAATTTTCCCTTCCAGGGGGTGGGTTATTGGTAGCTTTCCGGGCTGCAAGCTGGGGTTCCAGGTGTCTGGTAAGGGCCCTGTCAGCTCTGCCCACCTCCCAAAGGGAGGGCAGAGAGATGATGCCAGGGCCTCTGGTCCGGGTCTGGCCAGAGCTCAAAAGTGGGCTGAGTGTGAAGTCTAGAGTTTGGAAGAGAGAATGGGGACTGCCCCTTCCAGCGCGGGTGTTTTGAGGGATCCTCACAGACTGGGTTCCCGTCCTGCTGAAGATCCTGGCAGGCCAGGAGTTAGCATCGATTGGAAGGGGTCCCTGTCTCAGCCTTGACCCCATACTCACGTGTCTCCATCTTCGGAGATGTAAGTGAGGGCTTCCAGCTGCTGAGGGCTCAGCGCCCCCGCGGCGGGAAGCGGCGAGCGTGGGGCTGGGTTCTCGGTCTCCGTGCCCCCCAACAAGGGCAAAGGCTCGGTGAGCGACGAGGAACCATAGGTGGAATCAGCTCGCTCCCCATCTGTGTCTTCCTTCTCCTGTGGCTCCTGGGCTGTTCCCGGAGGATGAGTCCAGGGCTGGCGGCCGTGGCCATCCGAGGGCCCAGAGGCTGGGGCCGAGGCGGGCTCGGGCAAGGAGCGCAGAGAGCGCAGAGACTCGATGCCCGAGTCATACTGGCTCTCATCTGTCTCGTCCGGCCCCTTCCGCGCCTCCGACATGCCAGCGGTCCCGGCCCGCGGGGGCCAGGTCCGAGCAGGATCCGGCTCCGGGCTCCGCCGCGCCGCCTTTCCGGGTTGCAGGTCCGCCTTGCAGAGCTAGCGCCCGGCCAGGAGTGGCCTCCTTCTCGGGCTGTGGAGCCCGAGGGGTCGGCGAAAAGCGCGGGCGAGGATCGGAGCTCTGGAGGCTTCCACGGCAGCGGCTACTCGGGATAGCTGGACTGCCCAGTCTGACTCGCTCCCTCGCCCCGCCCCTCAGGCCCCGCCCCCGACAGGCGCTTCCGGACCGAGGCCCCTCCCTCCGGAATCCCCCTAACCCCGCCCTCTGCGTTGGCTTCGAGTCAGGGGTTACCCAGTCCTGAGTCACTCGTGCGTTCATTCACCCACTCATTCATTCACCCATTCATTCATTCATTCACCCACTCATTCATCCATCCATATTTGCCCTCCCTTTTCATTAATTCCATGCATTTTCTTTTCTTCCTTCCTTTCTTCCATTTCATTTTTTCCATTCATTCATTCATTCATTCATTTGTTGTTGTTTTTTTTAAGATTTTTATTTATTTCTGTGACAGAGAGAGCATACACAAGCAGGGGGAGGGGGAGAACCAGGCTCCCCACCCAGCAGGGAGCCCTCCTGGGGGGTTGATTCCAGGACCCCGGGATCATGGCCTGAGCTGAAGGCAGCAGCTTAACCGACTGAACCACCCAGGCGCCCCTTTTCATTTGTTTTTTTTTTTTTTTTTTTCCCAAAGATTTTATTTATTTATTTGACAGAACACAAATAGGCAGAGAGGCAGGCAGATGGAGGGAGAAACAGCTTTCCACTGAGCAGGGAGCCCAATGTGGGGCTCAATCCCAAGACCCTGGGATCATGACCTGAGCCAGAAGCAGCTGCTTAACCGGCTGAGCCACCCAGGAGCTCCTCTTTTCATTTACTTTTAAAGGAATATTTATTAATCATCTGCACAGGCTACGCAACTTGCAAGGAGAGCACTGCTTCCTATCTCCTACCCATTTCTCTCAATTTCTGTGGCTTCCTCCTCTATCAGTGCCCAGGAGTTTGGGTAGGGAAAGAAAGGGGATAGCTATTGTCTTTAAAGGAGGAGTTCTGTCTTTGGGTCCTGGATAGAGGATCTCCTGAGTCAACTTCCTAGATCACATAGAATTGGGCACAAGGACGGTTTTTTTGTTTGTTTGTTTTTGGTTTTTGAAAGTGGTTTTTCTCAGGCAAGCTGTTGTCTTTAAAAAAATGCAGATATGCAGGTCATATTTTTTGTTGTCTAAAAAGGCAGAATGGTCATTCTTCACAGGGATGAAACACTGGCTCTGGGCGGTTACAACATTTGGTTACCCCTAGTGGTCAGGGAAGTTTAGTTCCTCATGGTGGGGCCAGAATGGGGAGGCCCCAGACATGCTGGGTCATGTTCTCCTGAGGTCCCCACCACAGCCACAGCCCCAATGCCAGCACATCTTCCCTCCTTCCCTGTCCCTGCTTTCTCTGGGCCTAAAGGGCCTAGGGAGGTTGTCAGCAAACTCCACCCATATGGTGAGCCCCAATCTGTTCCCCAAGATTCATCCCCTACCCCAAGTGCCATCAACCCAGGGGCAGCAATGCCCTTAGAATATCATCCCTAAGGGAACATCTCCTTTTCCCAATTCTGGCATTGTGGGAAGGAAGCTGGAGTGAGTGTAGACAGCTATGAACCAGTTTTCCTACTGCCCTCCTCCATGTAACCTCATTTTATTCCTTCATTTGACAAATACATATAGGGCTTTTCCTATATGTCTGACATTGGTCTTTCTGCTGGAAGCAAAACTAAGTATCATAGTAACAGTAATAACCAACAACCACTAACCCCACCCCCACTCAAAAATGTCCCATGGTCCCAGCCTTCAAAAATCTCCCAGCAATTATAGTACAGAGTGCTTACGCAAAGACAGGAGTGAGAATAGGGTGCCCTGGGGGCACACAGCAGGGTCGACTGCCCAGTGGAGTGGGGGGAAGAAAGGGGACTGGGGGAGAAGAGAGGTACCCAGTGTGTGTGCTTGGAGGGGTGAGTCAAGAGAGAAGCATGGTGGGCAGCCAGGAGGAGATGCCCCACTGCTCTTCATTCCTGTGGAGAACCAGAGTGGAGAAGATGGTTGAGCATGAGGCAGTGAGAAGCCATGAGGGGGAAAGCCCAAGGAAACTGAAGCATCTCCTTCTCTTGAGGTCAGTGCGACTTGAGAGGTTTTCAACTTCCTCCCCTGACATGTTCCTCTCTCATCCTCAAAGGCTAGAGCAAAAATACAGCCAGGAACTCTAGACCCAGACTACTTGGGCTCAGATCAGGCATTATCACATCCCCATCTTAAAGTTGGGAAACTGAAACCCAGAGAGGAGAACTGAACTGCCCAAGATCCAACAGTTAGGAAGGACGGGGGCCAGGTTCTCCTGTCTCTAATCCAAAACTTTGAAAAACATTTTCACTAAAACTTTGTTTCCTTTATAAAGGTCTAAGGAGTTGGGGCATCTGAACCCACCGCAAAGACACAAGAATGCAGGATTATGCAGTGAACCCCCCTTGCCTTCAGATAGAGGCTGAATTTAAGGAAAAACCTATCCCAATTCAGTCTGGAGTCTCACTTAGAACCTTAACAGGTGTGTACCAACCCCTTTTCTGGCCACATGAGGTCAGCATTGAGTCACTGACAGATTCCAGCACCTTGCCGGTACTCTTGACAGGAAGCCCTTCAGGGGACACTTCAGAATGGGGAGAGGGATCATGCAGTGCCATTTCAAAAGATGACTTGGGGACTCTGACTCGGGCCTCAGCACGGTCAGGGCCCTAACTTTGCTTCCTCTGCCCCACCAGTCCTCTTCTCTTTCTGCTGTTTTTTTTCTGGTTCCCTTTGTAGTGCCCCCACTCCCAGCTTCCACCCACCCCAGCCAGGCTCCTCTTCAAGAAGCAGGCCCGGTTGCCATGGTGACCAGCTGGTCAGCTGGCTCCTTCCTTGCCCCCTCCCTTCACCCCTCTTTCCCTGAGCTGCAAGGAAGAGTAATGTGTGTGAATGGAGAAGGGGGGGGGTGGTTGTCAGGGGTCCTTTATCTCTTGGGAGCTCTGGGGTTGGCCAAAAGGAGTGGGAAACAGGAGCAAGATTACAACAACTAAATGGGGAGTGGGAGCCTCCTATCTGAGTTGGGAAAGGGTCAGGCTGGGGAGTCTGCACTTTGCAGTGAGGACTGAACTAGGTGGAACAGGCTGAGATCAGAAGAGGGGTTGGAGTTAGATGTGAGATAGAGTTTCCCACAAAATATGGGTGGGAGGCACTGGAGTGAGCCCCCAAGTGAGAGTCTTCCTCTGCCATGAGAATGAGGGAGAGGCCAGCCTCTTCAGGACCCCATCCTTCCTCTGTTTGGGTCTGGAGGATGGAATGACCCACCCGTGGAGTGAAGGAACCTCAGGCTGGATACTTTGGAAGCAGTAGGCAGTCGGCCAGCGACCTTCACTTTGCCTGGAAAGAGGAGAATAGGAAAATGGAGGCAGGGGCAGGATTGGGTGTGTTGGGGATGGATGGGAGAGAGGTAGTGGCTCTTTTGCCTCAGGTGGCCATCCCAGCAGATCAGTGCGCTCGTCCCCTGTCCCAAAGACTGGATTATCCAAAACTTTGCCTTAAGCTAACTTCCTACCCACAGATATCCCCATGGCCTTTGGAATGGGAAAGGTCTGGATTCTAGCACTAGTTCTGTGAGTACTAGCTTGTGACCTTGAATAAATCACTATAACTCCTTATACTTTGGTTCCTTGTGGAAAATAGGGGACCAATTACTATATGTCAAAGACTAATGTAGCACTGGGCACACAGCAGGATTCCACAGGGTGCACACATGGATTGAATACGCCTACCCTTTATACTATTTTATCATAATGATTGGTCCCCCTTCCCATTAGACTTTGTGCTCTTTGAGGGTAGAATATCGTATGTTTCATTTCTGAACAGAGTACACAGTAGGTACTTAAAGCCTGTTTATTGAATGGATCCATCCAGGAATTAATGAATGCATGTCAGTTTTCTTTCTGCCTGACCCAGGCAGTACAAGGAAAAAGCAATGTGGGTGGATGGCAGGAAGGGGTAGGCTACTTGTAGTCACTCAGCCTGGCCTGCGGTCTATGATTTTGCCTCCTACACCCACAGAAGGGCAGAACCTTAGAGAGTGTCCGGGCAAATTCTTCAGTGCACAGATGAGGAAACTAAGGCTTAAAGGGGAAGGCACTTGCCCAAGGTCACACAACCGATTAATGGCAGAGTCACCATTAAGAACTGGAATTTAGGTTTCCTGTTCTCCAGCCTAGAGCAATGCACACACTTCATTGCTTCTTTGGGGCTGTTCCTCTACGGAAGGAAAATGGCTCTGTGAAGCCTGGTTCCCATGTCCTTCCCTCTGCCCTCTGTTAGTCCTTTCTCACATCTAGCTCCAGTCCTTTCTCTTTCAGGAGATTCCATCTCTGCTCACTTGGATCTGCCCTCAGAAGGCTGGCTCCCGCCTTAACCCGTTACCACCCAACTGGAAATAAGGATCTTCCCTAGGGTTCCACGGTTCAGTTTCTTTTCCCCCACCCTCGGCCCCAGGAACTTGCGGGAACCAACGATGGGGAGGGATGTTGGCTGAACCGCTGGTGCCCCCTCCACCGAGAAGGGACGGAAGGAGTTGCGGCACAGATCTTCCCAGGATGTGGGGTGGTGGTGGTGCGGTGAGCAAGGCTGGGAGTGGGGAAGGGGTGCGGGGAGCCCCTGTTGCTTCTTCTCTTTGGGGGGGTGGCTATTAGGTAGGCTTGGGGAAGGCGGAGTTTGGGGGGCCGGGGGCGGGGCTCTTGAGCTGGGAGGAAGAGGGGGGGCGCGCTGGCTTCAGCTCGGCTCAGACAAAAGGCGGCGGCGGGAGCGGGCGGGAGGCGGAGCGGCGCCGCGAGGGCCTCAAGGTGACACCCGCCCCCGGCCCCGGCCCCCCCGGCCCGGCCCCCCAGCCCGCCTCCCCACCCCCAGCCCCTAGCCCCTTACCCCCGGTGCCCTTTCCAGGCCCCCTCCCCCCTGGCGGGGGGTGGGGAGCAGCGAGGGCCCCGCCCCCTCCCGCCCCCTCCCCAGGGCCAGCGCAGGATGCCCTCGGCCCCCGGCAGCCCCCCGGGAAGCCCTGAGCTCGACGCACCCCCTCTACGCCATGTCCCCCCCTGGCTCGGCCGCGGGAGAGAGCGCCGGCGGCGGCGGCGGAGGTGGCGGCCCCGGGGTCCCGGAGGAGCCCACGGCGGCGGCGGCGGCGGCAGCGGCGGCGGCGGACGAGGGCCCCGCCCGAGAGGAGGTGAGCACAGGCGGCGCCCCTTCCCCAGGCGCGGCCACAGCCTGGCCCCCCCATCCCCCGCCCCGCGCGGCCCCCGCCGGTTCCGCCGCAGCGCGGCCGGCGCCCCGCACCCCGAGTCGGCCGCCGCAGCCGCAGTCTCGCGTGGATGCCCCCACCAGCGGCCGGAGCTGTCCGCGGTAGCGGGGAAGGGGCTGCGCCGGGGGCGGGGCTCGGGGGTCCTGGGCAGGGGGAGGGGCCTAGGGGCGGAGCCTCGCGGACCCCGGGCGGATGGGGTGGGGACGGTGGCAGGAATCCTGTTTCGCGGAGGGGATGCGATCTTGAAGGCCAGGAAGGGCGACTTGTAGGGGATACAGAGGCAGGAGAGTACCATGGGGAAATGGTGGTGGTACCTGAGCTGTGGTCCTGAGAAGGTCAAGTGTGTAGAGAGGCGATTCCCCCTGGGGTCACTGGGAGTGTGCACCTCTCCCTCCCAATGTCCATGCAGTTCCCCCACTCCCAGGGGGGCCCTGAGCCCAGGAATCCTTCAGAGTGTTGTAAATAAGCATTTCCCTAGTCGGGGGCCCCACTCTTCCGTCCTCTGAACCTGGAAACAAAGAGACGGAGGAAGGTGCCTGTAGCACTGCTCCTCTCCCCCCCCCCCCCCCCCCCCCCCCCCGCCACACTCTTACACTCTTGCACACACATACACACTGCTCTAGGGCAGAAGCACGTGGGCACGGACAGACCTGCAGGCAGAGACCCTTTCAGATGTGTTCTCCGTGAGACATGTGCACACTCAGACGGGCACACAAAGGTGCACATCTGCACACCCCCCAAGGACAAGGCTCTGGAAAAGGTTCCTCTACCCTAATCTTGTTTGTATATGCTGTGTACTACTGCCTAGCCCACCTACCTATCTGCACTTCCAGATCTTTCCTCGTATTTCACAGGCCCAGGGCCCACTGCCTGTGACTGTGCCCTTCCTTTCCACCCTTTTCTCCCTTCCTGTGGCTAGCCTCCAGGTCAGGCCTGAGGAACTGGAGGAAATCAGGATCTCAGCAGGGGGTGTTTGTGTTGAGGGGTGGGGGGGGGTTCCTTAAAGCTAGACAGCAGGGAGGAAGAGTGGGAAAGCACAGCCCACCACCAGAAATCCAACTCAGTTCTCATCTGTTAAGTGGCTGCTGGGTGCCAGCTCCATGGTGGGCACCCAGGAGAACTGAGACCCTGACCTCAGAAGCGCCCATCTAGATGTGTAAACAACTCACTGGGGTGACTGTAGAACAGAATGGGCCAAGTGTTTTAATAGGCCCCCAGAGAGCTCCAGGAATCATTTTGACAAATGACTGGACTGCAGATGTCTCCCTCCCTAACCCTGTGACCCAGTCCCACATCCCTGTTCCCCAGCCACTTGCCTCTGCCCTTCTGGATATCTCCTTCTGGACTGCCTTCTACCCAGAGATGCCTCTCATCTTAGAACAGGGAAGGATGTTAGGGTCCAGGAAGGAGACTTACAGAGGGGACCTCCAGGTCAGAATATGGGGAGAGTCAGAGCTTGATGTCTCCTGGGCACCCCCCTCCCAAAGGAGGTATGAGACTAATTGTCTGTGAGGGATGGGGAGATGCATGGGTCAAAGAGGACTGGCTCCTCCAGAACCCAGGACTCAAAGAACCAGGAAGATGTGAGGGCCCCACCTGTTAAGTGGGAAGGTGTTGTCAAATGGGTCCCTCCCTGCTTTCCTGGAACACCTGGAAGGAGTCCTGGCTGGGGACCTGCCTTCACTGATGCCTATCTGTCCTCCCTTGTCTTCCCCATCCACACCTCCTGTTTCATGGCCATCTTACATCTGTCTTTGGACTCTGTTTCTCTGGGTGCCATCCTATCCATCTGTGTCTTCTCTGCCACCTGGGCCTCCTCCCTCCACCTCTGGCTCCAATCCCTCTCTGCCTTTTGGGGTGTCTCTCTCTCTCTGCACGTCCCTGTATTGGCATTCTGTTCTCTTTCCCTGCCTCCGTGTCTCACTCGGGTCATTTCCTCATTTATCTTTGGTCCTCGGCTCCCCTCTCGGTCTTACCTTTCCTCCCCACATCCCTGTCTGCCTGTCATCTCTGATGCTGGCTTCCACACCTCCATCCATCTCTGTGCTGGGTCCTGCCACTCTGTCTCACTTCCCATTCATCTCGGACCTTCCCCTGCCCATCTGAGCAGCAGCGTCCCATCCAGCCCTCTTTCACCAAGTCCCTCTGCCGTGAGTCCCACTGGAAGTGCCTGCTGCTCTCGCTGCTCATGTACGGCTGTCTGGGGGCCGTGGCCTGGTGCCACGTGACCACGGTGACCCGCCTCACCTTCAGCAGCACCTACCAGGGCAACAGCCTCATGTACCACGACAGCCCCTGCTCCAACGGCTATGTCTACATCCCCCTGGCCTTCCTGCTCATGCTGTACGCCGTCTACCTGGTGGAGTGTTGGCATTGCCAAGCCCGCCATGAGCTGCAGCACCGTGTTGATGTGAGCAGCGTGCGGGAGCGTGTGGGCCGCATGCAGCAGGCCACGCCCTGTATCTGGTGGAAGGCCATCAGCTACCACTATGTCCGCCGCACCCGCCAGGTCACGCGATACCGCAATGGAGACGCCTACACCACCACCCAGGTGAGGGGTTGGAGGGGAGCACAGGCCAGTCCAAATGGGAGGGGGTGCTGGGACCTGACGGACTACCCCCCAGGGGGAGGAGCACAGGCAGCAGTGAGCTCTTGTGGACACTGAAACAGGAGGGCAGTAACAACTGTAATAATAATAATGGTAAACACTAACAGCCCGGCTCTGCCCGATGTGCACGATAATACTGCATCATTTCTTTAATCCTCATTACAACTCTATGAGGTAGGTAACGACTACCCACATTTTACAGATGGGGAAACTGAGGCCTGGACAGGTTAAGTACCCTGCTAAAGTCAAACAGCTAGTATGTGGTGGAGCTGGGATTTGAACCCAGGCGGTCTGGTTCCAGGGTCTATAATGCTTAGTGCTTAATGGCTGGAGATGGCTTCCCATGCACTACCTCACAGCATGCTCTCACCCGTTCAGTGAGGTGGCTGCTACCAGGTCCTCTTTCACAGGTAAGGAATCCTAAGCTCAATGACTTGCCCAAGGTCTGCAGCTTCTAAGAGGTAGTGCTAGACTCAAACGCAGGGCCCTGGATCCCAAGTCTGAGGCTCCCAGAGGTGGGAGTCTTCTGGCAAAGAGGCGGAGGTAGGCACGGGAAGCCCCATGGAGAGGTAGGGGTGGGGGCTAATTAGCACAGCCTGGACCCGCCAGGATTAGGCATTATTAGAACCCTGGAAGAAGAGATTTTTCTCAGGGAAGGGTGACCTCCGTCTCAGTATTGGGATGGGTAAACAGAAGCCTGGGGCCTGTGAGAATCAGGGATGGGTTGGAGCTAAGGTGGGAACAGGTAGACCGGTCGACAGGGCGCTCCTCGGCCCACTGGGGAACACACTTGTAAAAGGAAAGAAGGGGCAGCGTGAGTCCTGGGAGACGGGGCAAAAAATGTCGGGCAAACCGGACGGGCAGTTCAAGGCCAGCGCCTGACCCCCTGAAGAAGCAGCGCTTAATTCAAATTAGCATGCACACCGGGAGGTCTGAGTTCCCGCCCGTCCTCCTCTCTAACCGAAGACGCTGAGGGCCCGCGTGGCTCTGCAAAGCAGATGATAAGATCCCACCCGGCTCCAAGCGAGCTCGAAAGCGGGGCGGGCTCGGGGTTTGAGCGGGCAGCAAGAGCGGCGCGATGGGGCGGACGAGAGTGAGCCGACAGAAGCGACTCCCGCCGCCCTCCCCGGCGCCGCAGGTCTACCATGAGCGCGTCAACACGCACGTGGCGGAGGCCGAGTTCGACTACGCGCGCTGCGGCGTCCGCGACGTGTCCAAGGCGCTGGTGGGGCTGGAGGGCGCGCCGGCCACGCGCCTGCGCTTCACCAAGTGCTTCAGCTTCGCCAGCGTGGAGGCCGAGAACGCCTACCTGTGCCAGCGCGCGCGCTTCTTCGCAGAGAACGAGGGCCTGGACGACTACATGGAGGCGCGCGAGGGCATGCACCTCAAGAACGTGGACTTCCGCGAGTTCATGGTGGCCTTCCCGGACCCGGCCCGGCCGCCGTGGTACGCCTGCTCTTCGGCCTTCTGGGCCGCGGCGCTGCTGACGCTGTCGTGGCCGCTGCGCGTGCTGGCCGAGTACCGCACGGCCTACGCGCACTACCACGTGGAGAAGCTCTTCGGCCTGGAGGGCCCGGGCTCGGCGAGCAGCGCGGGCGGCGGCCTGAGCCCCAGCGACGAGCTGCTGCCCCCGCTGACGCACCGCCTGCCGCGGGTCAACACGGTGGACAGCACGGAGCTCGAGTGGCACATCCGCTCCAACCAGCAGCTGGTGCCCAGCTACTCGGAGGCGGTGCTCATGGACCTGGCGGGTCTGGGGGCGCGCTGCGCGGGGGCAGCGGGCGGCGGGTACGCGCCCGCGTGCCGCTACGGCGGGGTGGGCGGCCCGGGCGCGGCGGGCGTGGCCCCGTACCGGCGCAGCTGCGAGCACTGCCAGCGAGCCGTCAGCAGCTCGTCCATCTTCTCGCGCAGCGCGCTCAGCATCTGCGCCAGCCCGCGGGCCGGCCCCGGGCCGGGCGGTGGCCCGGGCTGCGGGGGCAGCCGCTTCTCGCTCGGCCGCCTCTACGGCTCCCGACGCAGCTGCCTGTGGCGCAGCCGGAGCGGCAGCGTCAACGAGGCCAGCTGTCCCACCGAGCAGACGCGCCTGTCGAGCCAGGCCAGCATGGGGGACGACGAGGACGACGACGAGGAGGAGGCCGGGCCGCCGCCACCCTACCACGACGCCCTCTACTTCCCGGTTCTCATCGTGCACCGGCAGGAGGGGTGCCTGGGCCACAGCCACCGGCCGCTGCACCGCCATGGCTCCTGCGTAGAGACCTCACTGTGACCTCCGCCCCTCCTCCCCCGCCAGGCTCTCGGTCCTCCCTCCTGTCCCCCGTCGGACTGTGTCCCTGGCTTGTAGCAGGGGGAGTCGTCATGGTGACTGAGGCTGTGCTGGGCGCGGCGCGGGGAGCCAGGAGGCGAGGGTGCGCGGGACGGACCCCAATAGGGTCCGGACCCTCCGCCTTTCCTGTACATAAAGAGACCGATGGGTGGGAGGGGATCGGCGGCTCCGGAGAACCCCCAGCCCGGGCACGGTCGGCTCTTCCAGCCGGTTCCTAGGGGCACACGTCCCTTTCTTCCACGCACACTCGCACACTCGCGATTTCCCGTCCAGCCTTTCAGTGGATCTTCTGACTGTTAGTGGCGACTGTGCTGTGTGGCACCGCGTGGGGCCCGCCTCAAGGGCGAGGCTTTGGCTGTGCAGCTGGGGAGGTTTAGAGGCATGGGGAAGGGAAACTGGGGCTTTCCTTCCTTCGCTGCCTAGCCCCACCAGGGCCTTTCCCTGCGGAGGGAGCGGTGGTTTAGTGAACAGCAGGGCTGGCTTCCAACCAGCTAATGAATTCAGCGGGTCTGAGACCGGGGCCAGATGTCAGCCCCGGCGCTCCATCTCAAAACCATGCAAATGTTGCTATCCTCTTCTTGGCGCCGGCCCCAAACATCGGGGTTTCCTTTCTGCCACTCCCTCCACTGCTGTTTATCTAGCTGGGCCCCTGGAGTGTGGGTCCTGGAGGGACTTCGCTCACACTGCTTGCGTCACCCTCCTCCCTTCCCTCTTGCTCTCTGGCCCTGAAGAACAGTTGCCCAGGGAGGAGGGAGGCAAAATGCGGATAGTATGCACCTCAGTCCTATCTCTAAATTCTGCAGCCTCCTGGCAGCAGCCTCCTGACCTGGGTTCTGGGAGGGCTCTCCCTTTAGGGGTGGGGGGGATACTGCTACACGCGGTCATTAAAGCTGGTCAAGATGAATGCCTGGGTGGGAAGAGTGGGGGACAGACCCCGGGTGGCAAAGGGGAACACTCGTAGCAGGTGGGAGTGGGCAGTGGAGGGAGACAGGACAGCCAAAGGTAGGGGTTTCTGGGGTGAAAGCTTTCCTTGCCTTCCCCAGACTTGTGGGGTATGGTGATGTGAAGAGCGGTTTGTGCCCCCACACATTACCTCTGCAGGGCTGAGGTTGTCTTCATGAGTCCTGGCTGGAGAAATACTCAATTCTAGGGGCAGGATCAGAGGCGGAAATTCTCTAAATCTTGCCCAACCCCTCTGTCGTATCCTATCCCATGTGCTGAAGCCCTGCAGCGTGTCCCAGGGTCTTCCAAAGGACACCCTGCTACCACCGAAGGGTCCGGGCCCCACCTGCTGTTCTCCTAAAGCTCTGAGGCGGCCTTTTCTCCCCCAGCACTCCCACCCTGATGCGGCTTCAGTGTGCATGTCTGTGTGCCCCCTGCCCTCCCAACCCCCCTGCCTAATGCGTTCCCAGTGGACTCAGTGCCCAGGGACTGGGCTCACATTTCACGCTGGAGAGGATAACCCTGGGGCCCGCCAGCATCACTCTCCCCTGATGCTCCTCACTTCACCGAAGCCTCCAGAGCTCCTTCTTCCCCTCCTTCAGCCTCCTCTCCCATCTTCCTCCAGCCTAGCCAGGACTACACCTGCCAAGGGCATGACTGCCACCTATGCAACATCTCTGGCTCCCCGTCCCCCTTCCCCCAGGGGACTTGGGAGGTTCGGATTGTGGGGACACCATGGCCCATGGCCCATCGGGATTGAGCTTTACTTTCCTGTGGAGATGGCTAAGTGGGAAGGCAGAGACGGCCGGAGAACAGGAGACTTGGGCAGGAGGGAACAGCTGCCCACTGAGTTTCCCTGGGCCTGGGCACCCGTGGCCACCTGACTGCCATCACTGAACCTGCCTGAACCCCAAGTCTGTGCTCCTTGGGGCCCTGGCAGTTGGAGAACCCCTCTTTCCTCTGAAGGGACATCTGTGAGGTCCAGGTGGTGAGCTGTGGCCGCAGGCCCCAGTTCTTGGCCAGCTGGCCCCGGATGTCATACCCTTGTGTGGAGGCAGCCTGGCCACTTCCCGGCTCCAAAGAGGGAGGGACTCAGCTCCTTCTCCCTCAGGCCCATTACTGAGATGGAGCCTGAGCTAGGAGGAGGGGACGGAGGGACTCCTGTTACTATTTTTGCCTGTATTGACCATTTCTGCCTAGGTCTTCTTACACAGACAGCCTCACCTTCCACACACGCACAGACTTAGAGAGAAACTGATTCTTTGGTCTATTTTCTTGGTAGCTTTATTGATTGCCAGGGAAAACGAAAACCAGACAATTAATTAATCTCTAAAATTAAACTTTACACTGAATGTTCTTGTTTCTCTAATTAGAACTTCTGCTAGCAACTGTGGCTATGTACACACACACACACACACACACACACATACAGTCACTCACACACACCCTCACATCTACACGTTTGCACTCCAGAACTGTCAGAGGGTGTCAGGCACAGACAGACTCTAGGTTGCCCAGACAGGCACACAAGCGCAGTCGCTCCCAAGCCCCCTTTGGTGCTCTGCATGGCGCCTGCTTGTTTGAAGAAGTCCCTGGGGAGCAGGCACCCCTGGGCTGTGGCTGCAGCCCGTGACCCACCCTGTGGAAAGACCACAGGTCTGGAGGCTCTGGACCTCTCAGCGGGACGAGGAGGGGAGATGGGGCTCAGCCTGTATCTGTCAGGTCCTCCTGTGGCCCTGGGGGCTGATGTGACTTCTGTGGGCAGCCACAGAACCATGGGGACTCTTGGAGGGCCACTGGAAGGCTCCATATGTGCTGAGGACAAGGGCTTGTGGGGTGGGCTGGGCCTGGCTGGGGAGAAGACAGGTCTCTGTCAATTGGGTGCATCACACTGTGGCCTTTCTGTCGTGGATTTCCAAGCGCAAAGATTGTACAAATCAAACTGGTGGATAATAAAGTTGCGGATGACTCACTGACTTCCCTCCCCAGTGTGGCACCTCCCCCACACTCTACTCCCTGCGGAAGCTCCCTGGTGGGGCAGTGGTCTGAGTCCCTCCTGTCACCTCTGTTTCCCCCTTGCCGGGTTGTGGGGGGTGGGGTGGGGTGAGAATTAGGGGATGGAATGGCTTGTAGAACGGATCACTTTAGCAGACTCAGTGAGTCTGCTAGGTAGCATTGGCAGGGGTGAGGGTAGAAGAGCCAGGCAAAGCCTTGCAGTAGAGAGAGACTGAGGGTGTGCATGTGTCCACGTGTGCAGGCACGCACAT
Source organism: Meles meles (assembly GCF_922984935.1). Taxonomy (NCBI): domain Eukaryota; kingdom Metazoa; phylum Chordata; class Mammalia; order Carnivora; family Mustelidae; genus Meles; species Meles meles. The sequence continues at coordinate 92,728,965 of NC_060070.1, forward strand.
GTTTAAAGGTAAAGAAGTTCAGCACCTATTTAGTAGAGAGAGAAAAATGTCAGGGGAAAGGGAGTAGAGTAGGTAAGGGAGATGGACAATTTGCATGGGAGAGTCTGGGCTGGCACAGGCTTTCAGAATCTTCTCTGCCTTCCCTGACCCTGGAAGAAGTCAGTCATTTCAGGGGTTCTGGTAATATCCTCTTCCAGGGTACAGAGGATGGGTCCCACTTCATACCCCTCTCTCCCCCTATTCCAGTCCCCTCCCCCCTTCAGGACTTTTCCCACATCACCCTTGATCACTCTCCCCAAGGATATCCGTGGTCTCTCCCTTCTAATGTGTCGCTCTACAGCAGGCATGACTGAGCATGAAATGAGGAGGGGGCTAGAGCAGTGGCCCAGGTCCCGTCACTGCCCCAGCCCTGTCCCCCACCTTATCCCGCAGGGTTCTCAGGGCCCTTGGCAATGATTGGTGACATGAAGTGGCCAGGATTCAAGGTCCGCTGGCGGGCAGCTTCCCGGTTGGCACAGAGGGCCTGGCCAATGAGGTACTCGCTCTCCTGGGCTACATCTGACAGGCGCAGGTCAAACTCCAGGAGGGTCTTGTTTTCTAACATGCCTTCCAGGAGCTGCTTCCCGCCATCCTGGGAGAGGAGTACAAGGGAAGGGGCCATTTCATATCACTACCCAGGATCACCCTTGTGCATATGTGTACACACACATACGTACATTTATACAAGGATGTGACTAGAATGGGTTTCACAAAACAATGGTTAACATTTTGTGCAGCACACTAATGTGTTCTATGCTATCCTATCCCATCCTGTTCTATTGTATAAGAAAAACGGTGATCAAGACTTACTAAACTGATTTTTCAACCCTCATAGTTTGAAAAACATGTCTCTGTGACCATGATGGTAATGACCCTCCTCCGATTCAGCCATGGGTGTGTGAGACAAATCTGGCTAATGACATTTGAGGAGGACGTATAGAGGGAGTGGCTTCTGGGAAGGCTCTTTTCCCTCTGAAAAGAGAACAAGAGAGAGGGGTGCTCTCCCTTTCTCTGCCTCTGAGCATGGCCCTATGTGAGGAGCAGCAGCCATCTTGGGACCATGACAGAAGCACCCAAGAGGATATGGCCATGTGTCTGGGTGGGCAGAGCAGAGGGTGGCAGTGAGCCGGCGAATTTATCAACTCCAGACGCCCCCTACCCTGGAGCTTCTGATTATGGGACATAATGAATATTGTTTAAGCCATTTCCTGGTTCAGGTTTCTGTTACTTGTAGCCAAAAGCACCCCTAGTGGAGACTTGGGTGTGTGTGTGTGCGAGAGAGAGAGAGAGAGAGAGAGAGAGAGAGAGAAAGAGAAAGAGAGACTGTTCTCTTGATGGAGGGTCTTCCTCACTAGTCCTCATAGCTCCAGCCACTTTTGGGCTGGGTGGGCCATGCTTGATGTAAGACTTATGTGAGAGGCAGAATGGTTGTGTTCCATGGTTGTGACCCAAGAGCAAAGCCAGTTTAATGGGTTGCAGATGCATTTTTTAAAAAATGAAGTAGAATAGAAAATAAAGGAAAATATCAGCATGTATCACAAGCACTAAAAGTACATTTCAATGATACTATATTGATGTATATGTTCACTAGGTGTTTGTGTAAATTGCATTTCTTATTCTGAGACTTGGTCAAGAAAATGAGAGACATCATCTATCAGAAAGGACCCAGGTGGGGCACATGGGTGGCTCACTGGGTTAAGTGTCTGACTGCTGTTTTCTGCTCAGGTCATGATCTCAGGGTCCAGAGATCCATCCCAGCATCAAGCTCTGTGCTCAGTGGGGAGTCTGCTTGAGATTCTCCGTCTCCCTCTGCCTCTGCCCCTTGAGCACACACTCTCTCAATTTTCTCTCAAATAAATAAATAAATAATCTTTTTTTAGAATAAATAATCTCTTTTTAAGAAGTATTTTATTTATTTGAGAAAGAGAGAGCACGGGCACGAGCTGGGGAGGGGCAGAAGGAGAGGGAGAAGCAGACTCCCTGCTGAGCAGGGAGCCTGATATGGAGCTTGATCCCAGGACCCTGAGATCATGACCTGAGCTGAAGGCAGACATTTAACTTACTGAGACACCCAGGTGCCCCAAATAAATAAATCTGGTATTCAACCAGTCCTGAGTTTGAATCACAGCTCTGCCACTCTCCACTGACTGGGTGCTCTTGGGCAATTCACTAGCCTCTCTGAGACTCAATTTTCCATCGGTAAAGTGGGGTTAAGAATACACATTCTGGGTCACCTGCGTGGATCAGTGGGTTAAAGCCTCTACCTTCAGTTCAGGTCATGATCCCAGGGTCCTAGGATCAAGCCTCGCATTGGGCTCTCTCCTCAGCAGGGAGCCTGCTTCCCCCTCTCTCCCTGCCTCTCTGCCTACTTGTGATCTCCGTCTGTCAAATAAATAAACAAATAAATCTTTTTTAAAAAAAGAGTACACATTCTAGGGGTACCTGGGTGACTTTGTCAGTTGTGTCCAACTCTTGATTTCAGCTCAGGTTGTGATCTCAGAGTCATGAGATCAAGCCCTGTGTCAGGCTCCTGGCTCAGCCAGGAGTCTGCTTAAAATTCTCTCCCTCTCCCTCTCCTTCTGCCCCTCCCCCATCTCTCTTTCTCTCTCTCGCAAGTTAATAAAAAAATCTTACAGGAAAGAAAGAAAGAAAGAATGAATGAATTCATATTCTATTAGGGGCGCCTGGCTGGCTCAGTTGGTAGAGCATGCAACATTTTATCTTAGGGTTGTGAGTTGAGCTCCATGTTGTATGTAGAGATTACTTAAAAACAAAACCTTCAAAAAGGGGCAGGGGGGAAAGGAATACACATTATACTAGATAACCAGGAGGAATAAAGGAACACTGAAGGATATCAGTGCCTAGCATAGGATATAACCCTGAATAACAGTAACAGCTAGCAAGACTGATATGCTAGCCAGCCCCTGCAATGTTAACTGCTTTACAAGTACAACTCATCCTCCAAGAAACAACTAGTATCCCACTTAGAACTAGATACTATTATTATCCCCATTTTACAGATAAGGACATGGAGGCCCAAAAAGGGTAAGTAATTACACCAAGTGCAAAATGGCAGAGCTGGGATTAGAACCAGGTGAAGTCTGTGTTGTTAAGAATTACCCTGGAAGCACCCCAAGGCAGTTGGTTCCCACACCCACCTCCCAAAGGCCCCAGAAGGGTATGGCTTACCAGTCCAATGTGGTTGCAGGAGAGGTTGATGCTGGTGAGCGTGGTGTTGACAGCAAGCACCTGGGACAGCAGCGTGGCGGTGGGCTCAGACAGTTCATTGCCCCCAAGGTGCAGGGTGGTGAGGCATCTATTGGTCTGCAAGGCATGAGCAAGTGCCTGGCCGCCCTCGTCCTCGATGCAGTTGAGGCGCAGATTGAGGGAAATGAGGCTGGTGTTGTGTGCTAGGGCGTGAGCCAGAGACTGGGCACCAGGTGCCCGCACCTGGTTGTTGGCCAGGTTGAGCACGCGTAAGTGGCTGTGGCTCAGCAGCTTGGCTGCAGCACGCGCGCCCCGGTCCCCGATGAGGTTGTGTGATAGGTCCAGCTCCTCAAGGGCGGGGTGATCCAGGAGGCTACGAATTAGGATGCGGGCCTTGTCATCGTCCACCTTGCTTCGGGTCAGCCTGAAGATCTGTGGGCAGGTAGAAGATATGCAGCAGCTGGAAGCCAGGGAGAATCTGCCTGCCTGCCTGCCTTCTGCAGGTATAGGAGGGGGCCCCAGGGAGGCCTGAGGTCCTGCTCACCTGCTCTTGGCCCCCTGAGTGGCCTTTGGGCACAGCAGAAATCCCCCACATGGCAGATCAGTGCAGACCTGATGGAGGGCAGTAGAAGGAAACCCTAGCATTTATCGAGAAATTACATGCTGGACATGCTGCTAGAAGGTATCATAACCATTATCTCTAACCCTCAGCAACCTAGATACTTTACAGATAGAAAATGAAGGCTTAGGGTGGATGGATCATTTGTTCAAGGTCACATGGTGATCAAGCCCCAGAGGTAGGTTTGAATGCAGGTCTGCCTGATGCCCCAGCCCCTCGTTCTGCCCTCTTCAGCTGGCTAAGATCCACCATGGCAAGGAGAGGAACTCTTGGAAGGAGATGCCAGGGTAGGAACCAGGGTGAGAGGCAGGAAATGGAAGGATGGAGAGAAAAGATGAAAGAATGGGGTAGGACTAGCGTGAGGAATACTGGAGATGGGAGCCCTAACCCTCCCTTCTCACCAGCTCCCTCCACACCTCCCTCTTCCTTGAGGCCTCTCCACCCTCTTCCTGTCCTTCAGTCCCCTTTCTTTATGTCCCTTTCGGCCAGCTTAGAGCCTCTTGTCCCTCTTGTCATTTCATTGCACCTATCTGGCAGAGCTCCAACTCTGGATCAACCCCACTCTGTTTGCAGCATATCTGTGCCCAGGCAACTGACATGATGGAAAATGTCACATGACATTTTGGTTGGTTGCTGGTTGTTATTGCCGGAACCACCAAGAGACCCTCAATGCTGTGTTCCAACTCAGCCCTGTTTCTCTGGACAACATACTCTCTCCTCCTCTAAAACAATAATTTCAACCTTCTCCAGCTTCCTCAAACTTCAGGGGGTAGTGATTCAAAACCCTACAGCCTCCTTTCAGCAATTAAGTCTCCTCCGACCACCCTGGCCATTCAATGAGAACCCCTCATTTTCCTAATACCAAACAGTAACCCACCGCTACCCACCACATCCACTCTCTCCTCTGCCCAGAGCCAACTGTCCCACCACCGTCCTCAATTCCATCCCTCCTGCAATCTCAGGAACCTTCCTTGTTCAACGAACCTGTACCTTTCTCCTGGACTCAGCTGCTTTCTTGCTATTGGAAGGAGCTTTACGCTGGTTTTAAACACATGCCAATATCTTTTAAAGAAAACCCCAACCTTTCATGTATTACCGATTTCCCCTTCGCCCCCTTCACAGCCAAGTTCTTGAAAAAGCTGATCACAGCCATCCTGTTTCCTCACTTCCCACTCTTTCCATAAACCACTAGGATCTGGTCCCTGTTTCTGGTACTCCACTGACAGTTCCATCTCTGTGACCTCCGGGTTTGCTAAATTTGGTCCTTAGCATCAGCCCCCCCCCCCCCCATTGCTGCCTTCCCCCTTTCTTGAAACACACCCCTCCCTTGGCTCTGTGACTCAGGGCCACATCCCCCTTTTCCTCTTTCTCTGATTTTTGGGCAGGCTTTCCCCCTTCCAACCAGAATATTTGGGGCATACTTTACTAAAAAAATTATTCGTTGTATATTTGAGTTTCAAATTTAACTGGATGTCTTGTATTTTTTATTTGCTAAATCTAGCAAGCCTATCCTAGTTGTAATTTCACATTTACATGATTGCTGATGAGTGCCTTTTATCCCACCAGACTGTTAGCTCCAGAGGGCACAAATAGTATAATTTCACTCCCTGTTGAATCTTCAGCACCTAGGATAGGGCCTGGAGAGCAAATGTTCCTTGGATGAATAACTGGCTCCTGAATTGGGAGGGCAGCGCCTTGTTCATCCCAGCATCCCCAGAATCCAGCTTGGTGCCCAGTGCATTGACACTTGGTCAGTGAATAAGAAGGAAATGGGAGGGAGAAGATGGGGATGGAGGAGGAGGAAGAGGAGGGGAGAGGAAATCAGAGAGGCGCTGAGTGGGAGGTGGGGGAAGGCAGGGCCGGCTGGTACCTTGAGGGTGTGGCATGCCTTGATGGTGGCCGCCAGCGAGTGGCAGTCCCGGTACGTGAAGAGGAAGAGGTTCCACTCAAAGTTCATGCCACAGTCCTTGACCCCGTACACCAGGTCCAGCTCCTCCAGGTGGCTCAGGCCAGCCACCAAGTCACACAGCTGGTAGTGGTCCGTGGCGGGCTCCTCCATCTCCACGTCGCTGCCGGAGTCGGACAGCTCCCCGCTCCGGGGTTGGGGCTGGAGCCGCACTGGCGGAAGGAACTGGTCCACTCGCAGCCCGCGCACGTAGTTCCCGCAGAGCGGCAGCAGGTCGAGGATCACCGCAGGGTCTGTGGTGCTCGGGATGAACTGTTTGATCAGGTTCTCCAGGTGCCGCTCGAAGAACAGGCGCTTCCAGCTGCCGCCGTGCCTGGCCACGTGGCACACGGGCCAGCGCTGCTCGCAGCAGCGGCGCCAGTAGTTCTCGTCGTCGATCAGGTTGGCGGTCACAGCCAGCGGCAGGTCGGGTGACAAGTGGTTCAGCACCTTCTGCTGGTGCTCTGGAAGCAGCTGCTTCAGGATAGGGTTGTCTTTGAGAAAAGGAAGGAAAGCAGGAGTCTCAGTGTTGGGGAGCCTTCTACATAATGCCCCAGCCCAGCCTGCCTAGGGGCACCGAGGGAATGGAAGACCCTCCCTGGCCCTCAGGGAGCCTCAGTCAGAGAGGGGAGACAGCCTTTACTCCTAGAGAGGCTCAGTCTGAGGGGGGAGACGCAGCCCCAGGCTTTGGGTGTTGCCTGTCTGAAGGTGGACAGCTTAGTATCTGGTTTCCCAGAGCTCCCAGTGTGAGCAAGGATCTCCGGTTTAGCCCTCCATGATCACTTGGTCTGATGCAGGAGATAATCCTGAGTTCTGAGATTCCCAAATGATTTGATTCATTCATCTTAAAGCAAGAAGATGTTTGAGCACCTACTGTGCACTAGACACTGTTCTAAGGGGCGGGCATGGACATAAGAGTGAACAAGACAGAGGGAGCCACTCCCTCTTGGGAGAGGAGGCTGACAGTAAATCAGTTGGGCGAATATATTGTAGGTCAGGGGGTGGTAGGTGCTGTAGATAATATGATGATCCTGTCCTCAGAGCACCCCATCTGCTAGGAGAGGCTGGTTGCTCATCTTTGCAAAGGATGGCCATTTGTAGAGCACAGAGTACAGAACGAACCAAGAACATACACACACTGGGGAAGGCCAAGGGAATGGAGGATGATCCACCAGGGAGGGCTTACTGGAGGAGGTGTTCGGTAAATACGGTTTGGGCTGGGTTTTGCCAGAGAGAATGGGAAAGGTGTCCCCCCCCCCCCCAAATGGGACAGCCATGTTGAGAAAGGCTGGGGCTGCCACAGGACCCAGCCTCTGAAGCCACGCCTCTGGGCAGTCCCCACCCATCCTGCCCCACCCCTGGCCTTTCCCTTCTTCCCAGGGTGGGGACAAACTCACTGTGGAAGTTCTTGACAATGTGCTGAATGCAGAGCTCTGTGAGGAGGGGAACGGTGGCCAAGGACCACTCGGGATCCTCGGCTATAATCCTGCGCATCCGACGTACTTTGGTCCCAGAATTCCAGCCCTTGGACTTGCTATGGGGTGGGATGATTGAGGGCCTTGAGGGCTGGGGGCCTGCACTCGAAGTCTGGCCTGCAGTGGAGAACTTGTCCTGCATGGAGATTGAGGATCGACTGGGGACCGACAACAAGGTCGATGTTGCTAGGGTTTCCTGCATATTGTGGACTGGCAGCTTCCAGACAGGTGGCCCCTTGGCAATGGCCTTGTGATGAGGAGTGCCTCACACTGGCAGGTCCTTGATGCCCGTGGGAACCTGGAGGGAGAGGAGGGGTGCAGGACTTAACTTTGGAGGTCCTCGGTGGGCGTTTAGCAAGAGAGGTAGCACAGAGTGGTTCTCAAGGGTCCATCTCTGGTTAGACAAGGTCCGGGCACAAATCCCACTGGCTAGGTGTGTGGCCCTGGGCAAGTTATTGAGTCTCTTATAGTTTCATGTGCCTCCTCTGTGAAATGAGGATGGCAGTTACCTCTAAGCGAAGCAGGACAAGTGAACAATGTAAAATAACGCATCCAAAGAGGCATAGTATACTGTGACCCGTACAACTATAGCAAGGGGCAGGCCCACATTTTGGATAATAATACACACACAGCAATGATAAGTAATTGATACATGTTGGACAGTTACTTAGGTACTTACTTTAAAAAAAGATTTATTGTATTTATTTTAAACAGCAACTGCCTAACCAGGAGGTTGGTGTTGAGGACAGCAAGCCAAATAGAAATGCAACACATATCAAAATGCAAGCCACATATATATTATTTAAAATTTTCTAGCATCCACATTAAAAAAAGAGGGAAATGGGTGGAATTAATTTTATGTTTAACCCAGTATGTCCACAGTATTATCCTTGGAATATGTAATCAATATAAAATTAATGAGATATTTTATATACTTTTTTTTAATACTATGCCTTCACAATCAGATGGCTCAATAGTCACGTGTGGCTAGTGGCTACCATTTTGCATAGTGTAGGCAGAGAGGAAGATGGGGGGTCGGGGGGTGGAGGTGGGGTAGGGGACCAGACCCATGCTCCATCCAGGGCACCTTCTCTCTTCCCCTCTGAGAGCTCTGGCTCCGCCCACCTCCTCCCCGCCACCAATATCCCGATCCAGTCTTCCTAGTTCTCCCAGCCTCCCGACATTCCAGACGGCAGCGGGAAGGCGTGGGAGGCGAAAAGGCAGCTAAATCTGGGGCTGGAGACAGAAGAGAGGATGTATCTGGGGCTGGGGACCCTCCTCCGCGATTGTCCATTCGTGACTCCTTGCTGCAGCGGCGCTGCCCGGCAGCTGCAGGCTGAAATGGGGCCGCTTCGCACCGAGCTCCTCCTCCCGGCAGTTTCCCCTATGATTTGCTCCCTGACTCGGTGCACTGTGTAATGCCCGGTGGGAAGGAACACTCTGAACCAGCAAAGGTGTCCTTGGCAGATGGAGGGGACCAGATGGTACTCCCCAGTCCACAAGGCATCACAAGGAGGAAGAGCCTGGCTGGGGGGGGGGGGGGGGGCAGAGAGAGAGAGACACACACACACACAGAGGGTGGAGGGGTATGGGGCAGTGTAGGGAAGAGATCTATGTATTTATGATACCCTTATGCAAATCAAATGCAAATTCACAAACTGATTGTGTCCAGATTTGTGGAATAACCAGCTGGTGTATTTGACTAATAGCCCCTCGGAGGGTGTGGCTGGGAGGGGATGCTACTTGGAGGTGCCAGATGACTTTGCATTTCTGGCTTTGCTGGTGACCTTGGCCAATTTACTTAACATATCTGAGCTTTAGTTTCCTTATCTGTACCACAGGATAATATCCTCCTTCTGCAGGCGGGTGTGGAAATTCCTCTGAGATAATGTCTGAAGCCGGTACTGGGGTGGGGGGGGCGGGCGGTGTGTCGAGGCTAGGGGTGGGGGACAGGGGTCTTGGGTTGGGGAGAGAGCACCTTGGAGCTCCACCTCTTGAGTGCTGACCTGAGGTGGTATCCTTGAGTGAGGCCCTTCCCTATCTCCAGGGTGAAGGCAGCAGACAAAGGGGCAGTTGGTGGTGTTTGGGCTGGATTAGGATGGAGGGGCCTGGCAGTCTGGACACAAGGAGGAAAGAGACAACAGGTCAGCCCTGCTCCTGCCAGCTCTGCCTCTGGGCTCCTGGGGCTCCTGCCAAAAGTTCCCTCCAGAGTTCTGGCTGAAAACATTTCTGGTATTTTCTCTGGACCAGGATGTATCCCAAGACACACTGTGGGCCACACCCAAGGGAGCAGGACCCAGCCTGGCTGGGGGAGCCCCAGGTCTCTGGCTGGAGTTGCCCTGGAGCCCACTCTCCAGGTATTTCTCACAAGGGTGCCTAGTCTCACCTTCTATCCAGGGAGGCCCTTCCCTCTCCTTCCTCCTGGGAGGCCACTTTGTTGGGACACCCAACCCGGGGCCAGGTGAGCTGCCCTCTGGACCTGGCTGGTGCTGGTTCCACTTTCTAGGGCTTCATTGTCTTAGGACCCGACATCTCTTCCTGAGGTCTGGTCTTCATCTTTCTTGCTACTCTTTGGAGCCTGTGGCCCCCTCTGGGCCTAACACCGCAGGACCTGCCCCAAGGTGGGCTCCAGGGTCCTGAGCCCTCTCCTCAGAAAGAAGAGGCAGAGCATCCCTCCATGTGCTCCAGGTACATGGCGCTTGTAGAAAGAGCCCCCACCGTCCTGCAGCGTCTACAGAAACTCCATACTACCAGGTCTGATGTCATTTGTAGGGCAAAGGTTGAAACCATTAATCTCCTAAAGTCGGAGTTGACAGTTTTCTCTTTCCCCTCACCTATATAACCCATCCCCCATCCACCTCCGCTCAGATTAACTATTGTTAACTAACTGGAATTTAAAGAAAAATTTAAAGAGAGTAGAAAGCATTGTCCCTCCCTGCGGGGGCGGTGCCCCTGATCCTTAGCCCTTATCAGACCTCTGTACCTGTATCCCTTCAGTGATCTGACTGACCACCCTCCACACACACTTACGCTAGACTGTGAGCCCCTTGAAGTGCAGGGGCTGTTTCTGACTCTTTTTTCTCCCTAATCCCCATCCCAGGTCAGGTCTGCTTTGGCCGGGGAGGCTGCGGGGGGGGGGGGGGGGTGGTTCGGGGGAGTGGAGGGTACGGGGGGGGGGGGGGAGTGCCGGGGGCTGGTGTTGGAAATGGTGTTGGAGCTGCCCCGCCCCCTTTTGGGAACAGACTCTGGCCAATAGGAATGTCCCATATTGGTCAGGGTGATTGGCTCAGGGATGCCTGATGCCAGCCAATCAGGGGATCTTCCTAACAAATCTTGGGATTTGTTAAGAGCCTCTGGGAAGGTGGAGGTAGACACCAGGGCGGATGTCTTTCAAGCGTATTCTTCTCTTGCTGCGGGAGGCTGTTTCCCTTCCCTGCGGCAGGAGGGAATGAAGCCTGGGGGAGACCAGCAGAAAAGAGGGGCGGACAGAGAGCACCCGGCACCTTCGGTCCCCAAGTCTGACGTCCCCGGGAGTCCCAGAACTGCCTGGCTCCTCAGCAATGCCTCTGGTTTTGAGACTTACTTGGCAGCCTTCTAATAAGTCCCTTTTGGTGAAGCTGAGTTGGGTTTCTAACCCCTTTGTGACCAAAGGGTCCTGACCGTTTGGATAGGCTCACAGTTTGATGAATGGAATTATGGAAAAAAATTCTACGTCAGTAGGTGCGGTTCAATGCAGTAGCTGAAGACCAGAGGCCCCCAGGTTTATTATACACAGGGCCTGGACTCTAACTCGGGGGACTCTTCCTCTCCTGATCACTCGAGATCACTCCAGCCTCCCCTCTCACCTCTCCAGCCATAGGACATATCATCAACCTGAGCTACGCGGCAAGTAGCAGTTACAAGCTCCTTTCAGAGCTCTGCTGTCAATGGGGCTTAACAGCCACTCTACAGTGGAGGCGGGGTGGGTTTCTCAGCCCCATTGCAGGGATGGAGAAATGACTGGTGCTCCGACATAGGAGGGCTGGGCCCGGGGCTTGAGGGCCTCTCACCACAATACTTTGCTCTTCGAAGTTGCTCCCCACACTTTTCCACCCTCCGCCCGGAAAGAAGGCACGTCCCTGTTCCCTGGGAAGCTGGGATCCTATCTTTATGCAAAGAGAATCTGTCAGGGAAGGCCTCCCCAGGCCAAGAGAGCAACCAGAACTTGGTGCCCCGCTATGGAAATTCCAGGCCCCTAACTATACACTTATATCTAATTAAATAAAATACATATCTATCTCCCTTCTTACCAGTCATCCACACCTCAGTCTGAATGAATTTCAGATCCAAAAAGGCAAGTCAGGAAGGGGGCAAGGAGAACACACCACTGAATGTGGAGAGCCCACGAGTCAGGGGGGCCTGTGATGACTCCCCCTACTCACGGGGCAGCCTCAGTCTGGCCTAGGCATCACCAGTCTGCAGCTGAGGGTGGCAGCAGGTGGCTGCTACCCTCCCTGGAAGCTTGAGGGATGTGTGGATACCTATTAGCCAGGGGCCCAGGGGCACCCTGGCAGCTCCCAAGGGCCCAAGGAGGACAGCTCCTGAAATGGCAACCACATTCCTTCTTGGAGCTTTGTCTCTGTAGGGAAACTGCAGGGCAGACAGAGAATTCTGTCTGGTGGAATAACCAACTGGTGCATTTGACTAATAGCCCCAGAGTTTGAAGACTGGAAGTGTGTTGAACACTCCGATCCTTCTCTGGGGCAGCAATCTTTTCAGACATCCCAGAGAGAAGGTTGGGGCCTTGAGGAGTGATTGCCTCTTGTGTCAACACCTGGTATCCCTAAGGGCACAACTTACCCGAGGATGGGGAAAGTGGGGGCATAGCCTGTGACCTTTCCTCTCCCGGCACCTGTTTCATAGGCCCGCGGGGCTTCACCTGCTGTGTCTCCAGCGTCAGCTTAACCCAACACAGGACCACAGTCCATGTAGAAAGGCCAGTCCTCCCTCCAACCAGGTCCCCACTCTGTGTCCTTAGGACCAGGGTCCAGGGGCCTGAAATCACATTCAGGCCCTAACTCCAAGGGTTAGGTGTTAAAATCCATTCTCTATGTGCCCAAGCACAGGTAATGTAAGGGACAACATGCACCTGTTCAGCTAGCTTGTCCTCATTTTTGATGGCTTGCATCAGTTGGATGAGTATTCCGGGAACCATATTCTTGCTTATATACGGCTATATTTATGGAGTGCAAGGCTGTCAAAGCGTTTGCACACCAGGAGGCAGCTGGCTAAGGACTCAGGATTGCCTTAGGGCCAATCTCCACTCGGTCTTGAGCCCCCAGCATCTGTGAGACCTTGGGCAAGTCATTTCACCCCACTAAACCTTCATTTCTTTATCTGTAAAATAGGGATGGAAATGAATAGTACTGACTTCCTAAGATTATCCAGAAGATTAAAGGAGTTGATGTGAGTGAGACGTTTCATGCAGTGCTGGGCCCAGAACCAGCATTCAAAATATGTGATAGATATTGGGATGAAGATGTTGCATGCCTCACCTACATATGTTTATTGAGGACTATTATGGAGGACTATTACTGCTATTATGACACTATTATCCCCATCGCACAAATGAGGAAACAGGCTTAAAGCATAAGTAATTTGCTAAGCAGCACATAGCTGGTAAGTGGGAAAGCTAAGGTTTGAGTTGATACCTGTCCAAAGCTGTCCGTTACTTCCATACACAAAAGCATAGACAAATAATGAGCTATTGGGGTTGCTTCCTAAATTGGCCAGATCGGGTGTTCACAGCACTTTTCCAGTGGGCATCCCACTTTCCCAGCTCATGAGCTCTTGGCATCTCTGTTTAACCCTTTTGATGCTGGCCTAAACAGCTCAGGCTTCCTCAACCCCCTAATTCACCAGGCCCTTCCACAGAACTGCGCCATTGCCTGTATCCTTCAGCCTTCTGGGGACCCAAGAACATCCTGCAGAGCTATGCTCTCCTGCCCCATGGTTCACATTGGGCCCTTGATGTTCCTCACAGACCTGGGATCAGTGCCTGTATGTCTAGCACATCCTTTCGTCTTGGACGTGTCAGACTTCTGTTCTTAAGTCCTCAGTTAAATCTAACCACCGTGGGCAGAGGCTTCTCCCCCTGCCCAAAGGGGAAAGTTGAAGAGGCTGGGGGAGCACCCTCTCTCCTTCCTGCTCATCACATCTCTGGCCCTCATTCTCCCCGGCCTTCCTCTTAGCTGAGGAGCCAAAGCACCTCTGTGCACCACCCCCAGGGCTGGCTCAGCTAGATGGGTTCTACTCTCCACCCACTTCTCCCACTGTGCTTCCTCTACTTTCTCAGCTTCCCGTTCACCTTAGGACCCCCAAGGAGAACCCTCCCTTGGCATGTCCTCAGGGGACCTGGGCATTTGTCAGACTTCCTCTGATGTCTTTCATGCCCCTATCAGACCCTACCTCAGGCCATATCACTCCCATTTGGGAACACTCAGTTTGTGAAATCACAAAAGAGGGACACCAAAGTTCTCTGACAGAGCCTAGCCCAGCATGCTGGGTGACTGGCCCCAGTGAGACAACACACTTAATCACACCCATGGGCCTGGCCCTCCTCCCAACTCCTGACCACTTGGTCTGTTGTCTTAGAAAGGACTCCACAGTATTCGCTTCCCACCCCTCGATCCTGCCTTGTGCTCAGACACCCAACAGGGAAGCTCAGCTCCAAAGGCCAGAGAGTCCCTCCCCCAACCTGCCTGGGGTGAAGAGGCCCTTGCTGCTCCTTGGTAACCAAGGGAAATCAGCCATGCTGTGGGAGGGAGGGAGGAAGGGAGGTGCCGAAGCTTCTGGACCTGCAGGAAGGACTGCAGCCCCCAAAGGAGCTGGGGGTGGGAGTCAGCTGTTCCCAGAAGGCTGAGGCTCTGGGCTCAGGACTGCTTTCCTCCACGACCTATCAGATGCTCCTTTCCCCTTCCCCCTTCTCATGGTGCCCCCCCCCCTCCCCCGGCCCCAACCTCTTTACTCTCAGACGCTTAGCCTCTGGGCCAGTATGCAGATGTGACCGTAAAGGGGAGAGGCAAGAGTTCCGCCTCGAATGGGTGGGAGTGGGGGGCCTTCTGAGGGGACAGACAGGTCCAGGAGCCAAGCCAACCTCAGCCAGGCGGGAGTGGGGGGCAAGGGGAGTTATGGAGACCCCGGGTGGAGCGTCCTCTCTTCCAGGGTTCACCTCACCCACTCTCGGTGCCTGGGCACTCACCTTCCTGCAGGCCACCCGCGCGGCCGCGCCGGTCGTTAGGGACGCCCCACGTCGCCAGGGGGCGGGGCTGAGGGCCAGTGCGCAAGCGCGCAATATACCCTCGTGTGCACCGGGTCTCCGCGGCGTGCCGCTGTGTGGGTACGGCGAACTCTGTTGGCAGGGGTGCGCTTTCTGGTTCTGGGGGACGTGTTTAGGAATAGATGGGCTTTTCTGGGGGAAGGTGAGGAGTGGGAGCCAGGACGGGGCTCCTGGACTGGAGTGCTGTTCTTTTTTGTTAACTTTTGTGTGGAAACGAGGTCCAGAAGTACTGCTTTGCAAGCCCACAGGGCTGAGCAAGCAGTCGGAGCCCCAGCAGAATCCTCGGTATCCCATCCTGGCAGGGACTGGTCCCCCTTGCAATTCCTTTCAACCGGTGCAATTAGAATGAGAAACCATGCCAGAAGCCATGCTTTGCACTTACAGTTTTAACTAAATGGCCCCAGAACTTGGTCACCAGGGAGCCTTTGACTTGGAGATGGATCCCTTGAGGTCCTTTCCCTCCTCTAGCAACAGAGATCTGGGAACAGAGGTGGAGCTCCGAGTCTGGCTGGGTGCTAAGCACATTCATTCTGTCAGCTTCAGCTTGGGGCTGGGGCAGGTGCTGTGCAACTTGTCTTTAAGAGTCACGTACCTCGGGGCGCCTGGGTGGCTCAGTTGGTTAAAGCCTCTGCCTTCGGCTCAGGTCATGATCCCAGTGTCCTGGGATGGAGCCCCCGCATAAGGCTCTCTGCTCAGCGGGGAGCCTGCTTCCTCCTCTTTCTCTCTGCCTGCTTCTTTGCCTACTTATGATTTCTGTCAGATAAATAAACAAAATCTTTAAAAAAAAAAAAAAGAGTCACGTGCCTCTGACCCTCAGCTCTCCAGACCCCTCACCACCTGCCACCACTCCCTGTGCCTGCTCACCTCCCCCGCACCTCCCCCACAGGGCCTCTGCACTGTGCCCTCAGCCTGGGGCACTCCTCCCTCAGATACCCTCCTGGCTCACACCCTCCCCTCAGATGGCACATCCCGGTGAAACAACAAAGTCACCCACCCTCCTGATCCCTGTCCCACTTTCTCTGCAGACCTCATCGCTGCCTTACATCTGCTCCCTTCTCTTCATTGTGCATTTCCCCACTAGCAGCAAGTTTCCACAAATGCAGCAAATTTTAGACCTTTGGTTCTCACCACATTCTCAGCAACTGACCAGTACCTGTTGCTCATTTTATCTACAGGCCCTTCATGAAAATGGGAAGTTGCTGTTAATGAAACAAGTGGCACCAGAGAGGATCTGCCCTGCTGTTGTGACTTTCATAGGGCAGGCCTGGGTCTCTGTGGCCAGAGAGACCCTCGTGGGTGCCCAGAACAGGCTGGCATGGAAAGCCCTTTGAGCAGCAGGGGCGACGAGGATGGCTCCAATGTGGATGCTGAGTGGGGAAAACTGCTCTTGTTTATAAGCAATAGACCTTCTGGAGCTTCCTAGCCTTGGTGAAATAAACTAATAAATAAATAAAAAGATTTTATTTATTTATTTGACACAGAGAGAAAGAGAGCACAAGGGAGAGAGGCAGAGGGAGAGGGAGAAGCAGTTTCCTGACTGAGCAGGGAGCCTGATGCGGGGTTGGATCCCAGGACCCTGGGATCATGATGTGAGCTGAAGGGAGAAGTTTAACCGAGCCACCCAGGTGCCCCTTGGTGAAAATACTTTCTAACGAGCAATCACAGCCAAGACAGTCGTGGCTCCACATTCATCCGGTGAGAGGGGGTATATTTTTGGGTCCACTCTGCCTTCCACAGCCTCATCTCCTTGTGTCTGCACGGGGCCTGGCCCCAGGTGGCCCTCCTGGGCTTAGCTGCTTGGCCTCCAGCCTTCAGTCCTTTGCTTCAGCCTCCAGGGAAGTCCTGCCAACTCCTTCAGGGCTCCTGGCCCAGGCCTGTCTGCTGTCTGTGTAGTCTATGCGAGTCCATGGGTGAGCTGGGTCGGAGCCGGTCCAGGGCATAGGCTCGTGCGGTACTGAGGACAGCTTCCAGGTCAGCAGTGGTTCCAGTGCCCCGGGCTGCCACCTGAGAGCCCCAGGCCTTGCCCCCCATGTGGCTGCATACTGCCAGGGCCCAGGCCTCCGCTGTGAAGGCTGGCGTGGCACTCTGGGGACAGACGCAGAAGGGACAGTGATGCAGGGCACCCCTGCCCGCCACCATCCACTCCATCTCCCCTCAAGAGTGGCATCATGGTGATTAGCTGGACACATGGCAGGGGAATCAGGTAAGGAGATGGTGGGGTTTGGGGACGTGGGTGGAGGTTAATGAATGTCTGCTGTTTGTTTGTAAGGGATATGTGGCCTGGAGCAGGGTGGTAATTAGGGGAGCTCATGGTGCCTTCTCTGGTCAGGAAGTGTGGTTAGGGGTAAGAGATGGCCTTATGCCCATCCTGGGGTGTCCCCATACATCACTTCTACCCTGCTTCGGAGGAATCAAAGGTGGGGAACCACAGGGCTGGACCGGGAAGGGTTGGGGGTGGGGGAGGTTCCTCTGCTCCATCCCTTACCTGGGCCACCTGACAGGCACATAGCACATGCCCCAGCTGCTGGGGGCTGAGGAGGAACACACAGGTGCCGGGCACCTGCTCACACAGCTGCCGTACCACCTTCACCAGCACCTGGGCAAGGGAGGGAGATGGTGAGCCCGCTGCTCTCTGGATTCCCAGCTGCCTCCCACCCGGGACCCTCCTCCCTCTTCTGAACCCTGGGGCCACCCCCAGCCCCAGCACTCACTGAGAGGGACTCGGCGGCAACTGTGTCCACAATCAGGGGCCCTTGTGAGTGCCGCCGCAGCAGCTCCTGGGTTTTCTGTGTAGCCTGGGGGAGGGGGCAGGAAGGATGGCACGGGCATTAGGCGTGAAGGTAACCGGCCCCAACTTTCACAGTGAGCCCCAGTCCAGAAATTCCCGCCCCCAGCACCAGTATTTGGCTTTGAACAGAGGTGACAGGGGCTCTGTGTCCTTCCCCTCCCCCCATCTCTGTCCTTTTGCCAGAGCTCCAGGCCCTCACAAATATGCTACTGAAGGTCAAGGTCTAAGGATGGAGTCAGGTGGATGAAAGGGGTGGGGGGGAGGGAGGCAGATCTACATCAAGGAGCAATGAGGGCTGCATGGCTTAATCAAGTCAGTCCGCTTCCTGGAGGGAGAGTCTGAGCCAGACTTGGGAGTTGAAGGAGAGGCACAGTTTGTCAGAGAGATGTGGCAAGATGGCCTGGTGATGGTGCCCAGCAGGTGGGAGAGGGAGGAGCTGCCCATTCCGCCCCCCATGTCAGACCTGGAGGCTTCCCGGTGTGCCACTCCAGCAGCTCTGACCCTTGCCGAGTGTCAGCTGAACCTCTTCTTACCTGCCCCAGCTCCAGCTTCCGAACAGCCGTGTTGGCGCGCCGCTGCAGCCCCTTTAGCGTGGCCTGAAGCTCCCGACGCTGCCACTGGGGCATCACGGCCAGGTCCACGGCCTACAGCCAGAAGCCCATCAGTGGGGCCCTTCCCTGAGCCACAGACTCGGAGTTGGGGCAGGGGGAGGATCGGGGGGAAGAGGGCCAGGAGAGGGTGGAGAGCAGGTCCATGGTGGGGGTGACCCTCACATCAGTAAGTCGTCCCATGTCCTTGGAGAGTCTCTGAGCCGCCACCACATCCTTGCTGCCCTGACTCAGCCGCTCTGTGGCCGCTTCAACCTCCTGGGCCAGATTCTGGCCCACCTCTCGGGCCTGCAGGGATGGAACAGAATGTTCGGGGCCACTTGGCTTACTCTTGCCTCCCCAGGATAGGGGCTCAACCCATTGCCAGTGGGGGCCAAATTAGAAATATTTAACCATCAGGACCACTCAAAGCACTGGCCAATCACAGCAGCTGCCAGCAGCTGGCCCTGCCCTATCAGCATACAGGTCCGAACCCTGCTTCTGCTGCTTGGCATCCCCCAGCCTGAGAGTGTCAGCTGCATGGGCCCCCTTTGCCCCCCATGCCCCCATCCAGCAGCCTCCCGGGCCCTGCTGGCATGCTAACCTGCTGGGCCTGCTCCCCTGTGACGGCCAGCAGGCGGGTGGTGCCCCTGGTGAGCTGGCGCTCCCCAACGATGACCAGGTCCCCGATAGCCCCCGTGCGCAACAGGTGCCTGCGACCAGGGGGACAGAGAAGGAAGTCGGTGGGGACGGTGGCACAGGAAAGAGCAGCCTCAGCTCCGAACCAGTGGCTTGTGGCTCCAGAGACCAGAAAAGGGTGAGGACCCAGGGCCCCAGGTGAGGGCAGGCAGGCAGGTAGGCAGGCAGGAGTGACTCACGTCCCACAGCACAGCTCCACAGAGGTCTGCAGTGCAGCTCGGGAGCCCGGGTCCAGTGCGTGGGCTACAGGCACCCCCACTGACACCACCCGCACAGGATCTGGGTACACCTGAGGGTGGAAGGGGACAAGTCTGTTACCCAGCCTGTGTGTGGGGAGGTAGGGAGCAGGTGATCTTCACTGGTGGGGGGCGGGCAGCTCACTTCATCCAGAGAGCGTAGGCCAGGGACATGGGCAGTGCGTGTCAGGGCCACGTCCTCCACGTACACTGGCTCGTCCTGTGCCACAGCGTCTCGCACAGTGCCCTCCACTGCCCGGAGCTGCTGTGAGGTCAGTGGAGCCTGGTGGGGTGGGGGGAAAACGGACAGACTGAGAGGAAGTCAGCTCCACACCAGTAACTGATATGGCAAGAAGCAGTCAGCTGGCTGACTACCCTCCGCTGCTGAAACAGCGGCTAGCCCAGAGCAGAGCTCACTCAGCCTTCAAGGAGCAGGCAATTCTTTTCCTCAGAAAGCTACCTGGGAGTAGGGCCTGCTGGGAACTGCAGGCCTTTCACTAGGCACTAAAAGTTGATGAAGAATCGAACATGCTCTTCTGTACCGAGGGAGCACAGGATTGTGTGTGTATGTGTGGGGAGGTGTGCGGGGACAAGGACGGAGCCTGATGTGCTAGGAGGGAAGGGAGACAGGGTGGCAGGGGAGTGAGGGCAGCTCAGTTGGAGCAAGAAGGTCTTGGGTGACAGCAGGAACAAGGAAGCTGGGTGGCTGAAGGTGAAAGGAGGGCTCTGGAGACGGTCTGGCCAACCCCCTCCCTGGTGCACCAGGAGCCTGAGGGCAAGACGCCCCCCAACGGCCTCATGGTGACTGAGCCATGGGAGGCCCAGGTCCTTGGGCTGGCCGAACCCCCAACACCCAGTGCCCCCCGCCCCGACTACCACCCTGTAAGCCTGCCGCATCACCTGAAGGCCTTCTGCACCCACTCACCTGCGTGGCCACGTCAAAGCGCAGGCGCTCGGGATTGAGATGGGAACCTCGCTGCTCTGTGCCAGGGCCCAGGGCCTGCCGCAGCGCCCAGTTGAGCAGGTGGGTGGCCGTGTGCTTCTTCATGCAGCCTAGACGCCAGGCCTGAAACACTTTGGTCACCCAGGATGCTGGGGCGTGGAGGGAGTTGAGAGGCGGCAAGATATCCCGAGTATCAGCGGTGGAGTGCTTACCTCATCCACGTGGAGCTGCACCTGGTCCCCCACCTTCAGGTCCTCAGGGGCCACAACCTCATGTAGGATGAAGCCTCCACAGACCTGGGCCCGGGCCACTGGGAACAGCACATCCTGAGGAAGGGCAGGGGCCGTGGCACTGAAGTGATGGCTTGTCGCTTTTCCCTCCCCTTGGCTCCCTTCTGAGCTTGGGCCTGCCGGAGGCAGATGTATGTATGTATGTATGTATGTATGTATGTATATGTGTGTGTGTGTGTGTGTGTGTGTGTGTGTCTGTCTGTCTGTCTCTCACCTCCTGGTCCACCCGCATTAGGTAGCCTCGGTCTGAAGCCTGACCCCCCTGTTCGGCGTAGAAGTTGGTTTTGTCCAAGAGGAGGCCGCAGCGCTGGCCCCTCCCCACGGAGGCCACTGCGGTCCCATCCTCTGTATACAGCTGGAGCACCTGGGCCTCACAGGTGCTAAACTCTGCCACAGAGAAGAACCCTTATCAGTGCTAGGCTGGGGCGTGGGACCTGGGGAAGTGGGTCTGTGCCTTACTTGAAGCCACAGGCACACGGCTGAAGAGGACAGGGCCCTTTCAGGTGCCACAGCGACCCCTGGGGGCGATCCCAGTAATGTGTAGGGCCGGGAGCAACCATGGCCGCCCTCCTTCCTGTCACAGCCCTCCCTCCCCAGTCACCGCCAGGTACACCTATGGCCACGAGTGTCCATCCAGCCTCTCACCATAACCCCCGCTGGGTCGCAGGGAGTAGTTGTACTTGGGACTGTCATCCGTTGGAGGCACCCCTCGGCGCTGCAGCTCCCCCAGTGCATGGACACTCAGCTGCAGTCCCTGCTCCTGAACAGGTTCGGCCTGCTGTGACCGGTGCTGCAGGATGGGCAGATGCATTTGGAAGGGACACGTGGATGGTGCCACGGGACCTCAGCCTCCCTGGAGTCCTGTCCCTGCCACACGGCTGTGTGGACCCCGCAGCCCCCCTCAGTAAGCCGCCAGGGCTTGGCTGGCTGCTGGACCCTGGGCTGGTCAGTCAACGGGCCTTCACACAGGGTCCCAGGATCAGGTCTACCTCCCACTCCTCACCCACCGCTGCCCTTGAAGGTCCCCTCTCTGGGCCACTATGCTGGTCTCTCCCCTTCTGCTCCTGGTTAGCCCACTGCACTTGTATTCTTGCCAGGCTATGGGTCATTCAGAGGTGAGGGGACACACCCCACCTGTTGTCCTTAAGAGTTCCTCCCCCAGGAACTCAGGGCCGGGGATCAGGTTGTCCCAAAAGAACCCTGGGAGGGGGTCCCCCAGCCTGTACCTGGGCCTCCTCCTGGGCCAGTCGGGCTAGCCCAGCTGAGTCCAGTTGCACACCCTTCTCCTCCAACATCAACTCTAACAGGTCCAGGGGGAGCCCCAGGTTCCCAGACAGTGATAAGGACCAGGCCACTTCAGCTTTGAGGAAGACAAAGGGTGTTGGGGGGGGGGGAGGGGCAGGATAGCCCAAAGGGAAAGGAATGAGGGGGCAGTAAGGGCCAGGGCTTTCTAGGCACACAGAAGCTACCAGGTGCCAAGTGCAAGTGTCCCCTGCCTACTCCGGCTAGATCCAGGACAGGGGTCAGGCCAGAGCTGAGGGTAACCCAGGGTACTCCTTTGTCATCTGTCATTTCAGAGGACATGGGAAGCTCATTCCAGGCATGAAGCCAGCCTTGGGAAGCAGGGACTGGAGGCAGGGCCAGCTGGGCAGTGGGGAAGTGGAGAGAATCATGGTGGTGTCTGGCCATAGAGAGGTCTGGGTGTTGGGAGACAGTGCAGGGAAAGGGGCATGGGGCAAGGAGGGTGTGGATGCTAGGCCCAGGCCTGCCCGAGCTCCCTCTTCTGCCTGCCCTGGCTTGCCTGCGTGAGGCCATCACACCTTGGCCAGGCACCTCACTCACCAGGGAAGACTTTAGCAGGCCCCAGGCGCCTCAAGGTCCGGTCAATGATCCGCCGACCCCGCTGCAGGGAGGCCAGGAAGGCGGCCTCGTCCTCTGATACCAGGCTGGCTATCTGAACCAGAGCAGGGAGGGACTAGAGTTAGACCTCCTCCAAAGGAGAGCCACTCTCCATCCCTCCCCATCTGAAGCCAGTACCTGGGCTGAGTTCTTCTGTAATTCTGGATAAGCGTCCCCCTGAGGGAGGTAGAGGGTTGAGAAGGTGTGAAAGGCAACTGACCCACTCTGTACCTCCCCACCCTGGGCCTCCCTGAGGACACCTGCCTGGGGAGCTCAGCTCATATTGTAGGATGGGGAATGGAGCCAAATAGGGAATACAGGAGGAAGGGAGTCCCAAACTCAAAGTTTCAGCTGCCTGGGCAAGGAGACCTCCTGAGGGCTCCCCACTTCTTGTATGCAATCCCAGCTTTCTCAGGACCTGGGCTGGACATTTAGGGTAGGGAGCCTAGGCTGGGGGCACTGTCTGGGCTCAGCTGCAAGCTTCCCGAGCACCCAGGGAAGCTCAGAAGGGTAAGCTCTGCCCTCACCAGTGTCTCCACTACGATGGGCACCAGGCTGCCGAGGAGGCCAGGCGGTGCTCGCAACACCTCTGTAGAGAAGCGCACAGCTCGACGGAGGATCCGACGGAGAACCAGCCTAGAGGGGTTCAGAGGCCAGCTATGAACCCCCAGCCACCCTTGGTCAGCACTATGGAGAGTGGGGAGGGCAAGGTCCAGAGTGTGTGCTCTCCATCTGGAGCCCTCACCCTTCTTCTGCTCCTCCTGCCATCTCAACCTGACCCACCTCTCCATCTCCTTCCTTCCTCTCTTCTGCAATCCCCCAGCAGCACACGCCTCTCCCTGCAGCCCTTCCAGACTCACGGGGCGCCTGACATTCCAGGGTAGACACCATCAGCGATGCAGACACTGAGCGTGCGGATGTGGTCGGCCACCACGCGGTATGCCATGTCTGTGCGCCCCTCGTCGGCTGCTCCTACCCGGCCCAAGTAAGGGGGTGCCCCGCAACCCTGGCAAGTGGGAGACAAGGAAATGTGGCTGCTGGCCCTGCCTAATGTGGCCCAGGTGGGGTACTCTTCATCAGCACCAGAGCATCTGCCCTACCCCCTAAAGCCGATCACATCTGGAACATGGAGAAGCTTCCGACATGAAACGGAGCTGCTCCCCGTCCCGCCAGGGCCACATTCAGCACTAACAATGATCACGGCTGTGATCACGTACTGAATTTCTGCTATCAGAATGGGTGGGTGCTTGAATGACGCGTTGTCTAATACCCAAAACATCCTGCTCTGGGATTACTAGCCTCTTTTTAAAAAGAGGAAACAGAGGCTCAGAGGAGCTAGCTGAATGCCACAAGGCCATGCATCATATCACATCGCACTGGAGCAGATCTGAGATCTGAATCTGGCCTGCCTGAGCTCAGGCGCTCTCCATGGCCCACACCCACTCCTCCAACCTCTGTGGGGGGGCAGGGAGGGAGGGTGTAAGTTGTAAGCTGCACCTACATGGAAGTGCTCGGAATCAGATGCCTGGTTCATCCAGCTCCACACCTAGAGCTCCAAATCTGTGTCTTGGTGGCGCTTCCCTCCTGCCACCCCCCCAACCCCATGAATAGTCCTGCCACTCACCATGTTGCTCCACTCAAAAATTGAGGAGCAGGCCTTGACTTTTATTTCCTCATCCTATCCCATCCGTCACTGGGGCCTTTTCTCCTACGTCTGTGAGATCTTTCAAATCAATTACTCTTCTCCACTTCCACAGCTACCAGCCTAAGCCCTGCCCTATTGTCTCTTCTCTGGATGATGAACTAGCCTCCCAGTTGGCTTCTTAGTGTCATCTCAGGTCTCCCTCCAGCCCACCCTCCACAGGGCAACAAGAATGGCCCGTCCCACCTCAGAACAATTCTCACCACATTTAGAATAAAAGCCCCACTTTGGACTTCAAGGTCCCACAAGGTTTGACTCCAGCCTTCCTTTGTACGATAGATTGTCTGCAAAAAGGGCCACAATCCTTTCCTTTTCCATATGTGTGCCACTTTACAGTGTGACCGCAGCTGCTTCCCATCCAGGGACAGAATCTGTTTCTCTACCCCTTGAACCTGGGCTAGCCTTGTGACTTGCTTCGGCCAACAGAATGAGGTGCAGCTAACACTGCTCTGAGCCTAGGCCTCAAGAGGCCTCGTGTGCGCCTGCTCTTCTTAGAACCTTGTTGAGCTGTGATATGACGTGAACAAGCCCCAGCTAGCCTGCTTCTTGACACAGCCTGGTCCCCCGCGTTGCCCCAAACAGCCAGCCAGCCAGCTAGCCGATTCCCAGAAGTAGAACTGCCTCGCAGCTGACTACAGATGTATGAATGAACTCAAGAAAACCAAAAGTATGACCCGACAAAGCCCAGCCAACCTTGCTAGCCCACAGCTTATACAACCAACTAACTGGTTATTACTTTAAACTACAAAGTGTTAGGTGGTTTGTTAGACAGTGAAATCTCAGGGACACATTCCCCAGCTATATCCCGTGTGATTCTTCTGTAGTTAGCTGGCCACTTTTGTGTTCCTTTCCTGCCTCAGGGCCTTGGTACCTGCTGTCCCCTCTACCTGAAATGAGCTTCCTGTGGCTGGCTCCTCCTCTTTCAGGTTCCAGCTCAGAGATCATGTCCTTGGTGAGCCTTCCCCAAACACTTGGTCTAAGAGCCCTCTGACCCAACCCCCTCCTAGTTACTATCACCCATGTTTACTGCCTGGTTATAATCTGCATTCTTGTTTAAATCTGCCATCTTGTTCTTAAATACATTTACTTATTATTTATCTCTTAGGCTACAATGTAATCTCCATGATCTCTTTTCTGTTCACTGCTGTTCTGCCGTACCAAGCACAAAGGACTTCGGCCACAGGAAGCACTCAACACATATTTTTTTAATAAATAGAAGGAAGGAAGGAGTTAGGGGCAATATCAGGTAATAAACATGAACATCAACCTCATTTTTGACTCTGGTATCCTTGATCGGTCATTGTTTATGCAGAGTTCTCAATAAAGATGGAAAGCAGAAGCTTCTGGAAGGGAAGAGGCAGGCTCACCTGGTGTATGGCCTTGAGCAGTGCGGAAAAGAGGTCAGTGTTGTAGGTGGAGCATGTGCCTTGCAGCACGGCCACCAGCCTTTCCAGGCCCATTCCTGTGTCCACATGCCGCTGGGGCAGGGGCTGCAGGCTTCCGTCTGCCTCTCTGCCAGGGAAGGGTGTGCAAGGTAAGGCCCCACACAGGATTACAGGGGTGAGGCAGATGCCCAAGTGCAGGGGAGGAATGAGAGGGGGCTGACAGTGGGAGGAACCAGAAGGCAGTTTCCCCCACTCCCCACCAAAGGCAGACAGTGATGGCCTTAGTTCCTGTATGTACTTTCTCGTAAAGGGTGATTTCCACCCTCACCCCTGCTTGGGCCCTTGCCTGAATCCACATGTCCCCTTTCTGGGACAGAATTCTTTGACCTGAGAAAGAGACAGGTCAAGGCTGGAAGAAAATCCCAAGAGATCATGAGGCTCAGCTTCAGCATATGATAAAAGAGGGAGGCCTGAGAACAGCAGTGACTAGTTTAAATCGTTAGGAGCATAGTTCGTTGGGCATCTGACTCTTGATTTCGGCTCGGGTCTTGATCTCGGGGTCATGGGATCAGGCCCTGCATTGGGTTCTGTGCTGAGGAGAGAGGCTGCTTGGGATTCTCATGCTCTCTCTGCACTGCCCCCTGCTCCTTTGTGCTCTCCCACTCTCTAAGTACATAAATAAACTGTTATGAGCAGAGACTAGGGTTAAATCAGTTATTATCTGAAAAGTACTTAGAAATGTGCCTGGCATACAGTAAGCACCATTTAAGTGTTTGGGTTTTCTTGTAAGAAATGGGTCAAAGTCTCCTGACTGCTACCTTTCCCACTTCTGGCCAGGGATTTCCCTCCCACTTCAACCTCTATTACCTGTTGTGTTGAATGAAGACCAGATTCCAAAGCTCCACCAGCTGGGGGGCTCCCACTCTACCAGCGAGGTCATAGTGGATCTCAGTACAGGGTCCACAAGGGCCAGTGTCCCCCATCTCCCAGAAGTTCTCTTGGGGTCCAAAGGAAAGCACATGGCTGGCAGGCACCCTGAGAAGAAAGCCAAGCAAGTGGTAGCAAGACAGACAAACATGAGAACCAGAACCCTCTTGGCCATGTAATCCTCTCCATTAAGCTCAGCAAGAAGAAAACAGGTATGACTCCAGTCTCCTAGGATTCGCTGAGATTCTGAGGACTGATGCTGGTACTATTTGCCAGTCCTCTTGCCCTCCAGAAGTGGACATAACGGGCAGAGGCAAACTTACCCTAAGCTGAGCCAGATGTCCCTGGTCTCCAGGTCTGGGTCCAACCCTGCTTTGGGGTCACCACCAAAGTAGGAGACCCAGAGCCTGTCCTCAGGGATCCCATAGACCTGAGTCAGCAGCTCCCAGGCCATGCTGCAAGCCTCCTCCTGCAGGGGAAACCCACATGGGGTGGAGAAGGAACATGGTGAGAAGAGGGCCCCACTGAAGTGCCAGTCAAGCCACATGAGTTTCAGTCCTCAGCTTAAGACAAAATTCCACTGCCCACCTTGTTTCCAGAACAAACCTGGACCATTTCTGTTTGAATTTTCTTTTTCTTTTTTTTTTTCCCTGCCCAGGAAGCTCCTTCCCCTTCTCTAAATCCTTTCTTTCAAGTCCCATCCTTTCCATGAAATTGTCTTTCCACCCTAAGCTGGGCTGATTTCTAACTCCTGCATTTTAGTATTTCTGCCTGACCATTTATTCATACAATTACTGATTAGCCATTAGGCAAGAAGCACAGTCCTGGCCCTCAAAGAGCTTACAATCCAATATGGAATCCTACCATACATGTTCACCTAGCACTTCGCCTCTGTGTCCAGTATGAGTCCTGTCTAAGCAGCCACTAAGAATGGAGACAGGACTAATCTCCAGCCTCTTCTTGGTTGACTACTGACCCTTTCTTAAATCCAGGGCTTCCTGGAGACTCACTTTAAAATATTCACCCCCAAAAGCCCAATTGCCAAGCATCTCGAAGAAGGTATGATGGGAAAGGTCTCGGCCCACATCCTCCAAGTCGTTGTGGCGTCCTCCGGCCCTCACACACTTTTGGCTGTTTGCCACACGTCGGAAACCTGCCATCTCGCTTCGTGGATTCACAGTGCCCAGGAAGATTGGCTTGAACTGGAAACACATGAAGATCTCAGTTCTCATTCCATCAGCAGAAAGGAGAGGTAGGGAGTGGGGTGTTCAGACTGAAGGCTTACTGTTCCCCTCAGAGTGCAGTGTGGTCTTGGCCAACAGGGCAATCTGGGAGCCTGGGGGCACCCATCTCCGGTATGTGTGGAACAGACAAAGGGTAGATAAATCATGAAACAGAGACCCTCTGCTAGTAAACTAGGCAAGGTAAAAGAGGGCTGGTAACAGGGCACTGAATGGCTTCATCCTCCATTTCAGCTTTTCCAAACCACACCCAATAACCGCAGGGTATGAAACCGAGACCACAGGGCAGGTCTCGCAAGTCAGCATTTAACAGCCTCTAAGGTTAACATACTCCCCTTCCTCGCCCATTTTACAGATAAAGACAAATTCAGAGGGTAAATGGTGCTCAAAGTCAAAAGCTTAGAGAAGGGACGCCTGGGTGCCTCGGTTGGTTAAGTGGATGCCTTCGGCTCGGGTCATGATCCTGGAATCGAGTCCCGCATGAGGCTCCTTGCTCAGCAGGGAGTCTGCTTCTCCCTCTGCCTCTGCCTGTGCTCATTCTCTCTGATAAATAAATAAATAAAATATTTAAAAAAAAAAAGCTTAGAGAACACAGTCTAGCACATACTAATGATTAGTTATCTTTATTTAAAGCATGAATAAACGAAGCCAGACTTCCCCCATAAAAGTCCACATTCTCCACTCTTCTTTTTTTTTCCTAACTGAGAGATCACAAGTAGGCAGATAGGCAGGCAGAGAGAAAGAGGGAAGCAGGCTCCCCGCTGAGCAGAGAGTCCGAGGCGGGGCTCGATCCCCAGACCCCGAGATCATGACCCGAGCTGAAGGCAGAGGCTTAACCCACTGAGCCACCCAGGCGTCCCGCAAACCCTGAATTCTTGGACCTAAAACTCAACTCAAACCCTGAAGTTTCCAAGTGGAGCCTTCCCCTAACCCAAACTCGAGTCCCCAATCACTTAGCCCAATCACCAACTGCCCCTTCCCCAGAAGACATGAGCTCCGCCCCTCTCTTCTTTTGCCCAATCCCGCGGCGCCTTTCTCCCGGGGAGGGTGGGGTGGGGTGGGAAATCACAAACTCCGCCCCCGATTAGGGTGGTTCAGCCCCCACCTGGTTCATGCCGGCATTGACGAAAAGCAAACTGGGGTCGCCACGGGGCCGTACGGAAGCGGACGGCACCAGCCGGTGGCCATGGCGGTCCCGAAAGAAGTTCAGGAAGGCGTCCCGTACGGCAGTGGCCTGGGCTGGAGGAGGCTCGGATGAAAGCGGCTGACGGCTGGGGCTCCCCCATAGGGGCGACCTTCGAATGGCCCGCCTTAGTCGCCCGGCGGCGGCTGCCATCGATATCGCCATCTTAACTCGGGGCAGTGACTTCACGGGGTCAAAGGGCACCGCGGAGATAGACGGTGACTTGGAAAGGAAGCCGCGCGGTTTTTACAGCGGTCCCTGGCGGTAGGAGGACTCAAGGCAGCCTCTACTGCCCAGGTAGAGTGATTGGGAAGGGGACTTAAGCAGGATTAGGTTTAGCTAGCTCAGCTGCCTGACACCTAGTAGGCCCTTAATTCATTCGTCATTAAACAAATATTCGCTTAGAGCCTACTAGTGCTAGACATTGTTTTAGGCCCTTAAGGTATATTAGTGACAACTTTAACAAAAATCCTTGCTCTCCAGAAATCTATATTGTAGTAGTAATTGTTATGTTTATTAATTTTGCAAGGTTACAGTTGGAGTTGCAGTGAACAGACATGGATTCAACTTCATGTGTCTGAGAGTGTGTGTGTTTGTGTTTCCGGGCTGAGGGAAGAAGGCAGAGTGCCAAGAGAGGTAATATCAGCATTCATTCAAGAAGCATTCAATAGGGGTGCCTGGGTGGCTCAGTGGGTTAAGCCTCTGCCTTCGGCTCAGGTCATGATCTCAGGGTCCTGGAATTGAGCCCCGCATGGGGCTCTCTGCTCGGCAGGGAGCCTGCTTCCCCCTCTCTCTCTGCCTGCCTCTCTGCCTACTTGTGATCTCTGTCTGTCAAATAAATAAATAAAATCTTAAAAGAAAAAAAGAAGCATTCAATAAGGCATCTGGATGGCTCAGTGGGTCAAGCGTCTGCCTTCGGCTCAGGTGATGATCTGGGGGTCCTGGGATTGAGTCTAGGGCTTGCCGCTTGGCGGGAGTGTGCTTTTCCCTCTCCCCCTGCTCCTTCTCTCTCCCTCTCTCTCTCACTCACTTGATCACTCTCTCTCTTAAGTAAATAAATATATGTGCCAGGCACTGTTCTAGACACTTGCCAATGCCCTTTGTCCTTGGCATTGGAAATGACCATTTTGTTCTAAGGGACAGAAGTAGGCCCTTTGGAACAGGAGTCTAGGGGGGACTGAAGCCAAACAGCATCTGCTCCATTATTAATCGCATAATAACGTTTGGTCTTTTAATTTGCCTGGGGATTAGAGAGAATCCTGGTTGTCAGGGCAAGATGAAGCTGTTGACCAACAGCTGCAGGGATTTCTCTCTCTCTCAGCTTCCCAATGCCCTAGGGTTTTGTGTGCTTTGCATTAGGGTAAGAGAGATCCACCTCCTATTTCTGTCTTTATCTCTATGGGAACAGCCGTGACCATGATGCCAACACAGGCCCTTGTGGGTACAGCCAGAGTCCTCCTGGGGCTTCTCATGATAACCTCTGCTCTGGGTTTGGGAAATTAAGCAGGTTAAGAAGAGACATTGCCAAGGTTAAAGCTCAAGAGGGACAGCAGAGCTGAAATCAGTGTGTTCACCTACAAGGTCTCAGTCATCCCTGTGGCTCTTTTGGTCATTCTTTAGGCGTTATGTTATTTAGGGACTTTTGAAACATGGTTTCCTTGGGAAATGTTTAGGTTTTTTTTTGGACTTGAGTTTCTATAGCAATAGTGAATTGTCAGCTTTGTATTCTGACAGAGCACATAGCATCGATCCCGTGATCCTGTTTCTTCCCTTGCCCACGTAAATTAAAAGAGTTGTTTTGCAAGTGCGTTTCGCCTGTTTTGGCTTTTACAATGTTTTTGGAACAGGAACCCAAAGCCAGATGGGGATTTCTGTGAGATTGATGATCTTGAGACAAGACTGTGAAATTCTTCCCCAAACTGAGATGGGATTGTTTTGCTCGAGAAATCTAGCTCTGATGTCAACTTTCTTTCTTTTTCAGATTTTTTTTCTAGAAACTTTTTGTATTATAGTAGGAACTCCGTGTTTTTTTTGGTTTTATTTATTTATTTATTTATTTGACAGAGATCACACTAGGCAGAGAGGCAGGCAGAGAGAGAGAGGAGGAAGCAGGCTCCCCACAGCAGAGACCCCGATGCAGGGGTCTGTTCATGACCTGAGCTGAAGGCAGAGGCTTTACTGAGCCACCCAGGTGCCCCAGGAACTCCGTGTTTTTAAAGATTTTGTTTATTTATTTTAAAGAGAGAGCATAAGCAAGGTGAGGGGAGAAGCAGAGGGAGAGTGGGAGGGAGGAGGAAAGAATCTTTAGCTGACTCCATGCTGACCGCAGAGCCTGACTGGGGGCTTATTCTCATGACCCTGAGATCATGACCCGAGCCAAAACCAAGTATCAGACACTTAACCAACAGCCACCTACGTGCCCCGGAATTCTGTGTTTTTAGACTAACATGGATCTAGTGTGGAGCCATAGATTTTTTTTCCCCAAACAGCTTTATTGAAATATAATTCACATACCCTCCAATTCACCCATTTAATGTGTACAATTCAGTGACTTTCAGTAGATTCACAGAGTCCTTATCTGTTACCATAATCACTTTCACAACACTTTCACCACCCCAAAAGAGACCTCATACCCTCTAGCAGTAAACCAATACCCCAGCCCTCTCAGCCCTAGGCAATTCTAATCTACTTTTTGTCTCTGTTGATTTACCTATTCTGAACATTTCATATAAATGGAATAACACAATATATGGTCCTTTGTACCTGATTTACTTAGCATAATGTTTCCAAGGTTCCTCAATGTTAAAGCATGTATTGTGGATTTTTAGAAATGCATTTGTTTGAGTTGTTCTCTGTTTAAAGAAGAGTTTTTCCTCCATCTTACTATTTTGTCTCTGCCATTAAAAAATGATTATTTTCTTTTCTTTAAATGTGGTATTCTCTGCTAAGTCAGTTCCTTTTTTCCCCAGGGAAGCCAAGTGGTTCTTTTAGGATTGCGATGTATCTGTTCTGATTTGCCACTGTCCTCGGATGAGGAAGTGAAGCTTTAGGTCTTCAGTTTCTCAGGATAGATATGCATGGAGAGAACTCACCAGACTGGGAAGTTACTGACCTGGGAACTTCTCTCAGTAGTACATACCATCTTTCTTAGTATTTGTAAAACTTTCATTTTGGGGGGGGGGGAGCGTCTGGGTGACTCAGTCGTTAAGCGTCTGCCTTTGGCTCAGGCCATGATCTTGGGGTCCTGAGATTGAGCCCCAAGTCAGGCTCTCTGCTCTATCCCTCCCTTTGTCCCTCCCCTTGCTTGTGCGCACGCGTTCTCTCTCTCAAATAAATAAATAAATAAATAGAAATCTTAAAAGAATTTCATTTTGGGGTTTAAAATGCAAACTGAATCTGTTTCCTGGAAGCTATTCAGCTGGGTTTGGGTGCTGCCCTCCCTGGGTGTGAGATTGCCCTTGTGTTGTTTGACTTACTTATCTTGGCAGGTCCAAGATGCCCATTCTTTGAGCCTTCTCTTTTCACCTTATTCATGAGATGCGATGCCCTTAGTCTGGGAATGGAAATGGTCCTTCCTGATTTCCTTATTGGCTTTGAGAGCAGGAACCTGAGGTCAGTGATGCATTCTGTCCTGGACTGATGGTCAGAGGAGACACAAGGGAATTTTTACCCTTACTTAGCATAGGGAACTCAGCTTTGGGAACTTCCTCATCATAAAAGCTGTCTTTTAGTGTCGAGGTTAAAAGTTCAACCTATAAGAGGTATTCCTAGTTTTACTTATTTATTTATTTATGGCTTTGCCTTATTTGGATTGTGAAAGCAATGCTTGTCAAACTTTAGTATGCATAGGGATTTTCTGGGATCTTGTTTAAAATGCAGACACTGATTCAGTAGGTCTGGGTAAGCTCGAAATTCTATATACCTAGCAGGCTCCTAGGTGATGCTGTTGCTGTTCCTAGCCTACTAGACCACACCTTGAGTGACTGTGACAGAGAACTCTGTGGGAAGAATCGGACACAAACTTTTTTTTTTTTTTAAGATTTTATTTATTCACCTGACAGAGCTCACAAGTAGGCAGAGAGGCAGGTAGAGAGAGAGGAAGGGAAGCAGGCTCCCGGCTGAGCAGAGAGCCCGATGCCGGGCTCGATCCCAAGACCCTGAATTCTTGACCTGAGCCAAAGGCAGAGGCTTTAACCCACTGAGCCACCCAGGCGCCCCAGGACACAAACTTTTGCTTGGGGCGGGGTCGTAGGGCTTGGGTGTTCCTGGGCTCTTCCCTTTCTGCCTGAGCGAGTGGGTGGAGCCAGGAGCTCCTCCTGCTCCAGCGTACTTCCTCTCACCCGCTCCAGGGGGGCCAGGCGAGGGTGGCGTCTGCATCCTCCTGTTGCTAAGAGACAAGGAGGTGGAGGGGAGTGGTGGCGGAGCAGGGGAGAGGAGCGACGCCCGCGGAACCGAACGAGGACATGGGGTCGTGGGTGATGGGGCTCCACGGATGAGAGCCTCCTGAGATCCGGAATTAAGCGAATAGTGGACCCTCAGTGTCGCAATTCTCGCGTTTATACTTACGCATTTTAAAAATAATTTCATTTTAAATGGTTATAAGTACCTACCTGTCCTCGAGTTGCCTCTTGGCCAGGAAAATCTAAAATATTTTCTATCTGGCCCTTTGGGGAAAAAATGCCTAACCCCTGTGTTAGAGGTGGTTTTTCTTTCTAATATATACTTTTTCTAAATCACATAATAAAACACAGATGTAGAAAAGTCGACCGAACCAAATGTACAGCTTAATTATTAGAAGGCAAACATCTTTGTATCCACCAACCAGATAGCAAAATAGAGCTTTGCAACAACCCTAGGAGCCCTCCCTGGACTCCCCCTACCCAACCACCTTCTTCTTTCCAAAGGTGACTGCTACCCTTACTTTCATAGTAATCACGATTTGGGGTATCTTTATAGTTTTATCACCCTTTAGATGTATCAGATCCTTAGATATATTTAAAAAGCTTACTTGAAATACATTTTCAGTCTTTTTATGTGTGGATTCCCTCCTAATCTCCTTTTTCTTATAGTGTGTAGGATTTTTTGCGGTCTGTATTTGCTGACTGCATATTCAATGTTCAACTCAGTTAACATGTTCTTCTGCCCTCTCTTATTTCAACCAAATTAGCTTGTGGATCCAGAATGGTAATGAGACACAGGTTTGGATCCCTTTGGCAAGACTCCGCGTGGTGTACTCTTTCACCAGAGGTTCGGTTATCTATCTATGACCTTCACAGCAACATGTGCGGGAGGCCTATATCTGTTTATTCACTGAACATGGTGATAGTCACACTCTGTCATCTCTTTTTCATTTATTAGTTGGAATCTTTCTAAAAAGAGATGCTTCCTCTAATTTTATTTTTTTCACCAGTGGTACAGTTAATGTAGAAGGACTCCTTCTTGCCCTGAGATCATGACCTGAGCTGAAATCAAGAGCCAGATGCTTAAGCAACCAAGCCACCCAGACACCCCTCCATTAGAAGCATTTAAGTACAGGAGTGACATGATCTGATTTATGCTTTTGAAAGATCTTTCCACTGCGAGCAGATGGACTGTGAGGGCAGGAGGGGGAAGCAGGGATGCCTTTTAGGAGGTTGATGACCAGGAGCAAGGTGCTGGACAAGACTGAAGCAGCAGAGACAAGAAGTGCTTAGATTCCAGCTATATGTGGAGACAGCTGTGTATGCTAATGGATGGATGCAGGGAAGAAGGGAAGAGACTCACTTCTAAATTTATGATCCGAGGAACCAGGCGCATGCTGGTGCCATCCAGTGGCATGGGGAATCTTGCAGAAGGAGCAGGTCTGGGGGAGGGAAAATAAGAGTTTGCGTTGGACGTATTAAGTTTTTCTTTTTTTAGATTTTATTTATTTAATTGACAGCGAGAGTGTGTGCACAAGCAGGGGAAGCCACAGGCAGAGGCAGAGGGAGAAGCAGGCTCCCCACTGAGCAGGGAGCCAAATGTGGGGCTCAATCCCAGGACCCTGGGATCATGACCTGAACTGAAGGCAGACGTTTAAAGGACTGAGCACCCAGGTGCTCCGTACATATTAAGTTTAAGTTTAGACGTCTTAGCGGAGATGTCACCCGATGGGTACAAAAGTCTAGGGTGCAGACGTGGGTCAGAGCTGCAGCTGTAGATTTGGGAGTCACCAGTACCTCCATGGTCCCGGATGAGATCAGATCACCTAACGGAAGAGTGCGATGAAGCAGAAGCAGAGACGGTCGGTCCGCAGCTGCATCCTGAGAAACCAGAAGGGGGGAGTCCTGCAGGGAAGCTTGAGAAGACACTAGGGGTCAGGAGGAAAACTAGAAAGAGAATTGTCACACCAAAGCCTCAAGAGGAGGAGATGATGTTGGAGAAGGAGGGAGTGGCCCGTTGTGTCAAGTGCTGCTGATGGCTGGGCAAGATGAGAGTGGAGACCTGACCAGCGGGCTGAGAGAGATGGGAGAAGTTTTCAGTGGGCTGGTGGGAAGGACAGGCCAAGGTGGTGAGAAGGCCAACCCAGAAAATACAGGCAGCTCTGGAGGGAATTGACAGGGAAGAGAAGCAGGAAAAAAAGATAGTAGAGGCTGGAAGGGGCTGTGGGCTCAAGAGACCATGTGTCTTTGTAAGAACAGCCACATTAAGGCTTGCTTATGTGCAGGTAGGTATGATCCAGACCAGAGAAGAAACTGATAAAGCCAGAGAGTGCGGGGACTATTGCAGCGGCAAAGTTTTCAAGTATTTGAAGAGATTGAAAACTTCAGTACAAAGGGGAGAGCTAGGCCACAGTCAGGAGCTGTGATACTCCTTCTATTTTGTAAGGGAAGGAGGTCTGGAAACCCTTGTTAGTAAGTTGGGGAGGCAGGGCTGGGAAACCTTCCTTAGTGAACAGGTAGTGAGGTGAAGAGATGAAATTGCTGCCTTGAAAAGCTCCTTTAAAAAAAATGCATTTGATTTTTTTTTTTAAGATTTTATTTACTTACTAGAGAGAGAGACAGCACACACGAGCAGGGGTTGAGGGCAGGGAAGGGGAGGGTCAGAAGCGGGAGGGGAGGGTCAGATGCGGGGCTCCCGATGCGGGACTCCATCCCAGGACCCCAAGATCATGACCTGAACCCAAGGCAGATGCTTAACCGACTGAGCCACCCAGGTACCCCTGCCTTGAAAAACTCCTTGAAGGAGATTTAGGCAAGTGTAGTAGGTCAGCTGACAATGTTGGCTGCTCATTTAAGATCTGAGGTAAAAATAACTTTTTCTGTGACTCTGTGGGGTAACAGATGGTGACTAGATTTATTGTGGTGATCATGTGTGTGAATATCTCAGTGTATACAAATATTGGAATCATTATGTTGTGCACGTGAAATTAACACAATGTCATATGTCAATTATACTCCAATGAAAACAGAAAGACTTGAGGGTGGCTGGGTGGCTCAGCTAGCTGCTTCTGGCTCTTGGTTTTGGATCAGGTCATGACTTTAGGGTCCTGGGATTGAGCATAGTGTTGGGCTCCACACTCAGCAAGGAAGTCTGCTTGAGGGTTCTCTCCCTCTTCCCCTGCCCCCACTTAGACATGCTCATGAGTGCCTGCTCTCTCTCACAAATAAATAAATCTTAAAAAAAGAGAAAGATTTGAGGCCATGGATTTAAACTGAGACTGGTCAACAGATGGGATTTTCTCCATCTATGCTTAGCTGTTCAAGTGCAAGCACAGAGCAGACAGATCATAATTGGGGCATAATTAGGGGTGGGGTTCTGCCATCTGAATGTGATGGAGGGAGGAGGGCAGGCACGAGTAAGGGTGTTTGCAGGGAACTGGCTCAAAGTCTATATTTTGTTCAGTATTCGAGTTCTAAACCCCATCCATACAGGCTCTCATCTCAACCAATAGCTTTAGTTGGTGTCATCTTCCCAGTTTTGAAACACAAACCTTAAACAAGAGTATGGTATATATGATATGTGACTCCTCCCTCTCTTCTTCCTTTGGAAGCTTTGGGGTTTTTTTGCTGTTGTTGTTGTTTAAAGATCCTATTTATTTGAGAGAGAGAGAGAGAAAGAGAGCACACACACATGCAGAGGGAGAGGGAGAAGCAGGCTCCTCACTGAGCAGGGACCCCCCCCCCCCTCCACCATGTGAGACTCGATCCTAGTACTCTGGGATCCTGACCTTAGCAGAAGGCAGATACCTAACCAACTGAGCCCCCCAGGCATCCCTGGAAGCTTTGTTTTTTAAGGTGGAGAAAAGGGGCAAGAGACTCTTAGCCTGTAACATTTAAAAGTTATGTTAAAGAGATAGTATATTGGGGCGCCTTGGTGGCTCAGTGGGTTAAACCACTGCCTTCAGGGGCGCCTGGGTGGCTCAGTGGGTTAAAGCCTCTGCCTTCAGCTCAGGTCATGATCCCAGAGTCCTGGGATCGAGCCCCACATCAGGCTCTCTGCTCTGCAGGGAGCCTGCTTCCTCCTCTCTCTCTGCCTGCCTCTCTGCCTAGTTGTGATTTCTCTCTGTCAAATAAATAAAAAGTAAAAAAAAAAAAAAAAAAAAAAACCAAACAAAAAAAAAAAAAACCACTGCCTTCAGCTCAGGTCATGATCTCAGGGTCCTGGGATCGAGTCCTGCATCGGGCTCTCTGCTCAGCAGGGAGCCTGCTTCCCCCTCTCTCTCTCTCTCTGCCTGCCTCTCTATCTACTTGTGATCTCTCTCTGTCAAATAAATAAATAAAATCTTTTAAAAAAAAAGAGATAGTATATTATCTTTGAAGAACAAATACAAAATACAATTTCAGATAAAAACGAAGAGAGCTTATTATTATTGGACTGCACCACAAGGAAATTCTTCAGGCTGAAGGGTATTACTCCCTGATGCGAATTTGAGTCCTTAGGTGAAGGAAGAACACTGGGATTGATAACTATGGATAAATATAAAAGCCTATCTTTTTTCTTCAATTTATTTAAAAAGCACTTAGCCATTTAAAGCAAATTAATTTTGTAATTGTATCTTTCCATTTATTGCTCCAGTAATATATAATGCAATATATATGTTATGTAATGTTATGTAATGTAATATATATTTTATGTTATGTAATATATATGTCATATATGTGGTTATACCATAAAGAATGGGCTTGCTAGTGGAACGATACAGTTGCAAAGTTCTTACATTTTACAAGGAGCAGAATAATATTCACCCTAGGTGGACTCTGAAAAGTTAAGGGTATATACTGAAATCCTTAGAGCCACAATTCTTTAAGTGTGATACAGAGACTTTGGGGGTTCCTGGAAACCCATTCAGGAGTGCTGTGAGTGCCTTGTTTTGCCAACATGTATGTTTATAAGCTGAATTCTACTTCCTGTATGCCAACCAAAACAGCCTATCACAACCGATTGAATGCAGAAGTCGTTATGAGTCTCCACCTGCCTTCTATTAAGCCAGACCTTAAAGAGATTTCCAGAAACGTAAAACAGTGCCTCTCTGCGAAGTCTTTAAAAAATACTTTTAAAAAATATATTTTTCATAAAAACATCTTGTTCATGTTAACATGAACATATTCAAATATTTAAAAAAATTTCCAGTTTCATATCATATATCTGTTTATCTCTCTCTCTCCCCCATCAAAGGTCTTTGGGGATCTTTAGTACTTGTTAGGAGTATAAAGGGTCCTGAAACCAAAATGCTTGTGAATGGCTGAAATAGAGCAAACACTGGAAAATAAAGCCGTGTGCAGCGTTATTCATAATAGCCAAAAGGTTAAAACAATCCAAATTTTGGGGGCGGGGGAGAAGAGAACTAGATAAACAAAATACGGTGTATCCATACAATGGAAATACTGCTCTGTCTTAGAAAGAAATGAATACACGATTCCGTGTGGATGATCCTGGAAAACATTATGCTAATTGAAAGCAGCCGAACACAAAGGGCCACATACTGAATGATTCTG
This sequence comes from Meles meles, assembly GCF_922984935.1. Classification (NCBI taxonomy): domain Eukaryota; kingdom Metazoa; phylum Chordata; class Mammalia; order Carnivora; family Mustelidae; genus Meles; species Meles meles. The sequence goes on from NC_060070.1 coordinate 92,767,404, forward strand.
TTTATATGCAATGTTCACCGCAGGCAAATCCAGAGAGACCATGCAGACTGGTGGTGGCCAGGTGTTGAGGAAGGGGAGAATAGGGAGTGACTGCCTCATGGGTATGGAGTTTTATTTTTGGAAGATGGAAATGTTTTAGAACTGGGTAGAAGTCCTGGTTGTACAACATTGTGAAGGCACTGAATTGAACATTCATTCATTCATTCATTTATTCATTCATTCATTTTTAAGATTTTATTTATTTATTTGTCAGAGAGAGAGCACAAACAGGCAGAGTGGCAGGCAGAGGCAGAGAGAGAAGCAGGCTCCTCGACTAGCAAGGAGCCCAATGTGAGACTCGATCCTAGGACCCTGGGATCATGACCAGAGCCAAAGGCTGCTGCTTAACCGACTGAGCTACCCAGGCATCCCTGAATTGAACGTTTAAATGGGTTAACTTTATGTAATGTAAATTTTACTTCAATTACTAAGAAAAGTTACAAAATATAGTTAAAAAATCAATGGAGGGGGCACCTGGGTGGCTCAGTCTGTTAAGTGTCTGCCTTTGGTTCAGGGCATGATCCCAGGGTCCTGGGATTGAGTTCTGCATAGGGCTCCCTGCTCATTGGGAAGTGTGCTTCTCCCTCTCCCCTCTCCTCCTGCGCTCTCTCTCTCTCAAATAAATAAATAAAATTAAAAGAAAAGAAGGTATAAAAAAAAGCCAACAGAGAAGTGAAAATGGAGTTATAAAATGTAGTTCAATCCAAAGAAACAGGAAAGGAGGGATAAAGGAACAAAAAACATGCAGGACAAACAGAAAACAAATAGAATCGTGGACCTAAATCCAGCCACATCAAGAATGACATCATTTTAAGATATAGTAATTCCTCTTCTAGGTATTTAATCAAAAGAAATGAAAACACGGGGGCGCCTGGGTGGCTCAGTGGATTAAGCCGCTGCCTTCGGCTCAGGTCATGATCTCAGGGTCCTGGGATCGAGCCCCGCATCGGGCTCTCTGCTCTGCAGGGAGACTGCTTCCTCCTCTCTCTCTGCCTGCCTCTCTGCCTACTTGTGATCTCTCTCTCTGTCAAATAAATAAATAAAATCTTAAAAAAAAAAAAAAGAAATGAAAACACGTATTTTCTAAAACACTTGTACATGGATGTTTATAACAACTTCATTTTTTTTTTTTTAAGATTTTATTTATTTGACAGAGAGAGATCATAAGTAGGCAGGGCGGGGGAAGCAGGCCACAGGCTCCCCGCTGAGCGGAGAGCCCGATGTGGGGCTCGATCCCAGTATCCTGGGATCATGACCTGGGCCAAAGGCAGAGGCTTAACCCACTGTGCCACCCAGGCGCCCCAACAACTTCATTTGTAATAACCAAAAACTTGGAACAGTCCAAGTGTCCACCAACAGGAGAACTGTGTGTATACATACGTTGAAATACAACTTAGTTGTGTGAAAGAACACACTACTGCTGTACATGGATGGACATACCCGTGTACAATATGGACAAATCTCAGAATCATGCTGAGAAGGGGCATCTGAGTGGCTCAGTCATTAAGCATCTGCCTTCCGCTCAAGTCCTGATCTGGCCGGAGTTCTGGAATGGAGCCCCGCATTGGGCTCCCTGCTCCCTGTTCGGTGGGAAGCCTGCTTCTCCCTCCCCCACTCCCCCACTCATGTTCCCTCTCTTGCTGTCTCTCTGTCAAATAAATAAAATGTCTTAAAAAAAAAAACAAACATGCTGAGTAAACGAAGCTTTATCCAGAAGAATATATACTGATGATTCCAATTTTATAAAGTTCTAGAACAGGGAAGACACATCTGAGTTTTTTCCCTTAAATACGTTCCAGAGTGGAGCCCAACACAGGGCCTGAACTCAGGACCCTGACATCAAGATCTGAGCTGATATCAAGAGTCAGATGCTTAAGGGGGCCTGTGTGGCTGGCTCAGTTCTAAAGTGTCTGCCTTGGGGCGCCTGGGTGGCTCAGTGGATTAAGCCGCTGCCTTCGGCTCAGGTCATGATCTCAGGGTCCTGGGATCGAGCTCCGCATCAGGCTTTCTGCTCCACGGGGAGCCTGCTTCCTCCTCTCTCTCTGCCTGCCTCTCTGCCTACTTGTGATCTCTCTCTCTGTCAAATAAATAAATAAAATCTTTAAAAAAAAAATAAAGTGTCTGCCTTCAGCTCAGGTCATAATCTCATGGTCTTGGGATCAAGACCCCTAGGGAGCTCCCTGCTTAGCGGGGAGTCTGCTTCTCCCTCTCCTTCCACCCCTTCCTTCTGCATGCTCACACCTTCTCCTTCTCTCCCTCTCAAATAAATAAATAAAATCTTAAAAAAAAAAAAAAAGAGTGAGACGCTACCCAGGTGCCTCAAATGCATCCGTTTTTTAAATTTGATTTTTAAAATCTGTTTTTTTATTTTTTACTTTATTTTATTTATTTATTTATTTATTTATGGACAGAGAGCACCAATAGGCAGAGAGGCAGGCGGGGTGGGGCGGGGGGGGGGGAAGCAGGCTCCCCGCCAAAGCAGAGAGCCCGATGTGGGACTTGATCCCAGGACCCCGGGATCACGACCCGAGCCGAAGGCAGCGGATCAACCCACTGAGCCACCCAGGTGCCCCTTATTTATTTTTTTAATACAGATTTTATTTATTCATTTGACCGACAGAGATCACAAGTAGGCAGAGAGGCAGGCAAAGAGAGAGGAAGGGAAGCAGGCTTCCTGCTGAACAAAGAAGCCGGATTCGGGGCTCCATCCCAGGACCCTGAGACCATGATCTGAGCCGAAGGCAGAGGCTTTAACCCACTGAGCCACCCAGGCACCCCTAAAATCTGTTTTTTAAAAAAGTGGGAGCACTCAAAGGAACTTTCTAGGAGATGGAAATATTCTTTCGTCATAGGTGTTGGGTTACACTGTTATGTGTCTTTGTCAAAACTCTTTTCAAAACTTTTCATATGCTATTTCCCCACTTTTTAAGGCAGTGAAAAAACACAGCAAAATGTACCATCATAACCATTTTTACGTGTACAGTTCAGTGGCGTTAAGGACATTCGTGTTGTGCAACCACCCATCTTCAGAATTCTTCATCTTACAAAACTAAAACTTTTCCCGTTTAAGTGGTAACTCCCTATTCCCTCCAGCCCCTGGCAACTGCCCACTTGCTTCCTGTATGAATTTGACTACTCCGAGTGTCCCACACCAGTAGACTCACACAGCATTTGTCTTTGGGTTTAGCTTATTTAACTTAGCATAACGTCCTCGAGGTTCATCCAGGTTGCAGCACATGTCAGAATTTCCTCCCCCCACCCTTTTTTTTTTAAGATTTTATTTATTTGACAGAGAGAGATCACAAGTAGGCAGAGAGGCAAGCAGAGAGAGAGATAGGAAGAAGCAGGCTCCCTGCCGAGCAGAGAGCCCGATGTGTGACTCCATCCCAGGAACCTGAGATCATGACCTGAGCCGAAAGCAGAGGCTTAACCCACTGAGCCACCCAGGTGCCCCAGAATTTCCTTCCTTTTTAAGGATAATGTATGTATAATGTATGAATAATGTATGTCCACTGTATATATAGCCCACATTTTCTTTATCCACTGAATACTGGGATTGCTTTCACGTTTTAGCCATTGTGACTAACGCTGCTATCAACATGGGTGTACAGATATCTTTGTCACCCTGCTTCAGTTCTTTTGGGTACATACCCAGAAGTGGAATTGTTGGATCATACGGTATTTCTATTCCTAATTAGTTTTCCACAGTGGTTGCTCTACATTCCTTTTTTTTTTTTTAAGATTTTATTCATTCATCCGACGCAGAGAGAGAGACACACACACACTCACACACAGTGAGAGAGGGAATATAAGCAGGGGGTATTAGAAGGGGAGAAGCAGGCTCCCCGCTGAGCATGGAGCCCCATGTGGGACTCAATCCCAGGACCCCGGGAGCATGACCTGAGCTGAAGGCAAATGCTTAACCACTGAGCCACCCAAGGCACCCCAGTTGCTGTACCTTTCTATCAACACTACACCAGGGGCCCCATCCCCTTAACACTTGTTATTTTGTATTTTTCTCATAGTAGCCATCCTAATGGATGTAGGGTATTATCACAGTATGTAATTTTTTTTTAATACATGGAACACTTCACAAATTTGCATGTGATCCTTGTGCAAGGACTATGCTAATCTTAATCGTTTTAGTTTTAGTACATATGCTACTGAAAGGAGCACACAGTATATGATTAAAAAAACACAACACTAAACATACAATAAGGGTTGAACTCTTAATTTTTTTGTTATTTAATTTTTCTTAGAGCTAGAGAGAGAGTGAGTGTTGAGGGGAGGGGCAGAGAGAGGGGGAGATAGAAAATCTTAAGCAGGTTCCACGCTTGGTGTGGAATCCGACATGGGGTAGAGCTCGATCTCAGGACCCTGAGATCATGACTTGAGCCGAAATCAGGAGTCTGATGCTTAACTAACAGAGACACCCAGGCACCCCATGAACTATTTTTGATAGCAAGAGTGAAGGGTAGAAAAGGCTTTAGAAAGAACCCTAAACAGGTTGAGTCTAGTTGATAAGTCTGCCAAAGTGTTTAGGAGTTGGGTGGAGTGTCCTGATATTTGTAACTTACTTTGAATAGCATCAGAAGTAGAATGGATTCATTGATGGATGGGACAGATGAGTGGGTATAGGGATAGGGCATATACAGAGAAATGTTAACAGTTGTAGAATCTAGGTGGTGAGGAGATGAGTGCTTACTGTATCATTCTTTCAACTTCTCTTTGTATTTGAAGTTTTCATGATCTTTTTCTTGGAGGAAGTTTTATTTGTCTGTGGAAAGGTTTGCTATGAAGGAGTGAGAGTCCTTAGTGATGGGGGCCCCGAGGGGCTGAGAGGACCCCTCTAACCATGCAGAGGCCTCAGGGGGAAAATGTCAGGGACCAACTGGCCTGGAGCTAGAACCCTGGAGGCTTGTAGGTGCTGGGGTGCGACAGGAAAGAGTAAAAGGATCAAGGGGACCAGGTATGGAGATTGAGAAAAGAAGGAGGGCAATTAGAGTCTACCTTTGAATGTCAAGGTAGATTACATGTATTACTTACTGGTGTCCCTGTTGTCCTAGGCACTTAATGCTCAAGAGAGCCGAGATAGCAGTGGGAGCTAGTGAAATTCATCTGGCCCCTTGGGCAGGATTTCCAAATGGCAAAATAGTACCAGGGCCCAGGGTTAGGTTCTCAAGATTGCGATTCTAGAAATGAAAACATCTGAGTGTTCCCCACCCCACGTGTGCCTAGATCCTCTATCCCCTTCACAGGAGATTACTTACAAACCAGAATGGTGAGATCTGAAACTGCCAAGTTGATCAGATGCTTGGGGCAAGCGGCCATTGCATTTTCTCTCCTGTGGGCTTGAGAAACATATATCTTCAGAAGCCTGCTTAGTGAGCAGAGCAGCATAGCAAGGGGAATGAGAGGAATGAGTCCGGTGATGGGTTAATGGCTGACACTGTCTTAATTAAGCTGGTTGGATACAGACCTGGAATATTTGCCTTGGCCAGACTTAGCACACTCTCCCCTGGACAGGGCTGGAGACATTCTCACATTCTTGACCTGTGATCTTCTCCATTCTAGACACTATGTTTCTTCCATTAACAGATTTTTTTTTTTCTTTCACCTGACACAATGGATTAGGTTGTGATATCTGAAGTCAGTTATTCTCTGGGTATTTTCAGTGACGTCTTAACCACACCTTGGCATGCTGGAGTCAGAGGTACATAAAGTAACCGATGGCTAAGAAAGGAGAAAGGGTGATTGTAGAGACAGAGAGCCACTCGAATACCCAGACTATTTAAGTCAACCCCTTTTCAGAGTTTATGGTCTCTGTGCCTTCTGTTTGGATTTTAATCCTCTGAGTTTTCAATGCCTCCCACTTATCCTTCCCAGCTGGTACATGGAACCATTTTTGATGCTTTGGAAAGCAGCATTTTTCTGTAACATTCTATTCCTACAGTGCATCTTTGGTTTGAGCTAAATCAAGTATCCACTTATCACTAACGCTGAGTCTGATGGGATTTTCTCTCACCATCCCAGCTGCAGCTCCTAAAAGAGCAGACTTTACCTGACTGGCAGATAGAAAATGGTGCATCGTCACGATCTTGGCTAACTGAGGTGTTGTAGGCGTTCATCAAGACTGGTGTCAAAACACTTCATTGTGTGTAATTAAAAAACACACACACTGAACCAATATTGAGTCTAGTCACTGACATGCATGCTGAACTGTTTAGGGGGTAAAGTCTTCTGATATTTGTAATGGATTGTGAAATGCATCCAAAATAGGCTGGATTTAGAGATCTTCATTTTTGGCAGTGGGGAAACAGAAACAGAGCTTGTAGACCACGTGTTAATGGAGCAACTTCCCTTCCTGATTTGTATGTGAAGAGTAGTATTTGTTAACTTTTTTCTCATTTCAGAAGAAGTGCACGTGTATTGTAAGAAACCTTCATTGAAGTGTGGTTGTGAATGATGAGGTTGTGTTGGGGGGGGAACCACCTTTCTGTTGTGGGCCTGAGATACTCTGGTGCTACGAGGGGCTAGAAGTCGGGGGAAGGTGTTACATAACAAACATAACAAACATTCAGCTGCAGAAATTTGGAAGATTTTTTTTTTTTAAGATTTTATTTATTTATTTGACAGACAGAGATCACAAGTGGGCAGAGAGGCAGGCGGTGGGGGGCAGGAAGCAGGCTCCCTGCTGGGCAGAGAGCCCAATGAGGGACTTGATCCCAGGACCCTGAGATCATGACCTGAGCTGAAGGCAGAAGCTTAACCCACTGAGCCACCCAGGTGCCCCAGAAATTTGTAAGATTTAATTGGCTGGTGTTCCCTCTCTCGCTGTGTCTCTCTCTGTCAAATAAATAAAATCTTTAAAAAAAAGATTTAATTGGCTTTATTAATCGATTCATAAGTCAGACAGCAATTCATCTAGCAAGTAGAGGAGAGCTCCGAAGGGCTCCAGAAAAGGAAATGTTTTTAAAGGTAGAGAGGGAGCAGAAAATAAAAGGAAATTATCAGCAAAGGATCCATTGTTTTAGGCAAGGTCACCCTCCTAAGGGGAACTAAAGGGGTCTCTCAGTAAATTTCTTAGGGCTTCCCAGAGAATTCCTGTGTTCTACTGGTAAGAGGTCACATTTCTGGGGGGTTGAGCCTGCAGTTAGGTTGGGTATGAAGTCTGGGTTTGCTGACTTGGAGCCTTAACCTAAGTGACTCCATTTGGGGCCTGTGGTTTTCATTTTAACAATATACAGAGAGTACGTCCATGCGCCCTGGCCTGTTGTTCAGCGGTGGATTTGACTAACCCATAATTCTCACTGGAGGGAAGCGCCTGAGCAATTTTCTTAGGGCTGCACAAATAACAAGCTATTTATTCTCTTACCTGCCTTGACCATGGCCAGGGGTCCTGTGTAGTATTTTTCTTTTCTTGAGGGAATCTGGAAGAAAGAAATTCTGGAGGCGCTGGTCTGGCTCAGTGGATAGAAGACGTGACTCTTTTTTTTTTTTTAAAGATTTTATTTATTTATTTGTCAGATAAAGACAGATTGAGAGAGAGAGAGAGAGAGAGAGAGCATGAGCACAAGCAGGGGGAGCATCAGGCAGAGGGAGAAGCAGGTTCCCTGCTAAGGAAGGAGCCTGATGCAGTGCTCCATCCCAGGACCTCAGGATCGTGACCTGAGCTGAAGGCAGAGGCTTAACCAGCTGAGCCACCCAGGTGTCTGAACACACGTGACTCTTGATCTCGGGTTGTGAGTTCAAGCCCCACGTTGGGGGCAGAGTTTGCTTTAAAAAGAAAGATAAAGAAATTCTGTATGTAATGCTATGAAAATACCTCCAACGGTGAAGAGAACAGTGTGAATGTATGCTAGTGCCATGCACAAAAGGATGGACAGAAAACAGACTCGTATTTGCTCGGCTGGCTCTGGAAGGCATTCACAAGCAGAAACTGTGGCTTCTGCTGGGATGGCGTGGAGGGAGGGCCTGCTTGGATAGGGGAAGCCATGGGATCCAGGCCTGCCTTGTATACCTTTTTATAGTTTTTGATTTTGCAATCTTTGTACATGGATTCCTATTCAAAATTAAAGTATGGAACACGTAAAAATGGGAAATTTTAGGATTTTGGTGTTCCCTGACTAATCACAATTTCAGTCATAAAGACCAGCACTATGCTCTGATGGACAGACTCTGCCTTTTTTTTTTTTTGAGGGAGGGGCAGAGGGAGAGAGAGAGAGAGAATCTTAAGCAGGCCGCCCACCCACACACTTCTCCTGTCACAAAGATATCTGGGCAGACCCCAGCCTTTGTGGGATTTGGGGGATGCAGGCATTATGGAATGTTTGTGGTTCTCGGGAGTCAAATCTGCTCACTTGCCTGAGGATGTGACTTCCCTGCGCCTCCCTCCTTGTCACTTGAGCTTTTAGGGGTGGAGAGCTAGTCACTCTGGCTTTCATCTAGAGACTTCGGATGAGAAGCCCTTCCCCAAAATGTACTGATTATAAATTAGAACACAGACTTCCATTATTCCTTCTTGAAATGGGGCCTCTGTCTGTCTGCGAGGACGTCAGGAGAATGGAAATCCAAACACAGGATTAGAAATCCTAACATTAATGCAATTTTCATTTGATATCGGCTCACTCCATTGTCTCTGAGACGCTATTAAAAATGCATGCAGGATGTGCGTGAGATAAAACATATCAAAATTCAAATTGAATCCAATTTCCATTGATACTCACTGCTCTGGCCCTCTGGCTTCTAGCAGCTTTAGCCATCTGGAGCCCAGCCCAGAGCACACGAGTGAGGAAAAAGATCCCCTGGGCAGAGAGGAGAGCAGCCATAAAGAACGAGAAGCTCAGTTCAAAGGAGGGTCTTTCCCCCGCTCACTCAGAGCCTTGCAATCAGTAAATTATTTCATATTAATAATAACAGCTTTCCCTTAGTGGGCACTTGCTATGTGCCGGGTTACATGCTTTATATAGAATAATTAGTTAATCCTCACTACCCAATGAAGCAAATTGCTATTATCGTTCCCATTTTATGGATGAAGAAACTGAGAGAGGTTAAGTGACATGCATGAGGACATATAGCCAGTGAATGACAGAACAGGAATTTCAACCAAAGCAGCTTGGCTCCCAAGCCTAGCTTATCAACCACCTCTCCCGACTTCCCGGCTGAGTGTGTGTTTGCATGTGTTTGTTCATGCATGCGCGTGTTTACAACGCCTGGGTGGCTCAGTCCTTAAGTGTCTGCCTTTGGCTTGGGTCATGATCCCAAGGTCCTGGGATTGAGCCTCACATCAGGTTCCCTGCTCGACGGGAAGCCTGCTTCTCCCTCTCTCACTCCCCCTGCCTGTGTTCCCTCTCTCGCTGTGTCTCTCTCTGTCAAATAATAAAATAAAATCTTAAAAAAAATTAAAACATGTAATTCTAAAAAGCTTGGCTTGTTGGTTTTCCAGCTCTCTGCACCTTAACAGTGGGGCCTCTAGAAGCAAGCATATTCATAACACCAAATGGTGATGGAGCAGAAGAACCCACAATCTTGAGCAGGCCGGGTCGTTGCTAGGAGTCAGCCCTGCGTGGTTCAGAATAGAGCCATGATGAAAATTTATAAAAGACAGCTGTGAGAGACACTATAAGCTGTCCCCAATGTTCAATATCCCCTTCTCTCTCTTAGTGCTAGAACCCCCCAAATTTCCCATGGACTGCACCTGCCGGATCTCTCTTACGGCTAAGCAGGGCCAAGTGGCTTAATTTGGGCCCTGGACTAGAAGAAGTGAGGTGTGCCTGATCTCACAAGCTCTGCCCTCTGCCTCTTCCTCTCCACGGGCTGGGATGTGATCTTAGGGGCCAGGGTCGTGAGGAGGGAAACCCCCAGGGATAACAGCAAGGGATGGAAACAGCTTCACCTCGATCCTGTGGAGTCCTGTGTTGCCCCGGGCAGGAGAACAAGCTTTCTCATTTAAGCCATGGGAAATCTCTCCCTTAGAGCAGCCAAGCTCACAAGCCGATGAATACCCGCAGGATGTCAAGGAAAGGCTACATTAAGTCTGCTGTATTTTGTTAACATTTTTTTAGTATATGTGCTGCCGAAGCGAGCACTGTATTTTGTTAACAAATCAAGGAAATATTCGAGGCATTTTAGAAAGAGTTCAGTAACGGGGTTTGAGACCTAATAGGGCAACTTTACTTGTTTGGAAACATCCCTGGAAACTTTCTAAATGCTGACAGAAAAAGAACTATACTCTACTTGGTTGATGGAATATGGAGAGGACGTAAATTCAGTTCGGTCCCAGAAACGCTTATGGAATGGCTGTCACGCGCCCACAGAGTCCTTGCCCTCTGGGAGCTCGTAGTCAGGTGGGGGCTGTGCAGGGACCCGAGAGCTGAACACGGGATATAAAAAGGGATCAGTGTTGGTGGGCACACACCCAACCCCGACTTGGGGCATCAGGAGAAGCTTTCTGGGGGGGGGATGTGTGAACAGAGTCTTCGGGCTGAGTGGAAGCTTTGAGGGTCATTGTTCCAGCTCCTGGCAGTGTTAGACTTTCTACGAAGAGAGCAGTATCTGTATGTTATGGAAGCTGGAGCTGATAAGCCCGCTCAGAGGCTTCTCTGCCTTGAGAAATGTAACTGATGAAGTGAGTATCTTCAGTGTTCCTCTTTCTCCTTTCCTTCTTCCAAGATCTTTCCATGGGTGGGACAGATTCCAGCAAACTTGAGGGTAGGACGTGGGTAAGCAGACATTACCTAGGATATGTCATCCAGCAATCAGAAGGGTCTTTACCTAACAGTGTCTGTTCTTCCGTCGTTAAGTAGCAGTAACAGCTGAACCAGTGGCCGGGAGGCTCACAAGTTAAATCTGGGCTCACGAAAACACTAGTTGGCTCACTCTCTTGCCCTCAACGACAGGCTGGTAGATAACGGGACAGGCTGGTAGATAACGGGCAGTGCTTTAACTCCGGCTGTCAGTTCTGTGCATGACAGTGTTACCCCCACTGGAGCAGGGGACTGTACAGAATGATAAATCGAAGGTATTAGGTGGCACTTGGCAACCTGAGAAGGAAAGGCAGTAATTAATGACTGTGGAGCAGTCTTGCAAAATATCAATGCCTGAAAGACACTTGACATTTTCTTTTCCCCAGACAGCATGAACTCAGGAGAAGCATCCGGATTGTGGTAGTTGGGATAGAAGGGTGAGCTGCAGAAACACAGAGGAGAAGCTGGGAAAGACAGAGCAGAGCAGTCAGGAGAGCTGTCTTTCCCCAAACTGGGGTTTGAGGCTAGCTTCCTTGGGATCTCACCCCAGACTTTTCCCTTACCTCTCTAGTCCCCAGAGTTAGGACATGGGTCTGATTTTAGCTGAGCCCTATGTCAAAGCCAAAATTTAACAGTATATGGTCATGGATTTTCTTTTCTAAAGATTTTATTTATTTACTTATTTATTTGAGAGAGAGAGAGATAGAGCGAGCAAGCACAAGCTGGGGGAGGGGCAGAGGGAGAGGGCCTAGCAGACTCCTTGCTGAGCATGGAGCCTTGGAGCCTGCCATCACTGGGGTGGGAGGAGCTCAATCCCAGGACCCTGAGATCATCACCTGAGCTGAAGTCAGATGGTTAACCCACTGAGCCACCCAGGCTTGTCTTGGGTTTTTAAGAAAATTGCTTAAATTTTATTTTAAGGAAACTTGTCTCCCCCCCAACTGCACGCACACAAATACATACACATGTGTATATATGTGTACACATATATGTATATACATATATACATATAAATATTTTTCTTTGGGACACCTGGGTGGTTCAGCCAATTAAGCATCTGCCTTCAGCTCAGGTCATGATCTCAGGGGCCTGGGATTGAGCCCCAGCTCGGGCTCCCTGCTCAGTGAGAGGGTCTGCTTCTCCCTCTCCCTCTGCCCCTCCCCCTGCTTCTGCATGGTCTCTCCTTCTCAAATAAATAAAAAATAAATAAATAAAATCCTTTAAATTAAAAAAATGTTTTTCTTTGACTCTTAAGGAACACTTATTGCATTTGTTTTTCATGCAAAACCATGCTAGATAAAAAAGATCCTAAAACAAAATAAATAAAGTATCAAAACAAAAAGCCCTTGAATTTTGCTGAAACAAAATTTCAATTATAAATAAGAAGGCTTCTGTTTACTTGGAATGAACAGTGTCCTCTTTGATATAATAAATACATTGGGCAGTAAGTCTTTGGCACGTTGTGCTAAGTACTTGAATTTTAAATTAATCACTCCCTGCAAAAAAAAAAAAAAAAAAAAAAAAGAAAGAAAGAAAGTATAAAATTGCTCCCTGATGTTCTTAGGAGAGAGTGCAATCTGTAGCCTAGGTTAGCAAGCCCTGTGTCCTGAGTCCTGCCTCCTCCTGCCATTTTCCGTCCCTGTTCCCGGTTTCACTTTCTTCACAGGACTTTTTTGTGTCTCTCATCCTCACATTTACTTCCCCACATTTTGAAAAAAAGATTTATTTATTTGAGATAGAACATGAGTCCGGGGGAGCAGGGGAGAGGGAGAAGCTGACTCCCCGCTGAGCAGGGAGCCCCATGCGGGACTCGATCCCAGGACCCAGGCATCATGACACCAGCGGAAGGCATACACTTCAGACTGAGCCACCCAGGTCCCTCCACCATCTTAAACCTTGTCACTGAAATATAATATAGGTGCAGAAAAGTGCATTTAGATGAACTGCTGGGTAGATTTTCCAATCATCACGGGCTTAAGAAATTTATTTTACTTATTTATTTATTTATTTTAAAATTTTTTTAGAGTTTATTTATTTATTTGACAGACAGAGATCACAGGTAGGCAGAGGCAGGCAGAGAGAGTGGTGGGGGGGGGGGGAAGCAGGCTCCCTGCCCAGCAGAGAGCCCGACATGGGGCTTGATCCCAGGACCCTGAGATCATGACCTGAGCCGACGGCAGAGGCTTAACCCACTGAGCCACTCAGCACCCCAAGAAATTTATTTTTATTGTGAAATCTACATGACATCCTTACCATCCTGTTTTACAATTTGGTGGCCTTCGGGACGGTGGCACTGCTGTATCACCAGCACCACTACCCATCTCCAGAACGTTTTCATCATCTCAGCTGGAACTCTGTCCCCAGGCAACACCAGCCCCCTCCTCCCCTCCCCAGCGCCCCAGAACCAGCATTCTACTGTCTATGCATTTGACGCCTCTGGGACCTCCTGCAGGGCCATGGACTTCTGATATGAAGTGGACTGCCCATGGCCCTGAGACCAGACACAATGTGCCTCTCATTTCTTTTTACTGGTGTAAATTTATTAATGTCCAGCTGTGCACTGACAGTACCCAGCCAGCACGGGTGCCTTGAAGACTGCTCTCATAGATTTTTCTCTCATTTCCTATCATCACCGGGAGAAACTGCTCTGCCGCTCATGTTTCAGTGTCAGATCCTGGTCTCTGGGATGAGTAACAGGAGCTGCCGGCTTCCCAATGAACTGCTCCTGCCTGTCACGGTAATCATTGGATTCCTTCCCTTTAATTGGATTCGGTTAAGTGCTCAGCGGTAGTTTGAATGCCATCTCTTAGAATAAATCGAAGCCGCATTTGAAGGATGCTGTTTCCAATAGTGATGATTTCTGAATTTTTCTTCTTCATCTGCTCTGAAAGGCTTGCTCCCTAAATATGAAGGTTTTGTATTCAAGCGCCTCTGCTTCGAAGAAAAATGTGTCAAGTATGCAGTTCTGCCTCGTTCCTGCCCCAATTCCTTCCTTAAATCGGAATCCTGTGTCGCTGAGCCAGGAACATCTGGAACTTTTTAAAGACCTGTTTCATCCGGGAGAAAGACAGATCTGGTTTAGACGGTTTCTGGAAAATGAAAAAAGCAGAATCAGAATTTGAAAAGATTGGAGAGTGTTGGGAGAACGTGCCCATGCCTTATTCTAGAGCATGAGAATCGTGAGGACATTTGGTTTGGTGGAAGTGGGCAGTCCTGCAAGTGAGGTCTTACTCTTGCCAACACTTGATAGAGCCAACCCAGTGAGCGGTCCAGGTGTCAGAAAAGTGGATCACAACCTTGTCACAGAGTAGGAGTAGACAGAAGAGAAGGTGTATTTCCCTTCACTTTAAAGTAACAAGGACTGGGACCCCTGGGTGGCTTAGTCAGTCAGCGTCTGCTTTTGGCTCAGGTCATGATCCCAGGCTTCTGGGATCAAGTCCCACACGGGGCTCCCTGACTCAGCCGGGAGTTCGCTTCTCCCTCTCCCTCTGCAACGCCCTCTGCTGTTCCCCTGCTTGTGCGCACACACTCTCTCTCAAATAAATAAAATATTAAAAACAAATAAAGTAACAAGAACCAATAACCTCAAACCCCCTGATGTGTGTGTGGGTTGTTGTTTTTTTTTTTTTTAAGATTTTATTTCTTTGACGGACAGAGATCACAAGCAGGCAGAGAGGTAGGAGGAAGCAGGCTCCCTGCTGAGCAGAGAACCTTATGTGGGGGCTTGAACCGAAGGCAGAGACTTTAACCCACTGAGCCACCCGGGCGCAACCTCACCTCACTCCATATTTTGAAGGAACTACTGAGGATAGATGAAGTTTCATGGGATCAAATTACAGTTCTCAACTCGCAGCGCCCCTCCCCTTTTTAGACGCACGCAGCCCCGCCCTGTGCCACGTGATTTTGTGTTATCTCGCCCCAACTGGTATGGATGGAGTATCTGTCCTTCCTTCAGTGGTTTTAGGCTTTCCATGTAACTTGCTTTGGCCAACAGAATATGGGCGTAAGTGAGAGCGTGCTGTTTCACCCAGCACCCTTGTGCTGATTCCAGTGGATGTGAGAAGAGCCTGCCTTGGGGAACTGCTGATCCCAGGAGAATGAGATCCAGTCTCAGGGAGCAAACCTGAATCTGAGCTGCTCTCTGGAGCCAGGCTGACCCACAGCCTGAGGTATATTAACCTCGTTGGCCTCTACATTCATGAGTGATTAAATATATGCTTGTGGTAGGCCACCAAGTTTTGGGGAAGTTTGTTACAGAACAGTATTATGGCAATGGATGACTAATGCAAAGACCAAAATGCAGAAGCAGAAAGCAAGTTTAAATGAAGCCCGCGGCTCATACCTAGGGAGGGAAGGAAGCATTGGTGGGGTCTGAACAAAGTACAAGTAGGCAAGGGCTTCCAAGACGAATAAGGTGAGGATGAAAGGCAAGGAGTATTGGGGCCACTGAAGCTCCTTCAGATGTTGGGATGGGCAGTGGCATCGGGACCACACACACACACACACACACACACACACACACACACACACGAGATCTAGCCCCTCTGTGCCTTTGATCAGCACTGAGCTTTTCTGGTGTCATCGTTCAGTGTTATCTGAGAGGTTTCCAGGGAGGGAGTCAGTGTTGGATTCCCAGGAAGGTGTAGACTCCCAGTTTCAGGGTCTACCTGGGCTCGTGGTTGCAGTATAGGGATGGAGTAATAATGGAGTTGGGGCATGTGAGATGTAAGGACAGAACTCTGGTGAGTCAGTATTAGCACCACCGAAATATTTTGTTTTGTTTTTAATTTAAATTCAGTTAATTAACATATAGTGTATTATTGGTTTCAGAGGTAGAGTGATTCATCAGTCTTATATAACACTCAGTGCTCTTTCCATCCCATGCCCTCCTTAACGTCCATCACCCAGTTGCCAAAAAATAATTTTTTTTAAGATTCTTATTTATTGGGGCACCTGGGTGGCTCAGTGGGTTAAGCCTCTGCCTTGGGCTTGGATCATGCTTCCAGGGTCCTGGGATTGAGCCCTGCATCGGGAATCTCTGCTCAGCAGGGAGCCTGCTTCCCCCTTCCCCACCCCCCCACTTGCCTCTCTGCCTACTTTTGATCTCTTTCTCTGTTAAATAAATAAAAAATCTTAAGAAAAAAAAGATTCTTATTTATTTATTTATTTATTTGAGAGAGAGAGTGTGCATGAGAGGGAGAGGGTCAGAGGGAGAAGCAGACTCCCTGCTGAACAGGGGGCCCGATGAGGGACTGGATCCTGGGACTCCAGGATCATGACCTGAGCCAAAGGCAGTCACTTAACCAACTGAACCACTTTTTTTTTGGTTTAAGATTTTATTTTTAAGTAATCTCTATACCCAACATGGTGCTCAAACTCATGACCTCCAGATCAAGAGTTGCACCCTTTCCTGACTCAGCCAGTCAGGTGCTCCTGGGATGGGCCCTCTGAAGCACATAGATCTGGTGTGGGCTGGGGTCTGTAAGGTCCTGTGACCTTGGGGAAATTACTTCATCTCTTCAGACAGAGATTGAGAGAATGGAAATAGTCATTGTACCTACCGCACAGGCTTGTCCCGAGGTGTGAGAGGCTTTGAGCCCCCGCCACAACGCCTGGCACAAAGTGAGACCCTCCGTGGATGAACACCAATGACCGTGCTGCCATTTTGTAACAAGAATTGATATCCAGTGTTCTATAAGGAATGGAAACAGCTTGTTTTTCTGAGCCTAGATATTTCATGAAGACAGGAGTCCCACCCAATGGATTTAGCACGTGACCAAGTCCCGAACTCTCACTGGTGTCCCCTGAGCAGAAAGCAGGTCTCCCACCACTTACTACTTTCTGCTTCAGGCCACATCAGCCCAAAGCCACCAGCTTTTGTTTTCCTCTTCTCTTTTCCTCAGGGAAGTCTGTTTGTTCTGAAGCTCGTAGGGGAGAGCAAGGTGGAGTTGGACCCGAAACAGCAGGCAGCAGAGCTCAGTGGGATGTCCCACCTGACCACCAGCTTGGGCTGTGATAAACTTTATTTTCTAGATGGTTCTTCCCCTATGAGCTGAGTAACACCTCTGCCACACCTCTGCTGTATAAAAAGGATCAGATGACCTTTTTTTACAACTTCAGCTGGGGTATTTTTAGCTAGACTGTTCTCTAAACCCTAACTTGTGTTTAGTTTCCTAATCTACCGTATGTGATTGCTCTAGTTCTGTCTTGGGCTCTCCTTTTCCAGGGGGAGAATTTCCCAGATCAGTGGGCTCCCTGCCCAGCCATTCTGACATTTTTTTCTTCGAGTCTGTGTTGGGGAGCCCATCTGCCCCAGAAAGCATTTGCTTCCCATAGGCAGTCCTTCCGGAGGCTCTTTGTCTTTGGTCCTGTTGTCGACCTGGGTTGGGGACACAAAGGGATTCAACAGCTCTCTTCACAGAGCTGTGGTGAGCAGGGTGAGGGGGATGACTTTCCTCCCTCCCCAAAGGCCTCTGGCTCTTCAACAACTTGCAACAGTGAAAATTGCTTCTACTGTTTTCTCTCCTCTCTCCTTCCCCAAGAGAACAGGCCAAATGCTGCTCAGTTCCTCTTGCATCCGATTTGAGTTTGCATTTCATTATAGAAATCAGTCCTAGCAAGAAGTGCTCTTAACAGAAGTGCACGCTTGCTGGCTTCTTACCATGTGCATGTCATTCTAAGTGCTTTGTGTGTGTTTATTCATTAAGCCTCTCCGTTACCTTTCAGAGTAGGTACTGCCATTATCCCCCTTTAGAGATGAGGAAACTGAGTCTCACAGAAGCTGAGTAGCTTGCCTCTCCCTCCCCCCCCTTCTCTCCATTGCCTCCCAAGATTGCTGGGAATGCATTCCATACCAGTCAGCCTCTGGGCTCAGAGTGGGGTGGGGACAGGGGGGAGTGGACCTGGAGTGGCAAAGGGAGGATATGAGGGTACAGAGCACACACCACTTTCCACCTCCTTCTTCCACTGGGGGATCTGCAGGGACCATTTTCTATTGGGTCAAATCTGGTATTCAAGGAATTCCACAACAATCCCATCAAATTTAGCCTTCTCCCCTCTGGATCTTTAGAGAACAGGCCTCACACTCCATTTGCTGGTATCCTTACTCTGTGTGTCTGTTTTATATATTGTATATGCTTTTTTTTTTTTTTTTTTAAAGATTTTAACAGAGGGACAGAAAGACAGACAGCCAGAGAGGGAACACAAGTAGGGGGAGGGAGAGGGAGAAGCAGGCTCCCCACTGAGCAGGGAGCCCCATGCAGGACTCAGTCCAGGACCCTGGGGCCATGATCCCAGCTGAAGGCAGATGTTTAATGACTGAGCCGCCCAGGCGCTCCACTGTATATGTTATATATATTTAAAAATGTTATTTGTTTATGTTACTCCAATACCCAGGCCAAGGGGATTTTTGTGCTTGTCGGGACAAGCACCGTCTCCTTGGACAGTCTAGCAGCCTAAGATGGGAACAGCCTGGCTGGTGAGGAGATGGCAAATGGACCTCTCCCTGCTCAGGGCACATACTAAGAAGGCTCTCGTGGAGAGGTGAGACTCATGGTTCTGAATCTAGAGAGACTGGGTCCAACTTTGTCACTTACTGCTTGGACTGCTACTTCACCCTGGAGTCTGTCTTTCCTCATCTGTAAAATGGGGATGGCTCTCACAGCATGGTTTCTATTGTAAGGATTAACTAAGATCATGAAGGTAAGGAGATTGGCATATCAGAGGCCCTCCCCTAGGGAAGGGGCTGGGCTCTACTCACCTTTTTTTTTTTTTTTTTTAAAGATTTTATTTATTTATTTGACAGCGAGAGAGAGAGAGAGAGAGAGAGAGAGAGATCACAAGTAGGCAGAGAGGCAGGCAGAGAGAGAGAGAGAGGGAAGCAGGCTCCCTGCCAAGCAGAGAGCCCGATGCGGGACTCGATCCCAGGAACCTGAGATCATGACCTGAGCCGAAGGCAGCGGCTTAACCCACTGAGCCACCCAGGCGCCCTCACCTTTTTTTTTTTTTTAAAAAGGTTTTTATTTATTTATTTGACAGACAGAGATCACAAGTGGGCAGAGAGGCAGGCAGAGAGAGAGAGGGGGAAGCAGGCTCCCCACCCAGCAGAGAGTCCGATGCAGGACTCGATCCCAGGACCCTGAGATCATGACCTGAGCAGAAGGCAGAGGCTTTAACCCACTGAGCCACCCAGGTGCCCCTCTACTCACCTTTGAATCCCTGTCCCTAGCACACGGCCCTGCGTGTAACAGGTTCTTGGGAGCAGTTTCCTGACCTGAACGGATGGTGAGGCCCTTTGAGGATTTGGGTGCCAGTGGTGTTAGCGGGTTCTGAGGTAATTAATGTTCCCTCTCCCTCATCTCTGCCAAGCCCCCTTGCGTACCCCTGAAGGTCTTCGAAGGTGATTGGGTTTCAGTAATCCACTCTGCCCCCATTTTCCCAGCGCCCTCTTTGTCTGAGGCCCTGTGATCCCTCAGCCTGAAAGCAACAGTGAACTTTCCGGCCCCTTGTATTTCCCATGGCCTGGCTTACACTGCCCTCTGCTGGGTGTTTTCGGGACAGGCATGTTAAAGGAGGGTTTGCCGTGACTTTTTCTTGACATTGGAGAAGAGAGGCTCCCCAGTAGGGGCTGTTTGCAATATGTAGTGTTTAAGACCCCCTCCTCAATTTAGCTTGCAACTCCCGAGGCTTACCAAACACAAGAGGCTTTTTACCAACGTCCCCGACCACTCGGGCCATCAGATAATGCCATCTTTCAAGGCTCAAATTTCTCAGGCACTTTGTGTCTGGCCTTGGCCAAAAGGAACGGAGTAGAGTTTACCTGATACTATTCCCCGTCTGGCATCTGGTTTCTTCTGAGTCCCTGGGCACCTGCTTCTTAGCACTGTCCCAGCTGCCTTCAAGGGTTTGGGGTCACAGGAGGCATCGGAGCCAAGCGAGAGAAGGAATGGACCCTCCTTAGCTGGGGCTTGCAGCCGCCTGCCTCACCCACCTGCTTACACCTCCCAGCCTTCTGTCTGTTGTCCCTTCTCAGAGCTGATCCCTGTCCAGGTCCGTGAACACCAAATAGGGTCCTGCATGTCAGAGTGGGAAACTGGGAGCTAAAGACGGGGCCATCTCCCATTGACCTCACTGTGGAAACTGCTAGAAGTATACGCCAAAGCCCCAGCTGAGGTGCCAGCTGGTGGCCAACACATGTCACCAGACACGAAGCAGGAAGCTCCAGGCACCTTCTGACTGCAGCCTCATGAGAGACCCCAAGCCTACCTTACCCTAGCCAACCCCAAGAATCAGGAGATAATAATGATAGTTGTTAAAAGCCCCAGAGTTTGGGGATGATTTCTTATATGACCATAGATATCCAGAAAAAGTGGTTTATTAGGATTGTGGGATCCTGGGTATCAACACTGTTTTTCTATATTTTTCAAGATTTCAGCAGTAACCATTTATTTCTTTTATAATTGATTAGAAATTGCTATTGAGAATAAAAACATGGGGGCACCTTGGGTGGCTCAGTGGATTGAGCCGTTGAGCAGCTGACCTCAGGTCAGGTCATGCATGACCTCTGGGTCCTGGGATCCAGCCCTGTGTGGGGCTCCCCATCACCCAAAATCTGCTTCTCCCTCTCCCTCTGCCCCTTACGCTGCTCCTGCTCTCTCTCAAATAAATAAAATCTTTAAAAAGGAAGAAGAAGAAAAATATGGTCTAAATTTTTCCCCACTTCACCAAGGGAGAAATTAGATCTGAATTTGAATTGAGGGACTTAAACCAGGCTTGGGGAAAAATTTTCCATGCAAGATTAATTAGATGCTTGAAAGCATTAGAGACACATTCGAGTTGGTATGATGGAACGAGTAGTCGATTCGGAGTGAGGAAACTTGGAAATGAATCTTCGTTTTTTGGGGGGGGGGTGACCTTGAGCAAGTCCTTGCTCAAATTCAGCTTTCTATTTTGAAAAATGCAGCTGGCTGCTTAGGGAAGATAACATCCAGCAGGGCGCCTGGCCCAGAAAAGTGGTAGGTGATCCTGCCTCATCAATGCCAATTATGAACAGGCATCTGCGAGCTCTGTGCACGGCCCATCCTTCACTGCCACCGGAGGCTACAGTTCCAATAATGAAATCTGCCTTTGAGAAAAACCACAACTCTTAAAAAAAAAAAAAAAATGTCCAGCAACCCTGAGCGGCTCTCGAAGCGGTCCCGGCCTGTGCCGCCCGCCCTTGCTGGCTGGGGGTTGGTAGCGCGGCCCCTTCCGGGACCCCGACGCCGACCGTGGGCGGGGGCGCGCCGGGCTGGTGTCCTGGCAACCCCGGAACGCGCCTCGGCGCGGCGCGGAAAGCCAGCAGCCCCGCTGCGCTCTCGCCCTCGGCTCGGGTTCCTCGCCTGCCCGGCGCCCAGCAGTTCTGCCGCCAGTTGGTGCGTTGATCTGGCGCATCCTCGGTGGAGAATTCCGCAGAGGGAACGGGTGGAAGCCCGGGAGGTGGAAAAGGAAGGAGCACCTTGCGCCGGCGGGGCAGTGAGTCTGGGAGGGGGAGAAAACCCACTGGGACTCCGGCGAAGTCCTGACCGAGAAAAGCCCGGGGAGAGAGAGGAGCAAGGGAAGCTGTGATTAAGACGCCAACCCTGCCCTCTGGACTTGATGGCTGGTGGACTTCCTCCTTTTTTTCTTTGATTGATGCACTTCTTAAAAAAGGTCTTTCCTTGGTCTCCGGGTTGCTTAATATTAAAATCAACACACGTGTAGATGAGTCCATGTACCCTGGAAATGGTTCACGGGACTGTCCTCTCCCCTTCATCTGCAGAGCGCCGTGCAGCAGAGAGCTGGCGAAGCCAAGAGAAAGGAGACTCCGCCATGACCACAGTGGAGAAGAGACACAGTTGAGTTGAAGAATTCGGGAGGGCTGGGTGTGGATTTGGTCGCCAAATCCAAGTATATACCAAGGCCGGAAAGTTCAAAACACTTCAAGTTTAAAGGGTGGCCAGTTTGCGGGTGTATAAAAAGAACTCCTTAAATAGTAGCCTTTGTCTGTGTTAGTCCAAGATCCTATTTATTTATTTATTTATTTATTTATTTATTTATTTATTTTGTAAGCAGAGTTTATTGGGTTATAGGACAAAACTCCTGAAGAGGGATGGACCCAAGAGGGTTGCCCCTTACCCCAAGATGGGATGAAGCAGATAGTAGCTCAAAGCAGAGGTTCTTACAAATTACCTCCT
Source organism: Meles meles (assembly GCF_922984935.1). Lineage (NCBI taxonomy): Eukaryota > Metazoa > Chordata > Mammalia > Carnivora > Mustelidae > Meles > Meles meles. The sequence continues at coordinate 92,789,401 of NC_060070.1, forward strand.
GGGATCCCTAACAGCCCCAGAGGTATATTCCTAATGAATAAAGAGAGCCAGAAATTTGACCTGCCCAAGGGTTCAGTCAATAAATGGAGAAGCTGAGATTTGACCACAGTCTTCCGATCCCCCAAACCTGTGCCCTTTCGTTTTTCCTTGCTCAGACATTCGATTGGTGGCACTGTTTATTGGATGGGAGAGCTCGGGTGGAAAGTATGACCCCTTTAAAGAAAGGTTTACATTAGATAATGGATGGTGACTCCCTAATTGGTTCTGAAGGCTGAGAAGGATGTGTGGGGACCCACGGCCTTTAGAGAACGGGGTCATGGGGCAGAACAGCCACAGTCTCTCAGAAAACCTTGGAGTGAGTGTATGAGCTTTTGTAGGTGGGTGGCCTGCATGTGGCAAAAAGGGAACATTTTAGAATGTTCTGTCTCTGCCCCATCAGATCATAGCTTGGTCCCCGGTCTTTTGTATTACAGACCTCCCATCTCCTCATTCTCCTTCACAGGTGCATAGAGAGGAGGGAAGTGTGACTCTCCATACCCACCCGTAAGCGGAGAGCAGAAGAGCAGAAGGAGTTAGAACCATTAATGGTCCAATGTGGCTAGGTCAGCAAGGAGAAAAAGGGTTTGGGGTTCTAATGTTAAGCTCCAGACTTTTCCACAGTTTCCAGGTTGAGCTCAGGTAATGGAGGGAGCTGGGGTTTTAAAGATGGATAGAGGGGCTCCATGTTTTTGAGTTAGGGTTACTGGAAGAACACCAGACCCTGAGATCCCCAAAGATCCATGACTTCCTGTTTTGCTCTGTAGGTATGTCCCCTCAGGAGACCATATCTGAGCTCAGCTTAACACGGAGTCCATGGGTTTCGGGAAGGAAGGGGCTCCATGAGCCTGTTGAAGATGAATGCAAAACTGGGGGTGTATATGGATTTTTCCAGGAAGGGGGGCCCATTGCTTTCATGACTCCTCAGGGGAGTCTGTGATCCAAAAAAGGATGAAAAAACCACCGTCCTGGACCCTCAGGTTGTTTGTTGAGTCAAGAAAGAGGTGAGAAACAGAGTGTTTGTTCAAAAGGTATCCACATTAAGCTAGCTTGGCTAGATGTATTATTTTCTGCTGCCAGACCATGCTATTGTGTAAATGAGCCGAGATGACAAGTATGCGAAAGTTCCTTGGTTATGTAAGGTGTTATTCCTGACTAAAGACATGGAAATAATTAGCGTGAATTCCACAGATGGTACCAAAGAAACAGACTTTCTTCTTAACTCCCCATTTCCCCCTGAATTCCTTTCTAGTTGCCAGAACCTTCTCTCAGTCCTTTCAGTTGAATCATCCTGTATCAGAGCGGTTTAGCGAACTTGTTAGTTTCCTATTGGTTGGCTGACCAGACATTAAATTTGAATAACAATGATCATGCAAGGTGATGACCTTTTCCAGAAGGATGTGGCTTAACTTCTCTGCGTTACCATAGCCTCCAGAGCTGGAGAGGTAGGGCAGGTGTGGGGAGCCGGGCTGGAGAGGTAATTGACTTGCTAGAATGACTGAAGTTACTTTACACAACGGGAGCATCACTGTCAGAATGGAAGGAGTCAGACTTGTAATTTCCGCTCTCTGTCTTTGAGGAGATGCGGAGAGGCAGCCAGAAGCCCTAGAAGCCGTATTTAAGTGTCTCCGGGTTGTATTCGAGGCTCTGTTAGTTACTTCTAGGAAGATCCTGGAGTCAGCTGTTTGAAGGATGTGCTCTCTGCCTGTTTAGCAGAGAGACTGCTCTTCCTACCCTTGCTGTCAGACAAGGCTTTCCTGTTACAGCAGCCACCTTCTAGACATTTGCTAACATAAAACTACTACTACTCCTACTTCTCCTCCTCCTCCACTTCCTCCTCCGTGTTCGTCTTCTTAAGATTTTATTTATTTATTTGGGGAGACTGCATGCTCAGTTGGTTAAGCGTCTCCCTTTGGTTCCTGTCATGATCCTGGGGTCTTGGGATCAAGCCCCACATCGGGCTCCCTGCTCGGCGGGGAGTCTGCTTCTCCCTCTCCTTCTGCTGCTCCCCCTGCTTTTGCTTGCTTTCTCTCTCTCTGTCAAATGAATAAACAAAATATTTTAAAAAATATATTTATTTATTTGTCAGAGAAAGAGCACAAGCAGCGGGAGCAGCAGACAGAGCAAGAAGCAGACTCCCCGTTGAGCAGAGAGCCCGATCCGGGGCTCAATCCCGGGACCCTGGGATCATGACCCGAGCCAAAGGCAGAAGCTTAACTGACTGAGCCACCAGATGTCCCACCAACACAAAACTTCCTACTCAAACAAGGAAATATGCTAAATTTGTAGATAGCGATTTCACTCTTTTTGTGGCTCAGGGTTACATAATATGTTTGAATTTTGCCCCTAAAATTAAGAAAAAACCAAACCTAGAAACTTGTGATGCCATCCATAGCAACCAGTTCTTGCTTTGGTGAACTCTCAAGTCCTCTAGTGGCAAATATACAGTTAGAATGTTTACATGCTCTGAAAAGGCAACCACTGGGACCCGTAGGTGGCCCAGTAGGTTAAGTATCTGATTCTTAACTTCGGCTCAGGTCATGACTTCAGGGTGCTGGGATCAAGCCTCACTTCGGGCTCTGGGCTGGATGTGGAGCCTGCTTAAGATGCTAAAGATTCTCTCTCTCTGGGATGCCTGGATGGTTCAGGTGGTTAAATGACTGCCTTTGGCTCAGGTCATGATTCCAGGGTCCTGGGATTGAGCCCCATATTGGGCTCTCAGCTTAGCAGGGAGCTTGCTTCTCCCTCTCCCTCTGCTGTTCCCCCGTTTGTGCTCTTCAGCTCTCTCTCTGTCAAATAAATAAAATCTTAAAAAAAAAATTCCCTCTCCCTCTCTCCCTCTGCCCCCGTCCCCAATGCACTCTCCTCCTCTTCTAAAATGAATAAATAAATCTTAACCAAAAAAAGGCAACCACTGTTGAAACTGTTAAGACCTATGGGCAAAAAGCATTGTAAGTAAATGCTCCTTTTCTTTTTTCAAGATTTTATTTATTTATTTGACACAGAGAGAGCAAGGGAGAGAGAGAGAGACAGAGAGCAAGCACAAACAGGGGGAATGGCAAGGAGGGGATAAGTGGGCTCCCTGCTGAGCAAGGTGTCTGATGTGGGGTTCAATCCCAGGACCCTGGGATCATGACCTGAGCTGAAGGCAGCTGCTTAACTGATTGAGCCACCCAGGTGCCCCTCTACTCTTTATTTTATTTTATTTTATTTATTTATTTGACTGAGCAGAGAGCCCGATGTGGGGCTCGATCCCAGGACCCTGGGATCATGACCTGAGCTGAAGGCAGAGGCTTTAACCCACTGAGCCATCCAGGTACCCCAAAGTGCCATTATTATATAAAATTTTATTCTACCTACATTTTCTATTTTGTTCTCTTGATTTAGCTGTTAGGGTTAGTATCAGTACCATCTTGATTATTATAACATCAAGATACATTTTATAAATTATACTCTATAACTCTGTAGCCTTGAACAGGTAATTGGACATTTTTGACACTTGATTTCTTTTTATTTATTTATTTAAAAAATTTTATTTATTTATTTGACAGAGAGAGATCCTACTTGTGATCCTACTTGTGAGAGGCAGGCAGAGAGAGAGAGGAGGAAGCAGGCTCCCTGACGAGCAGAGAGCCCGATGTGGGACTCGATCCCAGGACCCTGAGATCATGACCTGAGCCGAAGGCAGAGGCTTAACCCACTGAGCCACCCAGGCACCCCAGCACTTGATTTCTTTATGTGTAATGTTATTTCTATTTTATTTGCAATTATGGTAATTCATTGCTAATACTGTTTACTTTTCTTAAAGATTGGTTTTTCTTGAACTTTGTTTATCTACATTATTCGTTTTCCCATGAAGCCATAATTCTAATAATTTTTATTTCATTCATTTCTGTTTTTATGTTATGGCATTCTTTTTTATCATTTTGGGGAGTTTATTTTTTTCCCTTATTTCTTGCATTGCAAGTTTAGCTCATTAATTTTGGAATTTTTTTTTTTAAGATTTTATTTATCAATTTGTCAGAGAGAGAGAGTGGGCTCAAGCAGGGGGAGCGGCAAAGGCTCCCCGCTGAGCAAGGAACCCGATTTGGGACTTGATTCCAGAACTCTGGGATCATGACCTGAGCCGAAGGCAGCTGCTTAAACAACTGAGCCACCTAGGTGTCCCAGAATCTTTGTTTTTTTTTTAATTTGTTTTTAAAGATTTACTTATTTGTTTTAGAGAGAGAGAGAGGACTAATGAGAGGGGTAGAAGGAGAGGAAGAGAGAATCTCAAGCAGACTCCCTGCTGAGCATGGAGCCCAGTGGGGGGCTTGACCTCATGACCCTGAGATTGCGACCTGAGCTGAAACCACGTGTCAGATGTTTAACTGACTGTAGCACCCAGGTGCCCCTGGAATCTTTTTTTTTTTTTTAAATACTATAATCTGTCAATTCCAAGGTGGACATTTTTCAGAGTTTGCATCTCTGAGGTTGGACTGGTGCAGCAGGCCAAGCAGTAGGTGTGAAATAGTTGTTAGAAACTTTGCTGAATGAGTACTGAATAATGCAGAAGGTATGTCTGTGTCTTGGAAGAACATTCCAGAAGCAGTCAAGGAGCACTCATTTAAGAAGGGCTGCATCACCCATGTGCTTGTTGCACTGAGGTCAACTTAGGTGGCAAATGTGGGCATCAGTGATTGCATTGAAAAAGGGTTCAGTAATCACACTTTTGAATGCAAGAATGGCTTAACCAATTTTTTTGCTTATATTTTCCTTTTTTAAACATGCGCACGAATGACAGGTGCTTAAAATCTACACCTAAGTAAGTTTGAAAGACTGCTTCAATAAATATATAATAAAAACTCTTAAGCGGTAAAGCATTCTGTCATAGTTTAATTGGCAGCCTTCGTTCTTTGGATACATAAAATACTGATATGCTAGAACCTCATATTCAGTGAAATACAGGATTACAGTAAATGCATTTCAAGCTCTAGTTTCTACTTACTGCTTTACTTGGATAACTACAAGTTTTGATTTATAGTACTTATGTCATTGACCATGAAGCACCTCGTGAATTCCATTGTGTTGTCCTCATTTACATGAACTATTTAGAAGTGTGGTGTGAGTTTCCAAGCTTATGGATGTTTTTGGCTGTTTTTTAATTATTGATTTCTAATTGTATTGCATTGTGGTCAGAGAGTGTGGTCTATGTTACGTTTGTGGACACTACTTTTTGGATACTGGGAAACTGTGCTCTCCCCTTCACAGCTCCATGTCTCTTTCAGCCCTTCCCCTGGGTTCACCCCACCCAACTACTCACACATCAAGCAACCAGGTGACCCTTTCTTTACCTGGGGTTGCTCTAGGTGCTGTGGCACATTCCAGAACAGTTCTTCCCGCTCGGCCAGCTCTGAGAATCACCTGAGATGCTTCTTAACCATACTGACACCCAGGTCTTCCCTTGCAGGTCTGGGTCAGAGCTCTGGGATCCAAGTGTTGAACCGAGTGCCCCAAGGTGATCCTCGTGACCTAGCAAATTCGAGAAACTGTGCAGTTGGGGAATCAGGAAGTGGGATGGGACTGAATGCAGTGGCGGAGCTAGACTTGAAGAGGAGGAATATCACTGCAGAACATGAGCCTAATTGGTGCAGGGGAAGGAGGGTTTGCTCAGAATGCGGGTTCCCAGGCCTCACTTAGAGAGATTCTAATTCAGTGGGTCTGTGATGGGATTTAAGAATCTTTATTTTTAACAGGGTTCTCAGGTAATTCTGATGCAGGCAGTCCTTATGCCATACCCTGAAAAACTCAAGAATAGAGATCCTGGGAGGGGAAGGGAATCTACTCAAGAGTCACAGAAATCTGACTCCTCTTTTTTGTAATTTTCTTAGAACTAGAGGTTACATTATGTCTATTGAGCTTCTATGCACTATAAAATTGTGCATAAAGAAATGCAATATCCATTCCTCTGACTTTTTTTTTTTTTAAGTGACTGGCCAGGCACACAGCTCTATAAAATGATGAGAGAACAGACTGACTTTTACGAATCAGTAATTGTATAGCAGAGTGAAGATAATGGTTATGATTCTGTATCTGAGAAGCCTGGCTTTCAGGACTCTCTTACATGGGGAACTTAGGGAGTTATAATTCTTTTTCATTTATTGCTCAAATAAGTGTTGAACATCTGCTTTGTGTCAGGCACTGTTCTGGGTGCTGCGAAGATGAGTAAGACATAGTACTAAGTCTGGTGGGGAAGATGCATATATTAAATTAATGACAGTGCTCCAGTTGGGGGGGAGGTGGAACCCATGGAAGTTTCTTTTTTTTTTTAATATTTTATTTATTTATTTGACAGAGATCACAAGTAGGCAGAGAGGCAGGCAGAGAGAGAGAGAGGAGGAGGAGGAAGTAGGCTCCCTGCTGAGCAGAGAGCCCAATGCAGGGCTCTATCCCAGGACCCTGAGATCATGACCTGAGCTGAAGGCAGAGGCTTTAACCCACTGAGCCACCCAGGCACTCCCCCATGGAAGTTTCTGACGGTAGTTCTTTGGATTATTCATCAGTCTTTCCATGAATAATCCTTTGAAAGTTTGTTTTGAGATGCTCGATGCAATGTACAGATAGATAGCTTGATTCAGATGTTATCTCTTCCACTTAATTCCAAGTAGGTAAACTCTGGAGGGTCAAGTCGTGTAGCATATGGTTAGGATTTTTGACTTAATGTCACAAGAGCTGCGATCAAATCTGACCGAAGTGTTTATTTTCTGTGTGATCATTGGCAATTGCTTAACCATCTGTGCCTTAATCCCCTCTTCGGTAAAATGGAAGGATAAGCAATACTTAGTTCTGTGGCTGTTATGGGAATTAAGTGGGATAATGCATGTAAAATGTTAACATAATCCTCAATACACAGTACATGCTCAATAAACATTAGTTTTGAAAAAATAATTTATATAATCTAGGGAACAAGATGGAGGGTTAGGCATTTCATTTCAGTAATGAAATCCAATGGTGATGTGTTGCAGGTACTAAACACAGCAATTTTCTGGAATCTAAGGGATGCTTTGCCAACACAACATCCTCTGGCAGAAAGGTCAGCTGCTCATCTTCTGTTGAAACATGTCTTAGTGTGAGCGAGCCTCCAGGCCTCTGCAAAGTGTCTGCTCACCTAGAGTAAGTAAGGGTGCAATAAAGACCATAACTATTGGGGTAAATTCTGACCAGGAAGCCAATATTCTGAGAGGTAGCATGACATGTTTGGCAAGAGCATGGATTCTGGAGCTAGACTGTCTAGATTCAAACCCCAGCTCTGCCAAGTTCATCTGTGTGAACTTGGGAAATTACTTTACTTTTCTGGGCCTTAGTTTTTGCATCTGTAAAATGGGGATAATACTTCATAGAATTGTTTTGAGGTTTAAATGAGTTAATACATGGAAAGGGACTGGAAGACTCCATGACGCACAATATGTGTTGTAGGCATGCTTGTCATTATGAAGTTCAAAAGCAAGTGAACTAGCTGTATTTTTTGGAATACATACTTAGGTGGTAAATCTTAGAGAAAAGCGAAGCCATGATTACTATAAGAGTCAGAGTCAGGATAGTCATTAATTCTCAGGGATAGGGTCACACAAATGGTTTCTGGAGAGCAATGGATGGGGGGAAGAGTGGAGGGGAGGGCTGGCTTTATAAATATTTGTAAAACTATTTGTGGTGAGTACTTTTCTCTGTTTAGATTTCTTTTTCTTATTTATTTTTTAAAAAGATTTTATTTATTTATTTGACAGAGATCACAAGTAGGCAGAGAGGCAGGCAGAGAGAGAGAGGAGGAAGCAGGCTTCCTGCTGAGCAGAGAGCCCAATGTGGGGCTCAATCCCAGGACCCTGGGATCATGACCTGAGCTGAAGCCAGAGGCTTTAACCCACTGAGCCACCCAGGCGCCCCTCTTTTTTTTTTTTTTTAAAGATTTTATTTATTTGAGTGAGCGAGAGAGAGCATGAGAAGGGGGAAGGTCAGAGGGAGAAGCAGATTCCCTGAGCTAAGCAGGGAGCCCAACTCGGGACTCAATCCCAGGGCTCCAGGATCATGACCTGAGCTGAAGGCAGATGCTTAACCAACTGAGCCACCCAGATGCCCCTCTGTTTAGATTTCTTCACAGTAAAAGTTTTGGAGCCATTTTTTTTCTTTTTTGGAACTTTTTTTTTCTAATGACTTTTGTTATAAGGAAAGTAAGTACATGTAGAAATTTTGAAAGTATAAAAACAATATTAAAAATAAAACTCATGCGGGCACCTGGGTGACTCAGTGGTTTAAGCCTCTGCCTTCTACTCGGGTCATGATCTCAGGATCCTGGGATCAAGCCCCGCATCAGGCTCTCTGCTCAGTGGGGAGCCTGTTTCTCCCTCTCTCTCTGCCTGCTTCTCTGCCTACTTGTGACCTCTCTCTCTGTCAAATAAATAAATAATATTTTTAAAAAAACTCATGGTAGTTCCACCTCTTAGAGCATCAATATTAACACATTTTTTTTAAAGATTTATTTTTAAATAATCTCTACACTCAATGTGGGGCTTGAACTCACAACCCTGAGATCAAGAGTCATGGGTTCCACAGACGGAGCCAGCCAGGTGCCCCTTAATGTTAACATTTTGAAGTTATTTATTTTTCTTTAACTTTTATTTTAAATTTTTAAACTTAACATATAATGTATTATTTGTTTCAGGGGTACAGGTCTGCGATTTGATGTTGTTTTTTTATGTGCATGAGAAAAAAAAGTCTTCACCCTTCTAAAGTGTGCAAACTCAATGGTTTTTAACATATTCACTAAACCATCACCACAATCAATTTTAGAACATTTCACCACCCCCAAAAAGAAGCCCATCCTCTTGAGCAGTCACTCCTACCATGTCCCCTAACCCTCCAGCGCTAGATAACTGCTGATGTCCTTCTTATCTCTGTAGACTTGCCTATTCTGGACATTTCATATAAATGGAATATGTGGCCTTTGGTGTCTGACTTCTTTCATTCAGTGTTTCATTTTCAAGTTTCATCTATGTTACAACATGTATCAGTACATCATTTTTTTTTTAATTGGGGTGAATTAAATATAACGTAACATTTGCCATTTTATCCATTTTTCCCCATTGGCATTGATTACCTTTCAACCATCACTGCTATTTTTTTTAAGGATTTTATTTATTTATTTGACAGAGAGGGAGAGAGGGAGAGAGTAAGCACAAGCAGGGAGGGCAGCAGAGGGAGAGGGAGAAGCAGGCTCCCTGCAGGGCTCAGTCCCAAGACCCCAAGATCATGACCTGAGTCAAAGGCAGACGCTTAATGATTAAGCCACCCAAGAGCCCCCATCCTTGTTACTTTTAAAACATTTTCACCAGTCCTGGGGCGCCTGGGTGGCTCAGTGTTCAGCTCAGGTCATGATCAGGTCAGCTCAGGTCATGATCTCAGGGTCCTGAGATGAAGCCCCGCATCGGGCTCACTGCTCAGCGGGGAACACGCTTTCCCCTCTCTGCCTGCTTGTGATCGCTGTCTGTCAAATGAATAAATTTTAAAAATCTTAAAAAAAAATGTTCACCAGTCCCAATAGAAACGCTCTACCCATTAAGCAATAATTCCCCATTCTCCCCTCTCTGCCGACCCTGGTACTCTATAATCTACCCTAATCTACTAACCTGATCTACTTTCTGTCTCTCTGAATTTACCTATTAAGGTATTTCATATAAATGGAGTCCTATAATGTTTGTCCTTTTGTGTTTGGCTTATTTCACTTAACACAATGTTTAAAGTTTCATTCATGTTGCAGCATGTATCAGAATGCCATTCCTTTTTATGGCTGAGTAATATTCCATTGCATATCAATACCACTTTTGCTTCTCCATGCACTGGTCAGTGAGCATTTGGGTGGTCTCCACTGTGTGGCTAATGTGAGTAATGCTGCAAAGAACATTCCTTTACAAGTATCAGAGTCTCTGTTTTCAGTTCTTTGGGGGTATATGACTAGGAGTGGAATTGCTGGGTTATACAGTAATTCTCTAACTTTTTGAGAAAACACCACACTGTTTTTAAGGATGTATCTTCGGACTTTGTGTCAGTCCCCTCAAGTTGTGAGTAAATAAATGATATGTCGTGGACATTTATGGGGGCCAAACCTAGTTGTCATAAAGGAGAGTAATTCTAGTATAAGATATGTAACATCAGATTCTGACTACCGATTTAAGCGCATGGAAGAATCTAATCCTTCCTCTTCCTTTCCAGCCTGGCTGCAGATTTGGGTCTGAAATCCTCCTCCTCACATTCTGATCGCTCCTCTGAAACCTCATTGCCTGAAGTGCCAAAGGATAAATATCGTGAGGAGTTCAGTCTGCTTAAATTGCAGACAAGTGAGTATGTCATAGCCCCTCCCCTGTGTGCCTCCACACCCAGGGCTTTCCAGAAGTCTGTCGTGCTGTTGAGCACTGTTCACTCAGGAAGTGTCAGGGGTTGGACACGCTTCATCTCTAATTCTCATAGTGACTCTGCTGAATATATGAAATATATTTTTGAATATGAAATACATATAAAATGTATATTAAAATTGTATGTCATAAAATATATGATATGGTAATATCATATATTTTCTAAAACTAAAATGGATTTATACAAAAACCATAAAAGTACTATAGCAAAGCATTAAAATAATAAAAGAGTATTTAGAGTATGGAAACCCCTTCCCAGTGTTTTCCAACAGCATCTCCATTATGCCCCGTATCTGTGAGGAATTCTGAAACATGTATGTGCGTGCATGCATGTACTCGGGCGTATATGGGTTACATTATATATACAATCATATTTGCACTCGTGGAAAATAAGATATAAACTATTTTCACACAAGGCAAATAGATCATGGATCTCTTTCTGTGTCACACATATAAATCTAGGTGGCTAATATAGACCTACCCATTTTACACAGAAGTCCACTGAGGCTTGGAGAGACTTCGTCACTCATACGAGAACACAGTGTTGGGATTAGAATTGGAACTTGCCAGCCTCCAGAGCCTGTGTGCTTTCTTGGCCAACACGGAGCCCAAGGGCTTCTCAAGCAACCCTAGCGCTGTTAGGGGATCTCTCCTTGTTTAAAAATCGCTTTAGCGGTTTATAAGAAAAGTACTGAATGAGCAAACAAAGACACGGACAGGTCCAGCAACCTGCCTGAGGTCCCTCAGGGGCCTTTCTCCTTTGCCCGGGTTGCGTGTAGACATCGTCCCGTGTCACTCTTGCGCATGCGCCTGCCATCGTTGCTGCCGAGACCACGGGGCCAGCCGGCCCAGTTGCCGTGGTTGCCAGGCCCTTCCCAGCCTGATAGGCATTCTCTTCTTCCTACCTACTTATCAGGGTGAAGGTTGGATCATAGGTGCTTGTAAAAAGTGTCTCAGAGCTTTCCATTCCATACATCACTTCCAACTAAAAAATTGGCTTCATTTTTGGACGAGAGGGTAAAAAAGGGGAAAAAAAAAGGCCTCTTAGATCCCTTTCTCTCCACTTCCCTTCCTTTCAGGCCTCATTCCCCAGAGGCTAACATTGCCCCTGATGTAGAACCAAGGGATTATACACGTTGATAAAGGACAGCCAGTCAGAGAATGCCTGGGACAACTTTCCTGTGATTTAACTGCGTGATGTGAGGCTGGGAGCGACGCTGATGGGAGGATTTCTGATGTCTTGCAGAAGATGGGCAGCGTCCGGAATGGACATTTTACCCGAGATTTAGCAGCAATATCCACACCTACCATGTTGGAAAGCAGTGTTTCTTTAACGGGGTCTTCCTCGGCAACAGGAGGTCTCTGTCAGAGAGAATGGTGGACAAGTGCTTTGGGAGGAAGAAATACGGTAATATTTTCCTCCTGGACCTTACCTGTGCCATGCCTAAAAATACTCCCTGAGCTGTGGTTCCGTAGGCGCAACATTCCATGGCTGGCATCCGCCCTCTGGGGTCACCATGTCGCTCTAGCGCAGCCAGGAAGATGGGAAAGTGAAGGGGATGGCTGGCAGACTGCACTTTCTGGCAGAGAACTCACAACATATGCTGATCCACATTTTTGTTTTTCTCTGAATTTCATAAAATGCTAATGTGACATTTAAGTCCTCAGATAAGTTCTCTCAGATACTTATTAATAGAAACCTTCATTCAAGCCTCCAGAAAATAATTTAGGTTTCAGTTAGCTGCTGCCCATCATATGTATTTAAATTGTACATTATATTCTTCAAAGGGAAAATATTCCCATAAACCTTAGCCTGAAGTGCATGCTATTATTTCATAGATTATTTAATTAAAGGTAATTGAGATGAGTGTATATATATATAGAGAGAGAGAGAGAGAGGGAGAGGGAGAGAGTTAGTTTGGAACATGGGGAGTTCTCTACCATGAGATCTACCCATGAAATCTACCCATAATAGATTTATGGAAAGATCCTAGGGTTGCTGGGTACCCAAGGACGATTATAGCACATTCTTCTCTGGAAATACCTGTATAGGAGGCAGCCATTGCTTCATGGATTGCTGTCATAGGGATACAGAGGGAAAGAAATAGAAAGTTCTCATTTTTGAGTTTCAACATAGGCTTTTTTTTTTTAAGGTTTTATTTATTTATTTGACAGAGAGAGAGATCATAAGTAGGCAGAGAGGCAGGCGGGCAGGGGGGTAGGAAGCAGGCTTCCTGCCAAGGGGAGAGTCCGATGCGGGGCTTGATCCCAGGACCCCGAGATCATGACCTGAGCCAAAGGCAGAGGTTCAACCCACTGAGCCACCCAGGTGCCCCTCAACATACGCTTTAAACTCAGAGCAGAGACGAATAGTTTTAAAGATCAAGGCTTCTGTTTAGCAAGAGAATACACAAGAAGCCATGCTAGAGGAGGTGGGAGAGCCTTGGGGAGTCACGCATTCTGCTTGATTCCCAACACCAAAACCTAGCTGGGGTTTCTGCCTCTGAGGGTGGCTGGGCGAGATCTCAAGCTTCAGAGTCAAGTGGTTATCTGCTCTGGCTGAGCAGCAGGGTAGTGTGACTGCTGTGAGAATGTCTGGGCAGAAAGCCAGCCTCAAGGTCTCACCTACCCAGGAGATGCAGAGGAATAGCTGCATTTGTGTGCCCTGTGAAGACTGTGGAGATTGAGACACAGAGAAAGTAAGAAACAGAAAGCCAGCCAGGAGAACTGCCCATGATGGGAACTGAAATGATGGGAGACCACAGTATGAGGGGCGGGGGACCATCAAGCCAGGGATCGTAGGAGAATAAATTGATGCTTCACCTGATGCATTGTGGAGGGGGCTGGCTTCCTGAGGATCAGATTAGATGACATGTTTTAGCAGACAACAGAAATAAATGGCAGCCTTCAGAGAGTAGCAGAGGTAAGGTGGGTATCAGATACTGGTGTGGCTCGCAGTCCATGACCCAGGACCCAAAGCCTTACCCCGGAGCCCTGATATCATGTAAGCCTGTTGTGCACACCCTAACTTCTCACTCCCAACTGAGATGCAGCCATTGGGTAGAATGGGAAAGATTTATTTAAATATGAGATAATGGAGAAAAATCAGGAAGGGACTAAATTTAGCTGTATAGTACTTAAGAATGCTCTTGGCCACAGTAGGACAAAAAACGAACTGTCAGAGTCTTAAATCATAAGATATTATATGTTTTTTTAAACAGATTTTATTTATTCATTTGAGAGAGAGAGAGCGTACACAAGCAGGGGGGGGAGGCAGGAGAGAGGGAGAAGCGGACTCCCTACTGAGCAGGGAAGCCCGATATGGGGCTCCATCCCAGGACCCAGAGATCGTGACCTGAGCTGAAGGCAGATGCTTAACCATCTGAGCCATCCAGGTGCCCCAGATATTATATGCTTTTTTTTGAAGTTATTTATTACATATTTAACAAGAAGCTTTGAAATCTAGGTGGCCTATATGGACTGGTTGCCCAATGATGTCATCAAAGACACAGGTTCATTTTGTCTTTCTGTGCTGCTGTTCTCAGACTGTGTTGGATTTTTGTCTTCATACTTGTCATCTTATGGTCACAGAGAACTGTTGCTGTTCCAAGCATTATCTCTATTTCAAAACATGAAAAAGAGGAATCTCTCTTGTTGCCTTTCTCTTTTAGAACAAAGGGAAAATTTTCTCAAATGGTCTTTAGGAGACTCCTGTCCACCCCGTCTCACTGCCTAGAACTGTTAAGTATTTGTTAAGTATTTGTTAGAAATAAATGGAATTATCACGATCGACTCAAATCCTAATCCTAACCCATCCCATCCCTCCTAACTCAAAGTAAACATTATCCTGAATTATGTGCACTATTATTTCCCTTCTATCCTTCCTTCATTCCTTTGTTCCCTCCTTCCTTCCTTTTATGGTATTTATATGTACTGAATAAATGCAAAGATACACTTATGACATATTTATTGAATGTATAGAATAAAGTATCACAATCACTTTCATGCTTCTTATTCCATTTAAGAAATGGAGTATTGTTGGGCGCCTGGGTGGCTCAGTGAGTTAAAGCCTCTGCGTTCAGCTCAGGTCATGATCTCAAGGTCCTGGATGGAGCCCCGCATCTGGCTCTCTGTTCATCAGGGAGCCTGCTTCCCCCCCTCTCTCTGCCTGCCTCTCTGCCTACTTGTGATCTCTCTCTGTCAAATAAATAAATAAGATCTTTAAAAAAAAAGAAATGGAGTATTGTCTTTATATTTTAAATTTCTTTTTCAAAAATATATATTTTTTTATTTGACACATAGAGAGAGGGATAGTGAGAGAGCACAAGCAGAGGTAGCTTCAGGCAGAGGGAGAGGGAGAAACAGTCTCTCTGCCGGGCAAGGAGCCCAATGTGGGGCTGGATCCCAGGACCCCAGAATCATGATCTGAGCCGAAGGCAGACGCCCAATGGATTGAGCCACCCAGGCATCCGTCAAGTCTCTTTTTAATATAGGTCCTCCCCCTCTTTCCTTGCAGTTTATTTGGAGTTGAAACTATGTCATGAGAGCCTGGGTGGCCCATTTGGTTGGGTGTCTGCCTTTGGCTCAGGTCATTATCTCAGGGTCTTGGGATCGAGCCCTGCATCGGGATCATGGTTCAGTGGAGAGTCTACTTCCCCCTCACGCTCTGCTGCTCCCCCGGTGTGTGTTCTCTCACTCACTCTGTCTCTCTCTCAAATAAATAAATAACATCTTAAAAAAAAAAGAAGAAAGAAACTAGATCATGTATCCTGTAGAGTTTGCCAGTCAGGATTTTGCCGATTACACTTCTTGGTACCATTTAATAGGTTTCTCTGTCCTGTGTATTTCTTGTAAACTGATAGTAGGACCTATAGGCTTGATTCGTTTTAGGTGTGATTACTTCTTAGGTGATGTGCAGTGACTTCTTTAAATCCAGAATACGATGATCTTTTCCCATGTTTTTTCTCTTCCTCAATCTCTTACAGTGCTTGATACTGTTAAGCTTGGCACTGGACATTTCTTCTTTTCATGATATTCTCTTCTCTCTTGTTATTTCTTTTTTTTTAATATTTTATTTATTTGACAGAGAGAGATATCACAAGTAGGCAGAGAGGCAGGCGGAGAGAGAGGGAAGAAGCAGGCTCCCCGCTGAGCAGTGAGCCCAATGCAGGGCTCGATCCCAGGACCCTGAGATCATGACCTGAGCCGAAGGCAGAGGCTTTAACCCACTGAGCCACCCAGGCGCCCCTCTTGTTATTTCTTGGATAAGATGGAGAGACAGCATCATGACTGCCAGTCAGCTTCCATTACAAACTGAAATTCAACACCTTTATTATAGAAAAAAAACACCAGTTGAAATATGTTTCATTAATGGTTGGCTCTAACCCATTAGCTTTGATCAGGCCATTGGTGGAGTTCCTTAAAGGCCTAATTTGTTGTTATAGAACAAAGAACAAAATGTTGTCTGTGGTTATAAATTGTAGGGAAATTGACCTGAAAATATAATTTTTCTCTTCTGTAGCTCTTCCTCATTAGCTAATTTCCTTCTGAGATCTAGTCAGAGAGACTGATTCCAATTACAGTTGCTTCTTAAGCTTTATAGGATACAGGGATTCAAAGTGCACCAATGCTCAGATTTTAAGCAGACTTCTTGCTTACCCTTTGCAGATACCTTTGATTCACCATTCACTTTAAACCAAAATATTCCATCTGAACCGAAGCAAATTCTTCTTTCCGAGGGTGGGGTTATCATGGCACTTTCTGGAAAATCTCCCAAACACAGTGTTTCTCAAGCACACTTTTCATCTTCTCAAGGCAAGACAATCACAAACATAGTAATAATATGTACCTCATAAAAAACCATGAAATTATCTTGTTTCCATTGTCGTATTGATAGAGCCCATCTTTGGATTACCTTTAGTCCTTTTTATGATCATGTTTTTAAATTTTTAAAAAATTTTATTCGTCTATTTGAAGAGAGAGAGCGCCAGCACAAGTATGGGGAGCAGCAGGTAGAGGGGGAGGGAGAAGCAGGCTCCCCACTGAGCAGGAAGCCTGATGCAGGGCTCGATCCCAGGACCCCGGGATTGTAACTGGAGCTGAAGGCAGATGCTTAATGACTGAGCCACCCAGGCACACCCATGTTTTTAAATATCATTCACAGATATTGACCCTAGAAATGGAATACCAAAGTTAACTCCAGGAGATAATCCATATATGTACCCAGAACAGAGTAAAGACTTCCACAAAGCAGGATCAACTCTCCCACCAGTGAATTTCTCCATGTAAGTGTATGTGAATACTAGGGTTCTTTTGTTAATTTTATTTTTATTTATTTTTTTAAAAGATTTTCTTCATTTATTTGACAGAGATAACAAGTAGGCAGAGAGGCAGGCAGAGAGAGAGGAGGAAGCAGGCTCCCTGCTGGGCGGAGAGCCTGATGTGGAGCTCGATCCCAGGACCCTGTGATCACGACCTGAGCCGAAGGCAGAAGCTTTAACCCACTGAGGCCCTCTTGTGTTAATTAAGACCCAGGCGCCCCTCTTGTGTTAATTTTAAAGTAATTGTATCTCTCTGTACTATATATGTTATATTTCATAAGGAGTAGATTCCAACAAAGCATGGTTGCCGACAGTTCCTAGAAAAGTTCATCTCTAGTTCCTTAGTGTCCACGTATATGTGTGTGCATAACTGAAATTATACACAGGATCTTGACTACAAAAATGTGGTTGTTAATTTTGTCCCTATTATTGTTACCGTAAGTCTGAAGACTTTTCAGTTTCATATCGAATCAGATTGTTCATCACTGACTACTGTTTGAATTGATGTACACTGGAGCTAAACTTAGACCAAAGCGACTGAGGAGAAAGGGAGGTTCATTAAGTTAAAAGAAAAATAGTAGGTATAGTGCATTAATATTTTAAAAAATGGATCACGTTTGCATTAATGATGTTTAGTACAAATTATAATAAGAATTATGACCTTTATAGCTGTGAAGCCTATAGGAGGCCATTAAAATCAGAGAATTAAACATTCTATTGAACATGATGGTGTACCAATCTCTCTGCTATAGAAGCCACACCAATTTGATGGTTGTCTGTTCTGTTTTTCAGAGTGCCTTATGAAAAGAAATATGATACATTTATTCCACTTGAGCCTCTTCCACAAATTCCTACGTGAGTTCTCGCACCATGTTTTTATATTATCCAATCTTTATGAAGTTATTAGTTGTTTATAATTTTCTCCTGTGAAGGAGCTCGTAGGGCCCCAACACGGAGGGACCTTTGGCCTTCCAGCAGGTGGGGCAATTTGTATGGAGGGTTTTGGTGAGACACTTGGAGGGCAAGTGCTGTGGAGTCTGGCAGCTGGGTTGTCCACGTCTTCAGCAGATAAGATGGACAGTCCGCCAGAGGCCCCATGTTGTGCTGGGTAAACACTATGGGGGGTTTATATGGAGCAAAAAATTTTCAAAACCCAAGAATTTTTGGAAAACAAAGACCCATGCTTAAATGAGTTCAGCCAAGGAGGATGGATAGAGTTTGAAGAGGCAGAGGAAAAGCCATGTTTGAGGGAAATATCATTCTTCTGATCTCATATTTATTCTGAACCTTATTTATTTGCCCAAGTAGGGTTTAGACCTAGAAAATGATATGTGTCAGCGTTAAAAATTTTACTTTCCAGGGGTACCCCAGGGGCTCAGTCTGTTAGGCAACGGACTCTTGATTTTGGCGTGGGTGATGACCTCAGGGTCCTGGGATTGAGCCTGTGTTGGGCTCCCTGCTCAGTGGAAGTCTGCTTGTCTTCCTCTGTCCTTCCCTTTGCCCCTGTCCTGCTTGTGTGTGTGTGTGCTCTCTCTCTCTTAAATAAATAAATAAATCTTAAAATAATTTAACTTTAAAATTTTTATTTATTTGAGAGAAAGAGATAGAAAGAACATGAATTGGGGATAGGGACCGAGGGAGAGGGAGAAGCAGACTCCCCACTGAGCAGGGAGCCTGATGCGGGGCTCGATCCCATGACCCTGAGATCATGACCTGAGCTGAAGGCAGACATTTAACTGATGCCATTAACTGCATTAACTGGCGCCATCCAGGCGCCCCCAAAATTTCACTTTCTAATACAAAACAGTGCCATGTAAGTATGGCTAGAGTGGGCAAGTGACCCACAGTCTGACCTACCAGCGTCCAGCTGAGAAGAGACCAAACCCTGGAGCTCAGTGGAAATAAAAGCCTTTTATTCCGAACTTGCGAGCTTTATTTTTTTTTTAAAGATTTTATTTATTTAGTTGACAGAGATCACAAATAGGAAGAGAGGCAGGCAGAGAGAGAGGGGGAAGCAGGCTCCCCGCAGAGCAGAGAGCCCCCTGCAGGGCTCGATGCAGGGCTTGATCCCAGGACCCTGAGATCATGACCTGAGCTGAAGGCAGAGGCTCAACCCACTGAGCCACCCAGACGCCCCAAACTTGCGAGCTTTAATACCTTCATGGTACTGTATTATCCCTCGAGGAACATAATTAGAGCCTCTCATGTCCACACTTTTTGTAAACACTCTTCTAGAATATTTAAAATGAAAGTAATTGTCAGGGCACAAAATAAGTCTTTATACATTTAAGAAGACTGAAATCATATCAAGTATCTTTTGTGACCGTGATGTTGTGAAAACAGAAATCATTTACAAGAGGGGAACTGGAAAAATCACAAATGTATGACAAGAGATGGATCAAAGAAGAAATAAAAACAGGGATAAAAAAATGCTTTCAGACCAGTGAAAATGGAAATACAACACACCAAAACTTATGGTATGCTGCAAATGCAGGTCTAAAAGAATTTATAGTAATAAATATCTATGTTAAGAAAAAAGAAAGATCAAATGAGCAACCTAACTTTACACCTCAAGGAGCTAGAAAAAAGAACAAACTAAGCCCAAAGTTAGTAGAAGGAAGGAAATAACAAAAGCCAGAAGGGAAATAAATGAAATAGAGACTAAAAAAACAATAGAAAAGATCAATGAAAATACGAGCTTTTAAGAAAAACTATTTATTTTAGGGGCACCTGGGTGGCTTAGTGGGTTAAGCATCTGCCTTCGGCTCAGGTCATGATCTCAGGGTCCTGGGATGGAGCCTGCATCGGGCTCTCTGTTCAGCAGGGAGCCTGCTTCCCCCTCTCTCTCTGCCTGCCTCTCTGCCTACTTGTGATCTCTCTGTCAAATAAAGTCTTTAAAAAATTATTTACTTTTTTTATTTTTAAAAGATTTTATTTATTTTATTTGACAGAAAGAGTTCACAAGTAGGCGGAGAGGCAGGCAGAGAGGGAGAGGAGGAAGCAGGCTCCCCACTGAGCAGAGAGCCCGATATGGGGCTCGATCCCAGGACCCTGAGATCATGACCTGAGCTGAAGGCAGACGCTCAAGGACCAAGCCTCCCGGATGCCCCAATTTGACAGACTTGATTTCAATTCTATCATAATATTTTGTTACAATTATTATGTGTATTATATTATTTTTATCATGAGTCTGTTTTCTTTGCTTCAACAAAAGTTAAAAAAAATGATTTCTTTCGATGTTAGGGAATGCTTGTGGTTTTGTTGTATTGATGCTTTCTGCTAGTATCTTTCTATATTGCCCAAATAAGAGCCCGCTCGTCTTGTCTGGGCTTCTAGTATTGGTTTGTCAGCTTTACGTGATATCCTTGACCCCCACCTATTACCTGTGTCATCAAACCTCTTCCTTACTGCAAGGACTTCCCCATCCCTAGCAGATTTATCAGGGCATTTTTGTCTCCGTCATGGTGCATTTCTCCCTAAATGTATGAAAACCGTAGCTGCCAAAAGATGAAAAGATGAAGAATGTCTGACTCATCCCAGGAGTCCCAATTCCTGGTACCTCTTGGAACACACACAGTGTAGGCCAGCATATGTCCTTCCAAATCTCTGCAGTCTTGGGAGGATGCCGGTGTCTGACTTAGCTGAGGCCACAGCAAAAGAACAGAAGGCACACTCCGGTGGGCTTCTCAAGAGAGCTGAATGAAAGGACTGTCTATGGATGGGTAAACAGGTGGAGGGAAATTGCGTGGAAGGGCAAAGCCCCCTGAGGCTCTCCCGATTGGGCAGTCACCACTGTCACCACTCCCAGTGGTTTTGTTGCCCAGCTCGGCGGGAGATGGAGAACGGCTGTCAGGAAGGGGTTGTGGCCGTGGAGAGTGTAGTCGCAGCCAGAAGTGGGGTACGTCAGGAGAGAGCAGGAGTAGAGGAGCTAGGTGAGAAATACCCCAACCTCTGCTTGCTTTCTGGTCTCCTGCTGGTGTGTTAGCCAAGCCTGGCTGAAAGCTAGGGGGGCATATGGTGGGGTCAAGGTGGTGCAAGTTGCAGGGGTCAGTTCTCCGGGCAGAGAAGGGCAGAAAAGAGAGTTGGGTCTGGGGAAGAGGGAAATGCTGAACAGCTAACATGGTGGTTTGTTTCATCGCCGGTCTCCTAAAGTGGGGGCCTTCTTGCTTTGGAGGATGCCGTGTCTGATCCCCTGAAGGTATTGGTCCGTTTTGCAGCACACACACTCAAACTGAAGGGTTGTTTTCTTTCCACAGCTTGCCTTTCTGGGTGAAGGAGAAGGCCAACAGGCTGAAACACGAGATAAGAGAGGTGGAGGAGCTTGACAACTGGCGACCAGCGTCCCCCTTGGTGCACAGTTTATACCCTCCTGGTGGGTTAAAGAACCTTCAAAGAACAGTATAAAAACTGGAGGCAAGCCTGGAAGAGAAGGCCTTTGAGAGGCTTCACAGTGGAGAGGAGAGAAGGCGAAGCCTTTCCCAGAGTGGATGGTGTCCTATGCCTCAACGTGGTCCCTTGGGCTGATGTCACGGCCACGCTTCACTGGTTGAGTGTGTTGGTTGAGCACTGGTAATCTTAGAATGGAGTACAGCCTTTAACTCCGTGCCTCTATCCACAGGTTCTCTGGATTCTGCAAGACAGTCCTGAACAGAAACAGGCCCGTAGAACCCGTACTGACTGTAGTCAGGGGAGCCTCTTCCGACCAATCGCTTCTGTCAGTGTGACTGCTCTAAGTCAAACGTTTGACTTTGATGAGTAATCACGGTGCTGTGCTCTTTTTAACTGTATATTTTGAGAACTTTCAAACTTACAGAGAAGTTGTGAGACTCATTCAATGAACAAATCCCCACATATCCTTCATCCAGAATCTACAACTGTTACCATTTGTCAAACTTGGTGCCTTCTCTCTCTTTCTTTTGTTACTCTTATTGTTTTGTGGAATTATTTGAGAATGAGTGGCCGCCATCATAGTCCTTTACTATATATTTTACATGTATCTCCTGAGGTCAAGGATCTTCTCCAACGGCCGTCATACAAGTATCAAATTCAGAGAACTTAACACTGATGTAATTCTACTGGTAGACGGTCCACCTTCAGTTTTCTTCAGTTAAATTTAGTTTTTGAAGGATGCTCTCAAATCATTGGTAAAATGCAGGCATGGGGCTTTCATTAATTTGGTAAAATTGTTCTCATTAATACTATTTTGAGATTTTCTCTACTATTTGCTTGGTACATATCAGAATAATGTGAAGGCTGGATCTCCACAGGTCATTCATACCATTATCCTGCATCGCCGTTCTCCACTTCTGTAGCATTTGTCCACATGGCCACGCAGGATGAGAGCTCCATGAGGACCGGTCCTGAGTTTTTGGGCCTTTCCTCAATGAGGCAAGAAGCAAATATCTGGAGAAAAAATGGGAACAAAAGCCAACTGTATACAGTCAGGCCAGGCTATCACCCTCTGCAGTCAAGCCAATGACTCAGCATCTTTTTTTTTTAAGATTTTATTTATTTGACACAGAGAGAGAGAGAGAGAGAGAGATCACAAGTAGGCAGAGAGGCAGGTAGAGAGGGGGAAGCAGGCTCCCCGCTGAGCAGAGAGCCTAATATGGCGCTCATCCCAGGACCCTGAGATCGTGACCTGAGTTGAAGGCAGAGGCTTAACCCACTGAGCCACCCAGGTGCCTCAGCAGATTATGCCAGTGACTGAGAGCAATGACAGCATCTTGGTAGCCAACCTGTTCCACTAAGGAGACCCCTGCTGGTTGGCTAATGAGGGTTGCAGGTCTGGTCTGCCCAAACCTTAAGGTGGAAAGAGAGAATTGGGGCCCAGACTGACACTCAAAACACCCAAAACATGAGATATGTTCTTTCACTGGCAAAGCATTGTCTCTAGACATAGCTGAAGTAAAGGAACCAGGTTCAGGACCCAGCACATCCACGCTGTCTTCATACTGGCCTTTGGACTAATTAGCAGAGAACATGGTGGTCATACCACCAACAACGGTGTTTGACCACTTCTTGGGTTAGCATCAACACGCCTCTGGGCTGATTCTCTTGCCCCTGGGACACAAAGCTCACTCCTGTCCCCAGCAAAATCCAGAAAAGAAAATAAAACCAAACAATTTAGAAGAGGAAAGAAAAAAGAGGTTGCCAACAGATTTTCTCAAATACGTGCACTCCTGAAAAAAACAATTTTTTATGCTTCTATGAGTTAAAATATAAAAAAGTCAGTTGCGACCTCCCGTGTGGATGGATGATGGAGAACACAATAGAAATGGAAAAAGTGATCCTGCAGGAATTTCCAGATGGGATTATCTAAGTGGAACAGGAAACACTCTGCTCTGTTGTTTTGGAGGGAAGAAGTCCTACACAGTAAAGGTATTAAGAAAACCAACTGAAGGACAGTTTCAGAAGGTGTATATCAGCCTGTAGATTTCAAAGAGGTCTATATAATTCCTACATATGGCTCTAAACAGAAGGAGATAGGATTAAAAAAAGAAAGCTATTGAATAATTGATCTGGAGTTGCAGTGCTACATTCCATCTCCGGGAAATCAGGGCATTCACTGCATTTGGGGTGCTCTGTGGGCACATGTGAGTGGCCAGGTCTTTCTTACTCCTTGGCATTGCCAACCACCAGCAGCTGAGGAGTTCCACTGCTAACTTTGGGCAGGACATAAATTCACGTGCATGCATCTTTTGGGGAGACTAAGGCATAGACCAAATGGCCAAGTGGGAAAAATATGTGGATGTCCTAGCTGTTCCAGTCCTTCTTCTAGGCTCAAAAACGGACATTTTAAGGCTTGAAAATCCCCTTCACCTCACTTTAGGTTCCTTGGTAAATAGTGTGAGTGTGCAGGTGTGCATGTGTGTGCGTGTGTGTGTGTTCATTTCTTTAAATAACTGCAGCTTGCAGTCTTAATAGAAATAACCTGTATGTGACATTTCTATGTAAATGCATTAGAGTAACAACTTGATGTTGTACGCAAGGTATTCTAATTTCGGAGCTTGGGAAAAATGAAAACTGGCTCTTGTGGCCTGGAGGGAATATTCTGTTTAGTGCTAGTGGCCCCGAAGTCCAAATAAGCTAAATGAAGACCATTCCAAGACTGTTTCTCCAGTCTCTGCACTCTCAGTTGTCAAAATATTAAGATATTAGGATGTTAAACTTCTACAATTCCACAAACAATTTATGAATATTCTGTGTAATTCTAATCGTTGTCTGCATTTCCAGTATGAGTATCCAGTTGGATTAGACTGTTTCCTTTTGCTCGTAGGCATTTGGCCCTCAAAAGTTGGGCAGATAAAAGCCTTGTTTGTAGGATTTGACTTGCTGAAATATGTTAGAGCTGGAATTCCTCCAGATTATGCCAGTGACTGAGAGACTGGAAAATCAGGACAGAGTGATGCCTTGACCTGAAACTAAGCAATGGTCTTGATGTGGAATGGTGTACCTCTTAGGGTTTCTACTGGTCACGTTCCCAGTGGGCTCTGGGAAAGGACACGGGAGCCCATTTGGTGTCCTTCCAATGCTGGGGAACTCTAGGAAGGATTATGGCTTGAGCTTACTCTAGGGATGTGGGGGCCCCTACTGACTTGAGGAGCCAACACTGAGGCTCCCAAACCCGGACTTTGTAAGAAATACATCTGTGAGAAATAAACACTTCTTAATGTGCATGGAGGGACCCGTGCCTCATATCAAGTGCGAAGCCAAAAGTCCCAGTGATTTGTCTTCTGAGGAAATGTATTGGTCTCCATCAAATATGGGAAAAGTGTGGGGACAGCTTCCAGGAGTGATGGCGTGCACATGGCTCTGATCATCTGCTTAGAAATGTGTTCTTTTGTTTGGGTACAGTGTGGGTCAGAGTAAAAATTGGGGTCCTTTTTGTTTAAAAGATTTTATTTATTTATTTGACAGAGAGAGAGAGATCTCAAGTAGGCAGAGAGGCAGGCAGAGAGAGAGGGGGAAGCAGGCTCCTTGCCGAGCAGAGACCCTGATGAGGGGCTTGATCCAGGACCCTTGGATCATGACCTGAGCTGAAGGTTAGAGGCTTTAACCCACTGATCCACCCAGGTGCCCCCAAATTGGGGTCCTTTTAGAAAGGGGGGCAGAATGGACACATGAGGCATAATTATACTAAAAATTATGTTTTTTTTTTTAAATTGGAATTCAGGTTTAAGTGGGAGTTCTGTATTTTTATTTGCTAAATCTTGCAACTTACAGAAGTGAAACAAAGGAGATGGATTTGAGGTCTAACAAAGTGCAAGACACTGAGATGACATGGATGTGGATCGGGGGAGATATGGGAAAGGGACAAGTGGCCACAAGGTGGATGGTGGTGCTCTTGCCAGAGTGACATGTGGTGTCCAACCCATGTGGTATCTTTAGACACTTAGAGAAGGATGCCCTCTTGGTGGACACAGTCCTGTGGATGCATCCTGCCAAGCAGCATGCAAGCTAGATTTCAGCCGCCTTTTGTCCCTTGTGCAGTGAACTACTTATACCACCATACATGGCAACCCGGTACTATTTACTGAAATGAGGAATGCTGGAGAAGTATTGGCTATAGGAGGAGCTCAATTTTGGAAAGTTGAGTTTGAGGAAGCTGTGACACACCCAAGTGGAACTGTTTGGAATGCAGTAGAGTATATGGGTCTGGGGTCTGATACATGAACATAGAAAAGTCTCTTGTGAGAAATATAAATCCCAAGTCTGTGCCATGTAGATGCAGGGTCTAGATATAAATTGCCTGATCAGAATATTGATTCCAAACTGAGAAATAAGCTCAAAAACACTGTTGAGCCTCTGTGGCCTGAGAGAAAACAACATCTGTTCAGAAACACTTTGCCACCTCAGGACACAGGGGACTCCCTAGAAATAATGAATATGAGCAACTGAGGAAAAGGTATTACAAACTACAACTGGATCCACGTGTCAGTAGGTGAAATCCAAGCCGATTTAGCATTACGGTATGAATTACTAGCATTTAGAATGCATGAAATACCATTTCTATCCAGACATTAACCTCTTCCTACCTTAGCTGAGGAGCCTGTGAATGGAAGAGAGAGGCTTAGGGGTAGCAATCTGGTAGACAGGGTGGGGCAGAGGTTTTTTTTTTTTTTTTTTTTTTTTTTTGGGGATTTAATGTCTGATCTTATTTATTTGTCACTCTTAGAAAATCTCATTTTTGACTGGACTCAGACTTAGAGGTAGAAGCTCTCAGAGAGGACAGCCTCCGTCTCTTGGCAATCTGTTCCTGGCGTTTTTCTTTGGCCTCCTTCATTCTCTTGGCCAAAAGTTTAGCATATTCTGCAGCCTCTTCCTTGTTTTTCTTAGTGCGCTGTTTCTTCAAAGCAATACGCCGACGTTTGTGTTGGAGGACACGTGGAGTAACAAGACGCTGTATCTTGGGCGCTTTGGTTCTAGGTTTCTTACCTTCTTTGTTTAAGGGCTTTCTCACAACATACTGGCGGACATCATCTTCTTTAGAGAGATTGAAGAGTTTGCGGATTCCGCTGGCTCTTTTGGGCCCCAGGCGTCGAGGCACAGTAGTATCAGTGAGTCCAGGAATATCCTTCTCCCCTTTCTTTACAATGACCAAGTTGAGAACACTGAGATTGGCATCCACAATGCAACCCCGAACAGATTTGCGCTTTCTCTCTCCCGTCCTCCTTGGTCTGTAGCAGGAATGTCCCTTACTCAGCAGCAGGCGGACACGGCCGTGGGTCAAGACACCCTGCTTCATGGGGAAGCCTTGTTTGTCGTTGCCACCACTGATTCGGACCACATAACCCTTCCATTCTTCACCGAGGGCGTCAGCAGCAACTTCTGTGGCCATACGCTTCTCATAAAAGGTACGAAGTTTGCGTTCATCGTCCACTTCAATGAGTTTCTGGCAGCCAGTAGCTGGGAAAGAGATGTTCAGCTTCATCCTGAAGCGGCCTACCGCCTCCGAGGCGCCACGAAAAAGAGCGGGGCAGAGGTTTTTGTCTTGAAATTATATTTACAAAGTAACACAGTGTTTCTACTGAAATTCCATCTGTTTATTTGGGGAGATAATGAGAGTGGCTATCACCAGCCCCTAATGCCTTGGTATTGTCACAGGCTTCTGACCCTAACGTTAGCTCTTTCCTGCACAGTTTGATGGGAAAAACAAGAAGGAAACTAGAATTTCAATTGTCTTCTTGGCTAAGCAAAGTTGGCCCAGACAGAGCTGGCTCTTCAGGAAGGAATGAGAGGTGGGAAAATGCAGAACAATGCAAGATACAAACCCTCCTCCTAACATCTATTCCTTTGTAACTGGCTGGATGTCCATCTTCTTTTTCCTGGGCCAGAATTTCCCCACTTGTGTTTTGTAAATATCAATAGCTATTCTAAGAAGAAAGGTTTCCAGGGTTAAATTAGTTTGGAAATGCTATATTAAAAAGAGATTGTAGGGACGCCTGGGTGGCTCAGTTGCTGAAGTGTCTGCCTTCGTAAGTGTCTTCCCTTCGGCTGAGGGCATGATTCCGGGGTCCTTGTTTGATGAGCAGCCTGTTCCTCCCTCTGCCTGCTGCTCCCCCTGCTTGTGTGGACTCTCTCTCTCCCTCCCTCTCTCCCTGTCTCCAACAAATCAATAAAATCTTAAGGGAAAACTTCATTTCCTAGGAGTGCTGTAACAAAGAACCACAAAGCGTGGGTGGCTTACGATAAGAGAAATTTATTCTCTCACAGTTCAGGAGACTGGAAGTCCGAAATTAAGGTGTCAGCAAGATTCGTTCATCCTTGGGTGCTCAAAGAGAGAAGATATTCCATGCCTCTCTCCTAGTTCCAGTGTTGCTGGCCATCCTTGGCTTTCCTTGGCTTGTAGATGCATCATGCATTCCAACCTCTGCTTTCTTCATTAAAAAAAAAAAAGATTTTATTTGAGAGAGAGAGAATGAGAGAGAGAGAGAGCATGAGAGGAGGGAGGGTCAGAGGGAGAAGCAGACTCCCTGCTGAGCTGGGAGCTCTGACATGGGGACTGGATCCAGGGACTCCAGCCAGGATCATGACCTGAGCTGAAGGCAGTCGCTTAACTAACTGAGCCACCCAGGCGCCCCGCCTTCTTCTCCATATAGGGCTCCCCTGTGTGTCAACGTCTCTTCTCTTCTTTTAAGGACACCAGTCATTGGATTAAGGTCCACCCTACTCCAGTATGACCTCATCTTCACTTGATTACATCTACAGAGACAATTTCCAAATAAGGTCATGTTTACAGGTATCAGGGATTAGAACTTGGAACATATTTGTTCGGGGTTCACAATTTTACCCATGACAGGGAGAGACAGATTTCTTCATCTTACAACATCTATACTGGCTTTGATTTTGGCAACTGTGTAAAAGGGAGTGGACAGAGCATGCTCCTTTTTTCAAATTCAAATAATTATTTTAAAAACCTGTTTATTTTTAATGGACTGTCCCCATGTAACCAGAGCTCTGAGGAACACATGTGGGTGAGTAAGAAGGAAGTGGAGTCTCTTTCTCATTAAGCCTCTGTCTGGAACTGACCACTTGCTTTCCTGGAAGATCACAGTGACTGACTGTATAGTCTGGTTGCTTAATGAGGGCTGCTCGTTAAGGCTGCCACGCCAAAGATCCTTGGCAGCCCCTGGGGTGGCAATGGCCTCTTTGTGGGGGTCCTGAGTCCTGGCTGATGAGGGTGGGGTGACATAGTGGGGGTGCTGGCCAATCCATGCCATGCTGTAGGACAACATTTTGTTCATGGCTATGCGGTCTTGTTTTAGACATCCTGGAACTGGCATGATGTTGCATTTTCTGAATCCTTAGACATGCAGTCTGCATGTTCAAGGGAGCCTTGGAGGACATTTGTCAGGGCTGCACCGTCCCAGTGGGCAGGCTGTACAGTGCATGCTCCTAGCGGGCACTATTTATGTCATAGACACGGTCGATCTCACATTCCTGTACTATATCTTTTGTTTCCAAAACATCAGTATTTTGTGACAATTCTCCAGCAGGTGTTAATAAAGTGCCTTGAAGAAGAATCACCTTTTTCTAGTTGGTACAGAGGTTTACATATAGGATAAAGGTGGTCCTGAGTGAGGAGCAGAAGCCATTATCATGGACACTTGTAATGTTAGATCTGAAACAGCTTTTGAGAGAGGACTGGCCCAACTCTGATTTGTTAGGAATCTTGGTTACAGATAAAAGAAACCCAACTCCAACTGGCTAAAGGCAGAAAGGGAACTAATCATAACTCAAGAACAGGGATGCACCTAAGACCGAGGAACATACTGGATTCAGGGACTCTGGCATAGTCAGGACCTACCTCTGTTGTTTTATGCTGTCCTCTCTGCTCTCAATGAATCGGGAACTTGCTTTCTTCCCTTCTTAGTCTACATCATACAGAAAAGTGGTGACAGACAACTCCTGGTGTCACATGTTAGAAATTCATTGGCCAACAGAGAGACTGGCCTCTTCTAGGTTCCAGGGTTAAAATTCCTGGGGAGGAGACTTAATTGGTTCAGCTTTGATCAGATCAATCAGATGGCCAGTGTTGAGAGTGTGTGTGTGTGTGTATGTGAGAGCTAGAGAGAGGGAGAGAGAGAGAAATATATACATATATATAGAGAGAGAAAGAGAAAGAGTGAGACACCGTAACCACAGTAACTGAGTGGATGATGGTAGCCGGGGTGGGTAGGAGATAATGGTCACACATCCTATAGAGGAGCATTGCAAACAGAGGTCCAGGACAGAAAATGGCTTGTCACTGGTCACACAGACAGTTGATAGCAGAGATAAGAATGGACGGAGATCTTACATGGACAAGTTTATGTGTCCTTCACAAGCCAACACTGCTTTCAACAAAGTAGTCATTTTATTGGTACAACTTCCCATTTCAAGGCAAAAAAACGTAACAAATATGTAATCAAAAGATTATGTAGCTTTTCCAGAAGAGGCAAATGAAGAAATACAAAGAGAAAAGCATTATATAAATACTCAGATGTTTCTTAGTCCACTAAATATTTTCGTACTTTCCAGGGCTGGCATCATAGGGATGTTTTGAAATGGCAAGGGATACTGAGTGAGTCCCTGGGAAGTAGAATGGCAGTTTGACGATCTCTACTTCATTGGGCTTTAGGTATGTTTCAATTAATTTGCCACCCAAATTTATGAGTTAGGCTTTAACTCCACTTTTCAGATGAGGATACTGAGATTCAGCAAGGTTGTTATCCAAGTTGATGGGAGAGCTAAGATTTGAATCCAACCTTAGTTTGTCTAATACGAGTACCTGTCGATGATAATTCTTTAATATCAATCCGCATAGACTGAATAGCGATGTTGACAAACTCTGACGAGGTATTTTTGCAGGTTTCTGGGACAATCGCCGATCATCCGGTGTTGTCCTTCTTGTAACAACAGCTGCCACTTTCGGGCGCAGTTATTATGTATCAGATACTGGGCTAGGTTTATGATCCCATTTAATCCGGGGGACAACGCTATGAGGTTGCTATACTATTACCTCTATTTTACAGATTAAAAAAATTAGGCTTAAATAAGCTTTTTCATTTTCCTGAGTATTTTGCGAACGAATTCCTATTAGTTAAATGCCTAATAAAATGCTAAATTAATAAATTAACAAAGCTCGTCTCAGAGGAACGGCGCCATTTCCGCACGCGTGACGTTCCCTCTTTTGGCCACTAGGTGACGTCACGATCAATTCCACCACAACCTTTCCTATTGAACGCCGCAGGCGATATCTCGCGAGAGCCGTGGTTTCCTCCAACCCGTTTTGGGCATGCGCGCGGCGCAAGGCGCTTTACGAAGAGGTGTTTGATGGTTTTCTGCCAGCCTTCCTAGAGCAGAGCTTTAACAAGGCACTTATTCCTTTCAGCAAACGGGTTCTCGCGAGACTTGCTACTCTGCTTCCCCCACCCCCCACCCCAGCCTTGCGCCTGCGCAGATCTCTTCAAACCAGAAGGTCGCGCTTGGAGGAAGTGGCGGGTTTAGGTCCCGTGGCCGTAGCGCCGTTACTACTTTTGTGAAGCTCCTCTTGGCCACTTGCCGAGACACCCCGCAGCCAAGATGCCTCGAATTATGATCAAGGGGGGCGTGTGGAGGAATACCGAGGTAAGTCCCCTTTTCCCGCCGTCCGCTGCCCTCCGCCCCCTTTGGCAGCTTTTGCGCACGCGCGCGGAGGTCGGGGAGGCGAGGAGGATGCCCTGCGGGGTCTCCATGGTGGGGGGCACCGCGGGGCGGACCCTCGGGGTCTTAATCTGGTGTTCCACCCTGCGTTGTCTGAGCACCCCAAGGACAGGGACTGTGATTTAATCACTTGAGGACGCGCAAGGCACATGTTAGGCCCTTAGTGAATATTTGTTGCATTGAGGACGCGCCCCCGCCTTGGAGGAACTCGCAGTGTAGAGGGGGCGGGGCAGAACATCAGTGAGAGTTGGTAATCTGTTACACCCCTTTCCCTCAGCCCGGCCTGGGTGCCTCTCTGGTAACTCAAATGTAGAGAAGTGCTATGGCCACAACTTTGTTTCTTCGTTGACTTCCTTGCAGAGGGGAAGCAGCTGGAGTGCCAAGTTCAGAGCCGGTGTGTGCGCGCAACCTTGTTATCTTATCAAGGCAGCTTGCCTGTCGTCACCACAGATCCAAGGCCTGTCTCTTCCTGTCACTCCGCCTCAGCCAGGATAGAAGCCAGATAGGACAAACTGCCTACAGTAGTCTGTAGGCTTCCAGAAATGCAATGGATGATGCCAATGGCTGGCTAAAGGGCAGCGGTGAAGGAGTAAAATATATATAAGATTTTGGTGCAGTTTGTGTTCAGAGTGCACTGAATTTGTCAGTTTCTTGAGCACATTGTATCTTTTTACGCAGTGTCTTTTTACTTCTTGTACCTTCTTGGAATGTCCTCCTACTGCTTGACATCTTCCTGACCATCTTTCGAAACAGAAACTCTTGGAATTTTTGCTCAGTCACTCTGTAAAATCACTCTGTAAAAATAATTGACACCCCCAGTGGTCCCATGGCACCTCTTGCATTACCCTTTTGCAAGCATCACATTCTCCTTTGTGATGCTGGTAAATTTCTTAACCTCTCAGAGCCTCAGTCTTCTAATGGGAATCTTCTTCTTCTTCTTCTTTTGGGGATTACATGAGTCAACATGTAGAACAGTCTGGCATAGAGGAGTCTTTCAGTAAATGCTAGTTGATAACTGCTTTTCCCCAGCAGACAGTACTGCAAGAGGACATTGTCTTGGAATCCTTAGAACCTAGGTCTGTAACCAACATGAAATAGATTGTTTGGCAAATGTTTGCATAATGAATCTAGTAGGGTGGATAACTGCTATACATACTTAGTTGAAGATGTGTCTAAGTCTAGCAGTATTGCAACAAAGTTACAAATAAAAACTGTGATAACCTTTTCTCACAACTTGCACAGAGGGAACTAGGCTGTTTAAATTTGAGAAGAGATGACTTTTGGGGGAGAGACAGATGTATAAAATCAAGTAACAGTGGGATTCTGGTGTAGTGGCCAAAGCCCTGCAGCCTTTTTAAATCTCTGATGGTTGGGGGGGGGGGCTGTGTAGGCATGGAATGGGGTGGAATCGTTCATGTATTAGGTATGTATCTCAAGTTCAATGTGGAAAAAAGTCTAAAAGTAAAATGCCCCAAGTGCATTCATCTATTGCTCTATTATCCTTGGGATCTATGGCTTACCCTTGGACTCCCCTGGAATTCGTGAATTCCATATCACCAAATCCTGGTGAAACAGTAACTAGAGCCTGGAGTATGAACTGACTGGTGTAACAGGGAAGAAATACTTAATTCCTAGGTTAGACCCGAAATGTGGATTTTTGAGTCAAAGCAGGGACTGTGGGACTAGGGAGAAAATGTTACTTGTAAACTGGAGTGGAGAATGGATTCACTAGAGTCTTGACTTGCTTCTTGAGGCCTGGATGAGGCCCATTTCATTCTCTTGCTAAGTATGCAAGACCTGGTACCAGGTAGGTGTTCAGGGAATGTTTTTTGAATGAATGAACAGATGATTGAGCTGTATCCTTTTGAGAGGATGACAGCCAAACATTGGAGAGTACTTTTTGTTAATCACTGCCAAGTAGATTTTCTCAGATTGGGCTGTACTCCCAGTTTATTGGGGTGGGGAAGGGTTTGTGTATGAGGAAGTATGGCTGTCCTGCTGAGGGATTTTTTTTTCTCAATTTTTTGCATTTTGCCAATTCTGGTTTGTTGTTGTTTATTATAGTAAACGCAGTTTTTGGTACTTTTTCCCCCCCTCTTACCTACTGTGTGTGTGTGTATGTGTTTATGACGTTCTCTTTCTTCCTAGGAATCCTGTCAGAGTTCATTTAAATTTTGTCTTTTCTCACTTGGAATTTTGTGATCGAATATATTGTTTTTCTTTGACAATTTTTTTAGGATGAAATTCTGAAAGCAGCGGTAATGAAATATGGAAAAAACCAGTGGTCTAGGATTGCCTCACTGTTGCATAGGAAATCAGCAAAGCAGTGCAAAGCCAGATGGTATGTACCACTTAATGAGTGGAAAGCAGAAAGCGACCTTAATTATGATGAGGAAAATGTCAGTTCTTTGAACCTTGCCAAAGAAAGCAGGCAGTGTGATAGAACAGAAAGTACGGAGTGGGAGATGGGAATTTAGATTTAAGCCTTAGCTGTCACTTGCTTCCTGTGTGATCTTAGGCAAGCCATTTTTCTGTCCCCTCTCTCCTGTCCCTGTTTTCTCCCAATTGGGATAATAATACTTGGTTTTATCTGATGGAGATACGAGGTTCAAACAAGTTAACCTGCTTGAAAGTGTTTTGTGAAGCATAAAATAAATTTACTTTTAGTACAGATGGACCCCAGCTTCTAAGTGGATTGCATTCCAAAAGTTTTTAAGTTGATGTAGAACTTACTTTGCTGAAGAAGTTAATGATAAATAATGGTTAATTTCTTAGGCTACTCACAGTTGAGTTCTTATTAATACAGTTGAAATACTGTTTGTAAAAAGATTTTATTTATTTATTTATTTCAGAGAGAGAGTGTGTGAGGGCTCATCGTCCAAGCATGAGGAGGGGGAGGGGCAAGACTCCCTGCTGAGCAGAGAGCCCAGTTCGAGGTTTGATCCTAGGACTCTGGGATCTAGGGTCCTGAGCTGAAGGCAAACGCTCAACCGATTGAGCCACTCAGGTGCCCTTATAACAGTTGAAATATTGTATATTTGTTACCTCAGGATATAACGTAACCCAGCATTGTACTTGTGGTGTCCCCTCTTAAGTCACTGGGTGGTAGGCACATTAAACTCTTGGCATGAGTCATCTGGCCCCAGCCTTGACCCATGTGGTACTAGGATCATATTTTGGATTGTGCAAGAGTGATTTAATTTCCTAGGGACCTGGGTGGGAGAAAGGATCGGAACGTAGAGATTGGATCCCAAAGAGGAAGATGGTCCTCAGCCTGAAGAAGTTTTGATTTCTGCTTCTGTTAGTGGAGCTAAGCTCCTGACTTACTATTTAGTAAGGTTTGTATCCTGTTTGCCAGCTAAGTAGACTGGATGGAAAAGGTGGGTTGGGTCGTGTGACAGGGAAGATAGAGGATGGCATAGTAGTTTTACTAAAATTTAAAAACTCCACATAAAGCGTATGATGTTTGAATACATTTAGTGACTGTAAGTCAGATACTTGAAGTAAGCAAAGGTGTTGTGGAAACTGAATCAAAGTATGAGACAGTGTTTTGAAAACTAGAAACAGTAAAAACGTGAGGTGTTATTGTCTCTTTTCAGATAATTTCAAAATCTCTAATATAAGTGTAAAATGAATGAAAACGATGAGAAAGAAGGCATGTTTCAGTTGGGTTACCTTTTTTTTTTTTAAGATTTTATTTATTTGAGAGAGAGAGATCACAAGTAGACAGAGCAGCAGGCAAAGAGAGAAGGAGAATCAGGCTCCCCGCCAAGCAGAGAGCCGGATGTGGGGCTCAATCCCAGGACCCTGGGATCATGACCTGAGCCGAAGGCAGAGGCTTAACCCACTGAGCCACCCAGGCGCTCCAGTTGGGTTACCTTTTTAAGCATTACTAATCTTGCATAATTTTTTAAAAAAGATTTTATTTATTTATTTGACAGAGAGAGACACATCGAGAGAGGTAATACAAGTAAGGGGAGTGGGGGAGGGAGAAGTAGGCTTCCTGCTGAGCAGGGAGCCTGATGCGGGTCTTGATTCCAGGACCCTGGAATCATGACCTGACCTGAAGGCAGATGCTTAATAATTGAGCCACCCAGGTGCCTCCTAATCTTGCGTAATTAAAATATAGTAGAATTTGGTGACTTAGAGAATAGTGAATGGGGTCAAGTTAACCAAATAATGTACATTCTTTTGTGAACAAAGAACAGCTTTCATAATTGAAGACTGGGAGCTTCTATTTTCCGGACACTAGAGGTTAGTATATCTAATGTGTAAATAGGATATTCACATTAGGTGACCAGTTAATTTGTAACATGGTATCTTTAATAGGTATGAGTGGCTGGATCCAAGCATTAAGAAAACAGAATGGTCCAGAGAAGAAGAAGAAAAACTTTTACACTTGGCTAAGTTGATGCCAACTCAGTGGAGGACCATTGCACCAATCATCGGAAGAACAGCTGCCCAGTGCTTGGAACATTACGAGTTTCTTTTGTAAGTCAGTTTCCAAAAACAGTATTAAAATGATGTATATCTCTTGAATGAAGCTGAATAAACTTTTAGCATGTTCTGTCTTTAAACATTTAGTTACATATCTGAGTAAAGCCAAAGGAGCTAAAGCTATTGAATTACGTACTCTTAAGTCTCATATGACTGATTAAAATGATATACTTATTTTATATATGTGTGTGTATATATGTATTTACTTATTTTTATTTTATTTCTTTGTTTTAAAAGAGAGAGATCACAAGGAGGCAGAGAGGCAGGTAGAAAGAGGGGGAAGCAGGATCCCTGCTGAGCAGAGAGCCTGATGTGGGGCTCCATCCCAGGACCCTGAGATCATGACCTGAGCCGAAGGCAGAGGCTTAACCCACTTAGCCATCTAGAAGCCCCACTTGTTAGATACTTTTTAAAAGAATAATTTAAACATGTTAGACAAATAATATATATTTATTCTAGAAAATTGGGGATGAAGTAGTAAAAAAGCAAATAATCACCCATAGTCACATTGCTGAGAGTTAACCAGGACATCTTGGTTCTTAAAATTTCTTTATTTGTATGGCTTTCCTGCATTTGTGATTAAGGAGCTGCTTGGATTGTATTTCATAGTGAATGGAAACACTCATTGAAATTAAGAGTTTTAATATTACCTCTTTCAGGTGAAGCAATAGTAGAATCACTTTATTTTGTGAATGCCCATCTGTTGGGTTTTTGAAAGAAAAGAATGCCAGTGCTAGGAAACCCAGTATTTCTAAGACTGTATGGTGTGATAGTGTGACTAACTTCTTTGGGCCTTTTTCTAGGGATAAAGCTGCACAGAGAGATAATGAAGAGGAAACAACAGATGATCCACGAAAACTTAAACCTGGAGAAATAGATCCAAATCCAGAAACAAAACCAGCAAGGCCTGATCCGATTGATATGGATGAGGGTGAGTGTATGCTCCTGAGGAATTTATTTCTTTTGGTAACCATAGATTCCTCCAGTCTCTTTTTAACTCTGAGTTTCTTTCTAAGGTCTCCTGACTTTTTAGAACCGCAGTTTTGTCTGCAGTAGTTATTCTCTTTCTAAATGTGTCCAATCTTCTGTGACAGAGTAATTGCTCTTTCTGGACAATATGTCTTTAGCTTTTGATTCTTCAATTCATGTAATAAAGCAGCGTAATACTACTAGACAGATTTCCTAAAGGCTAGTGGTAAGCCCTTGCCGATTCTGTTTTCTCATTCCCATTCCATGAAGAGAGGCGGCGACAAGAAGACAGGATTTGGGGTTCCAGTCCTGTTAACTACTTTGACCTCAGGCAGGTAATTTAATTTTTGTGAAAAGGCAGCTCTGCAGTACTGAGAGGCTGACTCATGATTCCTTCTTCAGAATTGGATCAAGAATCAGAGGAACTGGATTTTAGACTCAACATCTGCCACTTACTAGCTATTTGACCTTAGTCAAGCTGTATAATCTTTGTGAGATTCGATTCTCTTTCCTACCAGATAGAGAATAATAGTTCTCTTACCCCACAGGGTTGTCATGAAGCATTCAGTGAGTATTTGTTGAGATTTTAAAATTTAAAAGTTTAAAGGTAGTGGTTTCCACCTACATCTTTGTCATTTGCTGAACTTTTAAAAAAACAGGTACGAGGGCCCCCCCAGAAGACCTGAGTCAGCAAGCTGTAATGTGGAGGGGGTAATTCTGGAATCTGAGTTTTTTTAAAAGTTCCCTTGAGAGTCCACTGGACAGCCTTCTATAGGAATTGCTCTAAGGAATCAGTAATGAGATCTGTTTTACTGTGGGAGCCATGGAAATGTTTTGGAAGAGGAATAAAGGGAAAAAAGGTGTATTTAATGGAGATTATCAATTTCTTTATAATTAAATAGTAGTTGTTTACAATAGGTTTTCATGACTGGTGCTGTGCCAGTTGGTTGATGATAATGAAGGATATAATTATATGATAAATATGCTTTACCTGTTACATTTTACTTAGTTCTCAACATTCCTGTGAAATAGGAATTGTTACTCTCTTTTATAAAGAATTGTTATTCCTTTTTTTTTTTTTTTAAGATTTTATTTATTTATTTATTTGACAGAGATGACAAGTAGGCAGAGAGGCAGGCAGAGAGAGAGGAGGAAGCAGGCTCCCTGCTTTGAAGACAGCCCGATGCAGGGCTCGATCCCAGGACCCTGGGATCATGACCTGAGCCGAAGGCAGAGGCTTTAACCCACTGAGCCACCCAGGTGCCCCTTGTTATTCTTTTTTAATAGATGATAAACATGCTCAGGGAGGGTAAATAAATTACCCAGGGTCACATAGCTAGCAGGTGGTGGGCCTCGTTTTTAACTTCGGTTTTTCTGACTTCAAAACCCAAGCTATTTCCATTACATGATGCCATATAGTGATTACATTTGTGGTTTTTCTTTTAAGCAGTACAATGTGTCTCTCACATACCTTGCTTCTGTTGGAGAACTTAGTTTTTCTTCTCTTTATTTTTGAAGATGAACTTGAGATGCTTTCTGAAGCTAGAGCCCGCCTGGCAAATACTCAGGGAAAGAAAGCCAAGAGGAAAGCAAGAGAGAAACAGTTGGAAGAAGCAAGGTATGGTTGTTTCCGTGTATAGCTGAACAATTAGTCTGTGTATTTTTAGGCCCAGTAAAACTGTGATTTATCAACTTCATTAGGTAAGTAATAATTAGAATTGTCTAGTTCGGGTTTTGGTAATATACTTTAGTTCTTTATACTTTGGAAAAGTTTTTTGAAGTTTATTTTTTTTAGTAATCTCTGCACCCAGCATGGGACTTGAACCCACAATCCCAAGATCAAGAGTTGTATGCTCCTCTAGCTGAGCCAGTCAGGCACCCCTTATCTTTTGGAAAAGTCTTATTACGCCCATAACTTTTGCAGAGTGGATACAGAGAAAAATGTAAAAAGTAAAAGTAAAACTAAAAAGATGTTGTAAGAAGTAAAAGATGTTGGCAGAGGTAATGCCCACATAGTCACTTGATACGTTAATTTGTTCTGTTACCATAGGAGAGCTTCATTTGTTATAGCCACCTTGGAGTCATATGGCTAGAGGATGCACAAGGCTATGTGACTTTCTGCATGACTGCCACTTAATCTTCTTGATTAGTATTGTGCAGGCACTGGCTGTGAAATAGGAAACCTGGCTGAATGTAGAAGGAGTTAATGAGCCTTGAACCAAATTTCAGGCTCTCAGAGAAATTTTCATTTAAAAAGTGAGTGGAATTAAGTATTGCCTTCTGTTCAAGGTTTTCTCCACT
Source organism: Meles meles (assembly GCF_922984935.1). Classification (NCBI taxonomy): domain Eukaryota; kingdom Metazoa; phylum Chordata; class Mammalia; order Carnivora; family Mustelidae; genus Meles; species Meles meles. Next base: position 92,828,153 of record NC_060070.1, read on the forward strand.
TTCCCCTTCCTTTTTCCTTTTGGTTTAGATCTATGATTGACATAATTTCTAATGGCCCAGAAACCAAGATGAAGTGGATGAAGGGAAAATCTTAATTGTAAAAATACTTACTAGCTTTTGGAATTCAGGCATTGGCATAACCTCAGTCTACACAGCTGCCTTTTTTGGTCCCCACACTGGGAAGTGCGTCCTTATTCAATGACTAGCATGGTGTTGATGGTGTTGATGGTTTCCCTGGTAATGACTTTGAGGTACCAGATCCTGTGATGGAGGATTCTTTCATGCCTGAGGATGCTTGTTGGCATAGCTGGCCAGTCACTAGACCAAAATAATTACGTAAGGGGGTATGACTGGCCTGGAACAGTACCACAAACTGAGAGGAGATACTCGGTTTTCTGCCCAGTTTTAGTCATTTTTCTCTTTTATACACTATTGAAGGTTAAGTAATGTGAGTAGGGTTGAAAAAAATTCACGTTTTTCATTTTTGTCCATTGGTGTTTGGAGACCGAATATTTTGAGCGTTTTACCCATGTAGATTGGGCCAAGGATGCTTCTCTCTGAGTGTAACTAGTATTGCTTGCTTTAAATAATATTTTGCAGATTGAAACTTATTTTGTATTGTCTTATAGATTTTTTGTAGAATTTATACATCTTAACCTGTGTTGTACATGTATCTTAAAATAGATTAGATTGATTTGTATGCAAAATACATTGCAGGCCTATTTCCTTTAATGCTAAATTACAGATCTGTTTTAAAGCTTTTTATTGATTATGAAAGTAATACACTTTTTCTCCCGTATTGTACTATTTTCTCTTCGGGGAGTGGTTGATATCATGCTGGATAGCTTGGTTTTATTCACTTAGCATTATATTGTAAAGGTTTTCTGATGTCATTCGAAGTCTTTATTTCCTGTATTTAAAGAATAAAATTACTTTGTAAATGTATCATTGCAATCCTTCTTTCAATGCAGAGCTACATTTACGTGTAGATACACACACAGTAACATTTGTCTAAAATCGGGTTATATTATATATGCTGTTTTGTTGAGAAGTTAGTTGTTAATCTTATTGGAGTTCCATTGTAAGCCATGAAATCATCTTTCTCTTGCTGCTTTCAAGATTTACTCCTCGTCTTTGGCTTTTAGCATTTTTAGCATGATGTTTCTGTTTGTGCTCCCTTGTATTTGTCTGAGTTGGAGTTTGCTGATCGCTCTGGATATATAGGTTCAGTAAATCTGGGGAATTTTCAGCCATTATGTTTTTGCATATTTTATTCTTCTTTTTCTCTCTCTTTTTTGGTATTCTTGTTGTGCATATGTTGGTGCACTTAATGATGCTCCGTATTTCTGTGGGGCTCTGTTCCTGGTCCTGTTTTTTTTTTTTTTTTTTTTAAGATTTTATTTATTTATTAGACAGAGATGACAAGTAGGCAGAGAGAGAGAGGGAGAGAGAGAGAAGCAGGCTCCCTGCTGAGCAGAGAGCCGGATGCGGGACTCGATCCTAGGACCTTGAGATCACGACCTGAGCCGAAGGCAGAGGCTTAACCCACTGAGCCACCCAGGCGCCCCTCTGTTCCTGTTTCTTTTTCTGGTTTTTTTTTTTTTTTTTTTTCCCAGATTATAATCTTTGTCCATCTCTCTGTAAGTTCACTAATTCTTCTGTTGGTTCACACCTACTGTTGCCCCTCTAGTGAAGTTTTCCTTTTAGCTTTATACTTTTCAACTCCACACTTTGTATTTGGTTCTTTTAAGTAATTCCCTTTACTGATTTTCTCTTTGAGGCAACATTTTCATTTTTACTTCCTTTGGTTTTTTTAAATTACAGTTTCCGTTTGTGTTTTGAACCTAAATGGCTCTGTTGATGTCTGTCTACTAAATCTGATACCTGGTTGTTCGCACTGGCAGTTTCTGTTGCCAGTTTTTTTTTTCTTGTGTATGGGTCATTCTTTCCTGTTTCTTTGCAGGTCTCAAATTTTTTTGTTGGGAACTGGACACTTTAGATGGTATATTGTAGCAATTTTGGGTACTGTGTTCTCCCGCCCCTAACTTACTATTTGCTTATTTGTTTAGCGAAGTCTCTCCTTCCCTCCCCTCAGAAATGTAAAGCCTCTGATGAAGGTGTAAAGCCTCTTATGGGGGGTACGGTCTTGGGTATGCCCACAGTCGTCCGGGGATGATTTTTTTTTTTTTTAAAGATTATTTATTTATTTATTTGACAGAAATCACAAGTAGGCAGAAAGGCAGGCAGAGAGAGAGAAGAGGAAGCAGGCTCCCCGCCGAGCAGAGAGCCCAATGCAGGGCTTGATCTCACGACTCTGGGATCATGATCTGAGCTGAAGGCTGAGGCTTTCACCCGCTGAGCCACTCAGGCGCCCCAGGGATGATATGGTTTTGACCATACTTTATTTGACATCTTTTTCCCTGGCTACACCCATCTTTTAAACTCTATTAATTGCCCACTGATTGCTGTATTGTTTTCAATAATGTCGTGGGGCATAAATTTCCCCACAAACTGATCCAGTTAAATTTGGGCTCCTTTGAAGGGATAGTTTTAGAGGTCAGTGTTTGCTATTTGTTCTGATCCCAGGAAGACCCTCCCATTTTTCTCTTTCTTGGTTCTCTCTGGGAAACTAGTGGGCCTGTAGTTTAGCCTGTATCTTCAGTGAATCTACCAAACTCCCCAGTTACCTCTCACATGTTTCACTGTTTTTGAGGGTGCGCTTAGGCATTTTCTCCATACTCTGACAAATGAAGTCAGTTTCTTTTGGGGGAGATTTGGAGTCCTCTGTTCTACCCCGGGCTCTGGTGTGTCTGTCTCTCAGTGACATCCTCACCCTGGAGTTGGGTGCTTGGTGTGGCAGCAGCTGCAGGTTTCCATGGCTTGCTTCTCCTGCTGTGGAAACCTCATCTCACAAGATGGGGCAAGGACTACTTACTGGAGTACCAGTATTCTTAGGAGCATTGTGCCCTAAGATAGAGCCTCTGACTGGGCAGAAGAAGGAAGTTGTCCTGGTTCTGGGCAACACTTGTTGGAATTTAGCCTCTGCAACAAGTTTTGGAGGCAGGATGGGACTTGGTATGTTCTGTCCCTGCTGGAATGAAAGCCCGCCTATTGGGAACTGGAGTGGGGAGAGAACCTTGTGTGTTTGGCTGCATCAGTGTGGAGTAGCATTTCTATCTCCCAGAGCTGAGAGGGGGTAAGAGAAGAGAAAGTGGGTCTTAATTCAGCTACCACAGACTCTCACTTTTTTAAAACTGAATTTTACTAGATTGGTAGCCGGGGCGCAGGGGTGCAAGAGCACCCGGCTCCGGGGGTCCCAAACCTACCAGGTTCCGCCACTCGCTGCGACAAAATCCAGACGCAGAGACAACTGGTGATGAAACAAGAAAGGAAAGTACTTCAATGAGGCCACCACCGGGGAGACCATGGACTAGCATCTCAGAGACTATCTCCAAAGTGCCAAAAATATTTCCAGGTTTTCTGGAACAAAGGTCAGTGGGTACCTGCATGCTGGCAGGAAAGGTCAGGTCAGTCACTCTAACTGTCTTAGAGTCAATCATGCAGCATCTCGCTGGCTTGGGGCCGTCCTTATTGCTTGAGGGGGTAGTTTCTGTTCCCATCAGGGGTTGCTTTGCTTCCAGGGTCTTTTCCTGAGTTAAGAGATAAGTTGGAAAGAACAACTTAATCAATTAGAAAGTACAGACTGGTACAACCCTGGGGGTTGCTGAAATTCTCTTTCAGATTTTCTTGAATAAATGTTTCTTCATGTACTGTATCTCCTTAGGATCCTTGCCAGAGACTTAAATATTTTTCCTTTCAAAAGAGTTTTAAATGTTTTTTTCTAATTTTTGTCAGTATATAGGAGCGGCTTCCAGCATGAGGCTCTGCATAGTGATTTCCCCTGTTAATAATTGTAGATAACTTTTTTCATCATTAAGTCATTAAAATTATAGTATCATGGGAAAGTACAAAAAAGTAAAGGTGAAATGAAATTCCAACTTTTATTTTATTTATTTATTTTTAAAAGATTTTATTTACTTATTTATCAGAGAGAGAGCACAAGCAGGCACATTGGCCCACAGAGGCAGAGAGAGAAGCAGCCTCCCCGCTGGTCAAGGAGCCCGATGCGGGACTCAATCCCAGGACCCGGGGATCATGACCTGAGCTGAAGGCAGCGGCTTAATGGCTTAACCGACTGAGCCACCCAGGCCTCCCGAAATTCCAACCTTTAGTGATTGTTACTGTTAATATTTTGGTGGACATGTTTTGTATCTTATGTGCATATGTTCACTGATAGATCATGTAATTTTTAAACGTTGCTCTGTAATATGTGAACTTGGTAACATTTTTGATACACCAGTATGTCTTGAGCATCTTTCTGTGGCAGAGTAGATTTATAGGTTTTTTAAAGATTATACAGATACCTGTATAATAACCTATCTTACAGCTATGCAGTAAATTCCTTTTTTTTTTTTTTTTTGTCCATTGAGGCATTTTATTTGCATGTATGTATTACATCCCTAGAAAAAGAATCCCAGGATTTTCCCTTCTGTGTGTTTTCGTCTTGCTTCTTCTTGGTCCATGATGCCAGCTGAGGTGGTCAGTACAATGAAACCAAACTGGCGGGATGGGAGCAGGTTATTCTGCCATTTTTCTAGATCTTTCAGTTGTACATCAAACCTGGGGCTGATCACTCCACACTTGTTCCACCTGCCTGTGAGGTTCACAGCAATCTTCCTGCTCTGTAATCATCAGTGATTTCAAATTCGTCAATGTAACCGTGCTTCATCATCACAGTGAGAAACTGGACGATGACTTTGGAGCACGGCCTAATAAGAACCTGGCATTTGCCTCTCTTTTCAGCATTGTTGATGCTCTTGAGAGCATCTGCCAGGACATTTATGTGCACCATTATGGTGGCAAAGAAAGATGGCAGAAAGAGCACAGTAAAATCCTCTTAACTAACTTCTTATTATTGGATGTTTAGATTGTGTCCAGTTATTAGCTGATAAACAGTGCTTGTAGTCAAGTCTTACAGCTACGGCCTTGTTCGTGGTATTTATTTCTTTAGGCTAAAGACTGAGGAGTGAAATTTTTGGGTTAAAAAAAAAAGATGAGAAACTTTAGGGGTTTTAATGTGTATTTCCAAATTCTCTTTGGGGAAAGCTATACCTGTTTACTTTCCATTACCAGGGTGGGTGACTGTCCACTTTTTGCTTGCTTTTCATTAAAACAAAGAACTGAACACTTAATGAGATTTGCAGAATTGGTACTAGATTTGATTTATGATTTTTAGCTATGTATACCTTTTATCATTTTGCCTATTTGCATCTTTTTCCTTAGTGAACTATTTATTCTGCGTTTTTTCCTCCTTAGGCTACATTAAAAAAAAAAACCTGCATAGATTCTTTATATCTAACCATTGCCTATATATATATATATATATATATATATATATATATTAAGATTTTATTTATTTATTTGACAGAGAGAGATGACACGTAAGCAGAGAGGCAGGCAGAGAGAGAGAGAGAGGGAAGCAGGCTCCTTGCTGAACAGAGAGTGCGATGTGGGGCTCGATCCCAGGACGCTGAGATCACGATCTGAGCTGAAGGCAGAGGCTTTACCCACTGAGCCACCCATGTGCCCCAACCATTGCCAATACTAATTGCAAACTTTTTTCCTGTTATTTTCCTGTTAATTTTGTTCTATGATTAAAAAAAAAAATAGTGCTGGGGCGCCTGGGTGGCTCAGTGGGTTAAAGCCATTGAGCCCCACAACAGGCTGTCTGTTCAGCAGGGAGCCTGCTTCCTCCTCTCTCTCTGCCTGCTTCTCTGCCTGCTTCTGATCTCTCTCTGTCAAATAAATAAATAAAATCTTTTAAAAAAATAGTGCTATAGAGATATAAAACTTAAAAGCTGTTGGGGCAGCTGCCTGACTCAGTTGGTAGAATATGCAACTTGATCTCAGGGTTGTGTGTTTAAGCCCCACATTGGGTGTATATATTACTTAAAATCTTAAAAAAAATAGAAAGGTGTTGATCTTTATCTTTGCCCTTTATTTAATTTATATCAGGTGAATACATTCCCGTCCAGCGATCAGACACACATACTTACTTGTAGTCCTTCTGGTTTCTCTTTTTGCTTTCTTTTTGTTTGTGTGTGTAACCTTTAAATCAAAAGGGGAATTCCAGTCTTCAGTGTTTTGGTGAATGGTGTGAGATGAGGATTTAAATAAATATTTCTTCCCCAAATAACCAAATAGTTTTCTTAGGATAATCCATCCCTTCCCCATAGTATGTGATTTTCAGAGTGATCTTGTCTTTTTCTTCAGGCGTCTTGCAGCCCTCCAGAAGAGAAGAGAACTTCGAGCAGCTGGCATAGAAATTCAGAAGAAGAGAAAAAAGAAGAGAGGAGTTGATTATAATGCTGAAATTCCATTTGAAAAAAAGCCTGCTCTTGGTTTTTATGATACTTCTGAGGAAAACTACCAGGCTCTTGATGCAGATTTCAGAAAATTAAGACAACAGGATCTTGATGGGGAACTAAGATCGTAAGTTGCCTTTCTGATTTTGAAAATGAAAAAGTACAGTAGGAATTTTACAGAGGGTCATGCATTGTCCTTGTCGGGGCCAGATTTTTATGGTTCAGGACAATGGCCTACATAGTGTTTTTATTTATTTACTGTGTTCACCTTTCTGAGAGAACCAGTGACCCTTGCTGTCATGTTTTTGGCGCAGAAAGCTCTTTGGCTCCCTTGAAATGTCAGCATTTGGCTCTTAGTGTACTGTCTGCTCACTGAGTCACCATCTTAACGTTTATGTACATTTGTGAACAGGTTATTTTACTAATGGCCTGAGGAATCTGTCAAAATCTGGTCTGGTTCTTTTTGTCTTTTCTAGTGAAAATTCTGTCTTGTTTTTCTTAGAATTAAAAGAAGAAAGTTACTGGGGCACCTGGGTGGCTCAGTGGGTTAAGCCTCTGCCTTCAGCCCAGGTCATGATCTCAGGGTCCTGGGATCGAGCCCCGCATTGGGCTCTCTGCTCAGCAGGGAGCCTGCTTCCCCCTCTCTCTCTGCCTGCCTCTCAGTCTACTTGTGATCTCTCTCTCTCTCATATAAATGAATAAAATAAAAAAAAAAAGAGGTGCTTCACCTTTAAAAAAAAAAGAAAGTTACTGATGCATACCTAAATCTTTTTAACTAATGGGGATAAGTGTATTTATAAATTGTCTAAGGGTGCAGAGGATTTTGTCCAGTTTTAAACATTTTTTATTTTTTATAAACATATAATGTATTATTAGCCCCAGGGGTACAGGTCTGTGAATCGCCAGGTTTACACACTTCACAGCACTCACCATAGCACATACCCTCCCCAATGTCCATAACTCTACCACCCTCTCCCGAACCTCCTCCCCCCAGCAACCCTCAGTTTGTTTTGTGAGATTAAGAGTCTCTTATGGTTTATCTCCCTCCCGATCCCATCTTGTTTCATTTATTCTTTCCCTATCCCCCAGGATTTTGCCCATTTTTAGGGATTTTTAGGGTTTCTCCATTCTTGCATCTGAATATTACAGGGAGAACCTTTTCTGATTGTCAGCGAGTTTTAGTTTTCTTCTTCCTCACTGACCTTCCATTTTTGTTGACATGAATTGGTACTAAATGAGAGATGTCAGGCACTGTGAAACAGGATTTTCTTGGATGTACTCCATTATATTTATTTCCTACATTAAGACGTTGTTTTAGGTAACCTGTGCAAATGAAGAGGTTGAAGTGGGAACAGATCATCTGGAAGAGGCTACCATGCTGACTGGGAAGGGGCATTCTTAGAGCTTTCTAAGGTGGCCTCAAGCCTGGTGTTTGTAACCAATTGTCAGGGCTTAAATATCCTTTAAAAAAATTTGTGAATTAAAAAGAATCATAATGAAAAAGAAAGAATCATAACAAACAATTGAAGAACAGATATTTATTTATTTATTTATTTATAGAGATTTATTTATTTATTTATTTGACAGACAGGGATCACAAGTAGGCAGAGAGGCAGGCAGAGAGAGGAGGGGGGAAGTAGGCTCCCCACTGAGTAGAGAACCCAATGCAGGGCTTGATCCCAGGTCCCTGGAATCATGACCTGAGCCAAAGGCAGAGGCTTTAATACACTGAGCCACCCAGGCACCCTGAAGAACAGATTTTTAAAGATTTTGTTTATTTGAGAGAGAGAGAGTGAGAGCACGAACCAAGGGAGAGGGACAAGCAGACTCCCCAATGAGTGGAGCCCTCCGCGGTCTTGATCCTGTAACCCTGAGATTGTGACCTGAGCCGAAATCAAGAGTCAGATGCTCAACTCACTGTACCACCCAGGTGCCCCAAAGAACAGTTTTAAAGAGAAATTTAAAAATTCAGTGTTTTAATCCCATCCTGTTCATATAATTAATTCCCATTTTGTATGCTTGTAACCTTCATTTTCGTATGTGCACACACATACTTTTATAAGAGTATTATGATGTAGGAGTAGTTCTGTTTTTGTTTTGAAATTATACATACATTTTGCTTATCATCATAGTCTTGTATAGGCTTAATGTTTGGTATCTAATTTACTTAGTACTATATCTTTTCTTAATTGTGTTTCAATTCTAAGTCACATTCCTTTTGAGTATAGTGGGTAAGTGATGGTATAGGGCACAGCTTAATGTATTTGGATTTTGTCTTTTTATCTGTAGTTTTCTTAGGAATGGGATTATTTTATTCAATAATTTGTTCAATAAGTGTGAGTATTTATATGGCTTTTGCTGTTACTGATTATATGTAACTTTACAAAATCTCTTACCTATTTTGATTCATGACAGTGAAAAAGAAGGAAGAGACAGAAAAAAGGACAAGCAACATTTGAAAAGGAAAAAAGAATCTGATTTACCATCAGCCATTCTTCAGACTAGTGGTGTTTCTGAATTTACTAAAAAGAGAAGCAAACTAGTACTTCCTGCCCCTCAGGTAAACTGTTAAAGCAGTTTTTCATTGTGTGAACTCATATCTTTATTATTTATTTAGTAAATGTATGAGGGTTTATGTGCCAGGTTTTTCCTAGGTATTGGGTGCCCTTAAGAAGTTCACAGTATAAGAGGTGAACCACATAAAAATAATTCATAGTGGGACGCCTGGGTGGCTCAGTTGGTCAAGCGGCTGCCTTTGGCTCAGGTCATGATCCCAGCGTCCTGGGATCGAGTCCCACATCAGGCTCCTTGCTCGGCGGGGAGCCTGCTTCTCCCTCTGCCTCTGCCTGCCACTCTGTCTGCCTGTGCTCATGCTCTCTGACAAATAAATAAACAAAATCTTAAAAAAAAAAGTCATTGTGATATAGTATGATAAATAAGTAACAATTTTTCTGTACAAATTGTTATATCAGGCCTTAAACCGTTCTTGTGATGGTTTAGTAAGTAATTGTCTTAACAATTTGCAAAGAGGTTAGCGCTCCTGGCCTCTTATTGTAGTTCGCTAGATCTTGACCTGATCATGTAGATCATGACCTGAACTGAAACCAAGAGTTGGAGGCTTAACCAATTGTGGCACTCAGGCACTCCCCCCCCCCCCCCGCCACCTTTTTTAAGATAGGCTCCAGTACTGGGCTTGAACTCATGGCACTTAGACGAAGAGCTGAGCTGAGATTAAGAGTCAGGTCCTTAGCCATGTAGCCACCCAGGCATGCCTAGGGTGCTTTCTTATAGGGAGTGTTTATTGTGTCATACTTTTCTTTTTGGGACAACACTGTAAAAATTAATGTGGGAGCTGTGGAGAAGAGAGAACGAAACATACTCTCATTCAGCTTATCCAGGCTCTCTTCCTTTGACTTAATTATGGTTGATCAAAACTGTGGGAGTTTTGAATAAGCTCTTGTTTTATTTTGAGTTGTACAGCACCATAGAATTGGGTGGTTTAATGGAGCAGAGGGATGGAGCTAAGGGGATGGAAGAGCTTTCTCCAGATGATGTGCTGGCTGCATCTACATGAAATTCTTGGGTATAAATGTGACTGACATAAGTTTCTCAGATGCTGCCATTCCAACTAGTGATACTTTTTAAATTAAGAGTTTGCCTATAACTTTTTTTCTTAGTTCTCCTTAGGATGTTTATTTTTGTAAAATTACTAAGATAACACTTTTAGATTTTTCTCTGGAATCTTGTGGCTCAGGGGACTCTGATTTTTTTTTTAAGATTTTATTTATTTGACACAGTGGGTGGGGGAGAGAGCAGGCACAAGCAGGGGAAGTGGCAGGCAGAGAGAGAGAAGCAGGCTCCCTGCTGAGCAAGGACCCTGATGTGGGGCTGAGCCACCCAGGTGTCCCAGACTCTTTTAATTGACTTTCATTCTACCCCTCCCTCTGATAGTTTTATATAAACATGAATCTTTTACATTTTTGGTTTATTAGTATGTTAGTTGTTTCGAGGGTTTCATTATGGAAATATAAGACTTTGCAGCTTGATAGTAGATCATATATGGAATTTTCCCCTATATTATAAAGGGAAGACTTTTAAAAACTTTATCATAGAAATTTTCAAATCGACAATTAGGGAAGAAAGTAGTACCTCTGTGTACTCATCACATAGCTTCAGCAGTTCATCTTTTTGGAATGTGGGAGTTTTGTTTTTTTTTTTTTAATTTATTTATTTGACAGAGATCACAAGTAGACAGAGAGGCAGGCAGAGAGAGAGAGAGGGAAGCAGGCTCGCTGCTGAGCAGAGAGACCGATGTGGGACTCGATCCCAGGACCCTGAGATCATGACCTGAGCCGAAGGCAGTGGCTTAACCCACTGAGCCACCCAGGCGCCCCTGGAATGTGGGAGTTTTAAGCTATGTTATTCTCTGGCTAAAATACTGCTGCATGGGTGATAACTGTGTCTTTTTAGATTTCAGATGCGGAACTCCAGGAGGTTGTGAAAGTAGGCCAAGCAAGTGAAATTGCACGTCAGACTGCTGAGGAATCTGGCATAACAAACTCTGCCTCCAGTACTCTCTTGTCCGAGTACAATGTCACTAACAACAGCATTGCTCTTAGAACACCTCGCACACCAGCTTCCCAAGATAGAATTCTGCAGGTAAGGTGTCATATAGTAGCATGAGCCTTTCACCTCGTAGTCCTTGAAAATGTCAGAAGGAGAATGGTATATGATTTGGTTTGTTTCTTTTAGGGTAAACAGTTTGAAACTGAGTCCTGAATGTGTAGATTCTAGAGATTTTATTAGGGAAGCAAAACTAGCAGATTAATTAGGTGGTTTCATTTCTACATTTATTAATTCATAGGGTTCCCCCCCACAAGCCAGCTCTTCCTCCTTCATTAATACTAATCTGTTAATAAGGCACAGCATTTTAAAATTTCACATTGCCTAGCAATCCTAGAAAGCTGGTGTATGTAGCTTTTTTTTAATGTAAATTTCAGTTAACAGACAGTTGGTATTGGTCTCAGGAGTTGTAATAGTTAAAAAAAGATTTATTTATTTATTTGACAGAGATCACAAGTAGGCAGAGAGGCAGGCAGAGAGGAGGAAGCAGGCTCCCTGCTGAGCAGAGAGCCCAATGTGGGGCTCAATCCCAGGACCCTGAGATCATGACTTGAGCCAAAGGCAGAGGCCTTAACGCACTGAGCCACCCAGGCACCCCTGTAATAGTGATTTTTAAAACTTCCTTGGATTTCTGTACTTAGCTTGGAACAGGCTGCCATCAGTACCTTCCCTCTCTCTCCTAAACACATAAGGTGTACAGCTCTGTGTGTTCTTAGGGAGTTTATATGTCAGAGAATAGATAAACCTAGCAAAACACTTGATTACCCTTACATCTCATTTCCTCTTCTCTGATAGCTAGAAATAGAATTATTTATTTATTTATTTATTTATTCATTCATTTTTTAGACAGGGAGTGCATGCAAGTCGGGTATGTGGAGGGGCAGAGGGAGAGAGAGAGAGAGAGAGAATTCTGAGTCTGATGCAGGACTTGATCCCACGACCCTGAGATCATGACCTGAGCTGAAATCAAGAGTCGGATGCCTAACTGACTCTGCCACCCAGGTGCCCCCAGAAATACAATTTTAAGGTCTTGATTTGGCGTCAGATAGTTCTTGGAAACTTTCAAAGAGGAACGGTTGTGTTCCTCGTTGCTTGCTCTCTAGAGGCACCAGTTGCAGCTGTTGGTTTTTACCACCTTATTACTAGGACACTTACAACTTACTGACTTATTTTTAGTTCTAGCCATATTTCTACTTGGGAATTTGACCATTTGGCTCTCCCCCCCTCTTCCTCTACCATGCATATGCATTCTTTTTCCATGCCTTCATATTCCATTATGGTTATATCATAATTTTGGTTAGTTCTGTATCATGGTTTACTTTATGACTGTGTAAACCCAGTTTGTTACTGAACCTATGAAGTGCCTAATAATTACTATACTGCTAATAATTATACATTATTATGTTTTTCTTTGAGTTAATGCTTATTCAGATGCTGAGTTTTTTGATTACTTAGCAGGAATTCAATTCTAGACTTGACAGTATCTCTGTAAATTTCCTATAATCTGATCAAATTTAGATATTCTTAGCTTTTTGAAGAAGTCTTTCCGAGAATTTCTGAATGTTCTATTCTGGACTGATTACTCTTTAGATCTTGTTAACAGCTTATTCTCTTGATTTCCTGGCACCCTAGAAAGTCCCTTGGATTGCCTCTTCCCTGGCTCCTATGCCTTTGGTTTTCTTGGTTTTTTTTTTTTTTTTTTTTTTTTTTTTTTTTTAAATATTTTTTATTTATTTGACAGAGAGAAATCACAACTAGGCAGAGAGGCAGGCAGAGAGAGAGGAGGAAGCAGGCTCCCTGCAGAGCAGAGAGCCTGATGTAGGGCTCGATCCCAGGACTCTGGGATCATGACCTGAGCCGAAGGCAGAGGCTTTAACCCACTGAGCCACCCAGGCGCCCCGGTTTTCTTGGTTTATGCCCTGCCCTTGTTAGTGAAGCATTTCTTTTAGTAACTTTCTGAGGATGGTTTCATGGCAGATGGAATTTTTAAGACCTTGCATATCTATAAATTATGTTCTGTCCTCTTAACTGATTGATAGTATAACTGGGTGTAGAATTCCAGATTGAAATCTTTTTTCTTTTTTCCCCTTTTTGAGTAAGCTCTGTACCCAGTGTGGGGCTTGAACTCATAACCCTGAGATCAAGAGCTACGTGCTCCACTGATTGAGTCAACCACGCACTCCCAGATTGAAGTGGTTTTTATTTACAGTTTTGAAGGCAGTGCTTCTGCATCTTCTGGTCTTCTATTATAGCTTTTGAGTACCTGTGTCATTTAGGTTGTTAATAGCAAACCCCTTTTTCTCTTTCTCTGGAAGCTTGTATGATCATCTCTTTTTCACATGCACATTTCTTGGTGTGGGTCTGTTTTCAGGCACTGTGCTAGGTACTTGGTGGATCTTTTCATTCATGGCCTTTGATTCTGGGACGTTATTTTGAAAATTTTTGTTTCCTCCTTTCTTTGATATTTTCCTTTTTATGAACCTTAAATTTTCTTATTCCTCTCTGGTTTTCTATTTTTATTTATTTTTTTTTTAAAGATTTTATTTATTTGACAGAGAGAAAGCACAAGAGAGGCAGGCAGAGAGAGAGGAAGGGAAGCAGGCTCTCTGCTGGGCAGAGAGCCCGATGCGGGACTTGATCCCAGGACCCTGAGATCATGACCTGAGCCGAAGGCAGCGGCTTAACCCACTGAGCCACCCAGGTGCCCCTGGTTTTCTGTTTTAATGGACCTTTTGATTTATTGTTAGGAGATTTTCTGAATTTTATCTTTGTTCAGGTTTTGAATTTTTATTATCACATTTTAGTTTTTTTTTTCACATTTTAGTTTCTAAGAGCTCTTTATTTAATGAATATTTTGTTTTCTTACTTTGAGGCTATTCATGATGATTTTGTTTTTGTAAGTTTTCTTTTCCTTGAATAGTATTTAAGTTTCTTTGGTCTTCTATTTTTCATATTGGATGTTTTCTCAAATATCTCAATCTTTAGCTCTCTGCCTATATCTAAGGGTTAAGGGTAGGACAATTAAAAGTAGACTAAAAGCTCCTTGGGTATGGATAAGGCCTCCTTGATTCCAGGCTGAACTGGCTAGGGGAGTTTCATTGGCAAAAATCTGTTCTGTTCTTTTTTTTTTCAAGATTTATTTATTTGTTTTAGAGAGAGAGCTCACACGCGTAGGGGGAGGAGCAAAGGGGGAGGAGCAAAGGGAGAGGGAGAGAATCTCAAGCAGATTTAACCTGATGTAGGACTTAGTCTCATGACCCTGAGATCATGACCTGAGCCGAAATCAAGAGTTGGATGCGCAACCAACTGAGCCACCCAGGTGCCCATCATTGGCAAATTCTTGATGTCAGTATTTCTACATCTTTTCTTTTGGGTTAGATTCCTGAGAGAAGTGGCTTCCAATCTCCTGTCCAGAGATATAAAGAGAGCCTAGTTGAGGAAAAGTGTTTTTTATTTGGACAAGCAAAAAGAACACACACAGGGCCTTGATAAAGTGAAATTCACGTTTTTTTCCCATGAATATGAACAACAGAGTAACGGAATAAGCCTGGCTCTTGTTATCTTCATTTTGCCTCAAAACTTACTGGCTTAAAACATTTCATTGTGCTAATGGTCTTTGCTGGTCAGGAATTTTGACAGGGCACAGAAAGAATGGCTTATCTCGGGACGCCTGGGTGGCTCAGAGGGTTGGGCCTCTGCCTTCTGCTCAGGTCGTGATCTCAGGGTCCTGGGGTCAAGCCCCGTTTTGGGCTCTCTGCTCAGCAGGGAGCCTGCTTCCCCCTCTCTTTCTGCCTGCCTCTCTGCCTACTTGTGATCTCTCTCTTTGTGTCAAATAAATAAATAAAATGTTAAAAAAAAAAAAAGAAAAAGAATGGCTTATCTCTGTTCTGTGATGTCTAGGGCCTCAGCTAAGAAGACTCAACATTTGGGACTGTCTTGACACGTAGGGGCTTGAATCATCTTTCTGTGTCTGGTAGTTGATGCTGGCTGTGGGTTGGGTCCTCACCTGGGAATGGGGAGTAAATTTATGTGTGGCCTCTCTGTGGCCACAAAATAGTTGAACTTCTCCCATGGAGTCTCTAGGCTCCAGTGGGGGTGTTGTAGAGTATGCTGGAAAACTGTTTTTTTGCTTACCCTGCCTTGGAAGTCCAGCAGTGTCACTTTGTTGCATTTTGTTAGTTACAGGTAATTCACAAGGCTACCTGGATTCAAAAGGAGGGGATAGATCCTGCCTCTTGATGGGAGGCATATCAAGGTTGGATCACAAGAAGAGCACAAGAGATGAGAGATATGGCTGTGACATCTTGAAAAATGTAGTCTCTCACAGGGCTGGAATTAGGGATGAGGAGATTGTAGGTGCAATGATCATAGTGAGTGTAGAGTTGTGGTAGAGGGGCTAAAGAGCAGTGTCAGACTTGCCTAAAGAGAACAGCAAGACTTCAGAAAGGAACCTGCTCTCAAGAGTTTTCGCAGGAAGTGGATAGGCCAGTTACTGGTATCTTAACTTCTCAGTAGAAGAAACTGAGACTCAGGGGCTAATGAAGACTGAGTAGAGATCGTAATAAAGCCAGACTAAAATCTGGGTATTCTGGGGATGCCTGGTGGCTCAGTCAGTTAAGCGTCTCATTCTTGATTTTGACTCAGGTCATGATCTCAGGGTCATGAGGTTGAGTCCTGTGTTGGGCTCTGTGTGGAGTGTGGAGCCTGCCTAAGATACATTCTCTCTTCCTTTGCCCTTACCCACCTCCCCTGCTCACGCGTGTATGCATGCTCGTGTACTCATGCGCTCTGTCTCTCTCACTCTCTCTAAAAAAAAAAATATCTGGGTGTTCGGACATTTAGCCTTGGCTCACATTGGGAAATTTGAATTCTTAATTCTTTATCATTGTGAAGAGATTTGGTACAGGTAATAAAGCTTTTGGGTCATGATAATTTTCTTTCAAAACATTTCTTGACATTTTAAACTTCATTCCAAAACCTGTGACATGCTGTGTTATAGACTGATAGAGGAATGGAGGTATTGAATTCTGCCATGGCCCGGAGTTCATTTTCTCTCTTGGTGTTCATTAAGATAAGGTATGAGAATTCTGTCTCCTGGGGCACCTCGGTGGCTCAGTTGGCTAAGCCTCTGCCTTCGGTTCAGGTCATGATCTCAGGGTCCTGGGATCGAGCCCCGCATCGGGCTCTCTGCTCGGCAGGGAGCCCGCTCCCCCCAACCCCACCTGCCTCTCTGCCTACTTGTGATCTCTGTCTGTCAAATAAATAAATAAAATCTTAAAAAAAAAAAAAAAAAGAATTCTGTCTCCTTTGAGATTCATGTCATAGGACCAGAAGAGAGGATTCTGCTATCCTGCCTGAACTGTTAAAACACACTTCTTTACCTTCTTGTTTATCAGGAAGCTCAGAATCTCATGGCTCTGACCAATGTGGACACCCCATTAAAAGGTGGACTTAACACGCCTTTGCACGAGAGTGACTTTTCAGGTGTGACGCCACAGCGGCAGGTTGTACAGACCCCAAACACAGTTCTTTCTACCCCATTCAGGTACTGTGAATAAATTGTCTTTTTTCCTGTTTTAGGAAAACTGGAATCCAAGGGTTGGGCGTGTTTGCTTTAGTAATGTTGATAGAGAATGGAAATAAGTGTTTAACTTGCCTTTTTGGTTTCTTCTCACTCATAGTAGTAAAAAACACAATAATATCCAGGAATTGGTTAAAACTATCTGGAACTTATTTTTTATTTCAGAGTTTCTGATGCTGTCACCTTGTTTCTGAATTCATTTTATCTGATTTAAAAGGACGAATGAGTCCACTCTTCATGATCATTTGTTAAATTTTATGAAAATTGTAGTATATTACTACTGCTTTTCTCCCAGCACTTTATTATGAAAATTTCCAACATTCAGAGAGGTTAAAAGAGTAGGAAAACAAACATCTATATTACTTCCAACCTAGATTCTGCAGTTGTTAACATCTTACTCTGTTTGCTTTTTCATATATCTATCTGTAAGTCCATCCAGTTTTTAAATGCATTTCAAAGTAAGTTGCAGGTTTCTGTGCCTTTCACTTCTACCACTGTCTTGTGCATATCATTAACTAGAGGTCAAAGTCAGTCTTTGTTTATAATTTTTGTTTTAAGTTACTGTTTTTTTTTTTTTAAGATTTTATTTATTTATTTGACAGAGAGATCACAAGTAGGCAGAGAGAGAGAGAGAGAGAAGCAGGCTCCCTGCTGAGCAGAGAGCCCGATGTAGGGCTGGATCCAGGACTCTGAGTTCATGACCTGAGCCGAAGGCAGAGGCTTAACCCACTGAGCCACCCAGGTGTCCCAAGTTACTGTTTTTTTTTTTTTTTTTCCCCAAGTTACTGTTTTTTAAGAAGAATTTTTAAGATAAAAATAATTGCTATAGAAGCGCGTCATATTAAAATGAACTTTGAGCTTTTAAGGTTGGAAGTCTTTGGGCTTTACTTTTAATTTTCAGTGTTAGGGTAGGTCCCCCTCCTGGTTGTTTGGTATAGGAAGCATCTCAAACTGTTACAGCTGTACCTGACAGCAGGATTGAGAAGCATCTGCAGCCAAATCCTTAAATGATATTTAATACTTTTGCAAGGCTTGTAGGAGAGCCTAATCCCTCTTTTTCCGTGTATGTCTTGTCTCAAGTAGACTATAAGCTCCTTTGGGACAGGGACCGTGTCCCATGATAATACCCCACCTCACCTTTGGGAACACCTGTCTGGCAGCGCCACTTGTCTGCAGCAGAGCAAAGATACAGGAAATAAGCAACAACAACAATGAAAAACTTTGATCAATTAAAATATAAGTTGCAGAGTCTGTGGACTTTATTCCTAAGAGAATCTCTGTCCTCACTCATATACAGGCCTGGTGTTTGGTTTCCAAACAAAATGTAAAGGGAGGAACTATCACACACACCTATGATAGTGGTGCTTTAGCCAACAGACCCTGGTGGTGAGGGGCAGATGATAAGATGAAGACCCTGAACTCAAAAAGAGTTTCCTGGGGGTGTTTGAGCATGGTGGCTGACCTCCATGTTCTTAGCCACCCTGCAGTGTGCCAAGGAAAGGTTGAAATAATGTTTGGTGGGCCTAGTTCAGCAGGACAAGAGAGTGTCAAATGTAACTTGAAGTCATTGAAGTGAAAAGATGATGTGTAAATACTAAGTTGCTAGAATTAAACCTGTATTTTAACCTAGAAAGCTAACTTAAAACCAGGTAGGGAGACGAAATTTCTGTGATCTTTGTTTCTTTTATGCTTTCACATAAAATAGTTTATGTTAAAAACATTTGAAAGCATGATCCAGATAAAATTGGCACTTCTATTAATTGGAATTTCTGCCTTTCTAGGACTCCATCTCATGGATCTGAAGGATTGACTCCCCGCAGTGGGACAACTCCCAAACCAGTTATTAACTCCACCCCTGGTAGAACGCCTCTTCGAGACAAGTTAAACATTAATCCTGAGGATGGAATGGCAGACTACAGTGACCCCTCTTATGTGAAGCAGATGGTACATTGTCAATTCCTTTTAAATACTCTTTAAAAAAAAAACCGTTCTGTCTCATGGGTGCCATATTAATACTTGTTGGTGCATATTGCATACATCTTAAGAAACTACACCTGCAGATGCCAGAAAAGAATGATTGGAGGACTTGAGGAGGAGATCCTTTTGGTTTCATAAGCCTACTTATTCGTAATATGTTTGTGAATATTGATTATGCTGATATAATGCTCCTTGTATCTCATATGGTTTTATTTTTTTATCATTTAATGACTAAATAGTTTACTTTCTTGAATGATACTTTTTTTTCCCTGTAAAATAAAATTTGAGTTTGTAACATCTCAAAAATTAGGTTTTGAGCCTTGATTCCTCTGTTTGCTCTGTATTTTTGGAAGAACCGTCTAGATCTCAAAGTTAAGTTAATGTTTATTGCTTATCTTAGTGAAGTTTTCCTTTGTGTATATTGCAAACTGATCTAGACAGCTAATTATAAAAGCCACAGTTTTATTTCTGCCATTGTTACTGCTTTTATTATGTCACTGTGGATCCTTTTATGTGATGCCACAGAAAATCATTGCGAGTTTTCTTTTAATGAGTTCCAACTTCATAGGTCTATTTTCACTTTACAAATTTAATTCTAACTTCACGTATAGATTTGGTTAGTTTAGAATTTTTTTGATGCCCAAGTTGATATCAACTAATGTCAATTGTGAATGGCTAAATGACAACTAAACAAATGAAGAATGTAATGTGTGCAAAGCATTGATCTGGAGACTTGAAAGGATCTGAGAATGAGTAAAGATGTCCTTTGTCTTTTTTTTTGTTTTGTTTTTTTAATGTCCTTTGTCTTAAGGAAGTTTATACTCTGGAGAGATTGGCATACTAAACCAAGTCTGAAAATAATTATAACATAAGAACAGAATAAGCTCTCTGAGTAAAACTAACATACTTAGGGTAGCCAAAGATAGAAATTACCACATTTGCTGGGTGGGCACTTGGAAAGCCTTTGTTGAGGAGGTATGCTCAGTAGATTGAGGGCTATCCCAGATGGAGGCCATGATATGAGTAAGCATGGAGCATGTTTTGGACATAGCAGCTCATTGGGTTCTCACACCTACCATACATGTAATGTGGCTGTGGGGAATGACAGTGGAAGGTAAGCCAGTGGATGTACTGGGATGACAGTGAGATGTAGTGGGATGACAGTGGAAAGGTAAGTCAAGGACTTACTGGGAAAAACTTTGGGTACCAGGGAGTTTCTCTGGGGAAATGTAGACTGTTTTCTTTGGCCATTTTATGATCTAGTAATTCCTTCCTCCTTTCCTTCCTTCCTCTTCGGCCTTCTTTCCTTCCCTTTCCTTCCTTTCTCCCTCCCTCCCTCCTTCCCTCCTCTCCTTCCTTCCTTCCACTTGGTTTTAAGTAAACTCTGTGCCCAACATGGGGTTTGAACTCAAAACCCATCAAGAGTTACATGCTCTACTGACTGAGCCAGCCAGGTACCCTGTGATAATTCTATTAAAAATAAACACACACAAAAATTCAAGTATCTTTTCAGATTAGGTTTTATTGTCCAAGGACAAATTGACTTTTGAACAACTTCTTTTCATTTGCTGTTATATTTCAGTGTCAGAAATGTTTTCCTTAAATGGAAATCTGATTTTTCTGCCCCTACAGAGGTAATTCCCAAACCTTCTGTTAGAATATCCAGAGCAATTGTATTGGTCACAAATCAGAGTTTTTAATCTTAATTTAGAGAAGAAAGTGAGATAGGAATCAAGCAAAAAACTTCTCAGCTCTGAAGTTAGGGATCATTTTTCTAGACTTGAAATAGGCTAATTCTTTTTCAGAAGCTCTTAAAGAATATTGGTTGAATTCTTACTGTGTGTGAATTGAGAAGGACCAATTTTTTTCTACAGGAAAGGGAATCTCGTGAACATCTCCGTTTAGGGTTGTTGGGCCTTCCTGCCCCTAAGAATGACTTCGAAATTGTTCTGCCAGAAAATGCTGAGAAGGAGCTGGAAGACCGTGAAATAGATGATACTTACATTGAAGATGCTGCCGATGTGGATGCACGCAAGCAGGTAGGTGATTGTGCTTGGAAGGAAGTATGAAGTTGCTGAGTGTGTCGGTGTCTGAAAGAGTAAAGAATGGTCATTAAATGTGTCAAGATCCCTACTTAAAAAAAGGTTTTTTCAGTATTTAAGAAGATTGCCCTGAAGTAAATTACTTACCATCATTAATAATATAGTCATGTAATTAATACTACATTGAGAATATTTTGATAGGCGTTCTTAAAATTTGTATGTATGTATATGTGTATTTATATAATAATTTAAAATCTCATATCAGATTTATTATACCTCAAAATACACATAGTCTTTTATTTTTTTTGAAAGATTTTATTTTTTTATTTAGAGAGTGTACAAGGGGGGATGGAGAGGGAAATTTTAGAGCGTGTCGAAATAATATTAGTAGCATCTTGTACTGATACATCTTACCATTAGTTACTTACTTATGTGCATATACCAGCCTGGTGATGTAAATGGGATGGGTATTAGCTTCACTTTAGAAGTAAGGAAATAAGCTCAGGTTAATTAACTTTCCCAGCTTTCATGTTTGGAAAGTGGTAAATCTTGAACTCACACCTAGGTCATTTTGGGAATTCTTGCTGCAGTCCATGTCACGGTAATTTTAGAAATTGAATAATTTTATGGTATTGAAGTGTGAATAGCATCAATACAAATATATTTTAGAAATCACATGAATGTGCTTTTTGGTGGGTAATACAGGGTAGTACTTTTTCTGTTTAGTTCTTTTAGTTACTTTGCCCTGTATTTTACTCTTTGAAATGCTGTGAAATTCTAATGTGTTAACTCACACTATTCATGATTTAAGAATCAGGAAACAGCACATTCATTGGCTGGGCTTTTTAAATTAAAAATCAGTAACTTTTGGGGTGGAAGTGAGGGTTGTATTGCAGGAGGAACAACTGAGAGTCCCTTCTAAGTTTAGGATTCCAATTTATTTTTATTTTTAAATTTTACTTCAGTTCCCATATAGTTAACATACAGTGTAATATTAATTTCAGGTGTGTAATGTCATGATTCAACACTTTCATATAACACCCAGTGCTCATCATGACAAGTGCCCTCCATCCGTGTTACCTATGTCATCCACCCCCCACCCACCTGCCTTCTGGTAACCATCAGTTTGTTCTCTGTAGTTAAGAATATGTTTCTTGGTTTCTCTCTCTCTTTCTTTTTTTTTCCTTTTGCTTGTTTTATTTCTTAAATTCTGTATACAAGTGAAATCATATGGTATTTGCCTTTCTCTAACCGACTTATTTCGCTTAGCATAATACTTTCTAGCTCCACCCATGTTATTGCTGATGGCAAGATTTCATTCTTTTTTATGGCTAAAGACCGAATAATACTCCATTGTAGTGTGTGGGTGTGTATTATGTCTTCTCTATCCATACACATGTGCACACACACATACAGATATGTATATACACACAAACATACGGCACATCTTTATCCATTCAGCTGTCCATGGATAGCTCCTTCTCCAATTTGGCTGTTGTAAATAATGCTGCTCTAAACATAAGAGTGCATGTTTGCCTTTGAGTTAATGTTTTTATGTTTTTTTTGTGTGTAAAGGCCCAGAAGTATGATTGCTGGATCATAGGGCAGTTCTATTTTTAACTTTTTGAGGAACTTCCCATACTGTTTTCTTGAGCGGCTGTGCCAGTTTGCATTTCTGCTAACAGTACAGAAGGGTTCCTTTTTCTCCACATCCTTGCTAACACTTGTTTCTTGTGTTTTTGATTTTAGCCCTTCTGACAGGTGTGAGATGATAGTTCATTGTAGCTTTCCAAAAAAACTTTTTAAGTAGGCTCCATACCCAGTGTGGGGCTTGAACTCACAACCCTGAAAGCAAGGGTCAGATGCTCTACAGACTGAGCCAGCTAGGTGCCCCTACCTCATAGTACTTTTGATTTGCATTGCCCTGATGATGAGAGATGTCGAGCATCTTTTCATGTGTCCTTTAGCCATTTGGATGTCATCTTACAGAAGTGTCTTCTGCCCATTTTTTTTTCTTCTGCCCATGTTTTAATTGAATCATTTGTATTTTGGTGTCAAGTTGTGTAAGTTCTTTATATATTTTGGATACTAACCCTTTTTGGGATTTGTCATTTGCAGATATCTTCTCCCATTCAGTAGGTTGCCTTTTAGTTTTTATTGATCATTTCCTTCAATGTGCAGAAGCTTTTAATTTTGATATAACTCCCACAGTTTATTTTTGCTTCTTTTTCCTTGCCTCAGGAGGCATATGTAGAAAACGTTGCTACAGCTGATGTTAGGGACATTACTGCCTGTGCTCTTTTCTAGGATTTTTTTTTCTAGGATTTTTATTAGGATTCCAATTTAAACAAGAAAAGAATGACTATCTGACGGATGGAGCCATGTAAGCTTGGAGAATGCTCTAGTAGCTGTTGGCAGTTCTTAGTTTGTATTGTAATGAGAGTTTGTATTGTAATGAATAGACTGATTTCTGTTGCCTTATATTGTCTTTCTACAAAACTTCCACAGATTTCTACAGCATTAGCTCTTGAGCATACATGTTCTTGCAGATTAAAGTGTTTTCAGCTTTATTGAAATGTGGCAAATATTGCATAGCTGTAATAATGGATATAATAATAATTTTTTAAGGCTATACGAGAGGCAGAGCGTGTAAAGGAAATGAAACGAATGCACAAAGCTGTCCAGAAAGATCTGCCAAGACCATCAGAAGTAAGTGTTAGAATTTCTGGCTTAGGAAGTTGTAAGTTTCTTCTGTGATTGATGTTTTTATATCATTCATAAAGTCTGTGAAACACAGTTTTATTTACTTTCTGGAATATAGTAAAGCAGTTCCCAGATTTAATCTCTAAAATGTTTCACTGGTACAAATAAAGAGTTTAGAAGGAAAAAAGAGTTTCTTTTAAAAATGTAAAACTGCTGAATACTGTTACGCTGAAAAAATAAATAAATAAATTTAAAAATAAAAAAAATGTAAAACTATTTAATTCATGCTAGAACAAGTAATAGCATCAGTATTGCAGTGATATGTTTGGTGATTGTACTTGTTTTAAAATTTTAGGTAAATGAAACCATTCTAAGACCTCTAAATGTAGAACCACCTCTAACAGATTTACAAAAAAGTGAAGAACTAATCAAAAAAGAAATGATCACAATGCTTCATTATGACCTTCTACATCACCCTTATGAACCATCTGGAAATAAAAAAGGAAAAACTGTAGGATTTGGTACTAATAATTCAGAACACATTGCCTATCTGGAACATAATCCTTATGAAAAATTCTCCAAAGAAGAGCTGAAAAAGGTATGATTCAGTAGGAATATTTCGGTCTCGATTCAAGTATTCATTAAGTAACTGTGTATCATGGACGAGCATGAGCTTATTTTCTTTTGCTGATAGTCATAAATGAATTATGTGATTAAGAGATAAATGTTCATCCTAAGTGTTAGAAAGACGACATACTTGACCACTCCCCCTTCCTCTTCTGTGACAGAGCTTCTTCAGGGGATCACTGGCTTAGGTGGCAAGGTGTTTTTGTTTCATGGGTCTATGTCTGATGGATAGTTGCTGCAATTGCCATTTCCTGTGTTTAACTCTGCTACTTATGAGTAGAATTGAATACCTTTAATACTTACCTCATTTATTTAGATTAATATGAAAAGCAAGCATATATTCAAAATGTTTCTTTCACCTAGTCACCAGTCAGAGAAAGGAAATACTATTTACTGAATTTATTCCCCTCTCAGGATTTCCCACTATCCTTTTGGATAAGTAAATACAGAAATGTTTTCTTGTATGAAGTCTGTCCTGCCTCTTCCTCCATATGCATTTGATTATTTCTGCTTTGACAGAGCGAACAGCTGTGATTGTGAATAGAAATCTTTTCCATGGTATGAGAAAATACAGTTGGTGCTGTAGTTGAAAGCAGACTGGTCATTAGCTTTACTCTTTTTTCTGTAGGCCTTAGCCCTGAGGGGCAGTGACAGACCTGTTGATTGGTATGGGCTATTGCGCACTTGGGAGAAAACCCAAAAGATATCTTTTTTCTATCTTCTCTCCTGTGCTTTCGCTCTGCCTTTTTCTTACTTTCTGTTTTTCTTGTTGCAAAAGTAATACGTGTTTATTTAAGGATTTTTAGAAAATGAGAAAAGGGTTTAGATTTATATTTAAACAGTTTGTCCCTGATTTCTGAGTGAGTCTCAGTTACTCTTTTTTAGTAAGTGTGATGGGAAACTGACATCTGTTGAGGGCCTGTGCTTGTGGCAAGCACATTTAATCATCAGACTGAGGTTGAGAATTACACTCTGAACTCCATACTTGAACAGTCTCCTCTTTTTAGAGTGAAAACAGGGGGAGATGGGATTTAGGAATTTACTGTATGTGTGGAAACCTGAAATACGATCATGTTGTGATCTATTTTTGCCCAATAGAAGGTGTGTATATTCTAATAAAATTTTTGGAAAATAATAATTGTAGGTAGTGCTTTTGGATTATTTGAAACCATTGCAGAGTAGTTTGAATATTCTTTTATATTTTATGTATGTATTTATATTTCTCTATGTTCTAGAATTTGAAGCAGCTGTTTACTTAGCATATTCTTCAGATAACTTAGTCATACTTCTAATAATTTTTTTTTTTTTTTTTTTTAGATTTTATTTATTTAAGAGAGAGAGCACGAGAGGGGAGAAGGTCAAAGGGACAGTTTGGAAGTGAAATACCATTTCTGTTATGAAAGTGTCAGATTTTCATTAAGGATGTTAAAATTGGTTTGTTTTCATTACTTCCCCTCAGAGATACTATTTTATTTTATTTATTTTTTAAAAAGATTTTATTTATTTGATAGAGCGAGAAAGCACAAGCAGGGGGATCAGCAGAGGGAGAAGGGGAGGCAGGCTCCTCATGGAGCAGGGAGGCCAATGCAGGACTTGATTTCAGGACCTTGGGATCATGATCCAAGCCTAAGGCAGACGCTTAACTGACTGAGCCACTCAGGCACCCAGAGATAACTGTTTTAAAGTATCTAGTCTTTATCTTCTATAGATATTATTTTCCATTGTTTAAAGTTTTTTGTATCTGATTTTATGTATTTTGGTCTGTCTTATTTTCTGACGTACTAGAATGATTGGAAGCTTTCTTTTTTCTTTTTTTTTTTTTTAAAGATCTTATTTATTTATTTGACAGAAAGAGATCACAAGTAGGCAGAGAGGCAGGCAGAGAGAGAGAGAGGAGGGAAGCAGGCTCCCCGCTGAACAGAGAGCCTGATGAGGGGTTTGATCCCAGGACCCTGAGATATGACCTGAGCCGAAGGCAGAGGCTTTAACCCACTGAGCCACCCAGGCACCCCTGGAAGCTTTATTTAAGGCACAAAAAAATTGTCAGTTTTGAGCCATGAAGCAAAGGGCTGGAAAAAGTTTATGTGGTGTGCTCATGGAGTCATTGTGTCTAATGTTGGTCTAGGCTCTTTATGTATATTGTATCACTTAATCCTAATAACACACATGTTAGGTAGGTATGATCCTCATTTTACAGATGAGAAATGGGTTCAGAGATGTTAAGTTCAGACAGCTCCTTAAATGGAAGCTATGATTTGTATCCAGGCCTGTCCCACTTTATCCCCCTCACTCTGTCATTTTTTTTTTTTTTTAAATAAGCCTCATAGAATTACCTTTGGGTTAGAAATTTGTTTTATTTTACTTTATTTTTTTAAAGATTTTATTTATTTGAGATAGAGAGGGAACGCAAGCAGGGGGAGTGGGAGAGGGAGAAGCAGTTGTCTCACAGAGCAGGGAGCTCAATGCCGGGTTTGATCCCAGGACCCCGGAATCATGACCTGAGCTGAAGGCAGATGCTTAATGAATGAGTCACCCAGGCGCCCCCCCCCCCCATTTTATCATTTAAACTCTCTTTAGTAGTAAGTAAAAGCCAGTCGGTGATCATTATTTTTTGATCTGTGCCCTCGTCTCCTTCTCTGGCAATGTCAGGGGCATTTCATCAGGTGAGAAAAAGGCATATATAAAAAGAAATGTCTAGTTCCCCTTCACAATCCTGTGAACTCTAAAGTGTAGGGTGGGATTGGTATAGTGGAAGGAGCACAACCAAGCATAGGCACCATTTGGCTTGGTCATGATTCTGCCTTGCCTTTCCTAGTGATATGGTTTTGAACAAGTTGCTTGATCTCTCTGAGCCTGTTTCATCACCTTTAAAATGAGGTTAATACCAGCTACTTTGTAAGGTGATTGTGGTATGTGGAGATAATGTAGGTGAAACCTGTAAATTTTTCTGGCATATAGTAGATATCCCAGAAATGGTGGCTATTATTACAATGAGTGTAGGCAAAGGATGTTTATATTATTGGTGATACAAGGACGCTTGACTTTTTAGATCAGTCTGTACCGATTTACTGGCTTCTTAGTTCATTTTGCTTAGGTATTGTTCCTCCCTTCCAAGAAAAAATAAAACCAACCAGTCAACCACAACTCCTTGCCTTTACCCAAAGAAAGAGGAAAAACTAGTTTTATAAAGCTCTCTCTTGATGG
Source organism: Meles meles (assembly GCF_922984935.1). Classification (NCBI taxonomy): domain Eukaryota; kingdom Metazoa; phylum Chordata; class Mammalia; order Carnivora; family Mustelidae; genus Meles; species Meles meles. The sequence goes on from NC_060070.1 coordinate 92,855,335, forward strand.
CAAGTTATTCTGGTACCCAAACTTACTGAAATTATTACTGCACACAGGCCCAGGACGTTCTGGTACAGGAGATGGAAGTGGTCAAACAAGGTATGAGCCATGGAGAACTCTCAAGTGAAGCTTACAACCAGGTGTGGGAAGAATGCTACAGTCAAGTTTTGTATCTTCCTGGGCAGAGCCGCTATACGCGGGCCAACCTAGCTAGCAAAAAGGACAGGATTGAGTCACTTGAAAAGAGGCTTGAGGTTGGTATCCTTTTAAAATTCTAATTTAAAGTGTACCTTGATTGAAATAATGACTCAAATAATACTGCTGGAAACTGTTTCAGAAAACTAGACCTGAAGTCTGAGATGATTATTGGTTTTGCAATTTTTTTTGTTAGTCTATTTATTTGTTTTAGTAATCTCTATACTCACAATGGAGCTCGAACTCATGACCCTGAGATCAAGAGTCATACGCTCTTCTGACTGGGCCAGCCAGGTGCCCTTTGCTTTTGCACTTCTTGAGGGAAAACTAAACTGAAGTGTTTGATCTACTTTGGCTTTTCGTTGGTTTTCAGAATTGCTGGACTTTACAATAAAGAGTGCCTTCTAAGTTGATCACAGGTCAAACAGAGCCTTTTAAGTGTGGGAGCAAGAGACAAGAAATGTTAATTTCTCAGAACAGTGTACATCAGTGCTAGAATAAGGAGGAAGCTCAGTGGTACCAAGAAGCTTTTTTTTTTTTTTCTATAGCCAGTGGAGCATATTTATAAAAGTTTGGTTCCTTTCTGTTAATTCTTCAGTTCCTTTGAATTTGTTACAAGAGAGCATCAAGCTGGATTAGGCAATGGCTTCTGTGATTTTTTTTCACATCTGAGGAGATACTGAAATGTACTAGATGGGAGTTTCATGGCATATGGTTTCTTAATATAGTCTGCGTGTTTTGAATTCCAGAGTCTGTGTGGGCATTTTGCCAATGGCATATAAATTGTGGTTTGTGGACCACTATGCTGCCTTGTGGATTTTTAATGGTGGTGTTTAGGGATGTTTCTGAGGCTGGGATGGGATGGGGGAGCAAGGGGTGCTACAGGCAGTCACATGCAGAAATGGTCTCAATTTCCTCTTAAGTGATTATCAATTTCTTTTTATAGAAAGCAGTTTGGAAAATATTTTTATTTAGGGTCAAAATAAAAAATGGTAGTACCTATCACCTGGCGTGGTTGGTGCTGTGTGGGGCTAAGGAAATTAACCTTAAAAAGCATTCTTTGAATATGAAATTTTTCTAAGTCTTAGTTTTATCTTTAAGATCTCATGTATAGACACCTGATGGTTAATGCCTGTGAGCCTCTTTTATAATTTAGTGGGAAAGTAGTTTCTTTTGGAAATAATTCTCATATTGGGTGAAATCTTTACAATCCAGTTGCTGCTAGTTCCTCTGGTTGTCATACTAACTTCCAGCAGGGTGTGCTGTTGTGCTGTGTTTTAATTCACATTTAAAGTCAGGGAAAGGAGAACATCAGTGGTCACGTTTTAAGTTCTACTTTCTGTTGTGTAGGCTTCGTTTCTTATTTAATAAATGGTAGTTAGCAGTGTAATCCTGATCTAGTAAGGTCACATCATAATTGATTAGAAAGCTGTTTGGAAAGCTTTCTTGTAACACTGATATATAAGTACTTTGGTCTCTCACTTAGTTTGGAAAGCTTCTCATTGGAGCTGGGTAAACTTTTTCTGCCTCAAGTGGTAAGGACATTTTGTGCTCTTTAAAATATAAAAAAAGTTTTTTCCCTAAATCTCATTTACTTTGTTGAGGCACTAACTTTCATGACAGCAAATAAATGTGTCACAAAGTGAGTGGTGCCATAAAGTACAGTAATTTTTATTTTTATGTTGAATTGGTCTTGTGAGTTTTGAAGGGAAAAATACAGAAAGAACCACTGCTGTTCTTTTGGAGATTTATTTGGGTCGTTTATGAGCAACCATTAAAAACATGTGGTTCTCTTTGTTCAGCTCAGTACCAGGAACTGAAATCTTCCGTTGAACTATTTTTGTTGAAGGATTGGTGATTTTGGAAGAATATTCATAAAACAGTCTGAAGTAATTTTTCTTTTCTTGACTTCTGGATAACTTACTTTATTGTTTACCCAGCTAGTTACTTTTAAAGAATATGTAATCAAATCCTTTAATTTAGTAAACTACACTTATTTCAAATGAAAGTTCATTAACTCTTTAAAAAGAAGAAAAGAGATTCAAAAACCCAAATAAACAAATTCCCCATTTTATTTGTAGCCATCCCTAATTCAGAACTAGGTTTGTGTTAGCTTATTTTAGTTTTTGAAGACACAATTCTACTGGTTTGAAATATATAAATATTTTATTTCAATTGTGGTAATTCTTTCATCATTTCAGTTGATTGCTAAATTATAAACATTATTCAAAGTTTGTTGTGGGGAAGGAACTCCAGTCATATTATATAAACTAAATGCTATACTTAAATTATTCTTTCCACTCTTAGGTTCAGGGAGATATGCCTTTCTGTGCAAGCACAATACACCATGGCTGCCAGTGTGTTTGATTTTTGCTGTCATGAACTTTGGAACAGTGAATCTAAATTATGGCCCTATCACAGTGTATCAAGCAAGATGAAATCCAGCTTTGTCGTGGTTGGTGTCTCCTAAATGGATTAAAAAATATGCCCTGAGGTTTATATTGGAGCTGGTCTTTGAGCTATTACTCATGATTAGTATTTGAAACGTAGAACTTAAATGAAACCCTTAAGATGTTCATTTAAAACTACTAGAACCATTTCAGATTTTATGTAGAATGTGGTGGGTAGTGTAAGGAGTCTGTTAAATGCATAGAATCAGAACGTAGTCACAGGTCAGAAGTAAGCGGAAAGACCAGAATTGTAACCAAGTTCATGTATTTTATTCTGCTTTGGAGGCAGATTTAATTTTAGAACCTTGTCAGACATATGTGTGTAAAGGCAGCAGCAGCAAACAGAAATGATAGCTAATATGAGAAAAGGAAAAGTTAGGAAGCATAGCAGGTTAAGGTCATTTAAATATGGTATTTTAATAACTTCGCAGGGCATTGTAGGTGTGTGGTAGGAGAGTAGAGTAATTGCTGTTTGCAGTGGTATCCCAGATTAAAACAAACAAACAAAACGCTTAATTTTTGTTCGGGGTCATTTTCTTTTTCTTTTTCTTTTTTTTGAAGAGGGATGGCTGAAACACTAGGAAAATTTTTATTAGATGGTAAAAAATAAAAGGGCCTTAGTACTTGATGTCATCCTATGTTTAGTGAATATTACTGAGCATCTTCTCCGTGCCAGCCCTTGTTCTAGCCCCTGGGAATACAGCAGGAACAAAGCAGACAAGCTCTGTGCTCTTGCGGACTTCAGTTATCTGGAAAATGCTCCATGTGGAGAACCTCATTTTCTGATGATGCCAGATAAATGACTCATTACTGTATTTGGAAAGTGCAAATAGAATTTGAAGTGTTTTAATTTGTTTCCACTTTAAGTGGAAATAGGAAATCGTCTGAAGACATAATTATTTTGAGTGAAATAATTTCCAGTAGGTGCAAAAGTGAAATGAGAAGTCTGAATTTAGGCCTGCCATTAAATTTAATGGTATTTGAAATAGTATCTAAACTGCTGTGTTGAGGAAGTTTGGCTGAAAAGTAGATTTTGTCATGTTAGCTATAAAAATGGAAAGGCTTTCCTTAGAGGTGGAAACTAGGTCCAGAAGTAATACTTCTTGTATTTTACTGGCACAGGCAGCTTAGTCAAGAAATACTATGTAACATAGGCTTCTTGGAAATAAAGTAACTTAACACAGACAACACATTTAAAATCTTTCTCCTTGCGTATTTGTAGAACTCTTTTGAGGACCCTTGCCTTTACTGAATGGTTGTATTTCAGCAAAATTGATTGCACAATGGGATCATATTTTCTCAGTGATTTTTGTTATAAAGTCAGATATTTTTACATGGGGAAAAATTCACCCTTAATACTTTAGAGAGTCAAAGGTTAGGGTAAGGATCAAGTTGTTGGGCAAATCTGCATGGGGGACTGACTATATGTTGTAGTCACTTGGCAGGTTTATGTTCCCTTGTGGGTGTGTGTGGGGAGGGGTGACATGGGGCACAGGAGAGAAGTTTCTAGTACTCTGGAATGCTCCCTTTCTCAAGTTCTGCTTTTTGCCTTGACCCTTAGAGGCACTGACAGATTTCTTGGTGGTTTCTATCAAGAACTCTAGAGCTAGATCAGAGATCTTGGTACAGTTGTGTTGTTTCTGTTATGCCTCAACATGGAGTTGAGTTTGTTTTGTGTGTTCCATTTCCTAACTCATGCAGATGTAAAGTGCTCTTGGTATTGCTTTGTTGCTACATTACTGTTCTCGAAAAGGCCTTTAGTAAGGTTTTGCCTCACTGCTTAGCTTGCTTTGTGGGGATGCAGCCTGGTGGTTGCTAACTTGGGGAGGTGCTAGTAATAATCACTTACTTGATTAATAATAATAATCACTTAATAATAAGTAATAATCACTTATTGCAGCTCATCAGTATGGAGAGGCTTCACTGATAGAACTGAACCCTAGTGAGTAGGATAGAGATTAAAGGAAAGGCACTCAAGGACTCTTGTTGTTTGCAAACATTTCGGTGGTTGAACCGCATCGTTACTACTATAGGATCATGTTGCTAAATGATAGACTAGGAAGTGGAGCTGCCATCAACTCTGTATTTATTTTGGGTATCCTTAAACCTGTTTTTCCAGCGGTATAAAGTTATATTCTGGGCCCCCAAGCAAGAGTTTCACTGAGGGATGCTCTTAATGTTTCTGAACCTCACTGTAACAGACTTGAACTGAAGACAGTATTGGCGACCCAAGGATAATGTGTTTATTTTGGAATTACTTAGGCTTAGTAACCTTAACAAACTTAGAGAGTTTGAAAGTAACAATTACACTTTTATAAGTCCCATACAGCCCCCTTTTGTAATGACCCGAGGAAACACTTATGGTTCCACTGATTCATCTCCTGGGGACCATCAGTTTTCCGTTGGTCTCTGGCCAGTCTTTTTTAGACAGTTTCTCTTCTATGCATTTAAAAAATAACATTTGTAGGCGTTTTTCTAAAAATAATACTTGTACTTTGTAGAAAGTTTAAAAAGAAATTAAAAAACAATTTGAAAAGAAACCTACCATCCAGACATAATTGCCTTAAACATTTTGAGGAATGCATATGTGTGCACGTATATATTTATTTATATATGTGTGGGGTGTGTGTGTGTGTGTGTGTATGTATGTGTGACTAAAGATAGAAAAAAATTACCATATGCATCTGTGTGTGGATTAAAGGAGGAAGGTGTTTAGAACTGAATTGGAGTCACCATATACTACTTTGTTAATTTAATAGTATACTATTACAGATAAAATCACTTAAAAAAAAAAGAGAAACCTGATCACTTGCTCTCTCATTTATAAAGTTGTGGCAAAGAACAGCTTTGGCAAAATCCCCAAGTAATTAATACACTAGTTATATTCTGTCCAACTTCTTAAAAAGTTATTAAATAACCTTTTCTTCCCTGTAAAATCTTTCTGAGAGATGTTTGTTTTCTTATGATTTTATAGCTTGTTAAGAATAAAAGAATTAGGAATTTAAAAGTATAAGCTGGGGAAAGTCAAAACTTTTTTCAAGTGTCAAATAAAATTCTTGTAGGCTAATGTCTCAGGGAAAGAATGATGGGCAGATCCATTAAATTAAGATCTTGTTTATGTGTGTCTAGAATAACTTGTTTTTCAGGGAAGTGTCTGATGGCATTAAGCCATTTAGACCCACAGCTAGAATTTCTTCAGGCATGTTTGCATTTCAGGGGCTGAGGCAAGGAGGACGTTTGTCCATTAGGTGTGGCCTAATTTGTTGAACTTTGAAGTAGGACACATTCCGTAGCTGCTTTACTTCATTGCTCTTTGGCCTAGGGCAAGTTACTTAACCTCTCTGAGCCTCACCTGTAATATTTTTCCTTACCTGTAATATTTGAGTGGCTAATAGTTTTTATCTCACATAAGTGAGAGTTTGAGATACTATAAGATTAAATGAGATACTGTGTGCCTTGCAATTAGGAGGTTTAGTGAATGGAAATTCCTTCCCTGTCTCTTCAAGTCTGTCAACACACTTAGTGTTACCTGAATTGAATTAAACTTGGTTTGATACTCTCAGATATCAAGAAGTAACTTTTGGTACCTTGAACAACAGAGTGGCTGAGTTTTTATTCTATAAATTTTGATGACTGTCTGAAATTTGAGACATGGTTGATTTTCACAGAGAGATTGAGTAAGGCTTAAGTCTCAGATTTTGGTTAGTAAAAATGGATTTTAACATAATTGTGGATTGTAATTTAACATTTTGTATATACATTTTGGTGTGTTGAAATTTTTGACATACTTGTAAATTTTGATGTCTCTTATATTTCACTGTATTGATGTTTCATGGTTTGTGGTGTACAGTCTTAACAAAATAGCCTCTGCAGTAGATACTGAATTTGAATTTTATAGAACCTTTTTATTATGGGAGCTCTCAAATATACCCTAACATAGATGAGTTTAACGAGTCCTCAAGTGTTAGCATCCAGCTAGGGGTATCAACTCACAGCTGCTTTTGTTTTGTATGTTGTTTTCCCTTTCCCATTATTTTGAAGCAAATTCCAAACATTGTATTATAAAACTGAGTTACAGTACATGAAATTTGTCAGTTTGGTATCCTCTATTGATATGTAGATCTCTTTTGAATTGAATTTTACTCTTTCAGTTTGGATGTAGTCAGCTTTAATTATATCAAGTGTTATCTTACTTTTAATTTTCTCATAGTTACAGTTCTCCTTTTTTTTAAAGATTTTATTTATTAGAGAGAGACTGAGGAAGCGACAGGGAGAGGGAGAAGCAGGCTCCCTGCTGAGCATGGAACTCGACTCAGGGCTCCATCACAGCACCCTGAGATCATGACTTGAGTGGAAGTCAGATGCTTAACCCACTGAACCACCCAGGTACCCCTAGGTACATTTTCTAATAGTGAATTTTATTCAGTATTATTAGAAATTTTGTGCTGATACATAAGTAAAGCATAAGCTTCCATTCTAACCATATCTAACCAGACATAAGTTTGTCTGGTGACAAGTTTACAAAGTAACCTTATCTCCACTCCTATCTCTGCTACTGTCTCTATTAGATTTTTTTTTTTAAAAGATTTTATTTATTTATTTGACACAGAGAGAGCTCACAAGTAGGCAGAGAGGCAGGCAGAGAGAGAGGAGGAAGCAGGCTCCCTGCTGAGCAGAGAGCCCGATGCCGATGCCGGGCTCGATCCCAGGACCCTGGGATCATGACCTGAGCTGAAGGTAGAGGCTTTAACCCGCTGAGCCACCCAGGTGCCCCTCTATTAGATGTTTTAAGAAGAATTTGAAGTACATTTCTAAGTACAGATAAGGATTTGGGGGAAAAAAAAAAAAGTTTTGTAACTCAGTTCTAACGTGCTGTCTAAGCTCCTTAGGCCAGTATTGTGTTGTTCAATATAAGTTGTCCTTCAGGAATGACAATTGCTAATACTTAATTTTTGTTTTAGAAAGGCTTAGAAATAACGAATTTGGTTAAGTCATAGTCTGGTTTTTCCTCATTTTTTTTTTTTGGGATTTTAAACAATAAGGTCTTACACCTTGTTGGACTTTAATCTTTCTGTGGTGTATAAATATGGGGTGGGGGAGTTGGACTAATTTAAGGCAGTTCTGTTCCATGAATCCATGTGCATTTCATGTTTGAGGTTTCTTGGCTAGAAAAAAGCCAGACCTAGGGAGCCTGGATGGCTCAGTGGGTTGAGCCGCTCGCTGCTTTTGGCTCAGGTCATGATCTCAGGGGCCTGGGATCGAGTCCCGCATTGGGCTCTCTGCTCAGCAGGGAGCCTGCTTCCCTCTCTCTCTCTGCTCTCTGCCTGCCTCTCTATCTACTTGTGATCTCTCTCTGTCAAATAAATAAATAAAATCTTTAAAAAAAAAAAAAAGAAAAGAAAAAAGCCAGACCTTATAGATTAGTGTTTTTCGCTCCTAAAGCACATTGAGCAAGTATAGGTTGAACATTTTACAAAGTGTACAGGTAATCTCCCTTCACATTTTAAAGATCAGATGGCAGACGTCAGGTAACTGAGCTTAAATTGAATGTTTAAAGCTGCATTTAATTTTTCTTACACTTTTTGTGACTAAATTTATGTAGTTATTTGACTATAAATTAATTTTTTCCTGTGCTTTTTTTCGTATAGTTTATTTTCATATTTTCTTGGAATCTTAGGTACAGTATTTGAGCCAGAAGATTTTATATGAAGCTTGAGCTAAATTAAATGAAACTGTTAGCATGAAATGGAAGCTAGCAACTTTGCAGTTTTAAAATCCTTGATAGTTTGGGAAGTGTAATAACTCAACTGTAGGAGGTGAGGTAATGCCCAGTTATGAGGTACCAGTCCTTCTAAATGTGCTCTGATGACTAATTAAACACTTTTAGAACATAAGTATTATGCTGTTTTACCAAATTGGAAATTGAATATTCATGGAGTACAGTGCATAGCTAATTGAATTAGCTTAACCAATGAAAATGAAAATTTGTACGTCTGATTTTTAAAATGTGCTATGTGTAGGGGTGCCTGGGTGACTCAGTGGGTTAAGTATCAGACTCTTGATTTCGGGTTGCGTCATAATCTCAGGGTGGTGAGACTGAGCCCTGTGGAATGGCTCTGTGCTCAGCAGGGAGTCTGCTTGAGATTCTCTTTCCCTCCCCGCTCCCTTTCCTTTATCCCTCTCTGCTCTCCTCTTCGTTCACTCTCTCAGAAAAAATGTACTATGTGTATTAATTTGAAATTCTGGGCTGTTAATGTTAGGTTTTTAGAATGCTTATTTGAGTCCACCTATGATTAGAGTATCTTAGAACATGCTGAATTACAGTGTAAGAAATTGGGTGCAACTCCGTCCTGATTGCCTAGTAGAGTCATCTGGGGGCTTTAAAAATACCAAGGTCTGAGACCATTTAAATAAGGGTCTGTGGGTTTAGGGCACCAGCACTGGTAGATTTGAAAAGCTCTGCAGATGAGTCTAAAGTTGAGCTGGGGTTGAAAGCCACTGGCTTGAGAATACACGTTCCAGTACCTGTTACTTGCTATGGTTGTCCTCGAGAGGCAAACTGCCTTCTTAAAAGAAGAAACAGCTATTTTTTCCTTGCTTTATTTTTAGGAGGGATTCTGGGTCGTTTTTTTATTAAAGTTGTGATTTTAAGGTTTTAAAGCCTCATCATTAATCTCTTGGTCCATTGGAGAGGGGAGAGCAAAATGGTTAAACTCTCAGTATATATAAGATAATTGTAATCAGACCTGACATTTGTTAACTGTTTCCTCTGTGCTAGTCACTGGGAGGCTAAGGGTTTGACATCTCTTGTCTTACTTATGCTCCATAATAACTTATAGCAGTGATTGCCATTTTACTGATGGGGAAAGAACGTTTAAATAATTTGCATCGACCGAGAACAGTGGGGTGGCAATGCTGGGGGGCGAGAGTGACTTGCTGCCCCCTCTCCTGTGCTGCCTGACTCCACCCAGTTTCCTTAGACACACATCATTGCCATGGAACTTACTTTGATTTGTTATCTATTAGAGGAAAATGGCTCCTTTATAAAGGACATTATTTATTATTCAAATGAATTGCACACGAATAAAAGCTTACTAGCTTTTTATGGATTGTCATTTGGGTGTACATTATCTTGAAAGTACTTAGTTTTGGAGTCACTTGACAGAATCAGTTGAGGTGGGGTGGGAGAGTGGGGAGAGAGGAAGTAAGTTGAGGGAAGGAGGGAGGAAAGAAAACAGACACACGCACAGGAATGTAACACAGATTTAATCATTATTCTTGTGGCTCTGACCTCATAATTTGTATGTGTCGTTTGTTGAAAACATTTGCAGATCACTTTAAAATACAAAGTGATAAAAAAAAATACAAAGTGATTATATTGTGGGACTTAGAATATACACCAAGAGTAGATGTTATGTTATGTGGATGGGATTTTTTATTACACACCTGTTTCCTTCTCAACCATCTCTCCTTGGACTCTCAACTGGGGCTTTCTGTCCCCTGCATCAGCTTGAGAATTTTGTTGATAGTTTGCTTTGTTAATGGTCCTCCTCCTCCTCTTTTGTGAGTTTGAATTCTTTCCCCCTGGTTTTTAGAATGAGTTGAGGAGGCAGCCCATCTGTGCTTAGTATACATATTTATTATTTTTTAATATACATATCAATAGGAAAACTGTCTCAATTTTCTGGTGTCTTCACTTTTCAAAAATTAAAGATTTTTTTCTTTGCCAAATGTGATATTCTTTTTCCTTTAATGGGTTTTGCGCCACATTTAAAATTAAAACATTCTAAAAATAAATATTCATAGTTTAAGGGGGTTATATTTTGATTACAACTATGGTGCATCAATTGGACATTATTCATTTGTTAAAAATGTACTAGATGTATAATACAGAAGTGCATTTTCCTGACTTTTATTGAGAAATAATTGATGTTCATCATTGTATAAACTTTAGGTATTCAAGATGATGGTTTGATTTACATATGTTGTGAAATGATTATTGCGATAGATTCAGTTAACCCCCATCGTCTCATATAGACAAAATAAAAAGGCAGAAGAAAAAAAAGAAAACATGTCCTCTTGTGATCTTAAGGTTTACTCTCTTCACACCTTCTGTATATCATACAGTAGTGTTAGCTGTAGTCATCATATTGTATAGAAGTACATTTTGGGGATAAAGGTGGTGAAGATGGGTCCCTGCCAGTCCTCAAATCAATGCAGATTAATGATAGCAGAAGTTATTTTCAGAAGTAGAGATTGGTTTTTCTTATACTATGAAATTCAAGCTTGCTTTGAAGTTGAATCCTGGGTGAAGTTACTATAGAATAGATGACGTGGGACTAAACTGTGAAACCCTTCTAGTGCAAGACAAACCCTTCTCAGGCCAAATTTTGTGTTACGGTAGCTAAAATATGAGGAATTCTGATGTGCCTTTGCTTCGAGGAGATAAACGAACCAGTAGTGCCTTTTTAGTTCTGTTATTTAACCTGCTTTTCTCATGTCTGCTGATATGATCTTCCCCCGACCCCTAGATAAACAGGGGTCACATGACAACGGAAGCCAAGAGAGCTGCAAAGATGGAGAAGAAGATGAAAATTTTGCTTGGGGGTTACCAGTCTCGTGCTATGGGGCTCATGAAACAATTGAATGACTTATGGGACCAAATTGAGCAGGCTTACTTGGAGTTACGCACTTTTGAAGAACTTAAGAAACATGAAGATTCTGCCATTCCCCGGAGGCTGGAGGTAACATTATTGCCTTGCAGCATTGCTTAACTGCAAAAACTACCAGGGCTTTCCTATTTTTTCTTTTTTCCTGTGCAGACTATCTCTGAAGTTGATACTGTCTGGCTTTTTTCAATGAAAGCCTGAAGTTTTTGACTTTCTTATCTAGAATTGTTTGTGTGTAGATGGTTAGACCAGGCCAGTGATGGATACAATGGCTTTTCCTTTACTAATTTTCTGGTTTGTTTATTGATACACTGTGAAATAGAATGAGTAACCCTTGTGATTTATCTCCCTGAAGCTTAATTGCATCCCATCCTTATAGCTCTCTGAGGTACATTTAACCAGTGTCTGTGTTATAATTTAGGATGCTGGAAATATAGCTGGTCATTCTAAAGCAGGAAATTCCTTTGGCAGGATTTGGTTTAACTTTATTTCCCAAGTGTGCATGATAGTTGCTGCCCAGGTAAAGGGCAGTCAGGGCTTACTGAAGTGCGTTTGGGGGTGTTGATAGGGTGACAGTGGTTTGTTTATCTGAGATGGCAGCAGAGACTTTACAACAGGATGGTAGTCATTTTGCCAGAGAATGGTTGCAGTACTGGTTTTATAGCACAAGTAGTTGCTATTTCTTGTTTCTCTGGGGGAATACTTACCTCTTAAGAGTCATGATGTAGCTCAGCTATTTGTAAGATGATAAAGTACCATAAGATATTTTTAATTTTCAGTGTGTTTGCTTATGAAATAATTATTTAATATTTTTGTCTCTTCCAGTGTCTTAAAGAAGATGTTCAGCGACAGCAGGAAAGAGAAAAAGAACTTCAGCATAGATATGCTGACTTGCTGCTGGAGAAAGAGACTTTAAAGTCCAAATTCTGAACATAGTTTATATTCTGTCACAAGATGAATTAATTACTGGTTTTCATACTCTGGAAGGCTGAAACTGATGATTATCTTCATTGACAAATTTGCCCACAATCTGTGGCTTTTCAGTTGTTTATTTTAAATGATATCGATCTTACATAGTCTATGTATAAAGACTTTAACTCCACAGGACATTTTAGGGATTAAATTATTAAGATGATCATTCTTTTAGCAGTGTCATATTTGCAAAATTTTTTTAGTTTTGGCCTTTAATTTTAAAAGCCTGATTTTAAGTGCTGCCTGTGAGTAAACTCTTGAATAAAAACAAAATATAAAAAATTGAGAGTGTAGCCTTTTGTTTGAAGTAATTAGATACTTAAAGTGCCCACAAACCAGCAAGTATGTACTCTGTGTCATATTTAATGAGTAACTCTTGGGTAATCAAAATGGTGATCCAGTATCTTAATTCCTTAAGAGGAGTCCTTTTGCGGCTTTGTTTTAGCAAAGAGTACTATTTCTCAGTACACTGACAAGACAGATTAACATTTTAACACCTTACTTTTTTTTTTTTCTTTCTCAGTTTAACCTTAGGGAAGGTGTCTTCTCTGCTCAGCTACTCACACAATTTATGGATTAGGACTCAAAAGATTTAATTTTTATTGACCTATTCTTTTCTTGTAAATATCTTTTTGACAAAGGCATATTAAAGATTAATTTTAATAAGGCTATTGAACTTTAGTAAAGCTCTGTGTTTATCTTAACAAGTTCATTACACAAGTATAGAATTTGGGGAATGGGTAGGAATGGGAAGACCTGGCTTTATAATTCACATGAAATCTTTTGGGACAGTTATTAGTTGGCTACAATATGTTGGACTTACCTGGGAAATATCCCAATCTTAAGAATCCTAGGGACTAAAAGAAGGGAAGGAGGTATTCATTCATGTAGTCATTGGATATTTATTAACTATATACCCAGTGTTAGAGTCGTGGAGATAGAACAATGAGTTATGTAGGCATGACTCCTGCTTTGTGGTGCTTACAGTCTGTTGGGAATTTTAAAAAGTGACCAAGGTTTGCATAATTTCAGAACTGGCAGTCTCAGTGCATTGTAGACAGACGGCAAATGCTTTTGCCATATAGCAGTGCAGGCTTAACTGGTAGATAGCTCTACATTATCTTTGTTAGTACCCTGGAAAGCCCAGGGTTCTTTACCAACAGGACTCCGAGAGCGATTTTGGTAACTGTTTTCACGTTCACATTTGTCGAATTCTCTTACAAGCATTCACTAAGTGATTGTGTTAAAACTAGTGTTGGAAAGCATGTTTAAGTCTCAGTAACTTTGGGACAGAAATTACGATAAAGAGCCAAAAAAACCCCACCAGCATGAGTGAGATCTCTTTGAAATATTAGAAGTAACACTGAGATAAGAAAATGCAGTCTCCAAAGAAAAAAATACCTAACAGCAGGTGTAGACTTAGGCTGTCCAACCATTTTATCCTCCTTATTTTCACATCTACTTTTCTGGGAAAATTAGTTGTGAAGTATAATGTCCTACAGTACATTTCTCCTAAAATGTGACTGCCCTATTGGCCCCGTAGAATTTGATTTGCTAATAGATTATTTAGGAAAATTGTATTTTTACTAAGTGAATTTAGTCTCTTGGGCTGTTGTCCTTTTTTTTTTCAAAAAGTAGGCTCCACATCTAGGGTGGAGCCCAAACATAGGGCTGAACTCACAACCCTGAGGTCAAGACCTGAGCTGAGATCAAAAGTTGTATGCTTGGGGTGCCTGGGTGGCTCAGTGGGTTAAAGCCTCTGCCTTTGGCTCAGGTCATGATCCCAGGGTCCTGGGGTCCAGCCCCGCATCGGGCTTTCTGCTCCGCAGGGAGCCTGCTTCCTCCTCTCTCTCTGCCTGCCTCTCTGCCTAGTTGTGATTTCTCTCTGTCAAATAAATAAAATATTAAAAAAAAAAAAAAGAGTTGTATGCTCACCCAGCCGAGTCACCTAGGCGCCCTAGTCCAATTTTTGACATGGGAATTTTGCTAGCTGTGTAAGACGAATAGGATAATTACGTATATTTTTCTTTGTATCAAGCAGTTATGTTATTGGAGTGATTTGTTCCATTGAAGATTGAAGGATTGCGCTTAAGAAACTTCTGATCTGAGAGCCTTTTTGGGAAGTAATTTCTTGCTAACAGTTTCTTCTGTGACTATGTTACCTCTTTTTAAATTGAAGTATCTTTAAATTTGATTTTAAAATTTTGTTTTAAAAAATTTGTTTTAAAATGTATTTCTCCTTTTGTGTTTGTTATTTGCTAAATTTAAGTAATTTATACTTTTCCAGGAAACTTAATTTGGTTGAAATTTAAGACATTTATTTGCAGAGGATTTTAATAGAGTAAAAAATCTCTTATGTTAAGTCTGTTACTTATAAGTTATAAGAAATTGACCTTAGTTTTACGATTTCCTCTTTTTTTTCCCTCGATTTGACTTGCTAAAGGTAGTGTTTTTTCCTTTCAGAAAAAATCCTGGTGTTTGGATTTATCAATTGTCATTTGTTTTAAAATATATTAATTTTTCATTTTATGTGTATTTCTTTTGTTTTCTGTAGTTTCTTGCCCTGTTTGAATCTGATGTTTTTGTTCTTATTTGTATACAAATGAAGGGTTTTGATTATCTCTAATTTCAAATATCCCAGCTACACTGTTGTGTCTTGTTTTCTAAGTAGTTTATTATTTTGTCTTAAATTTTTGGTTAAATAAGAATATTTAAAAATTTCTGTGTGGTTGGCTTTTTTTTTTTTTTTAATTGTTGCTACTTGTAGCATTTTTACCTTGTAGCAAGGAAATATGACTTATGTAGTTTCTGCTTTTTAGAATTGAGGTTTTGTGGGCTCCTGGGTGGCCCAGTCGGTTAAGCGGCTGCCTTCGGCTCGGGTCCTGACTGAGTCCTGCATCAGGCTCCCTGTTCAGCAGGGAGACTGCTTTTCCCTCTCTGTGTGCTGCTCTGCCTACTTGTGCTGTCTATCTCTCTGTCAAATAAATAAATGAAATCTTTCAAAAAAAATTGAGGTTTTGGGGCCCAGCATTTTAAAAACAGTTCTATGGATGTTTTAAGTGAAGCTTTATGCAGTTTGTATGCGACAGAGGTGAACGAACAGCATTCAACCACTCTAATTATATTATTAAAACTTTATTTTATCTTGTATAAGTGTCTTAAAATCTTCTAGATCTTTTTCTCAATTTCAGCTTGTTTGTCTTTCAAGCTTTTGTTTCATACATTTTGATACTGTTGTTTAGTATGTAAATTCTTGTGTCTGTTGGGGTCATTCATAAAAGACTTGCTAGTCTATAAAGTTACTCTTTTTCTCCTTTATACTTTTGCTTTGAAATTTACCTCTTTGAGATTGGAATATTCTTTTTTTGTTATTTATATCGGATAAGTTGTCTTTTTAAAAATTTCTATATATATATGGGGCGCCTGGGTGGCTCAGTGGGTTAAGCCGCTGCCTTCAGCTCAGGTCATGATCTTGGGGTCCCGGGATCAAGTCCCACATTGGGCTCTCTGCTCAGCAGGGAGCCTACTTCCCTCTCTCTCTCTGCCTGCCTCTCTATCTACTTGTGATCTCTCTCTGTCAAATAAATAAATAAAATAAAATCTTAAAAATTTCTATATATATAATAGTTTACTGTCTCTAAATAGGATGTTTTGTTGGATTTTATATTTCATCCCATTTGGAGAATTTTTGCAATTTAATAGGGGGGACTAATCCATTTGCTTTTATGTTAATTACTGACTTTGGTCTTCTGTGATCATGTTTTATGCTTTCTCACTGATATCCTCTCATTTCCTAAATGGACTGTAATGTCCTGGGCTTTAATTTTCTTAGTGATTTAGGAAATACGCTTTCTCTTTTACATTTTACAGATGATGATGGTATCATTTCGGGTTCAGGATCCATTCAAGAGAAAGAAACCATGGGGTGCCTGGGTGGCTCAGTCGCTAAGCATCTGCTTTCAGCTCAGGTCATGATCCCAGGGTCCTGGGATTGAGCCCTACATCGGGCTCCCTGCTCAGCAGGAAGCCTGCTTCTCCCTCTCCCACTCCCTCTGCTTGTGTTCCCTCTCACTGTGTCTCTCTCTGTCAAATAATAAAATCTTTAAAAAAAAAAAAGGTAAAAGAGAAAGAAACCATACTAGTAATTTGAGCAGGGAAATTTAATATGAAGAATTACTAACTAGTAATAGGAGGTTAACCACAAAGATGGGCAAAGACAACTTTAAAAGAAACATAGGGCTAGCAGATGCAGAGAGGAGCCACTACTCGTAGATTGAGAGTACTCAAGTAGGGAACATTCTTTTTTATGCTGAATAATACTCTATGTGTGTGTGTGTATGTATGTGTGTATCACATTCTTGTTAGATAAAAAGAATTCATTGGTAGATTATCTGGGTTTCCACATCTTGGCTATTGTAAATAATGGTGCAGTGAATATGCAGATGTCTTTTGGAGTTAGTGTTTTCATTTTCTTTGAATAAATACCCAGAAGTGGAAGTGCTGAATCATATGGTAGTTCTATTTTTAATTTTTTTGATGAGGCTCCATACTGTTTTTTATAGTGGTTGCACCAGTTTACATTCTCACAAACAGTGCATGGGGGTTCCCTTTTCTCCACTTCTTCACCAACACTTAATATTTCTTGTATTTTTGATAACTGGCTATTCTGACAGGTGCGAGGTGATGTCTTATTGCAGTTTTGATTTGCATTTCCCTGATGATTAATGATGATGAGCATCTTTTCATGTGCCCTTTGGCCATCTGTATGTCTTTGGAAAAATGTCTGTTTAGGGCCTCTGCCCATTTTTAATCAAAATTTTTTTCCTGTTGGGTTGTATGAGTTCTTTATTTATTTTAGATATTACTCCTTTACCAGATACATGATTTGTGAATGTTTTCTCCCATCCAGTAGCTTGCTTTTTCATTTTGCTGTTGGTTTCATTTGCTGGGCAGAAGATTTTAGGTTTGATGTAGCCCCACTTGTGTATTTTTGCTTTTGTTGCTTTTGGCGTCATATTAAAAAAAACATCACCAAGACCTACGTCAGGGAGCTTACTTGTCTGTGTTTCTTCTAGGAGTTGTATGGTTACAGGGCTTACGTTTAAGTCTTTAATCCACTTTGAGTTAATTTTTATGTGTGGTATAAGTCAAGGGTCCACTTTCATTCTTTTGCCTATGGCTGTCCAGTTCTCCCAGCACCATTTGTTGCTACTGTTCTTTCCCCAGTATATATTCTTGGCTCCTTTGTTGTAAATTAATTGGCCGCATATGCATGGGTTTATTTCTGTGCTCTCTGTTCTGTTCCGTGGATCTTTGTGTCTGTTTTTATGCCAACACCATACTGTTTTACTTACTGTAACTTCCTAATGTAGTTAGAAATCAGAGAGTGTGGGTGCCTGGGTGGCTCAGTGGGTTAAAGCCGCTGCCTTCGGCTCAGGTCATGATCTCAGGGTCCTGGGATCAAGTCCCACTTCGGGCTCTTTGCTCAGCAGCGAGCCTGCTTCCCTCTCTCTCTCTCTGCCTGCCTCTCTGTCTACTTGTGATCTCTCTCTGTCAAATAAATAAATGAAATCTTAAAAAAAAAAAAATCAGAGAGTGTGATAGATATGACTCACATAAAAGATTTTTGGGGTCTTCAGTTTTTAAAAGTGTAAAGGAATTTCAAGATGCCCACAAAATGAGAACTGCCAGTTTAGATTAAACTGGCTGGATATACGGAATATCTGCTCAGGGTATCGACAGCCCTCTTGGTCTTTGATCAGAAGTGTGGTGCTGAGAGAGAGGTTTGGTGGTGGCTGTGTCCTGGGTGTGCGATGTGGCACCGTCCTGTCCTTACTCTCATTCTTGGATTCTGAGGCTTTTCAACTTAAATAGCAGCACAAGTGACTAGATTTTGTTGTTTTTTATTCTTCTTCGTATCTTGATAATAGAGAGGTGAGCACAACAGCAATTAGTGCAGTAAAAATCTCCTTTGCAGATGGGGTGACTGAACTCTCATGAGGGGAGTGGGTTGCCCAAATAGTGAAATTGGTGTTCAGACCAAATGTAGGCCTTGTTTTTCCACTGTTGCCAGCCACCATGGGATCTGAAATCTCACACACAATGAATCCAAGGGCACTTGTTTGTTTTAAAACAACCCCTAATATTACTGTATCTGATAAACTTGAGATTCTTCTCCCTGAACACTGACATAAACAAGGTTTAAAGAAATCCATCTTTTTGAATAATTTGAATAATGCACCTTTCATAAATAGTCACAATAGAAGTGATCATATGGCTTGCCTCTAGGAGGCACATTATGGGTTAATTGGAAGATTAAACATGTAATATACTCTCTGCTTCCAGAATAGCCCTTGCAGGGAAACTTAATTTTCTTTTCTTTCTTTCTTTCTTTTTCTTTTTTTTTTCTTTTTTTAAAGATTTTATTGATTTGTCAGCATAAGCAGAGGGGAGTGACAGGCAGAGGGAGAAGCGTGCTCCCTGCTGAGCAAGGACCCTGGGATCCTGACCTGAGCTGAAGGCAGGCGCTTAACCAACTGAGCCACCCAGGCATCCCTGAAACTTAATATTTGACAGTAGAACTGTTCAAAATATGTGGGTAATGGTTACTTCATTACTTCCAAGGAGAACTCCCTACTCCCCAACAAAAAAGGCTAGGTCTGCCAACTATAGTTTTAAGTTTAAAATTCTTTACTTGAGGAAGGAGATGTCAAGAAAACTTGTCCAGATTAAGGATTTGCTTGCTTGAGGAATCTGTAAGTTTTTAACATCTGTGGAAGTGTCCAGTGTCTGCCCTTCAAAGTTCAGAATTGGTTCATAAAATCTGGTAGAGGAACAAGAAAGGGGATGGCAGCCATGTTTTAATATGGTATTTGGTTATGAGAACTGAGGCCCAGCAGTGAGCCAGTTCCTTTCCGCTTAGTGAGTCTAAAAGAGCCTGTATGAATGAATGGCTTCTGAATACTTACAGGATAGCACCGTGGAGAATTGCGCTCATAGGGAAGGTGGGGTTCTTAGCAGCAGTGAGCCTGCAGATGGGGACCAGATGCTAAGCCAGGGGGATTTGGGGGTGGTCAGTCTACAGTAGCTGCCATTTTCATGGGGCGAGGGGCTGGAACTGGAGGGCGGGACTAGGGAGAATCACATAGACTCTTACGTGAAATTAACTTCCAAGTCACCTGTTTGGTTTTCTGCTATTGCTTTGACAATAATCAAGTATTTTGTTTTTGCCCTTAATAATCAGTTCTGGAGCGAGGGGCTTGTTAGGCCCACACACCTGTCAAATAGCCTCTCTTGGGCCCATAGGGGTGTGGCCCCAAACTCCACCCAGCTGTCTCAGCATACCATGACTCAAGTGCCATCTGGTGGTGAAGTGGAGGGATTGTTTTAAACCAAGGACCCAACCACTGGGTTAAGACTTTCCAACCTTCAAATCTGAGAAATAGAACATGTTCATTCTCAAGCGTCACAGCTATTTTCAAGCGAATTTGCTTCTTTGGAAGTCTTTATTTTGAACTCGATGAATTCCAAAATCATGCTAGAGCCTAAAATCCCTAGCAGGTAATGAAGAAATAGAAGCAATGATTTTTTCCTTGATGACAGAATCACAGCAAATATGTAAAGGAAAACCTAAACAAAGCCAGTGCTGCCTGAGAAACAGGTTTATCTGACCTGAGACTTTACACTCTCCCTCAATGGACTGAGCTGTTCATGCCTCACTATCTAGCCCTAGTAGGGGCTCCCCGAGTGTGGACGAGGCAGTGAAGGTCTGTCCGCATCTCTCACATGGTGTCTGTGAGGTGGCTCTCCAGTACCATGACTGATGGCGGGGCAGTTTCTTAAATGTCAGGGTCCATATGTGTGGACTTTTCCCAAGTAATCCCCCAAGAAGGCATGTACTTACTTCCAATAGTGCTGCTGGTGCTTTAAAAAACAAAAAAACAAACAGATCTTTGGAACTGCTTCTTGGAATTGTTTTGCATTTCTTTTTCTTTCTTTCTTTCTTTTCTAAAGATTTTATTTACTTACGTGTTGGAGAGAGAGAGTGAGCACACAAGCAGGGCCAGCGGCAGGCAGAGGGAGAACAGACTCCCTGCTGAGCAAGGACCCTGATCCGGGGCTTGATCCTCAGATTCTGGGTTCATGACCCGAGCTGAAGGCAGACTCTTAACCAACCAAGCATCCCAGGTGCCCCTTGTTTTGCGTTTCTTCAGTGGTGCTCAGGAAAGCCTGACTTGGAAGCCGTTTCTGTCATGGGGTTGGGAAGGAGAGAGATGGAGGCAGAAAGACTGGTGAGAAGTTTTTACAGGAGCTCAAGGTTGGGTCACCCCAAGGTGATGAGGGTGAGGGCATTGAAGACAAGCATCCAAGGGGTTTTCTGAAGGTAGAATTAAAAAGTGATGGGACCTGGATATGGAAGCAGAAAGATAGCCCTGGGTTAGTCCTCTTTGACAGAAGATGGTGAGGGGAACTGATTTTGGAGAAAAGATGAATTGTTTGCTTCTAGTGGAAATACCAAGCAGGCCTTGGGTCCGGAGGTCAAAAGGACTGTCATCTGCAGAGACTGTACTAATTCATGAAACAAACACTGTAAAGTGCTTATAATAACAGCTTGCATTTAGTAAGCACCCGTCATGAGAGGGATAGTGCTAAATCCGTGTGTAGTAACTTAATCCTCACAAAACATAGAAGTGTAGGTGCTCTCATATCCTCATTTGATTGATAGAGGGAAAGTGATTCCAGAGGGCAAATTATACCCATTTCTCCCCCAGTTAAGACAATTTAGTGAGAGAGAGTAGGAAACAAGTAAATGAAAATATCAGCGTTATTACTGATGAAACAGGACTGGAAAATAGGGCATAGATTTGTGCTAACAGTGGCTTTCTAGTACTTTCCCCCGCTCAGCACAGCACCCTGATGAGCCAGGGCGAATTTGTGGAGCAGATGCCTTAACTCAGACTGCTGCCTCTCTGGCAGAGACACTGGTCTGTGAGGGCTTTGGTCCTCTGTGTTTGAACGGGTCTGGTAACTTCACGAAGATCTGTTGATTGCTTATGGCCGCAGGTCCATTTATAAAGCAGGGCCGATTTCCTAGAAGACAGGCTTCAGGATGATCATTTCAAGAGAACTTAGCCTTCAGCAGGCAGAGGGGGCTGGGGGTCAGGGCACTGGAACCCCCTGCTGCCTCTTCTCGGTGGACTGTCTCCATGGACTTCAGGAGCATCATGGCCTTAGGCATCACTACACCAAGGGTGGCCTCTGCACCAGTGGCTTTAGTATCACTGGTCCCACTGGATGGGAATCTGCATTTTAACATGGTTCCCCACATAGCGTGCATGCACACTGAAGTTTGGGAAACTGCTGAAACTGTACCCAGGAGCTGCCTTATCTCTGAAGGAATAAGGGATTTTTTCTCCTGCTTGCTCCCCACTCTCAGGAAGCCTTGATTAATATTCTCCTCCCTGCAGAGGCCTTCCTGCTCTGAAGGCTGCTGACCACCCCTTCCTTCGATCATCATTATGTCAACAATTTGTCCGTTATTTGGGAGCAGTGAAAAAAGCCTTCTCAAAACATGCCCTGAAGCTCATGGGGCTTATGTGATAACTTACTCAAACCAACCCGATACTTACTTCATTTCCCTGCATAGTCCACTCCAAAGAGTTTTTAAAAAGCAATTTTCTGAAACCTTTGGATAGGCCATTTGTTTCGGTATGAGACTTTTACCCAGAGGGATTTGTGATTATAACTGGAGTGAGAAATCTCTGTTATTAGAAATAATATTTGTTCCTAGAAAACTCTAGAGACCTTGGGTTGAAGGGAGGGTGGTAGAAAGGGCAGGGGGAGTCAGGGTGAGGATGGGGAGAACAAGGACTCTTGCTGTATCCATAAGTTGCCATTTTTGTACTTTAACAAAAAGGCAGAGAAATCCAAGGAAAAATAAAGTTTCAGAAAGGTGCTGGTTCTAGAGCTACACTGTCCAGTATGGACATCAGCTATATATATAGCTATCTATTAAAATGAATATATTAAATTTAATAAAATGATGTTCAGTCATCCTAGCCACATTTCAAGTGCTCAATAGCCATATTTCCACCATCAAGGAAGTTCTTTTGGGCAGTGCTGTTCTAGAAAGTCATATAAGGTTGACATACTGCTGCTGGCATGTAGTAGTAGTTTTTTCTTTTTAAGGTTTTATTTGAGAGAGAAAGCACAAACGGGGAGGGGCAGAGGCAGAGCGAAAAGGACAGGGAGACTCCCCACTGACTTAGGGTTCGAAGTTGATGGCCAAGAAAGCACTCTTGAGACGTCTTTGGTGCAAAAAGGGTGGTTTTGTGAAAGCACAGGGACAGGACCTTTGGGGTGAAAGAGCTGCACTGGGGTCATGAGGAGTGGCCCCTTATATACCCCAAGTTGGGAGGGGGTTAGGGATAGTTTAAGTCTCTTAAGGAATTTGGAAGCAAGGTTTCCAGGACCTTGAGGGGGCTGGCTACTGTTGGGAAAAGGTCATTTATTACCATCTAATAAAACCTTAGTCATGAGACCCTTCAGATGTATATCGGTGGGCCATATATGCTTGGTGGATGATTGCCAACACATATCTTGGGGGACGTAGAGATAAAGGAAATTTCTAAAGGAATTTTTATCTGTTAAAGTAGACTTACAGGATCCTGTCCAGGAGCAGGAGGCCCAGCGGTTTGGGCTAGGATTGGCTTTTGCCCTTAGCAAAGTATTGACATTGAGGCAGTTGAGTCCCTAGAGGAATGTCACTCTGCCTGTTTCAAGGACTTGCCAGTGGGCAGTAGGTAGTAAGGAAATGTAATAACTTCTCTTTTACCTTTGTTTCCCATATCAAGGACCTGAGCTGATGTCAGACGCTCAATCAGCTGAGCTGCCCAGCCCCCTAGTAGTCAAATGGTATTTTCAAACATGGAGGTATTCCCTTTCTTCTAGAGCTCAACATTTTATGTAGGGGTTTGCACATATAAAACGTGTCTGTACATTGCCAGCCTAAAATGCAAAGCGCCTTGTCTTTGCAGTTTTTCTCCTCTGTCCATAAGCTTTTTTCTTTTGACTCATGTTGTAGCCCTGTTGGTTGGTTCTCCTCGCACACAAGTACAACAGCATCCCAGAATTCACTCTGTGCACAGGGCTTTGATAGCCTTTTTCAGTGTATTTCAAACTCCGTTGAGATCATGTGGACTCGGTGTGATCTCAGGTGCAAACTCGCTTGCTCAGCAATACTGAAATGGATGGGAGAGAAGGAATGCCCAAGTCAGGCTCCACAGCGGAAGACGAGATTAGGGTGAGGACAAGGGTTGGGGGCCTTTACAGTGCAGCCTACTTTTCAGTCTCATGTCTGCTTGGCCATCTCAGGCCCCGGGACATGGAGATTGCTGCCAGAGGACAGTTTTCAAGTGAGCCCAGCAAACGCCAATCCATCCGACAACCTGGACATTTCCCCACAGCACATCAAAGAGAGAGTGATTGTTCACTGTATTTGAGAGTCCGTGTGGGGCATGCAGACCTGTCTAGGCCCCCAGGGACGTTTGAAAAGGGCAGAAGAAGCTCTGTAGACCTTAATTTCTACATTTCCTCAACTACACGATCAGGGCACATACCGTATCACGGAGCTGGAAAGAAGCAGGAGGGCAGTTCTGGCGCTGTCTCAGCAACACCCAGTCCTGCAGTGCGGAGTGGGGTAAGCAAGCCCCCTTGCTCTTTGAGGGAGCAAGCAGACAGCTCTAAGATCAACCGCCTACGACTGCAGCCATAGCACGTGGGAGGTTCCCCGCCATGCTGCGTCCCGGGGCCGACGGAGATGTCCACAAAGGGATTCCAGTCATCACAGCAGCACCCACACCATGGAACGCTGTGCGGGCTCCTGTTTCAGGCTGGTCTTGTCTTTATCCTCTCGCTGGGCCCCATTTAAGTCCAGCAAGGTCAGCTTTGGCTTGTCCTCTTCCACTCAGCCCTCCTCTATCCCCCGCGGTGCTGCCATGCATTTGGTTTCGTGTAATCTAGACCTCGTTTCTGCCCATACCTCATCTTAACTCCTCAGCTAGATCAGGAGCTTCTTTGAACCACGTCTTCTCAGGGATCTCCTGGGAAAGATTCTTGTGTATCTAAGTATCTTGCTCACTCTTTTTCTTTGGCTCTGACTCTGTTTCTCTGTCTCTGTGGGTCTCTTTCCCTTCTCCCTCTTGTCTCCTGGCCCTTCTGACCCACCAACACCAGATCGTCTCGTCAGTTCCCGCTCCTGACCCCCATGCCAGCAGATGAACCTTAAATCTGGAAGTCACCAATGACTCCCACTGCGCTGAACAGAAGGGGAGGGGAAGAGGGAGTCATTGAGGAGAAATTTCCTGGGAATGAGAACAAGCTCTATTCCTAGAGTCACAAGTCCTGGCTTGGAGTCCTGCCTCTGTATGTTGTCAGACTGTGTGACGTGGGGCAAATGACTTGATGTCTCTGAACTTCTCTGTGTGAGAGGCAGCTGTTCTGCTCTTGTGGGTTGTCTCGAGAGTCTGGTTAGCGTGGCTTCTGAGCTCCTGAGCGCACACAGCAGCAAGATGCCTTATCATCCATGCTCTTCACGACTTCTTGATCACGGTTCATGGAGAAAGACACTGGAGAAAGCCTCATGCCATGTTCAGAGCCAAAATACTGTTCTGTGGAGGAAAAGGGGCCTGGGGAGGGGGCGGTAGGAGGGAGTGTGGGGGAGGGCCTGCAGATTTCCTCATTCCACAGTGTCTTGACTCAGAAGTCCTTGGCATTGGTTTGTATCTGAGTGAGTGGATTTGCTGACTAGTTGTCCTTGGTGAACCAAAATACGTTCCTCTGTGGGATTTAAAAAATTAACAGGAAGAGCAGTGTGGGGGATGAGTGTGGAAACATTTCAGTTTGCGTTTTCAACCCTTCACACGTATGTTCTGAAAGTCAACGCTCCAAAAACGTGCCCCTGTCAACCGCACAGTTAGCTGGGTGGTGACCTTCCTCCCTTATGCTGATGGGGGAGCTAAGGGGAAGACGTCTGTCCCCCGAGGGGCAGGCCGCTGAGCGGGAAGAGCTTTGGATTCGTGCCACCTCTGCCACCAAGCAGCTGGGTGACCTTGGGCAAGTGACCTACCTTCTCTGAGCAGGAGTCTCTTGTCTTGTAAAGTGGGGATCTCCTGTGAAGATGAAATGTGAAGTGTCGGGGCCCCCACAGGCGCAGAGCAGGCCTCTGGTCCCTGGTAGGTATTATCGTCACTTAACGCGCCCAGAAACTGGAAATGGGACCAAACCGCTGTTACTTCACTTCGGGGCTTTTCTCTTACAGCTGAACTTAATCCTGACTAATACACTTACTTCACAAATAGATTCCCCACCTTTCTTAGGACAGGCATCCAAAGTTACAAGCCCCACACTGCCTACACGTGGCCTAGCCTTTAAGCCTGTTTTGTATTTTTCCAAAATAACTCCCACTTTCTCAGTGAACATTTCCAGCGGGAAGTTTTCGAGTCCACGTATCAAAGACCCATCTGTCTCGGTTTGGGCCTGTGGGACTCAAGCAGAAATGGAGGTGAGAGACGAGTTCTTTTTATTTATTTATTTGACAGAGAGAGAGACAGCGAGAGAGGGAACACAAGCAGGGGGAGTGAGAGAGGGAGAAGCAGGCTCCCCGCTGAGCAGGGAGCCTGAGGCAGGACTTGATCCCAGGACCCTGGGATCATGACCTGAGCTGAAGGCAGACGCTGAACAACTGAGCCACCCAGGCACCCCAAGAGAGACGTGTTCTTAAAAAGAGGTCACGTGTCCCTCTTCTCTGTTTCCCCACTGTTTTTACTCACAGCACTTAGGACACCAAACGTATGGGTTTGGTTCTCCCTGGTTCTCTCGACACCAACTGGGTGTCTGGCAATTCAGTTCAGCTCTGACACTACCGATCGGGGTCGGCATCCGATCCCGTGGGGTGAGAGGGCTCTGTCGCATGAGACCGCCACCACCTGATGCCAGTCACAAGTGCAGGGCTGTTACCTGCCCTGCTGACCCACCTGGCTACACATTGGGGGTTCCCCTGGCCCCCTGTTTTGACAATTTGCTAGAATGGCTCACACAACTCAAGAAAGCACTTCACTTACTATTACTGGTTTATTATAAGGGATATGATAAAGGCTACTAGTGGACGGCCAGAAAAAGAGGTACGTAGGGTGAAATCTGGAAGGGTCCCAAGCCCAGGAGCTTCTGCCCCCGAGGGGTTGGGGGTACCCCACCTTCCCAGCATGTGGATGCATTCACAATCTGGGAGCTTTCCAAATCCTGTCATTTAGGAGTTTTTACGGATGTTCCATTATGCTGGCGTGATTGATTTTATCATAACTGATAGCATTCAACCTCTAGCCCCTGCCCCTTGCTGGAGTGTGAGGGGTGGGCTGAAAGGTCCACTCCTCTAATCACATGGCTGGGTCCTCTGGCAACCAGCTGTCCACCCTGAAGCTATCTAGGGGACCACCAAGAGTCACCTCATTAGCATAGACTCACATATGGTCTAAAGGGGTTTGCTATGAATAACAGAAGACGCGCCTATCACCCCTACCACTCAGGAAGTCCTAAGAGGTCTTAGGAGCTTGTGCCAGGAAGTGAGGACAGGGCACAGTTGCCACTGTGCTGCAAGGAGCTGCTGAGCAGTGAAACCGGGCTGACAGAGAACAACAGAAGAGGCTACTAGGTCCTCGACACCAGGGAAGGCTACGTTAGCCCCCGTTTGACCACCTCTGGACTTCCCGAACATGCAGAGATAGCCTTAAAGAGGCTGATGATGTCTCCCAACGCGCTACTGAGGAGGTCTGTAGGTGTAACCAGGCTTCAGCGCCCGATGAGGGTGGGCCAGCTGTGAATGAGCGAGAGAAAGCAAGACCGGCTTTTCACGATCCCCTTGTGCGTCAGTAATAAGTAATCCCAAACCATGGCAGTGATAACCTATTCCTCGAAAAAATGTTTTGTTGGCTTAAGTCATAAACAATTGCTAGGTTACTATTGTCGTAACATAGACATAAGCTTGTTTTAATTTTTATCCATTATTTTTTTTTAAGATTTTATTTATTTGAAAGAGAGAGAGAGAGAACCAGCATGTGGGGCAGAAAGGTAGTAGACTCCCCCGCTGAGCAGGGAGCCCGATGTGGGACTTGATCCCAGGACCCTGAGATCATGACTTGAGCCAAAGGCAGATGCTTAACCGACTGAGCCACCCAGGTGCCCTAATTTCTTCTCCTCTAAGAAATAAGTATTATATTCTACCTGGAAGTTAATTTGGAGAGCATCCTGTTCTGAGGTTGGCCTCCAACCATGGGGACTCAGTGTACACATTCATTTGGAGAAGTTTGCAACTACTCAGAATCATTCAGGCTTGGTGAGCCGTTCATGTCTCCAACCCCTGGGTGAGTCGTCCCGCTTTTATTTATTTATTTATTATTATTATTATTTTTTAAAAAAGATTTTATTTATTTGACAGAGACAGAGATCTCAAGTAGGCAGAGAGGCAGGCAGAGAGAGGAAGGGAAGCAGGTTCCCTGCCAAGCAGAGAGCCCGATGTGGGACTCGATCCCAGGACCCTGAGATCATGACCTGAGCTCAAGGCAGAGGCTTTAGCTCACTGGGCCACCCAGGTTCCCCTATTATTATTATTTTTTAAAGATTCTATTTATCTATTTGACAGAGAAATCGCAAGTAGACAGAGAGGCAGGCAGAGAGAGAGGGAAACAGACTCCCTGAGTGAGCAGAGAGCCTGATGCGGGGCTCGATCCCAGGACCCTGAGATCATGACGGGAGCCGAAGGCAGAGGCCTAACCCCCTGAGCTATCCAGGCACCCTGTCCTCCTGCTTTTAAACAATAGATTTCAAATGGACAATGATGGTGTGATGATTATAAAGACAAAGAAACAGAACTTGAGTCACGTTAAGTCTGCCATTCTTCAGAATGACAGAATAAATGAAAACATCTACTCTCTTTGATTCATTTGTAGCACAAATGGTTCATTGAACACATCTGATAATTTCTAAATTACCTGTTCACATTTAGGAACTGTTGGTGTGGGCTCGTGTTCATTGTGACCGACCCTCTTGAAGTGATGCTCCTGTCTGGGCCATGATTTGATGCAGGAAATGGCATTAAGCTCTTCCAGCAATCTCCCTATTAAACTCCCTAAATTAGGTAACTTGTAGCCTCCATAAGTGAAAAATCTTTCTGAATGTCTGTGATATCATAAATGATGCTGATCTCTTCTCAGATACTGCTAACCTAACAGCAATTAAATATTTTCCAGGCCTTACGAAATTATCTGAGCTTTCTATATATTCCATACCTTTAATTATTGACAACATCATTGAAAATCGTTCCTTGGAAGGTCATGTTTAGTTAGGTCAAATTCAATGTTGCGGGCAGATAAGAAGTTGGGGGCGGCATGCTTGGCTGAGAGCGTGGGCTCTGTTGCCAGACTGCTAAGTGTGAACTCTCATTTCTATTAATTAAATTAAGATTATTCATCCCAGTGATGGGCTGGGGCTTAAAGAGTTTTAATACACGTTCCATTCAAAGGAGGTGAAATTCACCAGGGACTATGGAAGGAGGGACCTACACCCTACAGATCTGGGCATCCTATATCATCTCCACCTTCCTCATGGGTGCCCACTTCTCCTGCCTCTCACTGTCCGTCCCTCGGAGCCTGCAGTTCCTCCATGTGGCCATGGGAGGGCAACTCCAGATCCTTGGCAGTGGGCAAGGGCAGCTAGCTACAGCCTCTGAGAGTGGGGCTGGGGGGTGGTGGTTTCCATGCAGGATGGAAACCCCACTGACATAGAGTTCAGGCTGCTGTGGCTGAGGAGGCAGGTGGGGATGGCATGGTGCTCCGGGGAGCTCCAGATCGCTGACAGAGCAGGAACCTAGATTCCCCGGGCCCTGGGTTTTGCCAAGTGCTGACTCTTTAGGTGCTGGGCTGTGGTCCCAGGTAAGAGGGGGTATTTGCCAACTGCTATACAAGTACTTCAACTTTCTGCCAACCAGTACAGTTGGGAACTGCCCAAATACAGATCCCTGTCACAAATCTCTAAGCAAAGCCCAACAGGCACGAACATCATAGTTCATACCTTGCAGTTATGTTCCCTAGAAAATGAACGATCCATTTCAGTGTGCTGTGAATATGAGTGCTTGGTATTATTCTCTCTAATCTTTTGTACTGAATGAAAAAAATTCTCAGAAAGAGAAAAGTTAGACCATCTGAAACATTTCTGGAAGATTCGATTGTATGTGTGACATCTTTTTAAAAAAACAGCAAAAACAAGTACACCTGCTAAGGGGTCATTTGGCACCGGTGGGTTTTTTAGAAAAATTGCAAATTAGGTAAATTTTATTTTCAAAATTCCTCATTCCAGTTTCTTTCCCCCTGTTATCTCTGTCCCCGTGGTCACATCTGTTCCCCACTATCTGCCCTTCACCACCCTGACCTTCTGTACAACATGGCAGGTGATTGACAGGTGTTCCTGTCTCTTCCTCTTATACCCAGACTTTGGCTATCTTATTTTTACTTTGAATTGTTCCTCCCTTGTTCCTTGAAGAAACAATTTTCCTTGAAGATATCTGAAGGACATGAATATCCAAAGTTTTGCTCTGTAATAGCAAAGATTTCTTCTTTTGCTATGAATTTAGTGGCTTTTCAGAAATTGACAAAAGTCAACACATTACACTCATAAAGGCTCAGCAGCTTGTAGCTCTGTTTTTCACACACCAAGAAGTAAAAAATGGGATTAAATGAGCATCTTTGTTGTTACTTTCTGACCAAATTATATGTTGAAATTGACTACATCCAATTTACACAGAGTAACGAATTTATACATTGCCTGAGTCCAAAACTGATCAGAGAAAATAATACTGAATGAGATGACTCAGTGAGCAAAATAAAGCGCAAGCTAGGGTCGTAAATGAAAGTGTTTCAGCTCTCTGGCTCCATGCTGCCTGTGAATCACACAGCCCATCTCCCTTTCTCCCAGCACTTTTTCTCCTTTTACTCTTCGTCTTATCTCCTAGACCGGCTGCTTTGTGGCTTGGTTCCTCTGATGTGCCTTCTTTGGCCCCCTCTGCCTGACACCACCACCTCCTTTCCTCTTCCTGATAGGCTCCTGGAAACCCTCCAATGATATCCCTTCCTGGAGTATTTTTATTATAAAAAGGAGACAGTGAGGCAGCTGGAGAGGGCAACGTTCCAAAGAAGTGAGGACCACGGTGTAATGAGCACCTCCTGCGTCAAAAGCCCATTTGGTAGGATCTCAAGCCCTGGCCCGTTCTCAAAGCTGTGCTCCTTCCTTTCCCCTCCTCTCCTTCCCTCCACCTGGGAGCCAGACCCCTCGTCCCTTGCCCACGTTGCCCGGGCTGCGGTGGGCGGCAGAGGAAGGGCTCCCCGGGCCCAGTTGCCCATCTGCAGCTTGAACAGGAAAGAGACAAAGGTCCCATTTGAGGGCTGCTGTCTGTTTCCATGTCTAGTTGCTGAGCCACCAGGAGGAAAAGCATTTGAGGTATTTCCACGGGAAATGGTAGCCAACAAAAGCGCCGTTGGGTGGTATTCTAGTTAATTGCAGGAAGGCGGGCAGCCCTCCAGGATATTACCTTTCTTGGGCTGGAAAGTGTTTCTTTGAAAAACGTTTTGGTTCAGCCGAGGCCTCCTAAGTTTTCGCAGATTTGCTTGTTCATAACTACGAAGAGAGTCACCAAGTCGGTCCTTCGGGGGCTGGGAGGGGGTCCGGTGGGAGGCAGAACTGGGCGGGAGAAAACCACTCTGATGACAACTTTCTGCTAAATGATGGCTGGAAAACACTGGATTATATTTCCCAGCCGGTATCAATTCCTAAAGGGGGCCCATTCCCCCGAGGTCTGCCTCCCCCAGACGGAAACAGAATCAGCGACCCTGAATGAAATGTCTCATGGTCCTGTGAAGGAGAGAGGGCAGGAAATGAAGAGAAGCCATCACTCTTCTTATACACACTTAAAATATATATATATATATAATGAAAAGAAAAGCATTTGCAAACGTGCATGAATCCAAGTGTTACTCCTGACACCCTGGGTTTCCATGTGCTTTTTGCCTTTTCGGGGGAATGCTTCAGTTCACAGCGGCCCCGGGAAATGAGCAAGGCCTCCATCCATCTCTGCACCGGAGAGATGAGGATGCCACATTCGTGACTCACGGTGCTGGTCTCCCTGCACATTCCATCAGTCTGTCATGACCGCGCCCTCCTCCTCTGTGCTCCGCTCTGGGCTGCTGGCAAGGACTTTGAGGTGGCTGCTGTCTAGCCGTGGATACACACTCCTCGCTTAAGTGGAATAGTCCAGAACAGCCCAAGGTGAGCCGGAGCCCACGTGGCGCTCTGAGAAGGGAGGGCGGAAGGTAGTTGGAGTGGGAAGCCTGGCAGGACCTCTTGTAGGAGGTGACCCTCCTTCCCCCAAGGGGCTCGTTCCATCAGAGCTCACTGAAGTCTAAGGACTGTTCCCAAAATGGAATACATGCATTCTTGTCAGCGAGTATACGTTTCCTCTACGCTACTTGTTATCAATTCCAATGTGAAGGCATGGAAGTAAAAGGTCAACATGTCATTTCCCCCACTGCCTGCAGTTCTGGTCCCCCACCCCCAAGATGAACACTCAACATTTCAGGACGTTGCTTTGCATCGTTTGGGACATCTTCATCTGTACACAACCTGCCTGATCTCTTCCCTAAACACTCCTCCAGGTGTGTGCCGCTCCTCCCTGCTGTGCCTCTCTGCCTCTGTGAGTGCGGGGGTATTCGCTCCCTGGCTAGCTACCTCTCTGCCAGGTGTCTCTGCTTTGGCTCACAGCTCCTGTGGGCTGCTTCCCCAATTCTCTGCATTCCCACCACGGCCTCTTCCCTTTACCTTAGAGCAAGCGTGCGCATGCGCTCACCCTGCATGCCTTGCAGATTCCCTCAGCCCTATAAAGAACCCTTTTTATGAAATGCTCCTCAGATCACCCTGCTTCAGGTTTTGTAGGACCTTGACTCACAGTAGGGACGTATATTGTTTTGCAGCCTGCATCTACAGATGGATATGATGTGTGTGCGTGGGCAAAACGTAGCAGTGTATCTGTGTAGCTGTCCCTCCTGCTTTTTAAGGTGAGCACAGTATTCCCCTGAGTGTTTGTGTCATCAGTTCCCCCACTGATAAACATCTAGGGCTGTGCTCAGTTTCTCTCTGGTATCATGGCATCCCCAAAAACGTATATGACTTCTTCCGGGAGCCTAAAGCTTGGCACAGAGTCACTCCACTTCTCGGCGCCTCCGTTTCCTCGTCGGCCCATCCCATCGGGGACAGCCTACTTACTGTATGGCTCCTTGGCCCTGCAGGCAGCGATGGCCGGCGATCTTGCGGCCTCATCTGCGTAGCTGCTGTTGCGAGCGAGGCCGCGGGGCGGGGAGCAGGCGGTGGCAGCTCCCCACAACGCTCATTCCCTGCGAAAATAGTACTTTCTGAAAGAAGCCCCGAAGAGAGAACCAGCTATTAGCTCTGGAACTGAAACAGAGGCGAAATGAAGATGCAGAGAACGGGACGATTCTCACCATTCGGAAGTGTTCTGGGGGAAAAGACGGTTCTTGGGGAATCTGCTGCGCTCCGAGGGGTGACGGGGCCGTTGGGGAGGGGCCTGGGCGGCTGAAGGCCCCGCGCTGGGTCCCGGCCCGCAGTTCTCGCGCTTCCGGGCTGGGGGAGGCCGCGGCTGCCCGCCCCAGGGCCTGCCGTCCGCGGCGGGCGAGGGCGCGGGGGCTGGGCGGGGATCGCTGCGGCGGCGGCTGCCGCGACGAAGTGCCGCCTGGGGCCCCGCAAGGCGCGGCCCCAGCGGCCCCGACCAGCAGGTGTCGCTGCTGCCCCAGCGGACGGCGGCGCGCACCGCCCAACCGCTCGGCTCCCGCCTGGCGGGGTCTGCGGTCCGCAGGCACAGGGTCAGAAGCCTGTTCGCCCCCACGCCCCGACTGCCGCCTGCGAAGAGGAGTGGCAGCCCTCTTCCTCCTCCCCGCCAAGAGGCTGGGAAGGTGCTCTCAGAAGAGAATGCCGTGCAGGTCGGCTGTGCGCTGCGGTGCCCCTCGCCTACTGGCCAGGGCCTGTTCAGCACGCGGGGCCCCAGGGCACCGCTGCTGCCGGGCTCTGCATGGAGCCGTAGGGGTGCTCTGATGAAGGGTGTTATGGACTGCAGAATCCAGGGGATTTGCAAGTGTAACAAAGAGGGACCTAGCCTGGGTCGGACAAGCCCAGTCCATCTCCTTCCTAGCCGGTTTTTCTTGACTCCAGAGGCTGTACTAAGTAAGAGGCTGTTCTAGGTTTTCAGTCATTCCTCTGAATAATAGGAGAATAGGAGAAAAGGAAGTAGCTCACCTGAATGGGGTTAGAGGGTGACTGATGGTGTCGTTTCCTCAGCACTTGGGAGGCTGCTAGGATGCACGACTTTGGTGCTAAACCGTAGAGAACACCTTGGTCATCCTAATTGGGTACCAGCCAATGTTCATACTTTATGTCATTTAGTCCACATCGGTGGTAAGCATGGTCTTCTCCATTGTTCAGAAGAAGAAAACGAGGGTCACAGAGGCTCCACAAGCTGGCCAATGTCTCCAAATGGGGAGGGAAGAGCTGACATTTGAATGAAAGTCCTTTTAACTGGTGTTTTTCCCA
The DNA here is from genome assembly GCF_922984935.1 of Meles meles. Classification (NCBI taxonomy): domain Eukaryota; kingdom Metazoa; phylum Chordata; class Mammalia; order Carnivora; family Mustelidae; genus Meles; species Meles meles. Next base: position 92,889,311 of record NC_060070.1, read on the forward strand.
TGGCACTCCATGGTCTCCTGGATGCCTCCGAAGTTGGGAGTTGAGAAGTGACTTTCAAAGGCAAATCTGGGAGGCCCAAACAGTAGGCAGCTGTGGGTCGTGGGCATAGATAATTATAACCTGTACTGTGGTGGTTGCCTGAGCTGGGGCAGCAGCCCAGGAGCTCCTCAAGGGCTTGGAGTTGTGAGGGAAGCAACATACTGGAAAGTGGGGGGAGATGGGCACTTGTCAGCGAGTGCTCAGGCAGCAGAAAGGTGTGCGGTGGTGGGCCAGGCCAAGGGGGGGCTGCTGGGGCTGCTGGGGCTTGGGGGGAGATAAGACCAGGTTATGTCAGCTGGAGAGGGGGCAGACCACACCACCAAGAAGGCCTTGGTAACTTCATCTACGTCCTCAGTAGCCCAGACAGTTTTTGGAAATATCCTTTAGTATAAGAACAAAAGCCCCAAGCCTGGTGGGCTCATGACTTCTGTGTGCTGAGCTGGGCAGGACCAGGTGCGTGGGCAGAAGCAGATCCCGAAGAAAGGTCACCATCCTCTTCCTTTCGAGGCTGGTTACCTCCACGGCTTGTCATGAAATGGTGTCGGGTTCTGACAGAGAAGCTGGGAAAACACTCGAGCTCGCATGAAAACCCAAATGAAATGATCCATAGGGTCTTGGGTCCATCCAGAAAAGCAATTCTTGTCAACCCAGGCTGAGTGCTGTGCTCAGGCCCGGTGTTACAGACAGCAGCCCTGGCTTTCCCGTCTCTGTCTTTGAGAGCTCCCAGTCCTACAGCTGACAGACTCCACAGCAAGGCACTGCAAGCAGGATGAGTGATGAGGGAAAAATGCACCAGAGCATAGCTTTTCAGCAGCACTGCTTTGTGTCAGACCCCACAAGCCCCCTCAGCTGGGTGCCTTTGTGCAGTGCGTAAACTGCACAACTGTGCATGGCTGTTCTGCAGATGGAACACTGTTTGCATCATGGACTGAGAAGCCCTTTGGGAGAGAAAGCATCAAGAGGGAGGAGAGTGACAGGCAGGAGTGGGTTCAGGAGTGAAGCTGGAGTGTGCTCAGAGTGGTCACCTCTGCCCGGGAAGCACCCAGGAGAAGTTACTCAGGAAGACAAGGAGGAGGGGCCTCCTGGGCAAAAGGAATAGCATGTGGAGAGGCACAGAGGCATGAAATCTCCAGGCTGCCTGGAGGTAGGGTGCAAGGTGGGGATGGTGGGCGACGAGGTGAGCCAGGGCCAGACGGCAGAGGCCTGGGTGTCTCTGCATTGTTCTGTAGTTGAGGATGGGGTGAGCCAGACTGCAGAGAAGGGGGCAGCAAGGTGGGCGGCAGGGTGGGGAGTAAATGCTTTTCTCTAGGCTCCCTTCATATTTAATCCCATCCCACATAAATGCTATGCCCAGAAACCTCCAGCGGTAGCTCTGAGCTCCACCTTCTGCCCATCGTGCCTGCTCCTACTGGGAGTCTTGGGAATAAAAGCTGGGAGCCCGACTCTCAACAGTAATGCCACATCCGAGGAAAAGAGTTCTGATACCACCCGTGTGTCTGCTGGGAGTAATAGGGCTGTATCTCGAGGACCCACTCCTGCCTCTCGCCCACGTGCATACCAGCTTGGACCTAAGTTTGGTTTTCTATAGCCAGAGAATTTAGCAATTTTCTTTTTTCTCTTGTGTTCTGGTTTCTCTTTTGGAAGGCATAGGAAAGAGGCTGGAAAGGGCCCCTTTGACTGACGCAGATCTGGAAGGGCTGAAAGTGTGCAGACAATGGTTGGTGGGCCAGGCTGGCTGTGTCTCACAGGCCTAGCGTCACGCTGGGCTGCTCTAATAAGAACTTGAACTGAGGGGTACCTGGGTAGCTCAGTTGGTTAAGCCACTGTCTTCGGCTCAGGTCATGATCCTGGAATCCCGGGATTGAGTCCTGAATTGGGCTCCCAGTTCTGAGGGGCGTACGCTTCTCCCTCTAATGTTCTCCCATTTCATGCTCTCTCATTCTCTCTCTCTCTCTCAAATAAATAAATAAAATCTTAAAAAAAAAAAAAGAACTTGAACTGAACCGAACCATGACCCCCAAATTGGAAAACACTGCCCTGATTCACTGAACCCAAAACCGAATCCAAATATTATTATTTTCCGACTGAACTCTGAATTGAACTGTTTTTTTCTTAAATACCTACCCAGCCAGTTTGAACTAGACACAAACATGTGTGTTTTCTGAAACTATTGAACCTGAACTTCAAAATAATCTCCTATCCGAGGGCAAAGTGAGACTTATTTGCTTGAGAGTGTCCTGTTCCCAGCAGGCCAGCAGAGTTTCCCTTATGGCAAGAGTAGTGCTCGTTTGTTCAGCATTTTAACCTTATTCCTCAACTTTAAATGTAGTGGAACGTGCAGATCTTAAATGTGCACGCTGATTGGTTCTGACAGATGCGAGGACCTGGACCCGGAGGACTGGTACCCCGGTCAAGATTTGGAGTGTTCACGTCTGCCCAGAGATTTCCCTTTGCCCCTTCCCGGTCCATCCCAGCCCCATCAAACAACCTCTGTTCTCATTCCTGTCTCCTTCTGCTTCTCATTTGAGGCTTAGAAACATCCCCCAGCCCCCGCCATCCCTGCCATCCTGGAAAGACAGAAAACAAGTAAGATAATACCCATTTTACGGAGAAGAGAACTGAGCCTCAGAGAAATGCAAGTGGTTGCTTGAGCTCACGGAGCTAGGTGGTGGCAGAATTCAAATGACCCACGTTTCCGGTTTCCCAGCCGAGTGCCCACCCCCCTTCTGTTTCCAAACAGCTGCTGAACTGAGAAGTGGCTTTGGTGCCTCTGTGGGCTTCCTAGGGCCTCTGGCTTCCAGGGCACGGTGGGAATTGCTTGCCTCACAAATAGAGTGGTTTCACCTATTTTCAAAGATCTCTTAGCAAAGGGGGCGCAGCATGTCTCGGCCTGGGGTTGGGCCGCCCCTAGACATAGGACCTACTCGTGGGGCTTCTGCATTCCCCTGCGGCGGCAGCATGCACTGGGGTGCCTGTTCCCTGTCTCCAGCCTGCCTGTGTGTGGCTGTCTGTCGGTGTCTCTGGCCGCGGGTGTGTAGACGAGCTATATCTGACCCCCGAGGAGCGGTGTCTGTCTCCTCGAGCGGTGGAGCTGGAGAACATTGACCAGGTTCCCAGGCTGGTTTTCCTGGGGAAACATTTTCCAGAGCCTACAACAATGTTGCATTTGATTTGATTCTTTCCCCCCTTTGCAGGCCGATTGTGTGGTTTGGGGTGTTTTGCTCCTAGTTATAATCCAATAAAGAGCAGCTGCTGAGATTTTTCCAAGAGGGCTGCTTTCAACCGCCCTCGTTGAAAATGCTCTAATTTATTTCAGTCGCTTGTGGGAAAAGCAGGCTCAGCTCAAAACAAAGGCGTCCTGTGCTGATGTAATTGCCCCGTGAGTCTCTCGTCAGAGCTCCAGGCCTGCTGATGGTCACTGAGGCGGCCCGGGGAGAAGCCTCCTTTCTAGATGGTGGCTATTATCTAAAAGAACCTCTCTTCCGAGCCCTTCAGGGGGGTGCGGGCCCCCGAGCCAAGAGAGGGGCAGGAACCAAGGTGTTTTTCGTGGCTTGCCCACGTCCTGTGGCTCACAGGGGTCCATTGGCGGGTCCCTCACACCTTCATGTGAATTAATTGGATCATTTTTCTTTCTGCTTAATATGTAGTCAAGCCTGCCCACCAGGGGGCTTTCTCTTGGGGAGAAAGAACAGATTGAGAGAGGAAATTTCAGCTAAACAGACCTGTAGGGGGGGCCCAGGTGGTGGCACCTGTGGGAGGGCATTTTGGGCACTTTGGTATGTGGTGGGGAGGGAAGAGATGCCGAGGGCAGGGGGTCGACTTCAGGGGTCCACCTTTCCACCTCTCCGAGCTGGCCTGTTCTGTCTCCCATTCTGTCCAGGTGCCACCAGACCCCTGGCTAAGATGATTACAGGCCACCTACTCACTGGCTCGATCCGACTGTGCGTGGATTTCTTCTTGTGAAGCCCAAGGGCCTCCTGGACTCCAAAGGCCAAAATGGCGGCCCCTGTGGCGCGGCGGAGTGATGTGTGAAACATTTGTTGCTTAGTCAGCTCATAGGTAAGACTCTGATTGAATTACACTGGGTTGTGCCACCTGTTTGGTGATAACTGTGTTTCCAAGGGAGGGACTCTGGGTGCGTGCTGCGGGGCTGACTGACTCAAGGGCCCTGTTTTCCATTTTGTTTGCAAGGCGATTTCCATAGAGCCACAGAGCTCTGTTTTCTTCAAGTTAGAGGAAATCACATGCTGGTGAGCATTTGCCTGGGAGGTGACCTTCCTCCCCAGGGGCCCCCCTCTCCCCTAAGGCCATTCCTTCCCTAGAACCACCCGGAAGGGCAGAATGAATCAGGTGGGCGGAGACTTGCACAGGCAAGCCCTCTTCCCCGCCATGGAATCCCAAACACTCTACAAGTACGGACTTCCAGGATTCACAGACTTTAGAGATTCTGGTTTAGTCTACCTCATGTGGGACTCAAGCATTTTTATTTTTATTTTAAAAAGTATGGAAGTGTGCATGTTCATTTGAAACCTTTAGAGAATTAAGAAAATATCAACCCATAAGGTTTCCATCCCCTCCAACAGTCACATTGAACGACTTTGCAAACTTCCCAGTCTTTCTCCTTGTCCATACCGTTTTATCTGGAGAAGTGCCACACCCCCACTTTGGTGTCCTTTCCCTTTTGCGCATCACGAGTGTTTTCCCGTGACATTCAGTGTTTTCTGAAAGCATGTTTTGTGCGGCCACACATAAGGGAATCTTTGTCTGCATGTCTGCTTACTTCCGCCGGCTGGGTTTTGGGTGTGTGACAAAGCTCGAGCCTTTGAAATACTTAGCTTTGTGCGTTCCCTTGTGCTGGGTCCCACTTCCCCCAAATCATCCACCACCAATGGGGAGCATTTGCCCATTTATTTTCATAGTTTTAACATCACAAAAGCAGCGCATGCTCAAGGAGATCAAGTTCAACAGTGTGAAGGTGTGTGAAACCAAACACCCAGTCCTTGGGTTTCCCCAGCCGAGCATGTCCCCCCCCCCCCCCCGCCTCCCCCCCCCCCCCCCGTGAGGACCCCTGGGTTAGGGATGCACTTCTCATTTTTAGTGTTACTAAGGTCCCCAGCTGGTTCTACTCCATGGGAAAATGGGGAGGTATCGTGGGGGACAGGGTAGGTTGGGAATCTGAAAGCTTGAGTTTCTGTCCTGGCCCCATCACTCACCAGCTCTGGGGATGCGAGCATGGTAAGAAATCCTGGACCTCACCTTCTTCTTTGCAGTGGAAGGGTGTTGACATCCTTGATGCCTGCCTGCCCAGAGATTGTTCTGGAATTGGATTTAGCCCCACTGAGCAAGCAAACAAGCAAACAAGACAACATAAAACCCAGCAAGAGGCCTAGTTAAATTTGAATTGCAAATGAACCATGAGTAATTATTCAGGAGAGATATGTATTTCATTTTATTTTCTCTGGCAACCCTACCTGGGCTGGAGCATGTGGAAGCGAGTTGGAGATAGGCTCTGGCAGGAGGTTGCTCAGGGCCCCAGCTGGCCCTGTTCTTTTGGGTCAACAGGGCTCCTTTTCCCCAGGGAGGTCAGGGCTCATCCATCCTTGGACTTGAGACAGCTCCTCTAGCACTGGCAAAGGCAGGAGGGCAGAGGCCCTGGAGCAGCTGGGGTAGGGAGGGCGCACTGCTGTTTCCTGAGGATGTACTGTGTGCCAGGCAGGTGGTAAACACTCCAGTCTCCGTGTTTACCCTTCTGTTTGTAGGTGTGAGCCCTGCTTCGGACTCTCTTGGCCTCCCAGACCTCACCTGCACCCGGACCCCATTCGGGCCTCGTTAGGAAGTATATTTGGAAATAATTCTGGGGCTTCAGCCATTGGCTTTCTATGCTTGTCTTCAGGTAAGCCCTGGAGTGGCTTTCCCTAAAGGTCTTACTTATGCAGCCTCCCCTTGTCTCCTCAGATCCCACCGAGGCTCAATCTTTTGTGCAGGTGTGAGTGGACGGCAGCAGGGCTGCCATTTGAGAAGGCCTTGGACCCCAATCTTTACCTTCCCTTTTCGGGTGACTCATATAGAACTGACTTTCCTGGGCATCTCCGGGCAGAGGCTGGGGTCTGCCAGGATGCCCTTCCTCTCCTGGGAACCCCTTCCTGGGCTGCCTGGGCATGGCGATCTCCTGCAGTGTCCTTTGACCCCTCCGTAGCCCACCTGGTATCCCCCAAACACCCCACAGACCTCCTGCCACCTGCTAGCCACAGCTGTGGGGCTCAGGACATTGTGGAACCCCGTGAGATACAGATATATTCAAGTCAGAATGACAGAGTACCATATAATTCTGCTCTAAACTGGATGCCGTTTTAACCTGCATGCTCTTAGAGACCGAGGATATTTTAGTAGAAACAAGCGCACAAGGGAGGGCAACACTTACATTCGGAAACATTCTACATTCCAAGAGTTATTTCACCCAAGGGCAATATACCTGATCTCAGGAACTGAGTCTGAGAATCTCCTGGAGCCTCACACTGTCCCCATGGCCCCAGTGTCTCCATCCTGTGGAGGTTAGTAATGCAAAGGAGAGAACAACTCTCTGAATGTGTTCTCTCTCCTGGGTAACCACTGTGTTACTTCCGTTCCCATCAGTACTGATGGTAACAATACTTAGATTTACGCAGCATGGTATATTTTTTCTGATCCATTTTAGTTTTTAAAGATTTTACTCATTTATTTGGGGGAAAGAGAGCACAGAGGGAGAGGGAGAAGGAGAAGCAGACCCTCCGCTGAACAGGGAGCCTGATGCAGGACTCGATCCTGGAGCCCCAGGATCATGATCTGAGCAGAAGGCAGACGCTTAACCAACTGAGCCACCTAGGCACCCTTTTTTGATCATTTTAGTATTTGAACCAACACAAAGGAAGCCAAAGCCTCTTCTCTGCCCCCCATTCGGTTCCTCTATTTCTCTGTTACCCACACAGAGCAGTTTGGGTTATAATTTTTCAGACTTTTCCATCTGTACATAAACATGTCTGGGTGTGTTTTGTTTTTGACCTGGTTGGCATCACACTACACATATCGCAATTCTGCTTTTTTCACTTAGCAAACAGACAGTGAGCACATAGACCTCGTTTATCCTTCTCCAGGGTCTGTCCTGCCCAGTGTGGCCTCAGCTCTGTTCCCACAGCGGTCTCCTCCTGGCTGACGCTGAGGTTGCACCCAGCTTTGCTGCTGGCCGGCACCTAACTGGTCACAAGTTGACCTAGAAAAGCTCTTCCCCGTCTGGCATCTGAGCGGCATAGGTCAAACATCATCCCTCTTCTTTACAGATGTAAAGCCACAACACAGATATGCCAAAGTCCTGGGGCCACGCAGCTAGTAAGGCACAGAGCCTGCTGGCCTTGGGTCCCTGCCTGGGGCCCTCTGGCTTGGAACCCTCTTCTCACGCGTCAGTGTGCATACGCATGCCCTGGGGATGGTGTGACGATGGGGATTCCGATCCACTTGGTCTGGGGAGGGCACCTCTCTCCTAAGCCCCCACATGGTGCTCATGCTACCTGTCTGGACCGCTCTTGGAGCAACGAGGCTTTGGTGTAGGGTAGCTTTATTAGTGTCTAAAAGACGTTTGCGGTGTGGGAGCCTTTGCTGACCTCCGGTCTGGGGGGCACTTGGACCACAATCACTGTACTCATGATGTTAGTGCCGGAAGGGCCCCAGAAGACCAGCTAGCTCAGAAGACCGAGGCTCAGGTTGGGGAGCCAGGGCTGAGCCACCTGCCAGGACTCAGGATCCCACATGGGTCTTTTCTACCCAGGATGCCGGGGACTGGACACTGGTAGCTGGTGGCTGTGGGATCCCAGTCCCCGTCCCCTGTCCGAGTTCCTTCTTCCTATGTCTCACCATCGTGGCAAAGCTTGGTTTGAGGAACTGACCAGGGAAGATGGATTGGCTCTTAGACAGTGAAGGTGTTGGGTGTGGCCCTTCTATGCAGAGAGGTTCTCTACTGGGCTTTTTTTTTTAAAGATTGGTTTGGCATGTGATGAGCACTGGGTGTTATACGCAACAAATGGATCCTTGAACACTACATCAAAAACTAATGATGAGGGGCACCTGGGTGGCTCAGTGGGTTAAGCCTCTGCCTTTGGCTCAGGTCATGATCTCAGGGTCCTGGGATCGAGTCCTGCATTGGGCTCTCTGCTCAGCAGGAAGCCTGCTCCCCCCACCCCCCCTCCTGCCTCTCTGCCTACTTGTGATCTCTCTCTCTGTTAAATAAATAAATAAAATTAAAAAAAAAAACTATATGGTGGCTAACTGAACATAATGATAAAAAAAAGACTGATGTGAATTTAGTGACAAATATTCCATATTGATTGCTGAACTATTAGAATGCCATCCAGTGCTTTTCACTGGGCCTAACTTCCAGGCCTTGTCCATAGGAGGGCTGGCCACTCTCTGTGTTTGGCAGTCAACGTTCCTTCATCTTGGCTGCACCCTCCTGACCATGGAACCAGCCATCCATCCATCTATCCAAAATATCTTTTGCTTTCCTACCATGAGCCAGGAATGGTCCTATGCACCATAGGGAGATTCAAAAATGAAAGAATCAGGTCCTCACCCTCAAGAGCGGGAGAGAAGTCAAGATACAGATAACTCTAAGAACATTGCTCTCACTGTCCCAGTTTCCAAATCATACTCACATCTTCCATTTCATTTAGTCTTTAAAATCAGAGTTTGGGCCCTTGGGAGAGAAGGTGGCTGGCTGGAGCCACCTGCCCCCAGCAGTCATGCCTCCATCACTTTCTGGGATTTAGTTCTGTGTGGGGAGGCGCTGAAGGCCCCAAGCGATTGGGGCCCTTGGAGGGAGGAGGGATGATGGGACAAGGGGAGCTGGTGTCAAAGGTCCTGTGGAGGGTTCAGGTTCCACATGGGAAGAGACTCGCAGCCCAGGGGATTCAGGATTGTAGAAACGTGGAGGTCTTTCTGTCCGTCCCTGGGCAAGTGGGACTGAGGAAGATACTGGCCCAGGGTCATGCTGCATCCAGGGCAGGGCTGAGGCAGGTGCACTTCTCCCTGCCCCGTCCCTGTCCAGCTCCTCCAGCTGTGGAACCTGAAGGTCCCTGCTAGATCCTGGTTGGCAGACCCACGCTGGGCTCGGCAGGCCTCTCCTGGCTGGTATCCTCCCGCTCCTCCTCCTCTCAATTTAGACTTTAATTGCTTTTTTAAGCCATGACTTGGGTTAATAACCTTGAATAAGTCAGGTAAGGGGTCAGCCCCTCACTAAGCTGGTGGCTACTCCGGTAAAGTCACTGAGGGCTTTGAGGGGGAGGGGGCGACTGAACATCCCATTAAGGTCCACATAGATGTTTGGGCAACTGGGTTGTGATGATGCGGGCTGGGCATGTTGAGGGGCAGGCAGCTGCTTAAATGGCACGTGCCAGGTGTTGGCAGAGGGTGGTGCTTGCCCCGAGGACATTTTGGGTGTGGTGAAGAGAAGGGGGGGTGCCCCAGCGCAAATCCTGCTCTCCTCACACGCACTCCCCGCAGCCGTGCATTCAGGCCTGCAGATGGGGGCTTGTCCAGCGGCTTCCGTGGGAGGCAGTAGGGGGTGAAGTGGTTTGGTTGGTGTTGACGCCGCACCTCCCACTCCAGCCTGTGGAAGCCAGGGGTGGTGCTGAAAGGGGTCCCCACCTGTGGTGCTGATGGGTTCCAGCTGTGCCCCTGACTCCGAAAGCTGCCAGGTGGGGCTGGGGGTCGGGGAGGCCTGGCAGACCTTTGAGTTCTCATGTGCCGTGTAACGAAAACCAACACTCAGCCCATCCCAGAGTTTACCCCAGGCCTCGGGCCTCGCGCCTCGGGGGTCCGGGGTTGCTGAGGGTCTCTTCAATAGACTGTTTCGCCAGCACCCCCGGGAGCACCACCTGCGGTAGGCGCAGAAGCCCTGTTCCAAGGGCGACGGGTACCTCCCCTCGCTGGCTGCCCCCTGTTCCCCAGATGAGGAAGGCGGGGCTGAGGGAGGCCAAGGGCCACGTCAGGTCTGTACGCCTGGAAGAGGCAGCTGGGCACCGTGCAAGTCCGCCTGACCCCGCCGTCGTCAGATTTCTCGCCTTTAGGCTAGCGGGCGGGGTGGGGGGGGGGTGTGAAGTGCTCACCGTGATGTGCGCGGTACCGCCGGTGCAGGTTCCTGTCTGGTGTCTGTAGCCATTCCGTGGCTGATGCCCATAGTCTCTGGTGCAGGTTCCTGTCTGGTGTCTGTAGCCATTCCGTGGCTGATGCCCATAGTCTTTAGGCCTGGGACAGAGAAGGGAAATGTGGAGTTGGGGTCGCCTGCTCTATGTCCCCTCCCGTCTCTCCGTTTCCGGCTTCAGGAACCTTGCACTTCCGAGAGGGAGAAAAGAGGGTATTACCACAGGTGACTCCCTCCTGCTGCCCGGGTCCTGCTGCTTTTTCACACTGGGGAAACTGGGGCGTGGGAGGGGGTTGTTTGCCCCAAAGCAGCTTTCAGGAGGGTGGAGAGAATTTCTAGCTCCACGGGAGTCTTGCCTGATAACTATGTATCTGTTCCCAGTCATTCCATGCTGGTTGGGTTATTTGATTTACTTAACCCGTGTGTGCGTGTGCATGCGTGTGAGTGTTGACATGGGCATAATTAGTGTACAAGGGTGTATGGCGCCTGAGGACTTGAGCTGTTGATGTATCTTGGAGCAGGCGGGAATCCTTGGGAATGAAGGTTTCTTGGAGGCAGGAACTGAGCTCTGAGTTTCCTATAGCCCTGCATTGTGTCTGGACAATGGGCTCACTTGCCGTAGCACAGATGTGCATTTAAACATGTGTGTGTTATTAGGTTTCTGAATGCCCATAACTTAATGCACTCGGGGAAAAGGGATGGGACTGGTTCCTCTGCAGAGAGAGAGATCTTTTTTGTATTTGGGGCTAACCCTTCTTTAAAGTGACCTCTGCAGGAAGTACTTGAAAACTGGACGTCCTAAAATGAGAGGCATCGTGACAATAACAGGGCTTCTCGTCATTATGGGTGCGGTATGGACTCTGGTGAGGTAGGGGTCCTGGGTTTGGGGCTGCGACAGTCTTTAACTCAGGGTGAGTTGTGTCACTCTGGGGCTCGGGGCCAATGTGTCCTCTGAAGTGAGGCAGTGAAGCCCGCACTTGCCAGATTTTCCTGTGCACATCAGTTCCCTGGGGATCCCGAAGAAACGCGGCTCTGATTTGGTAGATCTGAAGGGCTTGAGAGCGTTTCTAACCAGTGCCAGATGAAGCTGCTGCTGCTGCTCCACAGGCTACACTTGGGATGGCAAAGCTCTAGAAAGTTGCCAAGAGTCTTTTCTTCTCTTTTTTGTTTCCCTAGGGAGGGGAGGGGCAGAAGGAGAGGGAGGCATCTCAAGCAGGCTCCAGGCTGAGCGCAGAGCTGGACTTGGGGCTCGATCCCATGACTCTGAGATCATGACCAGAACCAAAGCTAAGAATCAGAAGCTTTACACTTAACCGACTGAGCCACCCAGGAGCCCCAAGAGTCCTTTCCATGTGAATGTCCCAAACTGTGGTTTTTGAAGTGGGCAAACAGAGCTGGGGTCCTCCCACTTCAGGGGTTTCCTCAAGCACACAGCTCTGGACTCAGACGTCACACACACACATCATAGGATCAGAGACAAAGGCAGAAAGGATGGAAAAACGGGCGGTGGGCACTGTGTGGCCGGGAGCAGACACAGGGGGAGAGACTTGCGCACAGAGACAGAGAAGGAGGAAAGCCTCGGACAGCACAGGTGGGGAGCAGAGGGAAATGGGGGTATGGGGAGAAGGGGAGGGTCCCAGCTCTGCCTCCTTCAGGGGTGGAGTGTGCTGCTCCAACCTCCTGGTCCCCTGGGGAAGGGGAGGACACTGCTTCCAGCTCTAATCATGGCCGCTCAAAGCCCTGAGGGGGTCCCATTATTTTATTTATCATGTTTATATTTGAAACAAGGTTTTCCCTCCCCTGCCTTTCTCCTCCCCATCATCAGACTCCAACCGCCATCCCAGGCCCAGAAAGGAAGGACGGACGCCCTCCTCCGCCATTAATCAGAGCGGAGGCCCGCGGTGCGGTGGTGAGCACCGGGACTGCAAGCTACTGTCTGACTGAGCATTAGTCATGCTGCACGTTACGTTCTCTAATGAGAAAATTATTCCAAATTGCCTCGAGGGATGGTTGTGATTAAACTATTTGCCTTGACTTCCTCTGCTAAATTGAATGTGCATGAGTGCGCGCGCGCACACACACACACACAATCACACAGTCACCCCAGTCAGAGCTGCTCACCCAAAGCTTTGGAATAGGGTAGGTATAGCCTCTAAATTCCAGAGGGTTCCGACTCTCAACCTGCCCACAGCTTGCTGTCTTCTGCTACATTTTGAAGACAGCTAGGCCCGGAGGAGGGAGGGGGAACATTCATGAGGCCATATCATTACAGCAAGGCCCCAACTGCCCACATTCTGAAGGGGGCTCATTTTCTCTGGGTGAGCTTCTCCTGGGTGTTAGATGTCTACAAGTCTCTTAAAAGGAGAGTAATTTTTTTTCGGGGGGGTGGCAAGAATCTGGGGCTCTTTTCGGATCCCTCTTTATTTTCTTGACTCTGTAACTCCAATTTTATTTGGAACTCCTTCTGATGCATAAGCTGGGCCAAGCCATTAATATGCAGTTCCTATCTGCTGTTACAGGTTTTTGAAGCATATTTCAAAAGGGAACCAAAATGTACCATTAAATTAGTAATTCATAGGAACTAGAAAGTTTTTATACAGAATTTGTAACATAAAAAATCTCCCCAAGACTATGGGTGGTCTTGGTTATTGGGACACAAACATACTGCTTCTCTAGTTGCTTCCTCCTTAAATCCCGGCCAGATTTCAGGGTTTGGCACAGATGTTCCCTTCTCTGGGGTCCCTCTCTGACCATCATCTCAGTCACAGTTGAGCACTTCCAATTCTGGGCTCCTACCACTTTTTCTTTAGTTGATAGAATTCGATGAACATTTACTGAGTACCAGGTAAGTCAGCTTTTGCTAAGTTATAGTGGGCCAACCGACAACCCCAACTTCTCAGTGGTTCATTCTGGGATCTAGGAGGAAGGAACAGGACCAAGAAGGGGGAAAAAGAGAGTAACCTTGGGTGGTTCTTAATACTTGTGTTCAGATGTGGCACACGTGACTTCTGTTCGCCTCCTGTTGGTCGAAGCAGGTCATGTGACCAAGCCTGAAGTCAGAGCGATGGGGAGGAAGATTTCCTCACACCAGGGAGTGCTACCACAAGCATCTCCATTTACGGGTGTGATGTGTCCTGGGTATACCAGGAAAAGTTCAGCATCCTCAGACTTATCTGGAGTAGTTTTGTGTCTGTTCTTAGCATTCTATCAGAATTCCCTCACCATGGTCATTATCACATGTAGCGATTCTTTTTTCTCTTTTTTAGACAGGTTGTGTGCTGGCAACATACAATTCTGTCAACCGTTCTCCTCTTTCAGCTTCTAGAGGAGTTTTCTCCTGGTTCTTTCCTTGCCTCTGGACACCACATCTCTGTCTCTCTGGACCCATCTCTTCCCCTATCTTTTACGTTCCCTGTAGTGTTATGTTCCCTTTGGGTCGGGAAGTCTCTTCCTTGGAGTTGATGTCAACTTCTTCTTCTATTTCTGTGGCCATAAACTCTTTTTCCCTGAGAAAACTTGGTCCTCCTCTTCTGTGGCACATCCAATATGGCCACACCTTCTTTGTACCTCCTCCTATCAAGAAGTGAAATTTACTTCTCCTCCCCTTGAAACTGGGCTGGCCTTGGGACTTTGAAAGAGTCTGAAGCCGAGGCCTGGGAGAAACCAGCTTCCAGGTGGGGCAGCCAGTCTAGCCTGATGGAGGGTGCGAGGTGGGGGAGAACCGAAGTGCCCCAGCTGACAGTGCCAACCGCCAGGCTCAGGGGTGAGGCCCGCTTGGACTTTCCAGCCTAGAACCTCTTCCAGCTCGTTATGGCTGAATGAGTAGCTCAGACAAAGCCAGCAGAAGATGCATCCAGCTAACCCCCAAATCACGAGCAACTGTAAATCTTTGTTGCTTTAAGTCCCTAAGTTTTGGGTGTTTGTTATGAGCAGTAGATAACTGAAGTATCCTATACCCCCAGATTGGGTGGTGGTAGTGCCACCCAACCAGCCTTCTAACCTCAGAACCGGGGAGTCATCCTGTCACCTCCCGTCTTGCTCGACTCCACGTCCAGTAGGTCAATAAGCCCTACAAAAGTGATCTGGGTCAGGGGATGGGAGTTGTTCAATGAGTTTTAGTTTTGCAAGATGTGAAAATTCTGGAGATGGTTTGTAGAACTATATGAATATGACTAATCTATTGAACTGTACACTTGAACATGATGAAGATGGTAAACCTTATATGTATGTATTTTACCACAATTTAAAACAGTGATTTAAGCATCTTCTGGTCTGCCCCTCTTCTCAATCCCCACTTTCTGTGCTGCCTTCTTCCTGAGATATGGCTCCAGCCCTGAGACTTACTTTATTTTTTATTTTTTTCCTTTTAATATCTAATGTATTATTTGTTTCAGGGGTATAGGTCCGTAAATTGTCAGGCTTACACAATTCACAGCACTCACACTTACACATATCCTCCCCAGTGTCCATCACTCAGCCACCCCATCCCTCCCCCCACTGACCCCTAGCAACCCTTAGTTGCTGGGGTTTCCTGAGACTTCCTGATTTTCCTGAAATTAAGAGTCTCTCATGGTTTGTCTCCCTCCTGATCCCATCTTGTTTCATTTTTTCCTTCCCTAACCTCCACCCCCCATGACCCCCCCACCCTGCTTCTCAAATTCCTCATATCAGAGAGATCATATGATAGTTATCTTTCTCTGATTGACTTATTTCATTTAGCATGATACCCTCTAGTTCCATCCATGTCCTTGCAATGGCAAGATTTTGTTTTTTGGATGGCTGCATAGTATTCCATTGTATATATAGACCACATCTTCTTTACCCATTCATCTGTTGATGGACATCTAGGTTCTTTCCATAGTTTAGTTATTATGGACATTGCTGCTATAAACATTTGGGTGTATGCCTGACACTTACTTTAAAGCCCAGTGTCTCCCCCTCTGCCTTCAGGGTAAAATCCACATCTGCACCAGGAAATGGAAGATACCCTTTCTGCTCTCATGCCCTTTACCTCCTACTCTTACTAACATCCTCCTACTGTCTGGATCTGTTCCAGGCCCTTCCTTACGTCCATATCTCCAAGCCTTTCCCAAGAAATTCCTTCTACTAGCGTGTCCTTAGTGGTTTTTATTCAACATTAACAACATCTGTTAGGTCTTCATAGGATCCCATTTTTAAATATAAGTGAAGTTACCAATATATTCCAACTGATTTTTTACTAAAATCCTTTGGCCTAATATTTTAGTTCTGAAAATCTAACCCATGGAAATAATACCAGGGCCAAACAACCAACAGATACCTTGGGGTGGATGGCTGGGAGTTGATGAGAAGGAAGGGAACTAGAAGCCATGGTTTATCATGACAATCATGTGTTATCACATGAACACATGCTGTCATGGGTAGCATCGGCAGGTGTCGAATGTCTGCCTTGCAATGGTGTCTTGCTGAGCACTTTGAGTCAATATCGCTCACCCTTATCACATCCCCTGAAGGCATGAGGTATTGCTTACTCTCACCATGTTACAGCTGAGAAAGTTGAGGCTCGGATAGGAAAGGTAGCTCCCCCCTGGTTTTACCGAGCTGTCATTGACACACAGCACTGTAGAAGTTTAAGGTGTTCAGTAGAATGATCTGAAAAGGTAACTTTGGGAAGTAAACATTTTATGGAAATATACATACGGAAAAGTGCACACGTTGTCTATAGAGAAAGCTGTCACGAGAGAAGAGATTGTTGAGGAATCACATGCCGCCAAGATGTCGAGCAGCAGGTAGCACTGCTCGCTCTGTTCTAGAAAAAAAAGAAAAAAGAAGAATTAGATCTGGTGATTGAACACCTTGACAGCATAGCGCGAAGCAAACACATCCACTGACTACCACCCAGAACAAGACATAGAACACGGCCAGTGCCTCGGAAAGCTTCCCCCTTTCTCCCCTGCTCTCCTTCCCAAAGATAACCATCATCTGGCTTCTACCGCACTGGTGGGGTGGTTTGCATGGTTGCTCCCTGAATGAAGGGACCAGTGTCTTCCTACTGCCTATATAACGTGAGCCCTCAAAGCACACAGCATTCCCGTGAGGGTGGCGACAGGGGGGAGAGGCCTGACTCACAGCTCTGCTCCGTCCTGGCCTTGAATTTGCTGGAGGGAGGCGCAGGCATCTCTGTGTCTGGGGAGAAGAAGGGCCTGTCAGGGGAGCAAGTCTCTTTTTATCTGCCCCATCTAGGGGCTTGTCTTTTAGGCATGTGCATGCACGTGCGTGTGCGCGTGCACACACACACACACACACACACACACACACACTTCCTGGTGATCTCTCTATAGTGTGAAGTCTGCTTGCAACTGCAAACCTTCCTGATAAATGTTTGATCTCCCCCGGAAAGCGGTTGTGAACTCCGTGTAAGGAAAGCTTTCATAGTGACCCACCATTTGAGCCTGGAGTCAAAGCCTTGTGTGTTTTCTTTCCTTTTCTTAACTGGAAGGTTATGTGTTTCTTAGCTACTGGTCAGACTGGATGAGACTGCCAAAAAGCTTTCAGGGAATTTCCTCACCATGTTACAAATTTATGAGTCATATGAAAAACTGGGAAAGGCTTCAACCAGCTGCCTCTCATTGACTCAGAGCCTTTTTTACAACACCTTGGTGCTGGGGCCTTGGATGGAGCCAGGAGGAGAGTTTATTATAACTACAAATGGCCTGACATTGCCTGGAAGGAGGCTGTGTTGAGCTCTCATCTTATCTCCACTCTCCTGTCCTCCCCAGAAGAAAGCTATAAAAGTGCTCTCAAAACCTTCAGACACTGACAAGCCAACCACCGAGGTCCTACTTGTTCTATGAAGGCCAGGCAGATGGATAGGCAGGTGGCTGGATGGATGAGGGCAGATCTAGAGACCTTCTCCTTCACTTCTGCCTAGATAATCAATGGGTTACTCAAACTTAACATGCCTGAAACCGAGTTCTGATCTCCCCCTAACCCACACTGTCCTCCCCATCTTAAAAAAAAAAAATGCTCACTTCCTCTGGGCCAGACCATATTTGCCAAAGATGGCTTTGAAAATGTCCCTGATGCGCCCACCATACTCTTCCATGACGTGACATTGCCGCTCTTTCATCAAGAGATAGAGTTCATTTATCACCCCCTTGGAATAGGCGAGGTTCTGCCGCTGTTTTGAATAATAGAGTATGGTAGAAGTGACACTGGGCCAGGTTGGAGCACAGACCTTAAGTAGCCTGGAAGCTTCTACTTCCTGCCTTGCAGGAGACAGCCACCACGTAAGAGGTGCGGCTACCCAGGGACTGCCATGCTGTGAGAAGAGAAGGAGAGAGAGAAGAAGAAGGAGGAGGAGGAGGAGGAGGAGGAGGAGGAGGAGGAGGAGGAGGAGGAAGACGAGGAGGAGGAGGAGGAGAAGAAGAAGAAAGGAGAAGAAGAAGAAGAAGAAAAAGGTGGGAGAGGGAAGGGGGGGAGGAGGAGAAGGAAAAGAAGGAGGAGAAGGAGAAGAAGGAGGAGAAGGAGAAGAAGGAGGAGAAGAAGGAGGAGGAGGAGAAGGAGGAGGACAAGGAGAAGGAGGAGCTGTCGCCATTTTGGGGGTAGATCTGCGGAACTGGTCTCCCCAGCAGCTGCCACATGGAGCAGAAACAAACTACCCAGCCAGCTTTTTCCTAAGCCCTGACCCATAAAAACATGGGCAAAACAGATGGTGGTTTCAAACCACTAAGTTCTGGGGTGGCTTGTTCCACAGTGGTGGGTAACTGAAACACCATCTTCCCGGTCGCCAGACCAAAAACTTCCCAGAGCTGTTCTTAACTTTTCTCTCTCTCTCAGACGCGTATCCCACCTGGATGCAAATTCTAAGGGGGTTCATTTTCAGACTATACCCAGAATCTGGCCACTTTTCATGACTCCTTTGCTGTGTCTCCAGGCCACACTGTCACCTCATTTCCCCCCCCCCCGGATGATTACAACAGCCTCCTGTCACCCCTCTTCAATCTCCTCTCTGCACCGTGGCCTCGAAGGAGCCCATGAAGCCCAACTTAGACATGGTCTCTCCTCTTCTCAGGATCCCCAAGGTCCCCACTGTACTTGGGCTCTGCTCCCTCTGGGCTACCTCTCTATCACCATTTCCTATTTCCCTCCCCGTTGCTCGCTCTGTTCTAGAAGCACTGGCTTCCTTGTTGCCCCTCCATCCAGCATCAAGCCTGCATTTGTTGTTTTTGGAATGCTCTAGTCCAGATGGCTGTGTGACTCACCAGCCCCCTCTATAAAACCCCGCATTGTTGGCACTTAGGGATGCTCCTCTCTGCCCCCTACCCCTCCATATACCCACTGCTACTCCTTCTCTGCTGCTCTTTTCTCTGACATTTGTCACCTGATGGCCGCAGCATTCCAGCTGTTCAGTTCTTGTATCTCTTCTCCATGGGGTGTGAGGTATTACCCCATGGGGGCAGATTTTTGGTTGGTTTGTTCACAGACATTCCCTAGAGCTTAGAACACTGCTGGGCACATCGTAGGAGCTCAAAAACCATTTGCCCAATGCATGAGTTGAACTTCTGTGAGCCTGAGCTTCTTAATTCCAAAATGAGGAGAATTATAGGTGCTTTTAGAGGATTGTGAGGACAAGTAAGGAGGTTAAGCACAGTGCATGGCATTGAGGCTGGGGCAGAACAGTGCTCAGTAAACCTCAGGTCCTTTTCCCCACATTCCTACTTATCCCAATAGCCAGCTGCTTTACTGTTCTATTCTAGAAAGGCTGGGAAGAAATTATATGTGTGTAAACTTGTATCCATTAATAAAACATATTAATTTGTAAAATATTAATATACTAAAGTATATTTAAGATACATATTATATATGTAAAAAGATATGGGTAAAATCCAAATCCATTTATAGTATATTTAACTTGCTTTGTCTAGCATTATGTTTTTGGTCTTTACCACCTTCTAGAATGATCTCTTCTGTAAGTTAGCAACTACGTGATAGAATGTGTTCTCTGGGATCTGTCAGTCACTGACTCCTGTCAGTGACTCTGGCTGGGTCTTTTGTCTGTGGTTCTGGCTGGAGCAAATATGATTGGTCCAGCTTGTGTCAGTTGTTTGTGTCGGGTCCAATTAAGGGCAGTTGGGGGCAGGAAAGCAGGATTACAGACAGAGCAGGTCCCATTTAAGCCACCTTCAGCAGATGTTATGGGCGGGGCAGTGCCCGGAGAACAGGGCTTGGGTGGGGCAGAGACCTTATGATGTGTCATCTGCACAATGCTTCCCCATAATTGTCATAGGCCTGGGTCCTGCTGATGGGTGCATTTCCCCCGATCTCATATTCTAAGGTCTGGGAACAAGTCTGTCCCCCAAGATCTGCCCTTTGTAGGCTGCTTCCTGTCTCCTTTCCCCTTCTCCCTCCAATCTGGGAGGCTCGTCTCTTTGGTCTGCCTTTCCCATCGGAGGCCTTTCCCTACATTTCTGCTGGAGACTGGCGGCTCACTAGGAGCAGGGCATTTAGAAGAGGGTTTATGGGTAAAGGTGGGGGTGTAGGGGACCCGTAAGGGATTGTGCCATCCCCGGAGATGGCATAGGCTGAGCTGTTAACACTCTTACGTCCAAGGGAGGCAGGAGGGTTGGTGACTGGTACTTGAAAGGACAGCCATCTAGAGAAGCAGAAGGTTGCAACCAGCCCAAGGTGGGGATGGAGGGAGGGAAAGAAGTGCATGATCCCCAGCCTTACTCTCTCCTGTCCTCTGGCTCCTGCCAGGGCCCCTTATTGGGTGAAGCCAGAGGACAAGTGGGTCATTGATGTAGCCTCTGGGGGGTTCCTGGGGGGTTCCTAGAGCAGGGGGAAGAGTGGAAGGTAGATGGGTTGTCATAAAGGAAGGTCCAGCCACTTCCCTCTGTACTTTCTCTGGCTGTCTCCACATGTGAGTCCTTCCCTGTACTGAGTGTTGCAATACTCTTTCAGATAATGTCCACCCTTTGGGACAGAGAACACTCTTGCTGTTATCTTTAGGAATTCTTGAGTCATAACTAATGATTAATTCATTATGCAAAGCATAGAGTTTGGGTCATTTTCCCCTAAGCATATGCTTATACTTGTTCCACTAAAACTCCAGCGATACACGCATGCCGTGGGACCCCTTCTGTGGTGTTGTCCCAGTCCTGGGAGGTTGTAGGTGGACAGAATGTTGTTGCCGGCAGAGACCTTGGAGCTAATTTCCTGATAGTCCAACAGTATCATTCTCCTGGTAAGAAAACCAGAGCCCAGAGAAGGGAAGTGGTCTGCTATCAGGAAAAACTACTTATTGCACTCATACTGCCGGTCACCAAATGTGTGGATGTTTCCCCACACCCACTGATTTTTGGACACCAGGTGGGTGTGTGACAATTCCAGTCAGTTCTGACGCTGTCTCCCTGGAGTCAGCATCAGGTCCCACAAAAGCTCTGTCCCACAAGACTGCCCCCACTGCAGAAGCCCATCCCAAGCCCCAGGCTGTTGTCTATGCTTCTGAGTGACTGGATTTCTATCAGGGATCCCATGATCCCATCCTTGGGTTCAATACTTTGCCCCAACAGCTCATGGGACTCAGGGAAACACTTCTGTTTGTCAGTTTATTATGTAATAAAGGATGTAGTAAACACTGATCCAGAAGAACAGCCAGAGGAAGAGACATGAAGTGTGAGCTCTGGTGAGGGGGTGCAGATCTCCTGTGCCCTCTCTGGGTGCACCACCCTCCCAGCACCTCCATGCATACAGCAACCCGGAAGCATTCTGAACCCTGTTCTTTTGGGGTGTTTATGGAAGCTTTATCATGTAAGTGTGATTGATCATTGACTCCATTTCTATCCCCTCTCTGCATCCCAGAAAATGAGGAGTAGGTCTGGAAGTTTCAGCCTTGGGATCATGGTTTGGCCTTCTGACGACCAGGCCCTTACCCAGGAGCCCAGCAAGAACAAAAGACACTCCTATCACTCAGGGAATCACGATGGTTGTAGGAGCTCTGTGCCAGAAACTGGGAGGAGAAACCAGCTACATTTTTGCTATGATGGCACACCTGTACAAAGCCACACAGCCAGGCTGGTGGCAGAGCTGGGACTTTACTGCAGCCCTCCTGACCCCATGTCTGTGTCTCTTTCTACTTTGCCCAGTTGTGTGGGGATAGAATGCTATTAGATAGGCAGAGGACAGCCAGACCCATCTTTCCCTTGTCCTCTCTGTTCCTTCCTTGTTTTGTTTCATTTGTTCATCCAGTCACACTCCCTAGGACCTGGTGGGTGATTGGTATATGTCACACTCTGGTTCAGTCAGGGATTATGGCAACATTACCAGTACCCCAAATAGCCAGTTCATTTCTCCTTCTGGGCTCATGGAAGACTCACTTCCCACTGAGGAGGTATCCAGAAGGGAGAAACAAGCTTGTATGTGTTAAGGCTGAGAATGGGGGGCTGCTTGGTACCACAGAATAAGCCACGTCAACTGATACACACAGCTCATGTTTGGAAGAAGAGAGAAAGGTATTTCTAATAATGGGATAGAATTATGGGATGGTAGAATAATGCTAACATGGAGGCAGGAGTGATGGACCCCACACAGTCCACAGAGTAGCTCTGGGCAGCAAGGCCAAGTCAGATGTGTTTCTCATGAGCAGGACAGTGCTCGGTCTGGACTACAGCCCTAGCTCAACCGCCAGTCTGCTCCGTGACCTGGAATGTGCCACTTTCCCTCTCTGTGCCTTGTGTATACAGTGCTAGGGTCAGACAGGATCATCCCTAACGTTCATTACTGCTCTACAATTCTGTGTTTTAGAACAGATCTAGTGAGTTGATTTCTTGACATCTTGGTCTGTGCTTCCTCCCTCCAACTGGCTTGGGAGTCAGTGAGTCCCCTTGTATGTCAGCGGGGTCCACGTTGCCTCATGGGGATGAAGACTGATGGAACAGGATGCAAAGGGAAGGAAATACTTGCTGTTCAGGCTGTTGACTTCCAAAATAATGGCTGTAAAAGCTATAACTAGGGATTTGATGGCCAATCTGTGAGGAGAGAAGGAAAGACTCTTGAAAATCCTCAAGGGAAAGTCCTGAATGACAAGTAGAGAAGCTCTCTCTTTCCTTCCTTTACCTCCTTTTTGCCCTGCACGGGCATTGTCCCCACTTCCCTTCTCTAAGCCATCCCCACCACACTTGCCAGATGAGTTTGAGTGAATGATGGGTTCAGAGGGCCTCAGATTCCTTCTTGGCTAAGTGGGGCCATGGTAACATCCTCCCTGCTGGCCCAGGGAATCAAGTAGGGAGTGGGCACAAAGTACTTGGCCCAGGCATACTCCACTGTGGGCACTCACCAGCAACAAGTCCAGACCCTGTGCGATCTCTGCCCGGTCCCTGCCCTCCCCTAGGGAGGCCTCCATGGAATTTGGTTCCTGTAGATCACCAGTTCTCCCAGGCCCCAAATATCCCACCTTGGTTCCAGCTACCACTCCCTACAAGCCTTCACCATCCATATATCATTATACACCCATTGGGACTATGAGGTGCTTGCTTTCAGGGTCACGCAAGTCCACAGCCTGAAAAAGGAGCACCTCTTTACATGTTGTGTCCCTCTGGCCTCACCCTCCACCCGGCCTGTCCAGCCAATGTGTGGCTGGTCTGGGGTAGACAAGAAAGCCTCTAATACAAGGGTACTCAAGCTTCAGTTGTCAAGCACCTGGAGGGCTGGTTAAAGGGGTTTTGCTAAAGCATAAATTGCCAGTCCGAACCTCAGAATTACTGATGTAAGAGGTCCATAGTGAGGCCCCAGAATGTGCATTTCTAGCAAGTTCCCAGGTGACACTGAGGTTGCTGGTCCAGGGACCACACTTGGAGAATCTCCAGAATTGCAAAGTGACACCAAACTCTCTCGAGGGCTGCATGGAAAATTCAGGGATGAGCCACTTCCCTCCCTGTGTTGATCTAATCTTCCTGTTCTCTGGATTTGCTGCTCTGGCTGCTGGTCATTCTCCTGCAGCTCCAGAGCCCAGAGATGTTTGCCTAATTTATGGGACTTGGCAGACACTCAGAGACTGAGGGAGGACAGAAAACTCCTAACATACAGCACATCTGACTCTTGTGTTTGGGCGTTTTTTATTGCTCAGTGGGGACAGCGTACACGTGGAAGGCCTATTCCCGGGTTTGCCATAAAACTTGGTAATGGAGTGCAACAGGGTGGTTATGAGTTATTCAGGGGGCTGCGCCCTTGCCCACCCTGGAGCAAGCAGGAGGTCCTTCTGGAAAGTGCTGGAGCTGGTACTCGATGGCGATTGGTGGGGATTTGTTTGCTCTGTGTGCTAATTAGTATCATTCCCTTAGAGGGAATGGAAGGCACGCGCCTCCTCCTCCTTGCTGGCTGCATCATGGACATGATGGAAAGCCTTCTTGACCATGTGAGCGGTGGCCACACTCTACAGATGGCAGAACAGCCGATGGCAGGGGCTGGGTCCTGGTGAGCACAGGTCCCACCCCAGCTCAGATTTCTACTTCAGAGAGAAACAGACTTCTACCCTGATGTTTAGGCCATGCTTGGTGTGTGGTCTCTGTCCATTGCAGCCAAGTCTATATTTTAAATAATAGGCCACTTGCTCACAAGGAGCACTGCCTTTCCCTGAGGGTCATTCTTCTTCAATCTCCCCAAGCCATTGGAGCATTGGAGGTTAGATGAAGTCCTCCTCCTTTCCACTGTGTGGACACTCTGAGTATGGATCTGAGGGGCATGTCCAGATCCTGAGCAGAGACAGAGCAGTGATTTTCAAACCGAGGCATGCATGAACACACAGAGGTTTTGTTCCTACTCCACATCCAAACTGGACAGGTTAGGATTTTAAGGCATGAGACCCAGAAACTGCATTTTAATAAGCTCCCCAAGGTGATAATGGCCTCAAGATTTGGAGACTGATTGGTTAAGTTTATGTGTGCTTCAGGACCTCCTAGCCAGGGTTCCTAACATGGCTTGGCCCACTGTATTTATTCAACAAGTATTTATGGAGCACATTCCTATAATATGCTGGACACTGTCGTGGAGCTCACCTTCTAGTATGAGAGACAAAAACCAGCTAAACAGGTTTAGCTAATTTCAGGTAGGGCTACCTGCTATGAAGCAAAAGAAGACAGGGTAATCAGGATGATTTAGATTGGTTGAGAGGGAAGGCTTCTCTGACCAAGCGCCATTCAGACCTGCCTGAGCAGCAGGAAGGAGTGAGCAGTATGGACAGTTATAATGTTAGTTACATAATGTTATAATTGTAACTATATAATTGTAGTTATATAATGTTAGGTATAAGCTGAGCTGGAATAACAGACTTCCAAACTCAAACAATTTGAAGAGTAAGATATTTCTTTGTTTCTCCCATAATCCTTCAATGTTGGTATTCAGGCTGGTGGGATGGTGTTCCTTTATACAGTCATTTGGAGACTAAGGCTAATGACTGCTCTGTTATCCTCAAATTTTGACTTCCAAGGTCTTCCTGGTATCACCTTCCCATTTGGATAGAAGGTCAAAGAGCTTGGGGGAGTGTGTTGGGAGTTTTCTGTGGGTCAGTCTGAATGGAACCGACATTAGTTAGGCTCACGTACGACAAGTACAAAGCTGGTCACTTGGTCATCCCCACTGCAAGGGAGCCTGGGAAATGTAGTTAGGTCATATGCTCGGGAACCAGGAGAAGATGGATTTTGGGGGGCGGCCAGTGGTCTCTGCCAGAGGCAAGGGGAATGGCAAGTGCAAAGGCTTAGATGAGGGAGTGAGTTTGGTGAATTCAGGGAACAGCAAGGAGGTCCGTGTAGCTGGAGTAGTGAGGTGGGAGGACGGGGAGAGCAGATAACAATGGAGATGCAGACAAGGCCTACTGCCAAGGGGTTCTCCTTCTCCTGCTCACTACAGTGAAGCTTTAAAAATGACAGTCTTTTTGAGCATAGCATGTTTCCAATGTACACAGAAGTAAAGAGAATCACATAGTAGACCCCCAGGTACTCATCAGCTTATCAGTGTTTGGCCAAACCTACCATAGTTTAAAAACAATATACAAATTACTCAGACGGCAAGAAGAGGGGATAAGTCTCTCACAGTCCCCTACTTACCTCATACAATCCCTCAGGGAAAATTCTGACAGATATCTGGAAGCATTTTGGATCTTAAGAAGAAAAAAATACGATAATTATCCAATCATTAATGTTTTCTTTATCAGAATTTCTAATTTTTAATATCAAACAAATCAGGTATAAATTTTTAAAGGTGGAATTACCTATCTTTACTGTGCCACAAGTTACCTCAAAGCTAAGTGGCTTAAACTGACCATAGACATTTATTATCTTTCAGAGTTTCTGTGGTCAAGAATGCAGGAGTGGCTGGGCTGGGTGGCTCTGATTTGGGGTCTCTCATGAGCACGCTCTCAGGATGCAGATGAGGGCTACCGTCCAATGAAAAACCTGCTCCTAGTTGGCTCCCACACACAGCTGGCAAGCTGGTGCTGGCTGTTGGCAGTAGGTCTTAATTCTTCACACAAGACTTTCTCTAGAGCTACTTAAGCACCTTCACAAGGTGGCAGCCGGCTTTCTTCAGAGTGAGTGGTCCATGAGGTCAAGGAGAAAACCACAAGGCTTTTTGTAACCTAGCTTCAAAAGGTCCACACCACCCTTTCGTGGTATGCTGGACTCACATGAATCACCTGGTGAAGGGGGAAGTATAGGGTGGTGTGCAGAGTAGGAGGCAAGGACCACTGCAGGCCATCTTGGACGCTGGTGACCACTGAGGCCTAAGTTAAGTTCTTTCCAATGATCTCTTGAAGACATAACCTTTTCAGTGAGCCCTAGAAGGACGAGTTTTGGAATCAGTGCCTAGATATGAATAAACAGAAAGATTTCTGATTACTAGCTGAATAGAATAGGGGTATTTTCTAGTTAAGAGGGAACTTAGAAGTGATGTATTTCTACACTCCCATTTTACAGAGGAGGAAATTATTCCCAGAGAGACAAAACGGCTTGTTTCAGGCTACAGGGTGAGTTTGTGGTTGGATAAAGATGAAAAGATCCAAGCTCTTAACTCCTGGACCTGTAGTGCTTGGGACAGTCAAGGAACCTTTACATTTGGAGTCCAGACATCTGGCCCAAGGTCTCCACATGGGCGACCCCTTGCCCAGCCTCTGCCCCCTGAGCTTGGTCATTGTCTAAACAAAAATGTCATCCTTTGGGGACAATGTTTAGGGACAGTGTCAAATATTCTCAATAAAACTCAACATGCCCTTTAAAACATTGGGTTGGCTTTGTATAGCCCTATTCTTTCAATTTATTTTGTCCCAGTCAACAGTTTTGGGGGGATTTAAAGCCATATAACTTTATTTAGTCAGCTTCCTGGACCTCTCAGACATGCTGTCCACGAAGCAGCAAACTCGGGGCATCTGTGGAACCCCAGGTTTGTGGTTCTCTTATGCTTTTCTTTTGCTTTTCAGTTGCATGCAACAGAAACCTCACTGACTAGCTTAAGTCAAGGAAAAAAGCTAATTTGTTTCAAGAAACTAGGGGATAGTCTTCAAGCCTTCAAAGGAAGGCTTGAACAAGTAAGATCGGGAAAAAATGGGGCAGCCCTGAATGGCTCAGTAGCAGGAACCAGATCGTCTTCTCGGTTGCTTCCCACTGACACAATCCAGCCCCAGAGATTTCCAGTCCCTGTATGTAGATATGGATGTCAAAGTCCTGGGAACCAGAATATCTCTGACTGCCTTTGGGTCATGTGTCCTTGAAGAACAGTAAGCTGTGGCTGGTGGCCAGGATCAGGTAAAATAGACATGGCCCTTGGGGCCCACCTTGAAATGCCTGGCTGTGTCCACCCCTGAAGGGGGAGTTCCAGAGGCTACCAAAGAGGTGTCTAAGGTACTCTGTGAAATTCCACCATGCCACAGGGCTTAACCTAACAGTGTACCAAGTCATTCCTACCACTTTACTAGGCAGGAAACCAGCATCCTTAACACCACTATTAACTCACTTGTTTTCACTTATTTTAAGCTCAGAGCTTTGGGACTCAGGCCAATACCCTTTCCTTCTCAGGATTTAGCTTTTCATCTGTAGTGAGGGGTTTGTCCCTTCAAATTCTAGTACAACCTGCTGGCTGTACCCCTCAGCAGCCCTTTTCTTCTGCCCTACTGTTGGAGATTCCCTGGTTGGGCCTCACACTGCACATGTGAATACGTACAGATCTACGTGTGTGACTTAGGTCTCTAAGAGGGTGTCACCCACAACTGTGGAATCAGGTACTGTCTAAACTACCCTGGTGTATATTCTCTTAATGAGAATGGATCAGCTCTGGGTTGAGATAATCATGTGACAAGGGGGAATCCTCTGGATGGATTGTTACATTTTCCAAGCAAGAAATTCAAGGGCTCATGTATCTCTCTTTACAATCTATAATTGTTGGTGTAGTTTAGGCTAGAACTGTAATGAGAAGTTTGTCCAGGGTTTGATGAGAACTGCCGCAATAAGTGAGGGATGGGAGGAGGTAAGTGGGTTTGTGGTAGAGGTTGTGGGGAGAGAGAGAGAGAGAGAGAGAGATTTCAGTAAGTCTCAGAGGCCACTTAAGTGTTCATAAGTTCTTGGACTTTAATGAATAATTTTTGACAAGCTTATAGGAACCCTCCAATCTTCGACAATTGGGAAAACTCAAATCTACCCTATGGTTCATCCAGGGTTGTGGGGGTGGTGATGGAAATGGGGATGAGGAATGTGTCAATGGAAAGGATCCATTCCCAGCAGGGAAAAACCTATCACCAGACCCCACAACCCCCAACTTTGTCCTCACCCATAACATGAAGTCCAACTCAAAGATGGGTCCTGAGCCATTTCCAACCTTTCCTTGGGATCCCAAGTCAAAATCTTGGAGTTACACAATGATGACCAGACAAGCCTTCAGAGACAATAGCTTGATCCCAGTACTTTCTTTTCAAGTTCTCCGAAACCCCCAAAGTCATGTCTTTGGCAGGTCCACACTGGTAGGTAACTTTCCTCTCTGGGATTTCCACTATGTTAGCTGCTGAGGAGATAAGCCTCACCTTCACACACCCAATCACATTCAGGGCTCATCATTTTATCATGGAAGAGAATCTTTCTCAGAAGTCCCCAGCAGAACTTTCCTTTTGTTTAATTGGTCAGAAGAAGTGGGTCAAATGTCACTCTAGAGTCAATCACTATCAAAGAGCCATTCAATTGCCACTACCCGTTCAGACTTATCCTGATTCGTCCCCTGGGGCCAGAGGTTGGGGGGCAGGCAGCCCTTCTCTGAGCCCATGGCTGCTCACTAGGTGTGTGTACAGTAATATAGTAGGTAGATGTGTACAAGGTGGGGACACTGGAGTGGGGACAGGACCCTGGTGGCACCCAGCTTGGCCATCTCATCTATATTTGGGTTCTTGAGTGACCTGCCTGTAATTGCAGGTAAATCGGTCATGGAGGGTTTTTAAAATAATTTATTTCTCTCTCTCTCTCTCTCTCTCTGTGTAGCACACTTATGCACATGTATGTGACAGAAAGAGAGTTATGACCCAGGGCCTTATAATGTTCCTTCCTTAATTAGACTTGCGGAAATGCACCATTTTGCTTTAAAAGAAGTGTAATGAAGATGGATTATAGTTCAGGGTCTGATTGGAAAGAACTAGGAACTAAGATTAATTAGCAGCAGCATGTGGTTTATTTTCAAGGTCATTTTTACTCAGCTTCCGGAAATCCTGCTGAAAATCTTCAAACTCTCACTGAACTTTTCATGTGCAATGGGGTGGAGGGTTTTGTGTTCTTGTTTGATGGGGAGAGGTATTTGCCTTCCTGGAACACTCTCTGGGAGGCCAGCCCCTGTCATTTGCCATGTTGGGATGTCTGTGGATGGCCATCCCAAACTAGACCGACCCCTTCCCATTCCTGCCCTGTATGGCTTCAATGTGAAATGCTTTCCAGCTGACATTTATCAGAAAGCATGTGGGCGTTGGATCTGGGGGTGGTTTTTAATTGTACAAGCTGTTTAAAATCTCCTAAAATTCCTCAGCATCCTTTTTTAAAAAAAATTAGTGCTTAAAATTCTCAAGGATTTTTCAGAACTGAGAACTTTAAAATAGCCCCATTGTTACAGTTTCTGTGCACTTTGGAAGGTTTAAGAACTTTACGGATAATTCTTTGGTTAGCTTTCAGCCTTTATTTTCTACCATGACACCTTTGACTTCTCCTGAAAGGCTACTTCTTCTCCTTTCTACCCAGGGACTATCACTACCTCATAAGCCCCTTAGTAGATCCCTGTTTCTCCTGGGATAAAAGCTGAACTCCTCACCATGGCTCACAGGGCCCAGCCAGCTCTGCTCTCAGCCTCTCCCTTCCTCCCTTTATCCCAGGCACACTGGCTTTCTCTGGATTCTTTAAATAAGTAAATCTTTCTTTTCTGCTTCAGAACCTTCACACATGCTGTCCCTCGTGTATGGAACATGCTCTCCGTTTGATCATGGGGCAATTCCCTTTTACCTTCCAGGTCTTGGTTTAAATGTGACCTGCTCACAGTGGCCTTCCTAGACTTTTCCAAATGAAACATCTCCTTTAAGTATGGACCACACCATCCTGTTTGGGTCTTCCACACACTCATGAGTTTGCCATTACTGTGCCTATTTCTGGGTATACTTGACGGAGGGCAGGATCTCACCAGCATGTTCACCATTCTACCTGCAGAACAGAGCTCTGTGGGCTCTGGGTCAGAGCTGGTTGATCAGTGAGTGAAATCCTGCCTGCCTGGGCAGCTTTCCTGGGGCCACTCACCTGAGGTTGCCCCTTTTACAGGAATGGCTCCTCGCCCGGACCGAGCCCTGAGGTCCTTGGAGCCATTGACCAGGTTTGAGATGTCTTTATACTCCTCCATGCCTCCTGCCTCTGCCGTCACCTTAATAAAGAATTATTGATTGATTAAAAGAACTCTCTTTCCAAGCAAGAGTCATCTGCTTCTGCCAAGCTAACCACTGTGAAATGAAGTAAAATGTCATAGCTTAGAGATGTAGATTGATTAGGGTACATTTGGCTGCAAGTAATAGAAGTCTTAACTTTTGGTGGTTTAAATAATAAAGATACTTATTGATCTCACATGATCATAGCAAACCCTTATGTCTTACTTACTGCCTGCCAGCCTTTGAGCCGTATACTTTCTTTATATGCTAAGTCCTAATATCCTTCCTAAGAGGGAAATGCTACATGGTATTCATATAACAGGTCAGGCAACTGAGCCTCAGAAAAATTAAGCACCTGGTCCAAGTTCAAGTGGGCGATAGAGCAAGAACTTGACTGTTTTTAAGTCACTATGGCCCCAGGGTTGACATTTTTCTGCTTTGTCCTGGCAGGTCTTGAGGTCTCGAGGTGTTATGTAGGAGCTCAGGGACATCAGCGTGCTGAGTCAGTGTCTCTGTGATTCCCTTGGCCTTCCTGTCATGGTTCCTACAGCTCTGTGCCTCTCTCTGCTAGACAACAGTGTCTAGAGCAGGAAGCTGAGGGCAGTGGACACAAGCACTCTTTCTCATGCTAACCTCACCTGTTGCCAGGGAGGAAAGTCTCTTCCAGAAGTGATTAGAGAGTTCCTTTTGCACCTCATTAGCCAGGACAGGGTCTCATGGAATCCCCGCACGAACCCTGGCAAAGGGAAATGGCGGGGGGGGGGGCATGAATGGCCGGTTTCAGATGACTGAGTTTTCATCTCTGAGGACTAAATATGCTGCCATCTGAATAAAATGGGTTCTGTGAGCTGGAAGAAATAGGGGAACGGATGGTGGGTAGACCCCACCAAGCCTAGCCCAGCATGTGTGCTTTAGTGAGGGAGTTGGGCAAGGTATTCAGGATCAGGAACCCATCCTTGCCAGAGGCAGGGCTTGGGTGACATCCAAGGACTCCAGTTTCCTTTGAATCTTAATCCTCAAGCAAGCCCAGTGTTATTCCAGAGACATGTGCATGTGTTTGTGAATGTGTGTGTATACAAGCAAGAGGGTCCAGGGCCCAGGCAGGGGATCATGGTTGGTGGTGGAAAAGGAGCCCAGCATGTTCTTCTTCCTTCTCTTTTGGCCTTGCTGGATATGCCATCCTGGGGTTTCAGACTTCACTGACAGACAGCATATATATGTATATATATATATGTATATCCGTATATACATATATATATATATAATGAGTGGGACATGGTAGGGACAGCATCTTTCTGCCTAACTCTGGCCCGTAGTACCTGCTTGGGTGACCTGAGAATACTTATTGTATCCTTGCTCTGTTCTTGCTGTGTGTCACTTGTACCCATATCTCAGTTAATCGTCACTACTGCTCTATGAGATCAATGCTGTTATTATCATCCCCAGTTTTCTATCATGAGAAAAATAATATTCCTTGTCTTTCCTTTTATTTTAAAAAAATCTAAAAAAATTTTATTTATTTATTAGAGAGAGCAAGAGAGAGTGAAAGAGAGAGAGCACAGGGAGGGTGGAGGGGTAGAGAGAGAGGGAGAAGCAGACTCCTGCTGAGCAGGGAGCCCAATGCAGGACTGTTTCCCAGGACCTTGGGATCATGACCTGAGGTGGAGGCAGATCCTTAACCGACTGAGCCACCCAGGCACCCCTTGTCTTTCTCTTTAAAGGAAAGGCAGTATGTTAGTCTGGGAGTGAATTTAGAAAGAATAACATCATTCTATTCAGAAACAGACACAACCTTCAAGCTCATTTCATCCAAGATTCTTATTTTATGGTGTTGGAACCAAGCCCAGAGAAGGATAGCAGCATGCCCAAGGCCATGCGACATGCCCAAGGCCATGTGGTCAACTTACTCATTAACCATTGGAAGTTCTTATTTGCTACCATGGAGAATGAGAACACACTAGGCTTCTTGCTGGGAAGGCTTTATAAAAAACCAAATCAATATGCTTAATATCACTTTTGTTCATCTCCTTGAAAAATGCAATGTGGCAGTAATGTCCACTGTCAACATTTTTATGAACTCTGTGGAAAATATGATGTTAAAGACTTTTGGTAACCACTTCATTAAACTTGGCTTTTTCTAGGCCACCACAAAAGGTAAATAAACCCTAATGAGTAATACACCCAGTCTGAGATCCTGTAAGCTGTACAAAGAACCAGTGCCTCAAAACACACTCATCTCCCCACCCCAAGCCCCAGGGGAGTCTGAGAAAGGTGATCCTAGCCCTGCACTGTGCACCAAGACCTTCAGACAAAGACTTATTAACCCGCAAATTAGATACTAACTAAATAAAGCCAGAATTTCCATAGACTGAAAAGAATTGCATAGCATCAGTAATACTGTAAAGTTAGCACTCTGCCAACTGGCCTCCCATCAAAGCAGAATTCCTTGGTAACCAGTACACAGAGATTAATGGGGGCTGCTGGGCCTAACAATGACCCCAGGCCTGCTCTTTCATTCCTCTTGCAAATTCTATGCTAGATGTTGGGGATTCAATAGTGATTAAGACAAAGTCTCAGCCCTCAAGGAACTCATTGTTCTTTGGGAGGAATTCCAGTACAAGGAAACAGACTATAATCCTGGGGTGCAATGGGAACTTGTAGAAGGAGTAACTACTCCATATTGGGGGAGCAGAGGCAAAACACTTCCTTGGACAGACTGGAATGTTGAAGGAAAGAGCTCCTTTATAAAATATGAAGAACTTGGGTGTGTTTACAAGATTATGGGAAGGAGCCACTGGAAAGAGAAAGGATTGAGCTTAATTATTGGCCTGATATTCCTAAGAAGGTGGAAGGGGATGTAGCCTGGTGTGAAGATGAGCCTTTGGAGGAAGGAGAATCCTCTCTGTGAAGCAGATGAGGAAGGGACAAGGTTGGACACAGATGTGGACAAGAGTGTGGGGAAAATAGGAAGATGCAGCTGCCTTGACTGAACACCTTATGAGTACATGAGGGTTGGTGGGAAGGTAAAGGGCTTCACGAGAGTGGGAAGTTTAACAAAGCCGCTGGGTAGAACACCAGCATGGCTGATTGTGTTGTAGAAGATGTCTAATGGGTGGTGATGGGGGCCAGAAGTTGTCAAGGACCATGGGAGAAGAATAGTACCAAAATAGGTGGTTAGGTAGATTTCCCCAGAAGTACTCAGCATTATGAATATAGGAACAGCGAAGGTAGGGCTCAGTCTAGGATTAATTTTTTTTCCAGGTAGATCTAAGGAAAGGAAAATGGGGCAAAGTTATTAAGAATTTTCATAAGATAGGCTGAAATAATTGATCATGGGACATAGAGAAGGGAGTGGAGACAGAGGAGTTCATATATTGCAAGAAATGAAGAAGTCAAAGGTCTGGAGGTCTCAAAAGGTTAAAAAGAGATGCTGTGCGGTTAGTAGAGAAGAAGTGCTGGAAGATACAGGCGATTGTTGATGGAGAATGGACTATGAGAACTTTGCTTCCAGGTAATGGTGAGTTAGTTTAATTAGACTATCCTGCATTCTGGAAACAACCAAGAACTCTGGATAAAATACAAAAAGTCTTAAAAGTGACAAGAGCTGACTAGATTGTAAGGAATTATCAGGCTAGCATTTAAGGGGAAAAAGAAGTCAGAGAGGTAAGTGAGCACAAGATTTGTTTTTGTTTTGAGGGAATTTCACATTTTAGCAAATCTGAACTTTTGTTTTGTCTACCAAAATTGAAGTCAAAGACCAGCACAAAGTGCAATGTTGAATAGGAATCTTTCCTCACTATAAGCTGGGCTTCCTAAGAAACCTTAAAGCAGGATGAGCTAAATTACCATTATTATTATTTTTTAAAGACTTTATTTATTTATTTGAAAAAGTAAGAGAGAGCACACAATCAGGGGGAGTGGCTGCCAGAGAGAGAGAGAGAGAGGGAGAAGCAGGCTCCCAGTTAAGCAGGATGAGCTGAGTTAAACCAACTGTGACATGGTCTTATAGTGGATTTGTACCATCTGGGTGATTCAGGAAAACTCAAGCCTCAATTTTGGATTAAAGGTGGGTTCTAGACTAAGGTTACCAGGCACATATCTCTATAAATAATTTTTCAAACATGATGACTAGTACAGTGTCAAAGATAACTATAGCATGGAAATAAGAGAACATGTGTAACCTGTAGGTGTAACAGACCCATTGACTTCAGATACTTTTATTATCAGACACATGCTATGAAAAAGCTATGTTTTTTTCTGTTTAAAGAAATACGAATTAGCTTAAAAATATCTGCAGGGAATAGGAAACTATAAACAATGGCATAGATTGGAAAATCAAACAGAATTCTTAAAACTGAAAAATATAATAATCAAAATAGAGAATGTTCTACCTTCTGAGGTAGAGCAGTTACTCGTGTTGACATTGTCCAGAAGGTGGCCGTGAGGAGCCTGTGGCTAAGAAGGGGAGGAGTTCTTCAGAGGAGATGATGCGATGGAGGGCCCGAGAGGCAGGGAATTGGGTGGGTCGTTCATGTGACCTGCGAAGTCATCCAAAATTATGGCAGGACTTGGGGTGGAGGACGGTAAATGCCAAAGATATTATGGGATAAGTAGGTTAGGAGATGACAGAGATGAAGAGAGTTAGAGTGGTCTTGCCAGATGAGATTGAAGCATCATGGCACAAGGGATTCTAACAGGAGTTAGAAGAAGTGATCTGGAAGTGGCATAGAGGAGTGCAGAGATGGAGGTCACCTCTCTTTCAAGAACTGAGCAAGAACTGTGCAGAATCTGGTAATTTACCAGTCAGCCTGACGCAGTCTCACGTATGCTGGCAGAACAAAGTCCTGAGTCAGAGGCAAGGGACAGTTTATTGCTTACAGCACTTTCATAGATTCTTTGAGCGTCAGTTCCTACAGAGTGATGCAAAGAGTTTCCGGTGATATATGTGCAGGAAGTAGGTTATATTTCAGGAGAGGAAACCTGAGTTTAGAGACTCTTGACTCTTTTACAGTGGGCAGTAAGGTGGCCTGCCTTCTGTTCTGGAGAGAGACACCATCTCTATCGTTCAAGCCCAGCTGCTCTACAAACACTTTGAACAGAAAGTCCAGAATGAAAGTAGTCAATGCATCTGCTGGCAAGATATATTGAAATGTGAAAGACCCTTGGAGATCTGTCAACACTGTCAAGCTCCAGGTCCACTGGATGTGAGAACAAATGGTTTTTACTTAAGAAGTCTCCAAGGAAGTGCTTTCAGTGGTCAGAAGGATTTTAGCTAGGGCTAGGAGGTGAAGCATGTTATGAACTTCTTTGAGGAAGCTAGGGATTTATGGCATTTCTTCCTACCCAGTAAAAAAAAGCACTACTTATTAGATTAAAACTAAAATTTAAAAAAAAAAGGAAATAAAATTTTGTACCAGAATTATATGTGGTATCATAACGTAATACAACATTGTTTTGCAGTGTGATCCAGAAAAGTTTCACTGGGGGAGGGGCTGGCACTGGACCAGGAATGAGGAGATGTGGATGGTCCCATGGGAACATTTCCCTCCCTGGTCAGCATTTCCTCATCTGCAAACTGAGAAAGAAGGAGCTATTTAATAGTTTGGAGATCCCTTTTTAGCTCTAACAATCTATGATTTCCATACTCTGAAAATTGGGAACCCAAGTAATATCACACTTAAAGAAATTCTCAATTCACTAGAAAACCCTACTTTCCAGCCAGGCTGGGGACAGAGTTTGGTTAAAAAAAAGATGATTTAAAAAAAAAAAGCATGTGGTGATAGAGGCGGTGATGACAATGACCGTGGACTAGAAGATGGAAGACGTGGTCTCCAGGCTAGTGATGTGCTTTACCTGGCTTTGGATGCCAGAAGAATCCATGGATGTTATGTTGCCTAAGGCAGTCAATTTGTTTGAACTTTCTGGAGAGGCTGACTGACCAACTCTGATTTCCTAATGCAGGCCTAGACGTTTAGAGCCTCTGAGAGGCAGTATGCGTCAGAGAATGAATGTGGGCTTTGGAGCCCAACAGACCCAGGCACCAATCCAGCCTCTTCCACTTACTGGCATGAAACCAGAGTGTGCTACTATTTTGTGGCCCGCCCACACCCCTGTCTTTTGGGAGCTGCATACCTACTTTCTGGAGATGGCCCATATCCCAGCTCTATCCACGTGGTTCTGCCCAAGTGGCACAACTCACAGGATCCTGTCTTCTGCCACAGTTGATTGGTTAAGGGGTGGGTGTCTAGCCCAAGCTGAGCCAATCAGAGTCTTTCCCTGGGATTTCTGAAACTGGAACTGAGGAATGGTGTCAGTCCTCCTCTGCCAGGGAAGGCTGCAGATGCCGTCCCACTGGGAACTCAGGCAGACTCACTGCCTGCCCCGTGCAGGTAGCCAGTCTGCAGTGCCAGTGGAGGGACAGAGAGAGAGAGAGAGGTCTGGCAGGATTCGAGCCCCTCCTGCTGGTTGCTCTGAGGCCTGGTTGCTGCTTGCTTTCCTATGCATACTTATTTTATTTTTATTTTTATTAACATGTATTGTTTGCTTCAGGGGTCCCGGTCTGTGAATCATCAGTCTTACGCAATGCACAGTGCTCACAATAGCTCATACCCTCCCCAGTGTCCATCACCCAGCCACCCTATCCTCCCCCACCATCCCGCCCCAGCATGCTTTGCGTCTTCAACACTGCTGCATCTTGGGAACCCCAGAGTCTCTTCCTGGGTAAGATTGGCTAAGTTGGCTTGAATCCTTTGCAACCAAAAGATGTCTGACTCATGGAGAAATCCTGGGCAAGTGACCTCACGTTTCCTCAGCATCCTGATTTATAAAATGGCAACCACTGGGACAAGATATACAGTAGAGCCGCAGGACTAGCCACGCAGATTAACTGACATAACTTAGGAGAGCACCCGGCGCCAGGCCTTGCCAGTGGGGGAACTCAATAAATGTTATTTCTCTCCTCTTTGGCCTTAAGGGCAGGTAGGGTTCTATTTTTTTAAAGCTAACATTTATGGAGTCCTTACTCTGAGCCAGACAGTGTACCTGGTGCGTAGAAGGATAATCTACGTTAGCCCCCACAATGATCCCAAGAGGGAGCTACTGTTTATCTCCATTTTACAGATGAGGAAACAATGGTGAAGGGAATGGATCTGGAACAATGAATCCGTTGTTCACTGGAGGTAAGGCCCTCCAGCCCCAGGCAGCCCTGCATTGTTTAAACCTCAGAGGGGGTGGATTTGGGCCATTGAAACATGGGGGTGAGGGCAAGTGTTGAGGATTTACTACCTTGAGGAGAGGTGTAGGCTGGAAGCAGAGATAGTTCCAAGAAGGCTTGGTTGAGGTAACCATGAACAGGAGAGCCTTTGGAGCTTTCACATCCGGGAGGAGACACTCCTTCCCTCAGCGGATGGAATCCT
Source organism: Meles meles (assembly GCF_922984935.1). Taxonomy (NCBI): domain Eukaryota; kingdom Metazoa; phylum Chordata; class Mammalia; order Carnivora; family Mustelidae; genus Meles; species Meles meles. The sequence continues at coordinate 92,926,833 of NC_060070.1, forward strand.
TAGCTCTCCCTGTGGAGCATAGTGGGTTCTTCGGAGGTTCCCCTGGGTGCTTCGGAGGTTCCCCTGGGTGCTTAAGGCTGCCTAGGCCTCAAGGGACAGTCACTGAGTTTGGGCCCAGGACAGGCGGGGTGGGGAACCAGGGAGGAGGCTGGAGCAAGTTCCTAGGGAAGATGAGGCGCTGAACTGGGCTAGCCCCCGGCATGGTGACAGGGGGTGGGATGAGAGCTCTTTTGAAGATCTGTCTGGACTTGGCGACCAACTGGATACCGGAGATGAAAGACAGTGAGAGTCAGTGGGCTTACCTCAGCCTCGAGATGAGGTTGTTTCCGTGAAAGACCGAGGAGGATTACTGAATTTTCCTACCGTTAAAAGGGAAGAAAGAAAGAAAAAAATGGTCAAAACAAAATATCAGTTACCGGCGTGGGTAAGAAATGGTCGTCCTTTTGGACTTTGGAGGCATGGGCTGCGTCCCCATCTCCTACCCGCCTTTTGTCACATCACCTGCACCCACAGCTGGTTCTCTCCAGCTGCTCTGCCGTCCCTGCAGACATCAAGGAACGGCACCAGCCTGGTGTGGAGGGCTGGGATGTAGGAACGGGGGAGTCTGGTAGCAGGAGAGCCGAGTCCAGGGTTTGTGTTCCAGAGGTGCTTGGAGCCGGCTGCGTGAGCACAAGCAGCCCCTTGCTTCCCCCTGGCCAGTGCGACAGCAGCTTCCCCGCTTCCTGGTGCTGTCACAGGCCTGCTGAGTGGGCCTGGGGCCCTCCCTTCCCCCTCTGCCACAGGCTTTCTCCTCTGTCTGATACCCCAAGGTCTGGAAATAACATTTCTTTCTTTCTTTTCTTCTCTTTTTTTAAAAACAAGTTTCTTTAACCCAGCGGAGGAGACTGCATACTTCAGAGTTCTTCCAGCGCTCACATTTGTGGATTCTCTGACCCTGTCCGGGCCTCGAGGGACTGTGGCAAGAACTCCATGACTTCATCCTGTCCTAAATTGGGGTGCCCCCGTGAGAGGGCAGGTGGGCATCAGCACCAAGAGGCCCCGGATGCGCTGACCTGGGCAGGCCCGGGGTTTCTATCTGCATCTGGTAACCATTACCTTGGCTACGCGCTCCCGGGGAAGCGTCCGCCTGCTGCTAGGAAAGACTCGATTTCGCTTTCAGCATAATAATTTAGACATCATAAGGTTTAGGGTTACCTGAAGGAGTAAAAGGGGAGGAATGTCATCTGAAATCGAGATTCTAATCATCTCTGGTGGGTTTTTGATGTGTTGGTTGGAGCCTGGCTGTTGGCCCAGCCAGAGCCCCCGGGGGCAGGCCCTGCCCAGAGGTGCTCAGTGGGGAGACGCTGCAAGAGGCTGGATTTGGAGACGTCTTTCTCTCCAAAGGGGGGTGCCGCCACTCATCTCTCACAGATGGTTCAGTCCCTCCTTCTTGCCCAGTCTGGCGACCTTGCCTTGGTCTTGCACGGTTTGGCTTTCTTATGCCATGGACGTGATGAGCTCTCCCCTCCAGGCCACGCCCACCTTCATTGGCATTGCTGTGTCCTGTCCCACCTCCCCTTGGTGGCTGACCCCCCTTGGTCTGTGGCCCCAGAGTGTGGCCATCACCGGCTCTGCTTGGCCCCTCCTTCAGTGCCCTGGCCCGATTTCTGTGGGAAAGAAAACCACAGGGTCATGGTGTGCCTCCTGTTTCCTAACTCACATGGATGGACGAGCTCGAGGTGAAGCCATCTGGGATCTCAAACGCTAAGCCATCTTTCACAGCAAAGGCACAGATCTGTGGCTCAGAGCCCGTTTCTCTTCTGTTTAATCAATACCTCCAGAAATAGGCCCTCACCATCTCCCCATTTTCTAATGAATTAAATGCACACCTCTCAGTTTCAAATTCCAGACCCTTTGCAATCTGGTCCCAATCTGCGCTGCCAGCCTCTTCCCTCCTCCACCACCGCTTTGCTTTGACATGCCCGCAGAACCCTGAGTGTGCCTGCACCCCCGCCCCATGCTGGCCTTCCCACTGCTCCTGCTGTCTGAGTGGCCACCCTCCCAGCCAAGGAGAGGCTAAGGCCACACTCTGGGAAGCTTCCTGGTGCCTGGCATGCTTGAGGCTCCTCCTGTCTCCCTTCCTAGTTTGCATCCTGGAGGGCAGGGACAACTTCTCTGTCCTCCCTGTGTCAACCGGTGCAAAGAAGGGGGAATCGGAATTTATCGACTGAGAGGAAATGGGAAAGGGGACAACAGGTCTGGCCTTGGAGTGGTGGGAGAAAGAGGCCGAGAATAGAATGAAGTTTCAGAGGACCCTGAGGGGTCTCCTGGACCCCTGGACTGTGGTTCTCTGTTTTCCACGGTATGTCCCTTCGATAGAGCATGAAAGCAACAGTCCCCAAACTCAGGGCCACAACAAACAAATGTCATTATTAAATTTTCTCCCCCATAGACCATAGGTTTGGGAATATTTTATCTGCCAAATGAATTGCATTCATTTGCTAATTTATTTTCCGATCTTTATCATTCTGAGAGCCACGTAGCTGCCCCTTAGAGCTTCCGACCAGACGAGCTGACCTGAGCCACTGTGATGCCACTCACGGCCAGAGCAGGGGACTTTCAGTTTCCCTTGGTCTGACTTCATCACAGACAAACACAGACTGTCTTCCGAGTTCCAGAAATAATGACATGAAGAGCCCCTTCATTGCCTTCCTGAAAGCTTACTTGGAAATGTCTGGCGTAAAGTTCCTTGTTTTCTATTACAATGAAAATCCCCTGGTTGGAGTAATGATTTAACATTGGTTCTTACCTGAACCTTAGTGAATGAGTTTCTCAGGTCTTACCAAGAGCAGGTTGTGTGTGTGTATGTGTGGGTGTTTAGATTTATTTAGTTATTTTTAGAGAGACAGAGCAGATGGAGGGGCAGAAGGAGAGAATCTCAAGCAGACTCTCACTGAGCGTGGAGTCCGATGTGGGGTTGATCTCATGACCCTGAGGTCACGACCTGAGCTGAAGTCAAGAGTCTGACCCTCAACTGATTGAGCCACCCAGGCACCTTCAAGAGAAGGTTTTGATAAGGGAAGTGTTTGTGTGTGTGTGTGTGTGTGTGCACGTGTGCCCTTAGGGACAATGTGGGGACAATGTGGGGAGACTGGGCAGCCCAGGATGATAAGTTTTGGAGATCTTTCCTTGTACCCCTAACTGGCCTTGACTGGGTCCACACACTCAAAAGCAGAGTGAAGGGATTGAGAGATTGACAGACTCTGTTGGTCAAACTCAGCAGCCATCTTCCCTTCCTACTGTAGAACCCCATTTTACTCAAGAATGCGGTGTGGGTGTGGAAGTTAGCTCTGGCCGAGCTCACACCCCATTTTTCCCTGATGAGAAGAGAGGAAAGACTTCCTTTTTCCTCCAGCCTGCATCACACATCATCATGTGAAGGTGTAATGTTTGGATAGTGATGACCATCTGTGACCACCAAGAAAAGCCAAGAGACACAGAAAGGCCTGGAGCTCACTGTGGGGCCGAAAGAACCCAGACAAGAGCCACCCACCTCTAGATCTTTTGTTAGGAGAGATTATGAATCCTATAATTTAAGAAACTAAGATTTTGTTCCTTGGACCGTCTTAAATTTTTTTAAAAGGATTTTATGTATTTATTTGAGAGAGAGAAAGAGCACAAGCAGGTGGGAAGTGAAGAGGGAGAGGGAGAAGCAGGCTCTCCGCTGAGCAGGGAGCCCGATGCGGGTCTCTATCCCAGGACCCCGATATCCTGACCTGAGCCAAGGGCAGATGCCCAACCTACTGAGCCACCCAGGCACCCCTGGACCATCTTACTTTAAGGCTTGTGCAGGCGTTATATCGAGTACAGCCCTCACCAAAGGGCCTGGCGGGGTGGGAGAGAGAAAGCCCTTGTCCCAGTCTGTTGGTTCTGGAGGCAACCCAGAGTGGGCAGGACTGGGTGCTCCACGAGGGAGAGCATCCTGGGGCTCTGAGCCTGGCTCTCGGTCTGCAGAGCAGAGCCTGAGCTCATCTTAGCCACGTCCCTCTCGCCAACCTCTACTCCCACTCTGCTCTTACCAGGCTCCTCGAAAGGAACACGGATCAGGGTCTTTTCCCTGACAGTCTTGCACCTTCCTCCACTGGTCCAGACCTTCTTTGCAAATGGCTTTCACTCTTGTCTAGAATTTCTGGTCTTCGGTCCTGCATCTCGAATTCTACACATTTCTCCAGTCGGCTCAGATTCCCACCCCTCACCCCTGCCCCTCTCACGTCAGGGCTCACTGGACCCATGGGTCTCACAGGTGGTAATGAGAGCTGAATTTCCATTTGGCTGCACCTGTAGGGGATATGGCTGATGTCTTGACCACAGCCCCTGGCACCGACCATTATTATATACTGGTGCTGACCTGAAACAGCCCCTGTGGCTTGTGTCTGACAGTTTGGCTAGAAACACTGGGGCTTTTACACTCCAACGAACAGCCCTCCATTGATGCCAGTGGGGTTTAAATCCCCTAGCTCCCTTGCTCCTCTGCTGGGACAACTTTGAGGCATAATCTACTCAGACTCTCAGAAGTCCCAGTGGCATTGACCCCCAGATACCCTCAGTGATAACCTGCTCATTATTACACCCCAGATTGGCCTCTTTCTCTTCCCTGTCTCCCGTCCCTACTCTCTTACTGAGGCTTCCTGGGAAGCAAGAAGACCACTTGGACAAAAATCCTTGTCTCAGGCTCTGTTTCTAGGAGAATCTGGCCCAAGGAATATCTTTTTCTCACTGCCTATAGGATCAAAACCCAAATCCTTCACCTGCCACATCTCAATTCCAGCCTGATAGTTTAGGTCCTTCTGCAAAAGGCCAAACTGACTAAAAATCTTTTTGCCCTGGCCTCCAGCCTGATAATTAGTGCTGTCTCCCATTTGCCCTGTACCTGGTGTGTGAACGCAAAAATATTTGCCTCACCTTGACCATGAGCTTTTGAGAGACAGGGTCTGGATCCTTAATTCTTTGTGCTCGTTGGAAGCACCTGCTCAGTCAGGGTAGATCAAGATCCAGAAAATTCCTGTCTGTGATTCAGCAACCTCTTGACAAAGAGGAGACTGATTTTGAGGGGAGGTAGACTCCAGAGAATGAAGACCAGAGTTGTGCAGGAAGGAGGGGTGGGTGAGAGAAGAAACCGAAAAATGTGTAAGTCATCAAGCCATGGGGAGCCCTGCAAGTCATTAGATAATTAACCGAAGTGAAAAATCAGAAAGCCAGCTTGGGACGCCATGCAGGGGTGCAACTGCTTTTGGAGTTGGATTGAATAAAGTATTTTTATTAACTTCACATTTTGCCTCTAATGTCCCCCTGTTCTATCTCATCCTGGACCCCTTGAGTTCCTTGACTCCCAGACGTGGTGATAGGCAGTGGCAGGAGCCGCCCTCCCCCTGGCCCTGCACCCCTCCCACACCCATCCTCCTTTCTCCCACCCCTCCCCCCAGGCCCCCTTAGCCCTGGCTCTGGTTCGGCTTTCTCTGTGCCCTGAATACCCACGGCTGTTCCTCTTCCTATCTTTGCTCCCTTTGGGGCTACAGAGCCGTCCGAAGGCAACTCCTGAAACATGAAGTTTCCCCAACCAAACTGTGTTCAGAACCTTCTAGACCCTGGCCCCCAGCCTAGGCAGTGAATGGTGTGTTGTGTGGGGGGCCATCCTGTGGGCAGAGTGGGTAGGCCAGGAGCCCGTTTCCTCAGTCTCTATGCTGTCGTCTCCCTTATTTCACACTGTCTCAGTTTCTTGGTCAGGAGCCTGGGATGACAAACAGCCAGTGTGTAGAGAGCACAGAAATCAGCAATGAAAGGTAGTGTGCCTTTCCTGCTCGCCAGGCTCTCTGCATCTATCGCTGGGTGTTGTGCTTCTCGCCACAGGGCTGCCTGGTAGCCACCGGCTGAAGAGGGAAGGAACATAGACCAAAGAGATCAGCGGATGTGGGAGTTCATAAACCACCCCAGGGTCCTGTCTCTAAAATCTGCCCTGGAGTAGAAACCCTGAAATACCGCAGCCCCGCTCCCCAGATGCCTCGCTTCAACCCACTTCAGGTCTCCCTCATCCTTCTCTGCCACCTGCATTCCTCCCCCAGAAAACACCCCTGTGTGGATGTTCCTCTGTCCAAACCCCCTTAAAACCTCTCCATCGTCCGAGAACTGAAGTCCAGAGAGGGCTCTTGTGGTCTGGCCCCTCTGCCTGCTTTACTGGAAACGTCTTCCCAGTCACCTCATGATCCCCTCTACAGGTACAGGTTTCCACCAGGCCTCCTTTCTCCGTACATCTAGGAGGACCCCATAACTCGGGGTGAGGACCCCCACCCCATAGCTCTCTCTCCTCTGGAGACTCTTTCTTCTCCTTCCACGCTCAGTGCCATATCCCCTCCTGTGGAAGGGCTCCCTGGAGAGCAGACTCCAAGGCGGGGTTTGGGCATGGAATGTTTAGTGGGGAGGGCCCCCGGGTTTGGGGTGGGGGCGAGGGAGCCGGCGTGAGCAGAGGCAGAGGGCAGGCTGCCGTGCTGACCCATGACAGCCTTGGCGGACTCTACGGGGCTCTGCAGCTAGTGGGGCCCAGTCAGAGTCCAGCTGCCTTGGGTCATGGTAGGTCTCCCCAGGACCTGAGGTTGATGGCCGGACCTGGAGGTGGGTGGCTGGGAGAGGGCAGCTCTTGGCAGCTGAGGCCTTGAGGGGCTGACAGCTGACATCTCCCAGCAGCTGTGGGAGCAAGTCTTTCCTGGAATGGGAGTTGGGGTGGTATCTGACGGTGTCCACCACAGAGGGACCCCAGCACCCCTAGGGGCATGAACTCATCTTCTCTGTTCCCCCATGCTCTGTACTGGCTCGACTTGAAGGGTATATGGCATGGGGCTGGGCCAACCAGCCATCGCTAGGACAGAGAGTGGGAGGACGTGGAGATAGGCTTATCTCCAGCACAGAGCCCAGAAGAGGGTTACTCGGTATGTGTGTGGTCTATCCAGGTGCTTTCAGCCCTGCAGTGTGGGCAGAGCCCCCTGCCCTTGTGGAGCCCCTGAGCTGCATCATTCTACCCACGGGCCCAGCTCCTTCCCCAGTCCTGCCCAGTGCCCTGCGGGCCACTCTGCACTCAGCCCTTGGAGCACTCACATTTTGCCTGCCTATGTGTTAGCTTCCGACCTTGCAATTTCCAGGTTTATCATCCTTTCTGGGACCTTCTGCTGGGTCTTGGATCCCAGGGAACCCCTCCTGGCTTCCAGGAATGATATAAAGAGGGGATGGAGGGGTTGCTATGGGCACTTGGGCTGGGTGGCACCAGGGGACAGGCACTCGATGGGTAATGAGGGGGTGGGAGGCTTGGCCTTCATCAGAATTTCCCTCCACAGGGAATAGGCTGTACACAAAGTGACATCGTTTTGGCTGGGGTTGTCAGGGGGCAGAGGCAAAGCAGAGGGTCCCTCGGCCTCTGCCTGGGGGAGCTGGGGCTGGCGACCATGTAGAATGCATTTAGTCCCAAGAAGACATGGCAGGAGCCATGGCAGTGCGGGTTGCTCAGTGCCGGCGTCCGGAGAGACCCTGGGCCTTGTAGGAGAAGCTGTGGAAACTCTGGGTGTGCCAGGCATGCCCCAAGTCAGAAGAAGCCCAGACTGAGTGCTCCTCACATCTCGGCAAAACCCCAGGTGGGATGGGAGTCCCCGGCCCAAGCCTCAGAGCCTCTCCAGCCTTCCGTTTCCTCTGCCTTCCCTGCCCACCTGGCTGTGCGAGGGTCGGTCATGCACTCGAGGGATTCCTGTGTTCGGTGGCTGCGGTGTCTGAACCCCAGTTCTGGGGCCCATGGCCTGACAGAAGAATCAGGGGCTAAAGCTGACGTATCCATGTGGTGTCAGCTGAAAAAAACCATGATGTCCCTCATTCCTTCCTGAGAGCCTTCCAGGCAGGAGGGCACCCCCCTTCACTAAGCCCCCAGGGACACGGATGGGCCAGGTGAACTAAGAATTGTGGTGTAAGAGGTGAGGGAAGGGAAGGAGAATTCTTTTTTAGACCGGGTTTCTCTTTGAAAATTTTCTGGGCGAGCTCGAGCCCATGGACCCTTTTCAGAGCAATGTTTTCAAAAGTCTAAGATAAAAACCAAGGATTACCAAGCAAAGCAATTGCATTGACCTAGTCCTAAAAACCGTGCTGGGGCTGTATGTGTGTGTCATTACTCACGCGAGGCAGGGAGATCTAACTGCAGGTCCTGGCGACGCCATTTTGAAGCTGTGAGGAGTGTGGGCAGACTTTCCAGGTTAATGTTCAGAACCCTCACGTGGAAATCTTGCTACAGCAGGCAGAGTCCCGGGTGCTGGCCGCAGGGCTTGGGTCCCACAATGGAAGGAGACGCTAGATAGACTTCAGGCACAGGTTAGAAAGGAGGAAGCGTGCTTCCGGCCATACGCCAAGCCCAGGTTGAGAGCCTCTGTCTAGTGCCTCGTGCACTTGTGGCTAGCTGGGGACTGAACAGGTGTTCAGTCCTTTTCAGAGCCTTTTTTCTCACCTGTAATGTGGGGATGGCCACACAGACAAACTCAGACTTCCGTGAAGGCCAAACAAGATGCTGTGTGAAGAGGCACAAGCTTCTGGATGCTCAGGCCAGAAACCGAGTGTCACCCTGGGCTCCCCGTCCCCCGGCCTCTCCAGGGGCCCCCAAACCCTGTTACTTCCACCTTAGCACTGTCTCCGTCAACTCCCTTTCTATTCCCACTGCAGCAGCTCCAGGCAGCTCCAGGCCCCCAGCCTTCAGTCTGCCATTGCCCCCTTCAGATCCAGAACTCTCCGTGCGGCCAGAGTGGGGATGCTCGCACTGGGTCACTCTCACTTCAGACCTTCCTGGGCTCTCAGGAGGTTTCGGGGTTGGGCCCAGATGCCACGAGAAGGTTCCCTGGCGTCTGGCCTCCACCTGCCTCCGTGCCTCCTGTGGGCCGCCCCTGCCTGTCCTTTTGGGTCCAATGGCATCGTGCCTCCTCACCTCCAGGACCGCCGCTCGCTGCTCCCTGCCTCAGCACAGAGCCGTCCTCCTTTCTCCTCATTAACCCTTCCTCCGGCTTCGTCTCAGGTGTTGGCTCCTCTGGGGAAGCCCTCACCGGCCACCACTCCTGGGGAATCATCCTACCAAGGCCTCTTGTGGCATCTGCGAGTATTTTGGTCATGGTCACTGCTATACTGTGTACCATCCTCTGCTCTGCCTCCTACCGTGGGGTAGGGGTGGGTGTTGATGGCTGCAAACCACGTTTCCCAGGTTCCTTGCCAGTTCTGGCTTCTGGTTAGGTCCCATCGATGGGAAGCAATGACAGGAAGTCGGGAGTAGTCAAGGTATCTCTCAGCTTCTGGTAGAGCCTTTGGCAGGGTCCCACGGCCTCAGCCCCCACTGGCTGGCTCTGGTTCTTGGCTATTGTTAACTGGGATGCCTTGCTATCCTCTGGGGTCTCTGCTTCCCTGACCAGGCCCCGATTCACCTGGAATGTTCACTTCTCTCGCCCGCTCCAGACTGTGTATCCCTCGCCCTGGAATCCTCAGCACCAGCCAGCAGAGGCCGAAACCACGGGAGGCCCCAGGCTCCTCTCTGTCCCACAAGCACCCCATGCCCATTCCTGCCTTTGTGGTTTCATCTCAACATTTTACGCTCCCCATTCCTCTCTCCTTCCGAGGCCTGTCTGAAGTCTGCCCTTCAAGGCCCCTCTCAAATGCATGAAATGCCCCTCGAAGCTGAAGTCCTGCTTGTACTGGTTCTGGTGAATTCCAAGGAGGAACACACAATTTGCTTTTGTTTCAAGGCATGTTCATCTGTTTCCCTGGAGACTGTAACTCTTGTTGGCGGGAAGAGCATGATAATAGAGACAATAATAGCTAAAGGAGGCCCAGAGAGGCTACATAACTTGCCGGAAGTCACACAGCCACAAAGTGACAGAGCTGAGGCCGAGCTGGAGCCGCCTGACTCTGAAGACTGCGGGCGCACCGCTCTGCTTTCTCCCTGGGCCTCGGCCCCACAGTGCCTTTAGCAGAAAGCACCCTCTGGGTTGCTAAGTTTGGGGAGTTTTTGCGAAGGGGATCGAAGGGGTCTTAAAAGGTGGGCAGAGTGGCTTGTTCTGGGTCAAACCTCAGTTTCTCACGCCAAGGTACTTGGGCACCAGGCCCCTGAGGTCAGACCCACACTCCCTTTTTTCTTTCCTTTTCTTTCTTCCCGTTAACCCGGCACCCCCCAAGAATCGGCTTCGTATCTCAGAAGCTCAGCTCAGAAGTCCCTCTAGCCATTTCTAACAACTTGCTGCTTCACGTGAAACCCCATCCAGGTAATTTTCCACTTCACACTGCAAAGAATAATAGCCAGGGGGCTCTTTTTATAGGAAAAACTCAAAGCTGAGCAGCTTCCATTCCTGGGCAGACGGCAGAAGTCGGCAGGGCGGCGGGGGCCCGAGGAGCTGGAAGACATTACCTCTGCATATAGATTTCCACCCATCCCTCGCTCCGGCTCGCCGTGCTGAGTCTTGATATTTCCTGGCCATCTGAATCCACTTCAGGCTCTTTAATCACAGGTCCCTGCGAGTCTTTGGGCCCTCCTGCCTGGCCTTTCTGGGAACTTGGCGTGGGGTGTTATTGGAGGCTCTTCTACCCGTGCGGAGGGATTTAACTCACACCTGCCTGCTCGCCGTCTTCCCCTTAAGCCTCACTGGGAAGCAAGGACAGAAGCGATGTCCCTGAGGGCCTACTATGTGTCATGCATGGTGCTCAGTGCTTTTAGATCGTCAGTTAAAGTTGTCACCATCTCCGTAACAGGTTGGTTTGTCAGAAGCAGATGCTGAGATGGGGTTTGGGGTGCAAGATGTTTATTAGGGGTGAACACCTTGGGAAGGGTTTGGGGAGGAGGCAGGATGGAAGTTAGGAGAGTACAGCGATGTATAACATTTGTTGCTAGAGTGATGCTTCAACGTGTTTCCTATACGACAAGAGAGAGAAAATCTGTTTTTGATAAGCAGGAACAGGCAACCTCGGACAAGGTCTGGACCCCAAATGCCTGGCACAGAGCTTCGCCATTCTGGAGGCTGGCACGGTCATGGAGGCACAGGGACTCCAGTGATCTTTGGACCGTGCTTGGAATTTGTCTAAATGGAAGGGAGGGAAAGGTATTCTAGGGAGCAGGTATAGCAGGGTATAAAAGGAGATGGAAGTCAGAATTGACAGGGCCTGTGTAGGGAGCGTGAGCCAACTGGCCGGGTCTGTGGGGAACAGAAGGAGCCAAAGAAATGAAATGGAAATGGGGAATATGAAATTCGGCTTCATTCTCTTCCATTCCACAGGCTTCTTTTGAGTACCCACGATATGCCAAAGCAGCTCTCAGGCCAGAAAGGCCCGGAGGGAACAGGAGGCCTCTCCCCCTCATCTGGCTGACAAGGCCTCAAGCATCAGCCTGTGTGCTGTGTTTTGCAAAAGGAACCGAGAGGCCAAAACGGTGGTGTACGGGCCCTGCCTGTGGGCCTGCTGCCGGAAGGCTGGTGAGGTCAGCCAGGCCCAAGGGAATCCCCTCGTCCTGGGGCCAGGCAGCCGAGCCTTCTTCCCCTTCAAGTGAGAAGCCCGCGGAGGAGATGATGGAGGAGATCTGCTCTCCACTCTTTACCTGCCATGGGAGTTTGAGGGGCTATTCATGTCCTTCGGGTCCCCAGGGAGGACAACAGTGAGGCCAACACCAGCCCTCCCTCCTGCGAGGTGAGGCCTGGTGAGGGAGGGGGTGGTCGAAGTGGGGTTCAGGAAGTGGGAGATAAGGTCAGGCTGGAGTAGAATGGGCCCCTAATCCCATCTGACTTGTATTCTTTTTTTTTTTTTTAAAGATTTTATTTATTTATTTGATAGACAGAGATCAGAAGTAGACAGAGAGGCAGGCAGAGAGAGAGAGGAGGAATCAGGCTGCCCGCAGAGCAGAGAGCCTGATGCGGGGCTCGATCCCAGGACGCCGGGACCATGACCTGAGCCGAAAGCAGAGGCTTTAACCCACTGAGCCACCCAGGTGCCCCCATCTGACTTGTATTCTTATAAAAAGATGAAATTTGGACCCAGAGGAAAGGTGAAGGGGAAGACACAGGGGAAAGGATCTGTGAAGGCAGGACCAGAGATGTGGTTTAAGCCGAGGAAGGCCAAGGATTGCCCGCCCCCCACCAGAAGCAGGAAAGAGGTGAGGAAGAGTTCTATGCAGAGTCTTACAGGGAGTGGGGTCCTGCAGGCACCTTGACTTTGGACCCTGAGCCTCCAGAACTACGCGATGATCAATTTCCATGGTTTTAAGCCACACAGTTTGTGGTCCTTTGTTATGGCCCCAGGAAACAAACACACCCACCATCTAACATCACCCATGTTTTGGATATTCTAACCCAGAGCGGAACTGACAATTTCAGGATACCCTCTGAGTCGAATGCATTTAGCTTTATGCAAGATCTACTCTGGGAATAGAGTTCTTCTCTTTCATCTTGGACCAATGATGGACTTAGACTAGCTCCTATCTGGAACTGGTGCTTATGGGCTGCTGCTGTGTGAGGAAATGGGTCAGGCTGCAGCCACTGTGGTCCCAGGGGGTCCTCACCCCTCCTCCAGCCTCCATGACCTTGGGGGTTGGTCCCTCCTGCCATTGAGGCTGGGCAATCTGCCCTTAGGGATGGCTGTCCAGAGGCTCAGGTGTCCATAAAATGTTTCTTAGTTACTTAATGGCTTGGGAAATGTACATCCAAAGCTATGAGATGTCCCCAGACCTGGAAGCGGGAGACTGGACGTACTGAGGACAACATGAATGATGCTCATCTTCGTAGGACACTCAGAGGACACAGTGAATACTGTATAGGCTGAGACAATGACCACCCTGTCTTCCAGGGCCCAGGGAAGGTTACCATTTTGGCTTTGTGACAGTGCTCAAGTGTGTGTGCCTGCGAAGCATTCAAACAGGTGGCCCACTAGGGCATCTGTGCTGATGTCCTGTGACCTGTGCAATTTTAAGCTTCTAGAGCTGTGCTTCTCAGAGTGTGTTGCGCATAACCTGGGCTCATTGTGGTGTTAATAGAGGTTAGGCGGAATGATGATTTAGTGGTAATATATTCCTGAGACATATTGGATCCCACAGCCTTACACAGATTCCTCTCCTGCAGGACATCTCAGAGCCTTCAGTGTGTTAAAGGACATTGGGCATTGTGCATGTGTTTCCTAAATTCAACTGGCAGTGGAATTCTCTTCCTCTTATACACGGTGTATCCTCTGGGACTATTTTCTGAAGAGTACTCCTTGGGGGTTGTTCTTCTAGAAACTACGCTAGTGGTGAGGTGATGTCAATGATGGTGATGATGGTAAAAATGAGGATAGGGGTCATGGTTCTGGTGGTGACATTCCTGTTTAGGACATTGGTAATGCGCGTGGGTAGTTTGGTGTGACTTTAGTAATCCCCTAAAGGAGAAGGAACTCCCAACTCAGACTTCTTATTGATATAAGAATATATATATATATATATAGATATATATATATTCTTACATCAATATATTGATGACACTATTAGGCTTTACAGAGTTAATGACTCAGGCTAGTAGCAAGGAGATGGTGCCCAGAAGACCAGGAATGTGCAACCCAGCGGGAGTCAAAGGGCCCAGAGCTAATAAAGCACTTAGCAACATGGGAAGCCCACTGTGGGTATACACCTTTGTTCCTGGAGCCTCTACTGACATGAATGAATAAGAAGAACATGATCTGTGTGCCCACAGGATTCTTAGCATGGTGAGTGGGTGGGGAAACCTGTGAAGACTTGTGAACCCACTAAATAATGATGCTGAAAAGTGTGTTTGCTTCTTGCAGGCTCTGTCTCTTTGGATGGCCCATTCATAGCTCAATCCTACAGGGGACTACAAGATGACTTATGATGCCCGGAGGGGCTGAGGGAATTATGAAAGCAGCAGTGAAGTGGCTGCAGGAGTTTTTGACTGTGGCAGTGGGGTTATTGACAATGGGAGTGGTGGGCTGATGGTAGGAATGATAATGATGGTGGCAAGGTCATGGTGAGGGTGAGGACCATGCTGGTGATGAGGAGAGTGGTCATGGGCATGACAGAGGCCATGATGTAGGGCTATAGTAGGTGGTGGAGGCTGCGATGGGGACGCCCTGAGTTGTGATATTCATGAGAGTCGGGGGAATCAAGGTCAACACCATGCACCAGTTAGACTCTAAGTGACTCTGTGTCCTCCTGCCTCATTTCCTTATGGGTAGGTCAGACTTTGTGAGATGCCACCCAGTCTGCTAAGAACAAGACCTTGCTTCAGGAGGCATTCCGTTGTCTTCCGTGTAGAAAGTGGTCCTTCACTTTGTCCATAAATCAGCCTCGTAAACTTTCCACTTTGCAATTTGCAGGTTGTCAACCCCACAAACCACTCCTGCCTGGGATACAGAGCTTGAACAAATAAATCACACTTATGATTCATGTCAGCAACAACGTCATCATTGCATAGGGTCCAGATCCAGGCTGACCTACCCAGGGGACACGGGCGGCCCCCCTCCATATTGTTCAAACCAAGCACACTATGATTCAACACTGAATTTCTAGACAGAGGCCCTTATATCAAAGTGACATTTAATAGTGCACTTCTCCCACACTGGAGTGGGGCCTCCCAGGGGGTGGTAGACATATAGCATCCCTGGGAGAAGGGGGAATGACTCAGAGGCAGGCTCATGCCCTTTCTTTATGAGAAGACCACTGTTGGGTCCCCAGCCTATAATTCACCCGGCCCGACCGCTGACGTGGTGTTACTCTATGTAACCAGAGCACAGCTCTGCTCCCCTCTTCTTGCACATGCCCACTGCACCTGATTTTAAGGAGGAAATACGGCTCTGCTGGGGCCTGTGTCAGGGTGGCCCCCTATCTCAGAGGTGGTGAGATGGGTCACGGCTGCCTGAAGGTAGAAGTTTTGCACCCACGTGACACATCCTGGCAAGTGCTGCCCATTGATTTACCTCAGGCTCTCTGTCTGTGGGTCCTTGCTGTTCCCTGAGGGGAGCTCTTGGTCAAGGCCTTGCCCGCCTCCGGGTGGCTAGAGATTTCACAGCCCTCCACGATTTTCCGGGCACGTGTCTGAAGTCATGGGAACCATTTGATGGAAGCCATTTCCCCTTGTTCCCTCACGTGATTATGCGATGGGGAGAATTGACAGTGGGGTTGCCCTTTGGCTCTTTTCTGGAAGGAATTATTGGTTTTATTTTATTTTACATATTTATTTTTGTTCCTTTTCTTTTTTTCCTCTATGAATGAAATAACATTTCAGCCAGCTCTGGAAAACATCTGAGCTGGTTAGCAGTGTTAAAGCAGGCTGAACATTTCATTTGTAGAGATATCAGATATTTTCCTATGACCTTAAATGGTTAGAATACCAATTAGCTGGGGCATGGGGGTTGAGGAAGAAGCTTCTGTTTTGGCATTCTAGAAAAGAAGGTCTTGAGAGGGGAAATGTCTGTGGTTTAGCAAATTAAAAGTTCTAGAACACACTAGAATTTGATATTTTTGGTTTGGAATATAAATATGTAATATATGGAGAATATGTTTTGGGGTCAGAACTTGTGTATATTTGGGATTGCAGTGCTAAGGGGATGCTTGCTATGGTTTCAATGATGCCGTGAGGAACAGGTGACTCACAAAATACACAAGCATTCTGAGTGATTAAGTTCCAATTTGACTTTTGCTTTGAAATATTTCTTTTTTTTTTTGAGATTTTATTTACGTATTTGACAGAGAGAGAGAGACAAGCCAGGGTAGTGTGAGAGGGAGTAGCAGGCTTCCCGTTGAGCAGGGAGCTCAATGTGGGGCTCAATCCCAGGACCCTGGGATCATGACCTGAGCTAAAGGCAGATGCTTAGCTGATTGAACCACCAGGCGCCCATGCTTTGAAATATTTCAAAACGTTGTATGGTGAGAAGTGAAGTTATGACAAGATGATTTTTTTTTAAGATTTTATTTATTTATTTGACAGAGATCACAAGTAGGGAGAGAGGCAGGCAGAGAGAGAGAGAGAGAGGAGGAAGCAGGCTCCTTGCCAAGCAGACAGCCTGATGCGGGGCTCGATCCCAGGACCCTGGGATCATGACCTGAGTGAAAGGCAGAGGCTTTAACCCACTGAGCCACCAGGCGCCCCGACAAGATGATTTTTAAAAGATGTTATTTTATTTATTAGAGAGAGAGAGCAAGTGGGAGGAAGGAGAGGGACAAGCAAGCTCCGAGCTGAGCAAGGACACAGGACTTGATCCCATGAACCCAAGATCATGACCTGAACCAAAATGAAGAGTTGGATGCTCAACCAACAGAGCCACCCAGGTGTCCTGTGACAAATTATTTTTTTTTTTTAATTTTGGTTGTAGGAACACTGTGGTTAACTTCCCAGCATCCATTACACCCCAGATGGTTAAGCAGCCTAGGTCAGTCATACTAATCCCATGCCAGGGATTGACTCAGCCCCAAGAAGGTGTGAGTCAATTTGGGCCAATGAGATTCAATGGCAGTGGTGGGGGTGCTTGCTCGGAGCTCCTGGGAAAGAGCAGCCAGTTCTCCTCCTACCTTTCTGGCTGTGAATAAGGCAGCATGGGCTCCAAGTGCTGTTGGCAGTTATTGTGAGGCCATGGTGGTGGGGGGATGGTATTAGGATGAAGCCAGCACAGCTGCTGACAGAGCAGAAAAGTGCAAAGAACATGGGTTCTGTGGCTGCCCTACCTCTGGACTTCCTGTTCTGTGGAACGATAGAAGCCATGATTGATCAAGCAAGGCTGGGAGAGAATTTCTGTTACCTGAAGAGGTCCACCCTTCCTGTTCTTCAGAGTTCTTAAATGTAGGTTAAAGAGGTGAAATGCACAAAGTAGGACGTGTAAACTTTTAAAGAAAGATACTCTGTGGCAGGAGTTGGGCAATCCTTCCTGTAAAGGGACAGGTAGAACATACCCTGGTCTTTGCGGACCATACGGTCTCTACTGTGGCTACGCAAGTCCGCCATTATAACATAAAAGCAGCATAAGCCGTAACTATATGAGTACGAAAAGAACAGATGGCAAACCAGGTTTGGCCTGTGAGCTTTAGTTTGCTAGCCACTGCTCTGGTGCTCTATAGAAAGGAGATATCTGTAGGGACCGGAGTCATGGGAGGATTCCTGGAGGATGCTGGATAGGTAGAGAATAGGTAGAGATAGAGATAGAGAGATAGAGATGGGCAGAGAAGACATGGGTCAGCCACATTTCTGCGTGTGTGCCTTTAATGACCGTGCCCTTCTACTGTCTGATGTGATTGTGGAAATGGAAAGCTAGAGTGCGGGTCAAGGGCACACCTGGCAGTATCCTTGGAGATCAAACCAATTCTGCTGTGCCTGCTCCCCAGTTCTCAGCGATCAGCCATGAAAAGATCAAATATCAGAGGGCCACACACAGAAAGATGTCCCACCCAGGTCTGCCTCCTACCTGGAGAGCCCACAGTAGGTCTAGTCATATAGAAGCTCGTAGCAAACAGCTTGAGGAGTATAGATGTGAGGCTCTTCAAAGTAGAGTGTTGAGACCCCGGTGTCCAGGTACACTTGTGGGTCTCCCGTGACTCATGTGAAGTGAGATCTGGACTTTCCCAAAGTCAGAGGTCTCCTGGGACTCACCTATGGCGGGGGTGGGGGGGTATAGTTTCTTGGAGAGCCTGGGCCATGATGGCCGGCTGAGAGCACTGCCTACTAAGGGCGACCCTGAGCCTGAGTAGGAGTGGTGACTATATGGGCAGAGGGAGCAAGAAGGAAGAGAGGCTCAGAGAGAGAGGAAAGGCAGGTGGTTCTTTAGGACTGAGTGCTAGGCCATCCAGAGAGCCTGTCCCACACTCCAGGGGGTACGGGGAGTGGGTAGCTCATGGGGAGGAAAGGGGTGAGTGGAGGAGGCTGGAGTTCACCGGGGAAGGAGAACCTTTCTGAAATGTAGGAACCCACATACTCCCCACCCTCCAAGGCTACAATTTAGAGACTTAAAAATACTCCCACCATGTTTTCTCACTTTGATGTGTGAACATGAGGGGATCTAGTTGGAGAGAGGAAAAACAGAAACCAATCTGCTGAGTAATATCTTTCTGAAAAGAAATACAGACTTTGAAAAAGAACTGGGATGACTTGTGGAAGCTTTCAAAGGGTGTTTTCTTCTTTTATTTCTTTTTATTTTTAAAGCAGGCCCCATCCCCAACATGGGGCTTGAACTCACGGCCCTGGGATCAGGAGTTGGATGCTCTACCAGGCAGGCACCCCTTTTCTTTCCTTATTTTTCAAAGCCCAAGCAAGGGTTCTGGTGAAACCTTTGTCTCAGGCTCCAGAACAATTGAGCATATGCGTAGCTTCAGCTGGTGGCTCAGGGAGACAAAGGAAACCCCCAAATTGCCTTCTTTCTAGTCATTGTCCCCAAACACTGTCCAGGGCTGGTTGGTGCCCACTCCCCCTTGCTTACTAATCACCACTCTGGTGCTGGCACCTGCCCACCGCCCTGCTGACTGCCCTTCCCCGCAGGTGCTGCATTTGCTCCCCAACCCTGCACCCCTGAACCCCTCATCTGTTCCACCATCCTGATGCTGCCCTGGCTCTGCCTCTGAAGCTGGGCTTTCAGGCCAACCTTGCATCTGGTTTCTCTTTGCTTCTTTCTCCCTTTGTCTTTCTTTGCTTTTAGGAGGCGATGGTGGTTTTTATGACCCCCCTTCTTTCCTGCCCCCCCCCAATCGTTTTCTGCTCTGATTCAGCTGACCTCGGCCTCTCACTTACCTTCGTTCCACTGGGCTCCCCACGACCTGCTCCCAGCAGGGCCTGCTGCTCCTTTAAGACTCGGGCCCTCAGAGATGTGTGGCTGCCATTTCTCTGGGGGGAGGTTTTTAATTTGTTTTGTGTTATTTTTTCTTTTTTCCATTTGTGTTTCTCTGTGCAGGATATCAGGTGTTTATAAACTTCTCCAGAGAGCTTACTTTTGAAATGAGAGGGTTGCTGTGGAATTTTGGGGGCTGCATGCTGAGATAGAACTGTCTTGAAAGGCCTGTTCCCATGAGCAGTAGGCTGCATTTCCTCTCCCTCCTTGCCTTGTTGGGTCACCCTCTACATGGGTCTCCTCCTGGAGAAGAAAGCAAATTCAACAACTATTTTATCTGTGCAAACTTACTCCCTCAAACCTCCTTCTTTTTAAATTTTTTTATTTTTAAGTAATCTCTACGTCCAACGTGAGGCTCGAACCCACAACTCTGAGATCGAGAGTCACATGTTCTACCAACCAAGCCAGCCAGGTGCCCCCAAACCTCCTTCCTTAAACTTAATAAAGAGATACCACAAATGATCAGAACATGGAAGAAATAAAAATTCCCAGCTGTGTCACAGACAATTCTTCACCAAGTGTTTAAAATATTGCAGTTGTGTGACACAGATTAAAAACATGTATTGCTCTTAAAACTTATTACTAACCCTCTAAATCTTTGCTTTCACAATGTGGCTCCTGGACCAGCAGCATCAGCGTCTCTAAGGAGCTGGTTAGAAGGGAGGATGCCAGTCTCACTCCAGACTTACTGAACGAGAATCTGATTTTTAAAAAAAATTATTTATTTGAGAAAGAGAAAGAGAGAGAGAGGACATGCGAGTGGGGGGAGGAGCAGGGGAAGGACCGAGAGAGAATCCCAAGTAGACTCCCCACTGAGCGTGGATGGAGCCTGACATGGGACTCCATCCCAGGATCCTGAGATCATGAAATCAAGAGTCCCTTGATTCAATCGACTGAACCACCCAGTCACTGTTCAGAATCTGTATTTTAAAAAGATCCCCAGGTGATTCCTGTACACATTAGCACTCAAAAAGTCCTACTTTAATAACCTTTGAAAACATTAAATGACCCATTTTACTGAACAACACCAACCAAGTACTTAAACAATCACATGATACAGTGTGAAGACCATGGTCAAAATACTTCCTTTTCGCCTCTGCTCACAGAGAAGCCACTGAGCTGACCTGGCCTCAGTCGTTGATGTGCCGCATGAGATGACAAGAACACCCGCCTGCCCTCTGCACCTATCAGGGTCGGTGTAAGGAGTTTTTGGGTAAAGATTAAGCAAAACCAATGGGTCAATGCATTTTGTCAAGCACCATAAGTGAGCACCAGTAACTCCTGCGTAGGGGACACCTGCCAGTTTTTTTGCCTTTGACTAGCATCTGAAAGTCCATCCTACAACTGGGGAATTTCCTCCCATATGGGCCTTGGTTTCTGAATGTTCCCTGTAATTTGCCGAGATGTCCAATGTCTTCTTGGTAAACTGTTTTTCTGATGAAATCACCCTAGTTGGTTTGTTCACCAGCCACCTAAAAGCCTGAGTGATAGCTCCACACATCTTACTGGCTTGCTGAGAAATAAGGAGACAATACATAGCAGATGGCACTTAGAAATGCCCCGTTGGGGGCGCATGGGTGGCTCGGCGGGTTAAAGCCTCTGCCTTCGGCTCAGGTCATGATCCCGGGGTTCTGGGATCGAGCCCCGCATCATGCTCTCTGCTTGGCGGGGAGCCTGCTTCCTCCTCTCTCTCTCTCTGCCTGCCTCTCTGCCTGCTTGTAATCTCTGTCTATTGAATAAATAAATAAAATCTTTAAGAAAAAAAAAAAAAGAAAAGAAATGCCCCGTTGGTGGCAGCAAGAATAAACAGTGCATACTTTTGTTTCAACTTGATAGAGCCCCATTCTTGGATCAGTGAATTACAAGCTGTGGCTCCTAGTTCATGGGGAGCTGGTCATCTTTACCTTCCCATGGAAAGGAGCCCTGCTCCCTCAATGCTCTTCCTCCGCCCTTGGTCAGAGGCTAACCACGTGTCCCCGTCCTCTAAGGTCAGAGCTAAGATCCAGCTCATTCTTATTAGCAAAACCAAAGGGGACAGGTTCTCAGACTTCTTGGGTTTTATCCAATTTGCCCATCGGTCATTGACTCCGAAGCTGTTTAGGACTCTCTCAATTTCTTTCTTGATCTGTCAAGAGGTGGGTTCCCAGATTCCCTCTCTTATCCCTCTAGATTGAATGTAAAACAAATGAATTCATCAAAGCCACAGTTCCTTGCTTATGGTCAAAGCTAACACGAGGGGTCCTCTTAGGAAACTAGTAGGATAAGTTATGTGATTACCATTATTCCTGGTTAGCTCATGTCAAAATCTGTCACGAATAGCCTTATTTCCCCCGTTCCATTTATTTCTTTCCAGGGCCATGTGCTGGTGATTACCAGTCTTGGGGGAGCTGAAATACCTTGTCATTATTTCTTTGATTCCAAGGCATGCGTCCCTCTAGCAAAAAAGGAAAAAAAGATCACAGTGTGCCATTTATTTATTTTTAAAAAGGAAGCAAATGAAAATTAACTTTGCATTGAAATCTTCTGAGATGTCAGGTTGTCTCTTGAAAGGATGACAACTTGACATTGAGAAGCACCACTTTAGAAACTCCAAATTATGTGAGAGAAACAGCTGCTTAGGTTCATCATTTGTTTCTTCTTCATAAATTGGCAGTTTTGTGCAAAACGTTAATTGATTGATTGATTGATTAATTTGCCTGGTGGTGGGTATTACGGAGGGCACGTGTTGCATGGAGCACAGGGTGTGGTGCATAAACAGTGAATCTTGGAACACTGAAAAAAATAAAATTAAATAAAAAAAAAGAAATAAGAAAATGACAACAAAACCCCGAAACGTTGATTTAATCTCTGACTTTTTCTTCTTCAGTCAACCTGTGCCTTGCAGAAGATGAGCATAAAAAGCTGTGATCTTTCTGCCCCTTGCCATCTGCTTGCTTTCATTTGCCTTTCCTTTTTTTTTTTTTTTTTAATCCTGTAGCCCCAGGGCACCTGGGTGGCTCAGTCACTTAAGCATCCGGCTTTTGATTTTGGCCCAGGTTCTGATCTCGGGGTCCTGAGATGGAGCCCTGCAGCAGGTCCCCTCTCAGTGGGGAGTCTGCGTGTCCCTCTCCCTCTCTTCTTCCTCTCCCCCCCCTCCGCTCTCCCCTTCCCCCCACTCCATAAATAAATAATCTTAAAAAAAAATCCTGTGTCCTCAACCTTCCTTTGCAAAATGGAAAAATGCCAACCTAACACCTTCTACCTTCTGCTCCTTTTTCCCCTTTTCCCTCTTCCTAAAAAATTTAGCTGTCAGAACCTCCCAACAACTGGTGCCCTAGAGAAACTCCTGAGCATGTCCTCCTGGAAGCCCGTACCTCGTGGTATGTTAGTAATTGCAAGACTGGAAACACCAATGTCCTGCAACAGGAAAATGGACAAAACATTGAGCTCTACCATTCACACGACAGAGGATGACACAATCATGAAAATAAATGAGAACACTGTTGGCTGCCACAGCATGGAGAAATTGTACAGATATGGCAGTGAATGAGGAAAGCAGGCTGCAGAGGACTGAAAGGGGCTTGTGCTGCTCTTGGATGGAAGCATTTCATTGCTATGGAGGTGAGTTGGGGGAGGCCTCATATCTAGATAGTGGTACCCCCAAAGTCAAAGCATCCTGGACTGGAGTTGCGCCATCAGGTGTCCTGGAGAGCCAGAGGGACCTGACATAGGTTTTGCTTGAGCAGGAAGAAAACCTCCGATGATGTGCTAAGCAGCTGGGATTTTAGACTGCTTTGTGACCACAGTGTGACTTAGCCAGCCCTGGCGCGTGCAGACACACATGAAAGCCGTGTGATAGGTGAGGCGGATAATGACCAACACACAGCTCCGGATGTGGCTGCTTCTGGGGGAAGCGAATGGGTTGGGAACAGGATAGAGCACACAGGGAGATGCACTTGTGAAAGAGATGTTCTCGTGTGTAAGACGGGCGATGGGTTCACAGGTGTGCATTTTATACTTAGGCTTTAGAATTTATAAATGTTAATGTAAATGCCAAATATGACATAATAGAAAAGTTTAAAACACTCTAAAATTGTTTAGAAACTCAGCAGCATTAAAGGCAGAATCAATGTGGCAGGTAAATAGGGGGTTACCCTGAAATTCTCTCAATTTGCTGTACTGTTTGAAATTTTTCATACTAAAATGTTGGATAAAAGCCCTGACTGGCCAACAATTACATTAAGAACTTTTGCAAAAAGCTACCCCAACACAACAATATTTTGATTTTTTTCAGCTCTTGTAACTTATGCATAGTGTTTTTCTAGATGTGGTTGTAGTGGATGTAGTATTTTATAGCTCGCTTTTTTATTTAATAGTTTATTATCAGCATTTCTCTGGAATTCATGGTTTTAGTGATTACACGCATATTTGGGGGAATTCCTTCTATCCCATGCAAATGCAGATATCCCTTTCAGACCCCCATCACACTCCAAAAGCCAAAGATAGTTTTGTTGTTTTTTTTCTAAAGATTTTATTTATTTATTTGACAGAGAGAGATCACAAGCAGGCAGAGAGGCAGGCAAAGAGAGAGAAGGAAGCAGGCTCCCCACAGAGCAGAGAGCCCCATATGGGGCTCGATCCCAGGACCCCGATATCATGTCCTGAGCAGAAAGCAGAGGCTTTAACCCACTGAGCCACCCAGGTGCCCCCCAAAGATAGTTTTTAACTCAGTGGTAGGAATAATTAGAGCTCAAACATATGCTACTTTGTCTAAAGTTGCCTTAGCTGATGCTGGGTCTATCTGCCATCTGCTGTTTTCTCAAGATGAAGGGAAACTCTTTGAGATTAAGACACATGGGTCTAGTAATAGCTGTTCATTGTTGCAGGCCTACTATGTGTTAGGCGCTGGCTGGAGAAATCTGTTATCTTTCCTTCCGGACTCCCTTCTTTTAGCCTCTGCCTCACTTCTGCCCCACCACCATCTCAAAACAACAACTGAATTAAAGTCTCCATGGGTTCAAACTTATAACCTCCTCAAAACAACAACAACAAAAAAAACAACTAAAACCAAAAACAAAAATAAAAAACCCAAAAAACAAACAAACCAAACAACAACAACAACAAAACCCAAATCCCCATCTGTTTGGAAGCATACCTCTTTTATTTTTTCCTGGTTATAAAAGTTATTCATGTTCATGGTAGATAACCTAGAAAATGCATGGACATAAAACCCACCCATCTTTCCACCACCCAGAACTAGACTACTGCTAGTGTTTTAGTCTTTCAAAGCAATGTACTTTTTAACAGTCTCTCTGCCTGAAGGCAAAGTGTATTAAACTACAACTACTCTATTCGTCCCATTTCTGCCGTGCACCTGCCCAGATGAAATTAACACCAGTGCCGTATGGTCCACCACATTTTACCCACGCGGTCGCTGTAACAAGAAGTCTCCCATCATCATTAAGATATGATTTAATATGTCGTCAAGTGTATAAAATCCTCCACTCAGAATAGCAAACAGCTGTTCACCGTCTCTGGTGAGCCTGGAGCCAGAAGAAGGAGACTGAGAGGTTGAGGCTCTGGGCAACTTCTGGCCCAACAAGGGGAGGGCAAAAGTTAGTTCCTGGAGGGTCAGGGTCAAACCCGATTTAGTCCCTGTGTCTCCTGAAGTGCTCAGCTACTGGGGCTTGGATATTTGGGCTTGAAACTATAGAACAATTCCTTGCTCTATATCTCTATATCTTTCTGACTTTTCAGGACATCATGGTTGGTGGTTTGTTGTGGGAGGGCTGCAGTTGTCCAGTTCTTTCAAAGAAGCCTGTGTCGTCATCTGCAGTTTAAAGTGGGGGGGATTTTGTGACCCGTGGGTGCTCTGTTCACATAGATCTGACTTTGCCATGTCGGCCGTCAGCTTCCCTTCCCAGAATTCAGTTCTCCTCCGTTCACCTTCTGCTGGCTGCCATCTTGCTCGCTTGTGCTTGCCAGCTCTCAGCAGGAGGGCTGAGTGTCTTGCTCCAGCAGTTGGAGGAGTGGATCAAGCGTCTGACTCAGAGCAGTGTGTGTCTGTTTAGTCCACCAACCTTTGGGAATGCCTACCATGTGCTCTACAGGGCTCCAGGGACCAAGTAGGGGACTCTAAGGCCCTTGTAACAACCCTCTTGATATTATAGATAAAGAAGCCAAGGCCAGAGAGGGCACATCACTAGCCAGAAGTTACAGTAAAAGAAATATAAGAAAAGTTACTGCCCTAAGAGATTTTGCCACCTGAATATATATTATGCATGTCTCAGTAGGTTATACTGCATATTCATTGGGAGCTGGAAGATTTTAGAAGCCTACAAGGAAGTGTAGGTAGGAACATCATGTAAATAGAGGCCCAAAGCCATCAGAAACCCATGCAATATTGTGATGAGAAAGATATACATTTACGGGGATATACATTTGCTAGCAGTACCCCATTCATACTCTTTGGTCCTCATTTCAGTCTGCACCAGGAGGATGCTATCACTTTCTTCTACAAGCACCTGCACCTGAGGGGCTGAAGGCTTTTTCTTAACCTACCTGTGCAGAGGACTGGAAATTTCTAGGAGGTCACATACCCAGGAATATCCTTTAGCCAATGATAGATGGGAGCTGGAGAATAAATACCCCAGCTCCCTCTCTGCTAATGTGGGTGATTGAGGTGCATTCTATAGTTTCCCCAAATTTCCTGGTGGGATCGCACCCCTCAGTTGCTACCAGTTGCCTCCTATTGTAACACGTACGTTCACACTCCCTTCATGGGCTTTATTCCCTTCTCTGTTTCACTTCCCCACTCCCTCATCAGTGTTTACTGGGATGACCCCCCAAATAAACCCTTCACACTTCAACCTTGCTCTGGGTCGGTCTCTTAGGGAACCCAAACTAACTCAGGAGGTATCATCACCCACAGCCTCACTGAATGTTTGCCCAAGACTATGCCTCCACAGGAAAAATGGTTGTTAACACACAGAACCCAAAGTGAAAACCTATAGATGATAGTTTGTGTATCTACTCTGAGCCAAAAGAAACTGGACATGTGCCCACACTCCAGTGTGTAGATGACTTTGTCTTGCAAGGCGGCAGGAGTGGGTGAGTAAGGAAGCATTTACGGAGCACACACTGTATGCCAGGCTGTATTAGGCTGCCATATGCATGAGCCCCAGGAGGTGGGTGCCCATTTAATCCAATTTTACAGATGGGAAAAGGGAGGCCAAGCAATTTGCTAGATAGCCACTAAGTGGTAGAGTTCACATTTGAATCCAGTGCTATCTGACTCTAAATATGGTGCTTTTTCCAAGCTCTCATCCTGCAGCCTAGAGCTTACAAATATGCCCAGCAGGCATGACCCTGGACTGGGGATGCCCTGCTGCTAGCAGTGGAATTCTTAACCATATCCTCAGCTCATAAGCACTGTTCCTCTCCCCATTCCAAGACAAGCCCCCACAGCAGTGACCCTGCACTCTCCCTTCCATGGACACATACCCCAGGCTGCCCTTCTAGGGCTCCATGTTCCTCTCTATTTCAATTAAACCTCATGGATCCTGTGTGCAGATATTCCATAGCAGGAAATGAGGAGGGCTGGAGGTGAGGAATCCCAAGCTCTCTTCAGGGGGGACCTTGGTCATTAGCCAGCCTTTAGTTGCCTCCAGCTGTGCCTGCAGTGTGGTCTGTGGACATGCAGTGGGTTAATGTTGGTTGTGCTGGTCAGGAGGTGGGCTCAATCAATGGCTGTACCTTGGCCAAGCCAGCTCTCCACATGTCTCCCCTGCTGTCACATCTATCTTGTTTTAGGCACTGTCACCCGAGTCTCATTTCCCCTCCAGTTCCTTGGGGACAGGAGCTAAGTCTACTTCACTTTTGTGCCATCAAAGAATCTGGAACATTCCATTAGCGACAATAGACATCTGCTGAATGAATGGCATGGCTGTTTTCTAGAACCAGGCTTCATGAACACGTGCCTTTAAAGAATGAGTTTTTGATTGCTCTTAAATTTTGTTGACTATTTTTTAATGAAAATAGTCGAATTATCAGAACAGTGTAATGAATATTTTTGAACATAATTACTAGTGTAATGATGCCTCTATGAACATCACCAAGATGTAACAAGTAGCATTTACCATATCTGATGTAGCTCCCAGGAAGCCAGGTCTCTTATCTGCTCCAATGGTGATAATGTCCCTATCTTGCACAAAGACATCTTGTCCAGCACTTCACAGAGTGCACACACAGGAACTAAGCCTCAGCACCATCCAAGTTGACTATTCACCCAATTCCACACCAGTTACAGAGGCCACCATGGGTCAGGCCGTGTGGAAGGCACACAGTGACCTCAACTTTTTAGATGAGGAAGCATGGTTCCCAGGCTTGAGACATTCACCAGAGTCTAGAGAGGGCATAGACATATAAATAGATATTGCATGATGACATGCTAAGTCTAATGCTCCATTTTTGAGAATGACAAACTGAGAACCCAAGAAGTCTGCAGTCTCATCTCTAGTGAACCTCACTAGCTCAAAGGGGGGAAGTGGTGGCCAGACTGGGGCCTTGAGCTCCAACTTTCCTGTTACTTAGCTGTGTGATCCTTACCAAGTTTCTGTCCAACTCTGGACCAGTTTTCTCCTCTTAAATTAAAGAGTCTGGGTGGAATCTTTCAAAGGTCTCCCTTCAGCTTTGAGTTTCTAGAACTTTCCACAGTGAAGTACTTAACCAGGCTTCCTTCTCCTTCTTGTTTGCCTGTAACCTCCTCTTTGAGCCAGAGCCTGAAGGGATTTCCAGCTTTGCCTGGATTCCATGATGGGTTCTAATTCCACCCTCTAGTTACCCACGCCAGGGCTAATTCCCCCAGTCAGGAACTCCTCTTGTGGAGCTAACCCATGTCCCTATTGCTGCAGTTTCCATTAATTTCCTTTGACCTGTCCTTGGGGGAAGCTCATGATTACTGATAATTCTAGTTAATCCTTTAACTAGGAAAAGGAAACTAACCATCTAATAGGCAGAATGAGGGAATAACTTGGCATGCCATCTGCAAAATATAAACCTAAAATATTCCAGAATGTTCTCTGAGAGGCCACAGCAATTAATGCCTGAGAGCTGGTTACTGCAGGGCCTTGTCTCCCAGTGGTGGGCACACTTGTGAGCTGAGCCAGGAGCGGGCACGGGCGTTGGCAGCCCCTGCTGTTTTCCCTCTCTGCGTGTTTGTGGCATAATCATTTTACTTGCTAAGGCAGAACAACTCCAGCCCTGGAAAGGGCTTTCTGACATCTCTCTGAGCAGCTGGCCTTCCCTCATTTCAGAAGATGTCATGGTTTATTAATTCCTTGCAGAAGCAATAAGAACTGGGTATTGGCTTAATTGGGGGCCAATTTACCGTTATGGTAGAAAAATGGGCCCTGTCTCCTTTGATTCAACACAGGGGTCTGTAGCCCCTCCCTTAAGTCCTCCTGTGCCAGGCTCTCCCCCGGACCCACTTCTAACCGTGTCACCTTGGGCCCATTATTTACTTTTTCCGGGCCTCAATTTCCTCAATATGGAATTGGGGTAGCCATAGTCTGCGTTTCACAGGATTGTGTGAGCGGATATTTAGTTATGGAGTTATTTTAGGGTCCCTTCTACCAAGAGTTTCAAATCAAAAGGCTATTTTTGAAAATCTGGGGATTTCACACAAAACGACAGATTTTCAGTTTTTCATAAATAAGTGGAAGCCATGCCAAACTTCTGTTCACATTCCCAGGGGGAACAACCGTCTGGAGCTGCATAGAGGCATCTCCCTTTAGGAAGGATGCCTGGGACATGCCGGGGTCTCTGGGTCTTCTTGCTCCAGTCTACATGGCCAGGGCCAGGGACTTCCTTCATGTCCTGTCTGGCCCTGAGGCCTGATGGGAATTGGGGTGGGTCTCCAGGTCTTCCACACATTCTACAGGTAGAGGGCATAAAGACTCTATGTGGCTCTGTTTTCAGCTCTGTGGTGCTGGTCAGAGTGAGTGATTTTGTCATCTGTGTCACCATGGGGTGCCATGGTGCCTGTCATCTGTGAGGCAGTCAGCACAACCACGTGTTCGTTAGCTGAACCATGGAACAATGATGCTTCCAAAGGGATTGTCTTAATGACATGTTCATAACTTCAACCTATACCTTATAATGTACCTGACAGCAAGGAAAGGAACAGAAAGGAGACTTACGTATCTTAAACGTGAATCCTCTTTTAAAAACATTTTATTATTTCATGCACTATACAAGTGATGAGTATTTACTGTAGAAAAAAATAAGGAAAAAAAAGAACATTTCAACAAGGACGTGATGGAACCATGGATCTAAGCAGATCTGGAATGTTCTGGAGCTTTCAGCTCTCTTCCTCTAGCATCAGACCTCACTTCTGTGTTCTGAATCCCATTCCCTGGTTGTTGGCATCATCATCAATGAAGGAGAGAGCCCCAGGAATGAATAGTTCCCAGCATTTAATCTTCTCATTTCAAGCACAGCTCAGGATGGGGGTGCTGAATGCCAGCTGTTTAGCTCAAACACATGTTCCTGTTTTCTGGAAGAGTGAAACTCATGTATCATGGGAGACACCTTCATGCCTGGCATCCTCACAGTCATTGTCTGATTCGGTCCTCACCAGCGCTCCCCACCCAGTGGAATCTGGGGCTTGAAAGAACCAAGCAGGTTGGCTGTGAGTCGGGAGTATGCCCAAGCCATCCCAGATACCACCTCAGATCTGTCCTTCGTCAAGAGCATTGAGCCACTGGCTCAGAGCAACTTCCATACATGTGTCCCCTGCTGTTTTGCAACATCATGAATGAACAGCCCTGAAACGAAATGAAACGAAACAAAACAAAACATCAAACAAACCATCACCCAAAACTTGGAAGCTTAGCTCTATGTGCCATGCAAAGCCTGGCAGGAGTGGGTTGGAGGACTGGATTTACCCACTTCCAGCAGTCTGACCTATCATGAGACTGCTTCTCCTCTCCTCTCTGTGCTCTCCTTCAGCAACTCGGGGCCGTCCTCTGGCCTTACCTGTTCATTCTCTGGCCTTACCTGTTCATTCTCTGGCCTTACCTGTTCATTCTCTGGGACACGGTGCGACCCAGGGGAAGGAGAAATGAGTGAGCTATGGAGGGAAAACAGCACGCAAGAACATTTCCTTTCCATGTGAGTGAGAACTTGACTTAGCTCAGGCCGTTCCAGGATAGAAGGCTTTTTCTTTCCGTCCTTGGCCTTCTGCATCTTGCTTGTGTTTCTCCCCGCCCTGGGGCCCCCATCGCGGCTCCCCAACTGCTAATGTTCACTTCTGCGGAAAATGATAGGTGACAGGTTGCTCCCTGAGATACCCACAATCAGATAAGCCAGGAGGGGAAACGAGTTCTTCGGGAAGAGAAGCAGACTGTACTTTGGAAATTAAATATTCCTTAGAGGAGCACAGGAAACTTAAGATTCCAGCCCCAGGTTTCTGAGGACAGCTCAGCAGAACAACTGCCCCCTCCCTGGGGTGAGGGCTGAGAGGGGTGGAAGCTTTGCTCCCCACATCTGCAACTGTCATCTGGGGCCAGGGGCTGGGCTCGGCATCCGCCCCCACCCAGCCCAGGCGATGGGCCCCTACCCCCTCTCCTCACCTCCCCCTGCGGGAACCCCGGCCCCGCTCCGCTCACTCAACATGACGTCTTGCGCTTTCCAGTTTCAGTTTCTTGATGCTCTCTTGAAGCAGGGATGTGAGAAGCAGCCTGTTACCACCATTCCCTATGTGGGGAAACTGAGGCACAAAAGGTTGAGCAGGACCCCAAAGGACAAAAGAGCTGAAGTGTGAGTGACCCTCTGACCAGAGCTCCGAATGTGCTCTCCTACGTCCACACTGCTGGTGCACGTACACACACACACACACACACACACACACACACACACACACACACGCTGAGTTTTACAGCTCTCTAAAATTTATGAGGAAAGTTGAGTACCCAGAGATCTCTTAATTAAGCGGCCTTCCCCGAGGAGAACGGAAATGGGCTTCCATATTCTTAGCACCGACATCGGATTGCATGATTTATTACCCATGGCTTGTGCTTCTCCCCAAATCAACTCTGTACTACAAACATCTATCACTTTGAAGGCGGTTCAAGTGCCACCTTCCTCTCGCCCTCCCCCTTCCCTAGTACCCTCCAGGCCTCAGCATTTCCTCTCATCTTCCCCCTGACCCCAAAGTTTCAGGGTTAGCTTGGAGTCCCGATCAGGCACCCTGGGTCGCCAGCCCCGGGAGAGAGGGGAAAGCCCCAAGTCCAGGGCTGGCACAGGGTGGAAGGCGGGGTGGCTGTGGCTGCCCTAATCTGTATGGGGAGGGGGCAAAGGGGGGGTGGG
Source organism: Meles meles (assembly GCF_922984935.1). Classification (NCBI taxonomy): domain Eukaryota; kingdom Metazoa; phylum Chordata; class Mammalia; order Carnivora; family Mustelidae; genus Meles; species Meles meles. Next base: position 92,958,051 of record NC_060070.1, read on the forward strand.
TGGCTGGTGCCTGATTCTTCTTCACAGCCCACTACGGCTGCTGATGGCCGCCATGAAGATATATGGGTTTAATCAGGCCTCTGACAGGTAAAGACCCTAACAACGAGGACAGTTTGTTCTCCCAAACTGTTGAGTATCTAAGCCCAATGTTTACTTTGGAACTGAATGAATAACATTGTTCTGGGAAAGGAAATTTAAAAAAGCAGGCTTGTAATTTACAGTAGAGAGGAGAGCCGATCTGGAGGTCTTGTCCCCCCCTTCACTTCCCAGGCCCAAGCCCCCCTCCCACAAACCATCTCTCTTTTTTGCTGTTTTAAACTTCTAGACACACCACAACCAACGAGCTCATCTTCTTAGCGCTGCCAGGAAAGGTCTCAACATTGCCAGACTCCCTAGAGCTGCCAAGAGAACTCCGTGCTTCAAGGCAAAGGTCCTGGCCTGCACCCCCCTAACCTTTTTAAAAATCCAAGCAAATGCCACTAAAATTCCAAATGCTGGGAGACACATTCAAAATGTGGAGTGAAGGGTAATGATCTGAGTTAGGCCAGAGGTTCTCCTGCCCCCACGTCAGGAGAGAGTGAATTCTCTATCAAAAATAAAGGCAGGGCAAGCACCCTGCCAACGCTCACCCCCACCCCTCCCCCACCTCCAACCCAAGCTAAGCCTTGAAAAATGCAACCCTCTCCTGGGATTGAGGAATCCCTTCATAAGGAAGGTTGATTTGTTTTTAAAATAAATAAATGGAGAGGGGTGCCTGGGTGGCTCAGTGGGTTAAAGCCTCTGCCTTCAGCTCAGGTCATGATCCCAGAGTCCAGGGGTTGAGTCCCACATTGGGCTCTCTGCTCAGCAGGGAGCCTGCTTCCTCCTCTTTCTCTCTGCCTGCCTCTCTGCCTACTTGTGATCTCTGTGTGTCAAATGAGTAAGTAAAATCTTTTTAAAAATAAATAAATAAATAAATAAATAAATAAATAAATGGAGGGACAGAGGGAGTAAGAGTTCATTCATTTTTACCCAGCATCTAGAAAACTCTCAGGGACTATTTTTTGAAGAGAGACCAGTGGCACCTCTTGTCTGTGCTGAGGCGTGGGGTGTTGGTTTGCAGCAGTGGACATGCTGGTCAGCCAGGGGGTGCTCCAGACCAGCCTGTTTACTTCAAACAGACATCGCATTTCCAGATGATGTATTCCTCGACCCCACAGAGACCAGCCCAGAGCCCTCCAGCCATCTCTCTTTCTGGAGTGCCCCTCAATTAAGACAGAAGGAAGGGACCTGGGTGCTCTGGCTGCTGAGCTGGAGGAGAGCGTTTCTCCAGAAGGACCCCCAGCCCCCTGGGTCTGGCCTTAAGACAGGGACACTTCCCTCCCCTCTTGTCTTCTAGAAACTAGGGCCTTGATGCCCGCCTGCCCGCCTACCTACTTCGGCTGCCTTGGATTAGCTAATTGATGGCGGGGGGGTGCTTTGAACACTTCAAGGCCTGGTCAGGGGCCAAGTCTCATTACTTTGCTTCAAAGTCAGAAACGCCATTAAAAAGTTCATTGGTGGAGCTGATTGTTCCAGATTGTCCCAACGGAACTGAACCCACCACAGCACCCCAGGCCTCATGTTTTAATGTGGGGCGAGAACATGTGTGTGGTACTGGGCTATGGCGGGGAGGGGGAGAAGAGTAGGAACCCCCAGCCCAGCTTGCATTTTTTTCTCCTTTCAAACACTTAAAAATTACAAAAGAACTATAACCTCATTACCTAAGATTTGGGAAACAGAGAAGAGGAAAAGAAAATATTCCAGAAGCCCACCCCTTAATACAATAATAATATTTCTTCTAGGCATTTTTCTTATGTATAATTTTTATACAAGTACAAGTCAGCATATGCATATAAAATGGCCTGGATTTTTTTTGCCCTTTTTCTTTCCTCTAAGCATTAAATCATAAGCATCTCCCCCCACCTCTTCGAGGCCAGTATTTTAAGTGGCTGGATGATACTCTGTTCTGGAATGTGGAATAATTATTATATGTTGAAGTTGTTTATAGTTTTACATTTTTATAAATAACGCGAACATCGGCATATTTCCCCCGGGATTGAGTCTTGAATCTCTTTTTTTTTTTAAAGTAACATTTTTCTGATTATAAACATCACCCATATATTTTTTTTTAAAGTATGGAAAATCTGGGAAAGTATGAAGATGTTAATAAAAATCACCCATAATTGTTGTGCCCAGAGAGAATCGCTGTTAACTTTTGAGTGTGTTTCCTCCACATATATATATATACATATATATACACACACACACATATATACGTATATATATATTAGAAACAGGATCGTGCTGCACAGAAGTTTTGTAGGTCCCTGGGGCCGGGAGAATAAAATTGGCAGAGGAAATATTATTTCCAGGAGAGATTCAACGCGTGATATGTGGATTTGAACCTGGACACATGTTCCTTCAGACTGTGGAGGCTGGGCCAAACCTGTGCCCAGCCATGGGGCCGGGAGGGTGCCCCGAGGGCTGCTAGTGGTGCAGCTTTGTCAAGGTCCGTGGCCTCGCTTTGGGGACGGGGTCAACTGCAAGGCCACGGTGGGTGCGAGCAAACGCACTTTCCTCATTTCTTCTGACAAGTGCTGCAGAGCTCCTGATTTATGGCCACACTTCACGGGACACTAGTAAACGTCCCATAGTGTATTTTGTAAGAGTAATGAAGTCTCAGTAACCCCAGCCCTCCCCGCAGCCTCTGCTAATAAATTTCCTTCTGGGAGAGGGGTGAGCCTGCCAGGCACTTGGCAGAGTCTTTGGGGCTATGGATTAGCAGTCCCCTGCCCCAGGGCTGCTATTGCCCCCCAATCTCACTCCAAAGGAAATGGGGGGCTTCACTGCAATTCCCCCCCCCCCCCAGCCAACCCTAGAATGCAGAGCTCTCAAAACGCAGGAGAAAGATGAAAAGTGAGTCAAGGAGCTGGAAGAGGAGGAGGAGAAACCCCAAACCATAATTGCTCCTTTCCTTCTGCAGCTCAGATTACTGGCCAGGGGCTGAGGGGCGGCAGAGGACTGTTTCTTTTTTGACTACTGTTTCCCTTGAGTTGGAAGATGAACTATGGGATGAAAGAAGACGGAGGGGCCATTGAGATGGGCTGAGTGGGGGTGGGGTTATGCAGGGTCATCACAGACAGGGAATTGGGGGGGTGTGGGCAGAAGTGGGGCTCCAGAAGTGGGGTGGGGGAAGGGTGAGGGGGCCTGGGAGGGGCCGAAGGTACTCACGCCCCACCCCCACCCAACACAGACACTTTAAAGGGCTAGGACAGAAGAAATATTTGTCCCTTCATAGAATAGCTGCCCCCTTGCGCCGCGCCTCCCCTCCTGTATATTTGGTTTGGGTGTTTTTCTCACTCATTATTTGAATTCAACTTTCCATTCAGCCAGAGCCTGCCTGGTCCCACATGATGGGTGGGGGGTGGGGGGGGGTGGCCAGGGACACAAAGATGGGTAGATACAACCCTTGTGGAAGTAACGGGAGTCGAAGTTCACACTTGGTGAGTGCTTCCTGTGTACCAGGCGCTGTTCCAAGCCCTTTACATGTATGTATCAATTCATTTACTCCTCACAAAACCCAAACTCGTGGGCATTTAATTATCATCACGTCCGTGTTACTTAGGGTTGAGAGGCTCTCCCGAGATCTCTGTGGTTTCTGAGTCCAGAATCTCAGGCACCCCCGGAATCATGAACGCCAAGCTGGCAGACCACCTAGACTTACTCCCCAATAAGCAGGTTATTCTACGAACTAGGACCCTGAGGCCCAGAGAGGAGAAGTAACTTGCCCAAGGTCACACAGCAAGGTGGCAAGGCTGGGGTGAGAGCCCTACGGCAGGACCCCATGGCTGGAGCTCTTGCCACTGTCCTGCCAGCTGGCCTTTAGCCGTCTGAGCTCCCTCATGCATATTCTGAGAAGACAGTGAAGTGCGAATGCTTTTCTGAAGTCTGGAAACTTTCTGTTTGTAGTGAACGACGCTGAAGACCCACCCAATGGACCTGGAAGGAATCACGAGGAAGGCTGGTTAAAGAAAGGATAGGAACTCCAAACCCAGAGGCTGGGGAACATTCTGGTATCAGTGGGGTGGTGGATGAGTTTTGAAAGTTAAAGGTTGATGGTTTAGTGACTAGACATTTCCCATGTGTAGAAACTTCCCATATGATATTTACCAATTCTCCCACGAAGACTTGCAGTCCGTGGCATGATTGCCTGAACTAGGGTGCCCTGTGTGAACGTCCAGAACAGGAAGACGCTGGTGCATAAGGGAGAAATGGTCCGGGAGTGGTCGGATGGTTATCAGAGCCTGAACGGCCATGTACATCGGAGACTCGATCATGAGATGATTCTGGTGCCCCCACAGGAACTCCCAACCCTACAAGCAATTGACAAGTGCCTGAGACAGACCTATGGCAAAGCTAACCTCACGGGTAAAATCTGGGTTTGGACGCAGTGGATCTGGGGATGAGTAGGTCTGGGTGTGAACTGCAGTCTTTCACTGCCCTGGATTATGTCTCTGTCTCTATTGGTCGTGGTGGCGGTGTTTCCTTCAGCTACCTCATTTGCAACCAGGGGATCACTGTGAATATTCCTTTAAGTTCTGACCCACAATTCTGTGATTCTCCACTGAGGATGGATTATACTTCAAGCAGAGCCCAGAGTAGGCTGAATGTCATTTATAGCGCAGTGTCACTCAGAAAATCAAACATTCCAATTCACTCTCAAAAAAACATTGCAGGGGCACCAGGGGGGCTCAGTCAGTTAAGCATCTGGGGTTCAGGTCATGATCCCGGAGTCCTGGGATTGAGACCCACATCTGGCTCCCTGCTCAGCGGGGAGTCTCCTTCTCCCTCTCCCTCTCCCTCTGTGCTTTCTCTCAAATAAATAAAACCTTAAAAAAAAAATCGCAGGCTGGTTTCATAGCAGGATTGGGGAAGGGCCATCAGCTGGGGGTCAGTGTCACCAGCCAGCAGCGGTTCCTCATGTCTCTGTGATTTGGATGCAAAAAAGAGGCACGGAGCCATCCTGCCAAGTACAAGGGGAGGTGGGTATGGCACGGCCCCACTATCCCCAATCCTCACCGCACCCCTGGGCTGCACGTGTGCTTATGGCCGTTTACAGATGAATGAGCCAGACACCGAGGGTCTCGGAGACTCACAGTGCTTGGGGGGTAGGTGTGAAATGACACAGACAGGAAAGTAAAGTAGTGCAGAAGACCGCAGCTATAAACTCTCTCCACTAAGTGGTCGAGCACGCTGAGGGCAGACCTGTGTGTCCAGTCTGCGTCAGTCCCCTCCCTGTTTCTTCTTCTCTAGGGCAGGGGAACCAGAGGGGCTATGTGATGGGGTGATGGAACACTGGATTGTGAAGATTTGGGGGGCCTCGGTTCGAGCGCCGGGCCTCGTTCACTACTGGCTTCAGTGAGTATTTGTTGAATTGAGTTGGGATCCTGCTGGGCTCCTGGAGATGTTCCACCGGCTGGATCAGCCGCCCGATCAGATAAACTGGGGAGGATGAAAGCGATTCCTGAAAACAGCGGGAGGGCTATTGGACAGCGAGAGGGCTATTGGTCTCCCTCAGAAGGAGAATGATGAGGACCCCGGAGAGCGGCTTGCCCCCTTCTGCACTCTTCGCAAGGACACATGGGAGTGGGCAGTGTGCCCCCAGCAGAAACAGACACATTTGTGGGATTTCTCAGCCTTTCAAACCTGGACCTCCTTCTGATGAGCATTAAAGAATCTCATCCCCTCTCTTGATGCTTTTCTGAAATTTCAAAATAAATGAAATAGTGACTTTTGAAGAAAATCAATGATAGTTTTAGAGCACGCTTTTTTCCCCCCAAACTTCTCACGTCCCTTGGAAAGTCTGATGAACATGAGGCAGGCACTGATACAGGCCATTTTTCACTCCAGGCAGGTGTGGAAATTGAATTTATCAGGCACTGCCCGGGTTTGAGGTCAGAAAGAACACTCCTCTCTTTGCAGCTCCTCCTCTCACCGCGGGGTTTGCAGGATTGGGTACTGTAAGCGTGGCCTTGACCTGCCCCGGCCAGCAGTCCTTGACCAAGGTGGCAAGGCTCTGTGACAAAATAGAGTGCCATACAACGTACATTCTTGCTGTCGTTAATGATGTGCCTATGATTATTTATGATTCTGGGCTTTCCACTGGACCGCGCAGCCTTTTAATTTTGGCTTCACCTTCTCAACAGGAGTGAGCCATGGGCAACGTAGAGGGTAACTCTTTGCTCATCATTTATTTTGTTCATGGCTTTGGGCTTACCTGTGGCTGTTTTTTCCTCTGTTTGTCACATTTTGAGCCCGCATTTCCTGGGTGTCCACAGGACACGAGAGACGCTCAGAAACATACCCCCCCCCCCCGGAGGAGCTTAGGCTGGCCTACAGGAAACCAGATGGAGACCCGTTGTAGGTAAATGATTAGGTGTCTATGGTTGAGTGCCTTAAAATGCAGGCTTTCTGTCCAAGGTAACTATTTTTCCAACATTCTCTTCCATTCTCTAAGGCCAGAACAAATCTGGCCTAATTACCAACTTGGGCAATTCATCTAACCTCTTTGAACATCAGTTGACTTGAAACCAGTGTGGAGTGAGATGATGTTTAGACCCTTTTCCTGGTCTGCCCAGGGTCTGGGGGACTCCTGTCACCACTGGAGTGAGGCCCATTGCCCTTATGATCTGAAGGTCCCTTGTCCCCCAAACCCTCTGTTCCCGCCCTGTCTGACTGCTCTCCAAGGCACTTCCCTGCTCACTACCTGGCTCCTTTGCTTTTCCGACTCCTTGTCTTTTTTTTCTTCCATCTTTAAGGAAAAAGTGAAAATAGGAGAGCTGGCATTTCTAAGACATTGTGGGTGGCCTATAAGGGGGATGATGAGGTAGAGGGCTGGGGGAGGGGCACACAGTTGACTTACCAGATCACCCTGAGGAGCCAGTTCCCATCATCATGGCCCCGCTCACTGCCAAGAGACTATCACCATGCTTGTGGTGGGCTTGCTGCCAGCTGACTGGTCCAGGGCCATTGGGAGGCCTCCGGGGAACCCAGGGTGAGTAGAGACAGCCACTTGGCCAAGAGATATGAAGACCCTTCATGGGGCAGAGAGCTCCCTGAGGGCTGTGGCTCTCCCCAAGCTGCAGGAAAGTGGCCTAGAGAGCCCTCCTCACCACCCCCCTCCCCCGCCCACTCCACCTGGCCCTGCAGACTCAAACCCATGTCCCATCCTGGCACGTACTGGGTATGCAGAGCCAGAGGCTGCTGCTGGTAGGTGGCCAGTTGAGGTCAGCTTAATGACTGACTGCTTCACACCCACACCTTATGAAGCTAGAAAATTATGCAATAGACAAAGGACTTTTTACATGTCACTTATTTTCTTATTAGGATTTAATTAGATTTTCCTGTCCAGCACTCATTGTTTTGAAGACCCAAGGATGATGAGGTACATTTGAACTGGGAACAAGAAAGCCTGGATAAATCCTCCACCTTCCTGTGCCTTCATCATCAGACTGCCCAGGCAGTGGTGAAAACAGCATCTGTAGCCTCACTGGTGGATCAAACCCACTGGTGGAGGGGAAGGATCTGGGGCAGGTACCAGTGGCCGTGACAAGTGGGAGGAGCTGTCACTGAGCTGTTTCACATGTACAATAACCCCTAAGAAGAATGTCCCCCATTCTCTCTGTCCTAGACCCCACATTCCTGGCATCATCTGTGAAGGCTTTCACCCCACCTAAGACTACTGATCTTGCCACAGATGATGTGATGCTGGATGAATGAGGCCGGTTTCCCTAAGCCATCCAAGATGGCGATTTCCTTGGGTTTTCTTCAGGACCTTTGCTTAAATGCCTCCCCATCCTTTTCTGAATCAGAATCATCAGAATCCTTTTCTGAAAAGACTGAAGGGGTGAATGAAGCAAATAGCATCTGTAGGAAGAGAATTCCAGGCAGAGGGGCTAGGAAGGGACAGTTTGGCTGGGCTGCATGAGCAGGGCAGGCAGGGAGACAGCTCAGATAGTGGCCAGAGGCCAGGGTGCATTGAGTCTTGAAGACCCTGAGGAGGACTTGGGATTTTGTTCTAAGTGTAGTTAGAAGTCATTGGTGGGTTTTGAGCAGGGAAGTGGCATGATCTGGGAGGGAGGGAAAGGTGAAGATGGAATTTACTGGCGGACTGAGTGTGGGTGTGCGTAAAGGAGCAATCAATGACAACTTCAAGGCTTTTGGTCTGATTAACCAGATGAATGGGCAATCCGTCCTCTTGGAAGCCATGTCCCAACCACTATATTTCTCAGGATCTCTTGTTCATTCCTTTCTGTTTCCTCTCCTGCTGCCTCGTTCAAACTCCCATTGCTCCTCACGGGGCTTCCTGTGGTAGCCCCTCACTGCCAATCAACAAATGGTTGATTAGGTTTAAGTATTTCACTTTCATGCCTGAAAACTCTAAGAGTCACCTGGATTGATTACTGAGTATTGAGTTAGTTGCCTGGCAGCTTAAAACAAGTATTTATTGGGGCGCCTGGGTGGCTCAGTGTATTAAGCCACTGCCTTCGGCTCAGGTCGTGATCTCGGGGTCCTGGGATCGAGCCCTGCATCGGGCTCTCTGCTCTGCAGGGAGACTGCTTCCTCCTTTCTCTCTGCCTGCCTCTCTGCCTACTTGTGATCTCTCTCTCTGTCAAATAAATAAATAAAATCTTAAAAAAAAACAACAACAAAAAACAAGTATTTATTATCTCACAGGAATCTGGGTATATCTTAGCTGGGTCCTCCACCTTAGGGTCACACAAATCCACAGTCAAGACGACAGCCAGGCTGTGGTCTCATCTGAAGGTTCAGCTGGAGGAGGACACACTTCTAAGTTCACTCATGTGCCTATTGTCAGGATTCTGTTCCTCACAGGCAGTTGGACTGAGTGTGTCAGGTCCTTGCTGGCTGTTGGCCAGAGACATCAGTTTCTTGATATATGGGTCTCTCCCCAGGGCAGATCCCAACATGACGTTGACTTCCTCAGAGAGAGCCAGTGGGAGAGCAAGGGAGGGAACCCAAGAAGAAAGCTGTAGGTTTTTTTTTTTTTTTTAAGATTTTATTTCTTTTTTGGTGAGGGGAGGCAGTACAAGCAGGGGGAGAGGCAGGCAGAGGGTGAAGCAGGTTTCCCACTGAGCAAGGAACCTGATGTGGAACTCAGTCCCAGGATCCTAGGATCATGACCTGAGCCAGACAGATGCTTAAACAACTGAGCCACCCAGGCATCCCACCTGTAGTCTTTCTTGCAAATGATTTTGGAAGAGACATCTCATCACTTTTGCCATACTCTCCTTGTTAGAAGTGGGCTTCTAGGTCTAGTCCACACTCAAAGGGAGGGGATTACACAAAGGCAGGAATGCCAGGAGGCAGAGATCTTTGGTTGCCATGTTTGAGACTGCTTACTACTCCTGGTCCCTCTCCTGCATCTTCTGCATCCACCCCTCACTTTAGTCATGTCACCTGACTTGCTGGTCAGGTGTTTTTCTCCATTCTCCTATCTGTTTTTCTCCATTTTCTGTGCCATTGCCTTTTTCTGGCCACTGTGCACTTTTTGGTTTGAACTCTTATAGATTTTCTTTTGCTCATTATTTCAGGCCTAGAAGAAATACTTTGGGCCATAACCCCTCTCCACAGCCTGCTTATACCAGCTATTGTAGTCCATGTTAATATTTGGGCTCTGTGACTGTGTCTTATTCATTTGTGGGTTCCAATTGCCAAATATGGTATATAGCACATAGTAGATATTTATTCAACTCTTTGCTCAGTATGAGTGATTTTTTCAGTATGAGTGATTTTTTAGTTAAAGCAAGAGAAGAAAATTCAGGAAGGTAAGCTTATGCATAGGGTGAATTCGAAGGTTTAAAAAGGCTATAATATGATGACCTGTTTTGGATCATCCATATCTAGCTTCCTCTCTCCAGTGGGAATTCCTAAAAAGAAACTATTCAACTGTTCCTGCAAGTATTCAAGTTCCCTCACTTTGGGCCTCTCACAAATGTGAGACAGGAAGGGCAGCAATCATTGGGCCCATTTTATAGATGCCAATAGAGGCTCAGGGATGCTAAGTGTCATGACCACAGCTGGATGGCTAGTCCCTGGTTTGGTTCAGTTCAGAACGTATTTATCAATGTCTGTTATATTTCACAGAGAAAATGCCAAAATTTTTATATGGAAGAGTAAGATATAGTCACTGCCCTCAAGGAGCTCACAGGCTCATCATAACAGACTATTCCCACTCAGTGGGGAGAGCCCCTAATATGAATTTCCTACCACATGAATTGCCTCTTAAATGATTCAGGTAGTAAAAATGTGACAGTGTAAGGTCAGAACAGTGGACCCAAAACCTGATGGGTCTGTGGAACCATCTAGAGAGCTTTTAAAAAACACAGACTCTGATTCATAGGTCCCAGACAGGACCCAGGAAACCGTGTTATTAAAAACCAGGTGATACTGATGGGCAGGCAGGTATGATCCCTTCTGGGCTAGTGGGCTTGGTCTTAGGAGAACAATCAGATCTGGAAGCATCCAAGTTGGAAGAAGGGGAATTTCCCACTAGCTCAGCCCATGAGAGCTCCACAGGTATTTCTCTTCCCTGGACTGCCCCACCTTGGAGTGGGCTTCTGGCCCTGCCTTTCCCCTGCATGGTCTCTACTTTGCTCCCCTGAGCCCCAGTCACACCCTTTCCTCATATTTCTGGTCACACCTCAGCAAAAAGCCCACTGAATTAGGCATCTTGTCCAAGTTTCAGGTAATAAAGTGTTCTCTGGGAACAGTTCCAAGATGGCGTGCTCTCCTGCTGGGCTGCAGTGGGCTGTACCAGCTTCCTCTTCTGAATTCCGAACACCCTCTACTCTGGCACTTCACAAGCCATCTCCTGTCATAGCCATCTGTAAACAGGCCTCTAAAACTCCTGGAAGGCCATTAGTGTGGGGTTTAGGTTTTGACCCTTTACCTCCTTCAAGGCTTGGTCAGATGTTACCTTCTTAATGAGGTCTTCCTGACCACCCACTGAAACCTGACTCCTACTTCTTACACACCCAATCTCCCTGACTGCTCAAATCCCCCATAGCATCTATCACCTTCTAATGCACTAAATTATTTATTTATTCTTTTTTCTCCTCACTTTCCTGACAATAGAATATGGATTCCAGAAGAATGGGTCTTTTCCCTCCTCTGTGCATGGATAGATCCTCAGAACCTAACACAGTACCTCACACAAAGTAGGTGCTACAGAAAGATGTCTTGGCTGCATGAATCTTGAGTAATGCCTTTGTATGCAGTGGTGCTCTCTAAATGCTATTTGTTTGTTTGGTTGTTTGGGAAATCCAGCCAAACTGGGGCAAACCAAACACCTTCTCTTCTAGAAAAGGCCCTGATCAGACAGCCCAGGCGGGGAGACTCATTTCTTGAGGTTGATAGAATGAGCCTTGTTGAGGCTGTCAGGACCTTCCCAGCTGGGCTGAAAAATGCCTTTGGAATCAGATGCCAGGGAGGCAGTAGGCCAACTCCAAGACTTCCCAAGGAGCCAGAGTCAGGGCTGGCTTCACATCCCGTTCGTCAGCCCCAGCACACAGAAGAGAGGCCTTCAGCTGCCAAGGACTTTGTTTTATTGTCACTGCAGTTGGCTCTCCTGTAGGTGGGAGCTGCCAGGGTTGCAGCCATCAAGCCCTGGACACTGGGCTGGGGTAATAATAGCAATTCCAAAATTCTCATCAGAGCTGCTGGAGAAAGGAGGAGCTGCTGGAGGGGGCTGAGAAAACAGGAGCCCGGCAGCAGCGGGAGGAGGAAGAGCTGGTACTGGCTGTTCTCTCTCTCACTTCCTTACAGACCTGGACTTGGAACGTGGCTCACGGATCTACTTCCAGCCCAGTCTCAGTTCAGTTTTTCCAAAGCTTGTCACAGAAAGAGGGCCAGGATGTTATTCTTAAGCCATAGGGACACAGCAGAGAATTCTCAGGTAGAAAATTGTGATACCATCTTGTAGACCCTTCCATAGACAGCCTGCATCCCAGACAAGAGACCTTGCTGCTTGAGATGCATTTGAAATGTTACTTCTGTTATTTGAACCTTCTGGCTTTTTGGAAAGACAGGACATCGGGTTGAGAAATTGTACAAAAGTGTTCTCACTGCTCCGGAGCTGGGAATTCTGCCACGTGTGTGAGATGATAAACCTTTGCACCAAGCAGATCTGAGATAGCCCTGGGTTCTGGCCTTAGAGTCGGCAGGCCTAACTATAATGAGTGGCAGTTTGGGAGTCTCTGTGCTACTGTGTATACTCCTGTTCCTTATTTAGGAAGAGGAAAGAACTGATGTCCTGGAACCTGTCTCTCAAAGAGCCTCCCTGGGACACCTAGAGGTAAAGCCAGAACCAAGATCACAGCTTCTTCAGCCTGAGTGTCTATCCAAGGCACTAGGCAAGGAAGTGAAGGTGAGTAGACACCAGCCTCAGAGAACAAAGCTCATGTCATCATCAGTCTTAAACTTGATGCAGTTTTTCCCTCCAAGACCAGAGTTAAGGCTCAGTGACATTCGGTCTCCCCTCTAGCATCTGTTCAGAGCAGCCTTTCATGAAAACCACTCCCTGGCATATGAAGCCTGGCACACATAGTCTACTGGGAAACAGAGCTTGAGGATGAGCTTCCAGAAATACTAAGGTTTGGCTGGACCTACTTGACATCATTCAGTCCAGGGCCCCGTGGGATTTTCATTTATATCCCTACGGTCTCCCGGTGAGGCCCTCTGGACTGTTAGGAGAGCACAGGATAGTTTGAGCTCGCTATTAGGGCCAGCAGCAGAGCCCTGGAGTCTGGAAAGTTAAACCTCTTCTCCAAGCTGTTTTCAGGTAGTGGAGTGTTTCTACCAACCCTTCAGACTCTAGCAAGGTTAAAATTATGTATAGGTTTGGCTTTAGACATCCCCTTCCTCCTCCTCTTTTTACCATTTCCTCTGGCCACCTTCTCTAGTGCTGTGATCTGCCTACCCGGCCAAGACAAAGCAATGGTCTCCTTAATGGACTTTGTTTCCCCTACTTTCATCAAAATGTCCCCTCTACCTGAAAGGCAGCTGATTGTCAAATCATCCAGTCTTAATAATATGATATTTCTCCCCTACTGTCCTAATCCTATAGCTTAGTGAAGTTAACAAATAATTATAATAATTTATACTCACAAGCACACCTTAATCGTTATAGATTTTTCTACGTATTATTCATTCAGCGGACTTCATTGAGCATCTATGACAGAATTTATCAATTGTGCCCACGTTCCTTACTGGGTACTGGTAACACTGCAGGTTGAGAAAGGTCATAAGAAACTAGCTGGAACATCATAGTGTTGTGTTCCTGACTGTGGGGTCAGCAGGAAAGGAGGGTTGGCCTCTCTTGGATCAGGTAATGTTCAATGCAGAAGATGATCGACTCACCAGGGGGGCCCAGCCTCATTTCATTCTTAGGACAATCCTAGAAGTTTGGCAGAATTGGTACAATTAACCTTATTTTTCCACCAAAGAGGTGAGTCTCAGAGAGAGGCAGAGACTTGGCTAAATTCATTTTGAAAACCAGAAACAGGACAGGAAACTGAACTCAACTCTCCTGAGCTCATGTCTCTTCCTTAGCTACTTGAGACATCAGGGCTGTCCTCCTATGTGAAGATGGCTGACTTTTGCAGTAGACATTTTTTTTAACTTCTTTTCTTTAATTCTTTAATCTAAAATTCTTTTGTTAGTCACCATACAGTACATTATTAGTTTTTGATGTAAAGTTCTGTGATACATTGCTTGCATATAACATCCAGTTCTCTATGCAATACATGCCTTCCTTAATATCTATCACTGGGCTAACCCATTCCCCACTCTCCCTCCCCTCTAAAACCTTCAGTTTATTTCCTGGAGTCCATAGTTGCTCATGGTTCATCTTCCCATCTGATTCTTCCCACCCTTCATTTTTCCCTTACTTCTCCTAATGTCCTCCATGCTATTCCTTATGTTTCACAAATAAGTGAAACCATATGATAATTGACTTTCTCTGCTTGACTTATTTCATTTAGCATAATCTCCACTATTTCCATCCGTGTTGATGCAAGAGTTGGGTATTCATCCTTTCTGATGGCTGAGTAATATTCCATTGTGTATATGGACTGCATCTTCTTTATCCATTTGTCTGTTGAAGGGCATCTTGGCTCTTTCCATGGCTTGGCTATTGTGGACATTGCTGCTATGAACATCGGCGTGCATATGGCCCTTCTTTTCACTACATCTGTATCTTTCGGGTAAATACCCAGTAGTGCAATTGCTGGCTCAGAGGGTAGCTCTATTTTTCACTTTTTGAGGAAACTCCACACTGTTTTTCAAAGTGGCTGCACTTACTTGCATTCCCACCAACAGTGTAAGAGAGTTCCCTTTCTCCACAACCTCTCCAACATTTGTTGTTTCTTGTCTTGTCAATTTTTGCTATTCTAACTGGTATAAGCTTGTATTTCAATGTGGTTTTTATTTGAATTTCCCTGATGGCTAATGATGATGAACATTTTTTCATCTATCTGTTAGTCATTTGTATGTCTTCTTTGGAGAATTGTCTGCTCATGTCTTCCGCCCATTTTTTGACTTGATTATTTGTTTATAGGGTATTGAGTTTAAGAAGTTTTTGAGAAGCTTTTGTCTGTAGAGTCATTTGCAAATATCTTTTCCCAGTCTGTGGGTTGCCTTTCTGTTTTGTTGACTGGTCCCTTTGCTGTGCAGAAGCTTTTTATTTTGGTGAAGTCCCAAAAGTTCATTTTCGTTTCAAGACATTTTTTTTAGTAGTTTATAAGTATACATTCCTAAGCACTGCACTTTAATTTTGCCCACATCTTTGATATATCTTTTTAAGTCTCTTTTTATATAAAATTTCCTTTCCCCTTTTTGTTCCCTGCCATGTATTTGTTGAAAAGCCAGGGTCATTTGATCTATAGGGCTTTGCACAGGCTAGATCTTGCCGATTGCATCCTCATGGTGTTGTTTAGCATGTTCTTCCATCTTGTGCATTTTTAATAAATTAATAGTTGGACCTTGAGGCTTGATCACATTCAGGTTTCATTTTTCTCCCTAGGTGATAGGTAGTAGTGTGCTGTTTCATCAGGAGCCACATAAGTTCTGCTTGTCTCTTTTCTTGTGATGTTAGCAGCTGTTGATCCTCAATGCCTAGATTGATTAATTAATCCATGCTTTGTTCTGATATCTCCAGTTTCTGCTTCAATGACTTGCATCTCACTTTGCTCCAGCCTCTGGAGAGACATGACTGTTTTTCCGGTTTCCCAGGGCCCTGCCCTTTCAACCGACATATCAAGCTCAGTCTCCTGTACCCAGCTTGGGCTCTCAGAACATCTTGTTGTTGTTGTTTCTTTCTTTTTGTTTTGTTTTTACAAAATTTGGGTATTTGCAGAATTCTTGTGGGACTATCTTGAGCTGTTATGAAATGAAGGATCCTGCTCAGACTCATCTCACTGCTTGGCTTTCAGATCTACCTACAGGCCCCTTTCATACAGATATAGTTGTAATAAATGGCCAGAGAGACCTTTCTGAGCTTGGAGGAAGGATGACAACAGGACAGCTTGGAAGCATCATAAAGATTTTGTCATCATGGAAGCTGAATTCTGCATCTTCATAGTTTCTGAACAGACTGCCAAGTTCTTCGACAAAAACATTTCCTGTCTCCTGGCCACAGGAGGCTTTTGTCCCCTTTTTTGAGTAAGACGTGTCCATGTGACTGAGTTCTGGCCAATAAAATGTAGCTAAATATGTCACTCAGGCCTATCCCATTAACAAAAACTGAGTGATTCCATATCCTTTCCTTTCCATCTCCAGGCTGGATGGATAGGGTCCAGCAGAGGACTAAGAGTCTTAAGAGGATGGCAGACAAACAAGATGGAAAAACCCTAAGGCACTGAAAGACCACATGGGAGTCTGCCCACTGGCTTGGAATATGTGCGTTGGACTTTGTGGGAGACAGTAACGAATTTTTATTGAATTAAACTGTTTTAATTTGGGGGGTTGATATAGCAACTAGTGTTATTTGCCCTGGCTTATACAAACTCTTTGGAGAGTGAGGAAGTGGCTCATGAGGAAAGTAGAGGAAATGAAAGAAAACCTTGAAGAAGTTAAGGCAAAATAATTGGGGCTTGATCACGTCTAAGTAAGTTCCATGTAGTATGATGTCTTACTCAATGTGGTATCACCTCTACTCCAAAGAAATTATTTCTGAAAGTCGTGGCTATTCGAGTTACCTGAGTACCCCTCAGGTGTGTGGTGCTGTCTTTGTAGAAGAGGCAATGAATCAGTAATTGAGTAATGCTAGACCTCCTTCTGAGGTTGGAGAGCTGTTTGTGGAAAGGGAAGGGCAAAAAAATCGTGGCCTCTCCACTCTAGGAGCAGAAAGTTGATAGAGACCCCGAGCCACCAAGGGGGCAGAATCTGGGCCAAATAATGGCAAGAAATTATTGTATTAAGAGTTGTGACAAAGAAAGGAATAACCTTAAGATTTTAGCGGGAGGACTGATAGAAATCACAGATCTGAAACTCTAATCTTAATGTTGGCTGACTACATCTGACTCTATATGTTCATTTGGATGTGTCTTGGGCAGAGAACACTAGATCTCATCTCAGAGTTGACCAGAAGATGTCTGCTAGTTTAGGCAGCATTTTCTCTTCATGGAGTTTTCTTTCTTCCTTTTTACTTAGGAGACTTTTGTTTTTCAGAACTTTATTAAGATTCCATCTCCTTTCCAATGGTCTTTCAGTCTTTGGAGATCAGATAGATATTCTGGCCTCGGTCTTATTTCATCATCATTACTCTTTAGACTTTCACACATCTGATGACTTAAGTTCACCAGAGGTTGGCATTGTGGGTCCTTGCTTTGGTTAGTTTCAGCTGCTTTTTATAACACATACACAGAGGCATTCATCTCCCCCAAATTTTCAAGACAAGCAATTGACTGTGGTAGTCAAGAGAGACTTCAGCAGTGCCAAGATTATTCAGTGGGAGAGGGAATAGTCTTTTCAACAAATAATGCTGGAACAACTGGCAGCTGATGCAAAAGAATAAAGGTGGACTTCTACCTCATAGCATATCAAGACCTAAATATAAAACCTGAAACTTTAAAGCTCTTAGAACAGAATGTAGGAGCAAATCTTCATGACATTGACATGGGAAAATCCTTCTTAGATACTCCATCAAGTGCACAAGCAATAGAAGCAAACAACAGATAACTTGGATCTCATGAAAATGAAAACTTTTGTGCTTTGAAGGATACCATCAAAAAAGTGAAAAGATGACCCTCAGAATGGGAGAAATACACTTACCTGTAAGGGACTTGTATCCAGGAGATATAAAGAATCCCTACAACTCAACAATGACAAGACAATCATATTTCTTAATAGGCAAAACACTTGAATAGACATTTCTCAAAGGAAATACACCAATGGCCAACAGGCACAAGCAAAGATGCTCAGCATCATTAGTCATTAGGGAAATGCAAATCGAAACCACAGTGAGATATCACTTCACACTCACTATTGTAGCTGTAACCAAAATAGTGGGAAATATAAGTGTTGGTGAGGATGTAGAGAAACTGGATTCTCCATACACTGCTGATGGGAATGTAAAATGGTGCAGCCATAGTTTGGCAGTTCTTCAAAGAGTTCAACATAGAGTTAGCATATGACTCAGCAATTCCACTCCTAGGTATACCCAAGAGAAAAGAAAATGTAGAGATGTACAAAAACCTGCACACAAATGTTCATAGCAACATTATTCATAGTAGCCAAAAAGTAGAAACAATTCAAATGCCCAGTCAATGGATGAATGGATAAACAAAAAGTGGTATATCTATACAATGAGATGTTATTTGGTTATGAAAAAGACATGAAGTACCTATACATGGTACAACATGGGTGGATCTTGAAAACATTACACTAAGTGAAAAAAGGCAGTCACATATATTGTATGCTTCCACTTACATGAAATGTCCCAAACAAGTTAATCCATAGAGACAGAAAATAGATTAGTGATTGCCAGGGGCTGGAAGAAGGAGGGAATTGGGAATGTCTACTGACGAATATAGGGTTTTGTTTTTGCTTTTGTTTTAGAGACAGCGTACAAGAGAGTGCAAGTGGAGTGGGGAGAAGGACAGAGAGAAAGGGAGGAAGAGTCTTAAGCAGGCTCCATCCCCAGTGCAGAGTCTGATGTGAGGCTTGATTCCACAACTCTGAGATGATGACCTGAACCAAAATCAAGAATTGGATGCCAAGCCGATTAAGCCAGCCCAGTGCCACAATAGGGCTTCTTTTTGAGGTGATTAAAATGTTTTTGGAATTAGTGATGATAATAGCAGAACTCTGTGAATACACTAAAACCCACTGTACTATATTCTTTAAGAGAGTTAGTTGTATGGTATGAGAACTGTATTTCAATAAAGCTATTTAAAGAAGAGAGGGAGGTCAGTCTCTGGAGCCAGACTGAGTCAAATCCCAGCTCTTCTGATTACATGTGTGATCATAGGCTATTCATTTACCCAGTCTGTGCCTCAGTTTCCCCATGTGTAAAATGAAGATAATTGTAGTACCTGTCTCATAGGGGTTGTGAGGATTACATGAATTAAGAGAATGGCTTCTGGCACAGAGCAAGGACTCCATAAGAGTTACCCTTTTCTAAAAAAAAAATTACTGGTGACCTATGTCATCATGTACAATGATCCAGCCATCTGTACATAAATCAAGGGCTAAAGAAGCCTTCTCAGCAGGGAGGGCCTGGTCCAGGTTGATGGCCACAAGCAGGACCATGGCTTGGAGAACTAGGTAGCTCCCACATTGAAAGAACCACTCACAAAACTTGCAGAGCACTTAGTACATCCAAACATACATAAATACAGAATCTGGCTCAAGATTTTTGGCCAGAGTCCATTGAGAGTTATGAATCCCTCTTTGAACAATGGCAGCTATTATTAAAATCTAGAGACTTTGAGTTGGATGCTTTCTCTAGCCCAGAC
This sequence comes from Meles meles, assembly GCF_922984935.1. Lineage (NCBI taxonomy): Eukaryota > Metazoa > Chordata > Mammalia > Carnivora > Mustelidae > Meles > Meles meles. The sequence continues at coordinate 92,977,109 of NC_060070.1, forward strand.
ACTGATTCAGAGCTGCAACATTCTAAATAGTGAGGCTAGAAATTGATGCCGTTTTTGAGCTGATTTATTGAGAGGTTTCTTGATTTGGGTCAGGTTCCCGCAACATTTGGAAAGTGACGACTATAACATCATTATTTCCCCCAAATGACCAAAATTATAGCTGGTAACCTGAGGCCAGTAAATTTCCCTGCAGCAGATGTTAAACTCTTTTAAAAGATGATTAACAATGGGAGACTTGGCTCCATGGCAGAGCAACCAATCAGAGGGCGTTGCTGAAGTCAACGTGTGAGGTAAAGGGCACATCCAGAGCCCCACAGCATGGTGGGGAGCCCCAGCTGGAGACATCAAGAGCCCAAGTGTTGTGATGTAAATCAAACCTGTGGTGCTGTGTGGCTGGACATGTGGTGCTGTGACAAGAGACCCAGCCTGGTGTTGGATCTTGGGTGTTGGGAGACTGGGGCTTGGGGCTTGTTTCTGCCCACAGTGTGACCCAGGGCAAGCTCTTTCCTTTCTCTGGGTACAGTTTCCCCATCCTTTAGAATAAGGAAGGAACACAGCCAGTGGTCTCTAAGGTATTTTGTGATTTTTAGACTGATTTGTTCTATTACTCGAGAAGAATGCAGATACATCATTTGCTAACCTCCAAAGAATCTGTGATTTTTAGGTGAAACAAACACAAGAGAACCACGATACGTTATCCAATTATAGTGATGCTTATTTTACATCACTACCACCTCAGAGTACAGGAGTGAAAAGGCATGAGGCTAGATCCAGAGACGCCATCCCTGGGAACCAAACTACATCACCAGGACTAGACATAAATGTTTGCTGGTTGAGGACAAGACTTCATCATAGTCCCCCATGGGAAATGCTATGCAGCTTTTGCTCATCTTTCTAGGAGTGAAGTTCTTTACCTGTTCATCTCTCCTCCCTTTTCTGAATGTTTTTCCTCTATTCATGAGATTTGTGAATCAACTACCCAACATATACACTTACATATATGCACATGTACACGTGTGTGTTTTTAATTGTTGGGTGGAGTTGACTGATATTCTAATGAACCCCAATGAGGGTGTCTTGGGGTCCCTTCTCCATCCATTCCAAACTCTCCAAATTTGCTCACAGTGTGAGGTCACTGGAGATTGGAAAGGTACCACTGAGGTCCTTTAGAAATTTCCCAGATGGTCTTTGCTTCCCCCCATCTTCAGGGAGAATTGGCCCAGAGTGGAACTTGAATTGTTCCAAGATTTTCCTGCCGTATTATAGGACTCAACACAGGAAACCCCTTGAAGAATCATGAATGCATTTATTCAATAAATATTTACTGAGAACTTACTTATTCAGGGTCAACTTTGGTGCTAGCTCTGGAGATACAGTGTTGAACCAAGAGAGGAGAGAGCTTAGGATGTTTTAAGAGATGAAAGGAGGTCTATGTGAGGAGGACTTTGGTCCACTCATTCAAGCTGCTATAATGAAACACCATAGACTGGGTAGCTTTTAAACCACAAACACTTATTTCTCTGAATTCTAGAGGCTGAAGCCCAAGATCAGGGTGTCAGCATGATTGGGTCAGGGTCCTTTTGGGGGTCACAGACTTCTTGTTCTGTCCTCACAAGCTGGAAAACTAGGGAGCTCTGTGAAATTTCTTCTGTAAGAGCATTAATCCCATTCCTGAGGGCTCACCCTCATGCACCAAGCACCTCTGAAGGCCCCATCTCCTAATACTACCATCTTGTTGGGCATTAGGACTTCAGCACATGAATTGGGGGGCAACAGTCAAGTCACAGCAAGGAGCAAGGTAAGTGAGTGGAGTAGAATGATGTAGTACAAAACTAGAAAGGCAGGTGGGGATCAGGTCATGCAGGATCTAGGTGACTTGAGAGATCAATTTGTTCATCCACAGTCCTGAGGGAAGTGGCACAAAGAGAGACATAGTTGAGGGAGGCCATCTGGAATTGGGGTAACCCATGACATTTCTCAGATCTTTCAGACTGAATTCTCAGGTTATTTTTAAACACAATGAAAATTAGCTTTTTAAAGAAGTGAATTATTGAGCATACATGAGAAATGCCTGGAGCAGAAAAGAGAGTGTAGGCTTTAGATTCAGACCTGATTGATTGATTCTGAGCTCTGATGGTTGCTGGTTGACCGAGGGCGAGCTATCTAACTTCTTTGACTTGAATTTCTCTTAATGAAGGCAGCAATATCTACCTCAAGGGCTTCATAGGAAATAATAGATAATGTCATGCCTGCACTATTTACAGTCCCTGGAACATAGTTGCTATTCCCTTCTCCACCAAGCTCCATTCTACTCTACACACACCTATATACTATGGGTCTCAGTTGCAAGCAACAGAATCTACTCTGGCTAGCTAAGGCAACAAAGGATTGTACTAAGAGATAGTGACTAACTCCCAGATTTGTTGGAAGAATTGCAGAAACACACTCAGGACTAAGGTTTCAGGAACACTCCCAGACCACACTCCAGAACGAACCCTGTCTGGAAGCTTCTTCCCTCACAGATGACCTAGAATCACTCCACGTCTGCCATCACCCATACCGGTGAGAATGGAAATCCCCAAGCCACTGGAGTTTCTGACATTTGCCTGGTGACCCATTTATTCTGTTCACCCAGCAAGAAAGGCCTAGAGAACCCCTCCTGTTTCTAGCCACACAAACCTGAGCTACCGCTGTTTTCTCTTTTCAGGTTGGGTCATCTGATTCTCCACAAGCTTAGTGTGGGTTGGTACATTCTCTGACCAAAAAAAATTTATTTTTCTGTACAACTGATTGATGTCAGTCTGTCTCAGAACTCCTAATAATCTTCTTACTTTTTCTAGCCTCTAGCAGGGAAAAAAGATTATTCCATTTGGGCTTTTTTTCCCCCTCCAAGCAGCAGTTCTCTCCCTCTGCCTCTCCCCACATCTTCTGTTTCTCACTCTTTGTTTTTCTGTCTTCTTCTTCATTGCTTTAAAACCAAACAAAATCACACTTATTTTTTTTAAAGATTAATTTATTTATTTGACAGAGAGAAATTACAAGTAGGCAGAGAGGCAGGCAGAGAGAGAGAGGAGGAAGCAGGCTCCCTGTCGAGAGCCTGATGCGGGACTCGATCCCAGGACCCTGAGATCATGACCTGGACCGAAGGCAGAGGCTTTAACCCACTGAGCCACCCAGGTGCCCCCACACTTAATTTTTTAAGAAACCTTTGAGATCATGGAGTCCAACCCCATATAAAGCCCAGAGTGGGGTTGTGTCTCATCTGAGATCTAGCTGAAGCCCCTTGTGACATGAGGAAGTAAAATCAGGGGCTTTGGATTCTTATTTCAGCCCAACCACTAACACAAGGTGAATGAACCATTGACTAAAGCACTTCTTGCTTTAGTCAGGACTTCAGGCTGTAAGTGACAGAAACTCAGCTGGAACCAACCTTAGCAAAAAGGGACTTTAATTGTTCATGCACTCTGGAAATGCAGGGGTGGGTTGGAACTTGGAGTCACTCCCTGTCGCTCTGTGGCTTTTCTCTACTTTCTCCTACCTCAGGTGGGATTTCTACAGTCAGTGGGGTCTTAGCTGCAGGCCGCTCTTGACTCACATTTCCCAGATTTATCACTGAAAAGGAAAGGACTTCTCTCTTAAGCCCTAGTTTATAAAATCTCAGGAAAGATCTTTGGTCATGTGGTCCACCCTTTGGACCAATCATAGAATCCAGCCAATTGTGACTGGCTGAGTTTGGCAATAGCCATGACCATGGAATCACACAGATGTGAAGGGAGAGGAAGGAGATGCAGGTCCTCTGAAGAAGCTGATGGGGTGCACAGATATGACCATGGATCCTCACTGAGGGTCATCAAGCACCATGATTTGTGTGGTCTCCACTCTCTCTCTCTACATTTGTTCTTCTAATCCCTCTGTATGGTACTATGAAAGGAAAATAGGTATAAAGTGGAACGAACAGAATTTGCTTGAAGAGAGATTCCCTTATACACGTTTCCTAGGAAGAAGAACATGTTAATGCCCAGTTGTCCAATGGACACAAGCCCATTCATACTTGTCACCTGTAAGAGCAGGATTCTGAGGGAATGAGACACAGGACTGGTCATTTTCATGGTAGGATAAGAAATTGGAGTGGTTTTCTTTGGGTGAGGTGGAGTAGTGGGGGCACAAGGCTGCATTTTCTCCTGCCAGCACTATACCCAAACCCAAATCCACCTCCTGGTCCTTGAAGTTCAAACTCATTAAATCATACATTCTGGTTTGATGAGAGCCTCTTTAAGGAAATAACAGCATCAGACTTTTGGCTTTTTGGCTCAAGCATCAGACTTTGGCCCAAGAGTCTTGTTGTCATTGTTATTTTTGTTATTTAAAACTTGGTAATGAAAACGTAACTCCAGGGGCCCAAAGTGGTTCTGCTGCATAATCCCTAATCCCTGATTACCTTTCAGGTTTGAGGAAAGGACTTTGTTTGATTGAATCTTCTGAATAGCTGATTTACAAGACAACATTTTTGTTTGAAATTTTAGGGATGAAAATCCCACTAGAAGATATCAGCCCTTGTCCCTATGAAGGGAGGCAGCTCCAGAAGCAGCAAATCAGAAGTCAGGTATAAAGCCATTGGCTCGTTCTGAAATTCATCTTTTCTTTATTATCTGATCCAACTCTGCCTTTGTCATCTCCTCTACAACTTCTTGACTTTTTTTTTTATAAAAGGTAAAACTTTATTATATTATGAATCACTAGCCATGAGGAGTTTTCTCTCTTGGTGGCTCTATGTTGCTTCTAAAGTGTGGTACCTGCTGCTGCTCTAGTTTTGTTCTGGATCTGTTTCCATGGCTGACTAACAGAGGAGCAACTGTCCCTGCCTGTGAAGAGCCAAAGGCAGGACTCTGCTGAATTCGAACTTGCTGAAATCTGGCTGCGACCCGATTTCATGTCAGTCGGTCGTCCTCACACATTCAAGACAGTGCATTGTGGGGCAATGACCCCAGAAAGGAAGCAGAATTGTGTTTAGTTTATCTTTCCCACAGTGTAGAGAAGTTTTTCATTGTTCTCCTCAAATAGCCAAAAAATGTCTGTTTCAATAGATTTTGCACTTGGACCCTCCCCCAAACACAACATATCTCCTTGAGAGAAGACAAAAATGTAAAGGATATCTATACGGTGTAGTCCATGCAAACCATCCTTCATGAATGATGTGGAGGATGCTGGGTGTGATGGCTGGGTGATCCCTGTCCCCATCCTGAGAGACCTGGGACTGGGTTTATGGAGTTTGGAGTTTTGGGGGAGTGGGAGTCTCGGCTCATACATTTGTCTCATTCACGTTGCAGAAGATGTGGCCTCTGATAGTGGGCACAATCAATTCTTTGTTTAAAAAGAGTTACTCAGAGATAGAATTATGAACATAAATAATCACTTAAAGGAATTATTGAATTTGGGCTGAATGTGAGCTGATCCCAGGGTTTATTCTGGAAGCTGAGTTTTTAAAGAAAGTGCAGATGATTTCTTTCTGAGAGTGTAGACATTGTATGATCTCAAGTTCTGGTTACCTGTGGTTTTGCTATATTGAAACGTTGGAATGAATGGGGGAGGAGAGAATTTGGAGTGCGTTGTTGTAGAGCTAGATGCATAGGCACAAGCTGGTGTAGACATGACTAAGACCAGACTTGGTCTTACAATCTCAGACTCCTTGGGCATGGCCCTCTGCTTACAACCTACCCTTGGTTGCCTTGGGGGATGTTGCATTTCACAATTCACCAGCTGAATACACTACACTATCCATCTGAACCTCAAATACCCATGGAAGAGAACTTCCTTTAGAAAAATAAAATACAGAGGCGTCCTCACATCTCACTCAAGGCCATCTAGGCCCTAGACACAGCACTGTCATGAATCAGGAGGAGCTTGTTGCCCCAGGACCAGACATCTACAAAGCTGGCTTTCATTTCTCCATCAGGCAGAGGGGAGATGACCTCATGTGGATAAACTCAGCTCCATGTGTTTTGTGGAACATGGTACATTAATTTGCTGTTCTGTTTTGGGAAGAGAGGGCTACCTTGCATGGTCGTAGCGGGAGGACCTCTATTGTGCCATCCCCCTGTCCAGATGTCTTCCCATTACACAGACCTGTTGAATTCTTCCCATTCAGACTGGCCTCCTCTCTGTTCATCGGAATACTAAGCAGAACATAATCAATACTAAGGCTCCACTATGGAGCTTTCTGGGACTCCTCAGCTCCTACATCTGTTTTGTCTGATACTGTTTGTACTTCCAGATTCTTCTGGTTAGTATTTGACTGATGTATCTTTTTCTATATATTTTACTTTCAAACTTTCCATGCCTTCATATTTTAGATGTATTTTTATAAGCAGCCTATTGTTGATACTTTAAAAATTCATATCTGATACCCCTGTTTTTTAAGTGATGAATTTAGTTTTTTTACACTTATTGTGTTTGCAGACATATTTGGGCTTATTTATGTCATTTTACTTTGTACTTTTATTTGTTTTGCTTCTTCTTTTCTCTCCTTTCTTACTCCTTCTTTTTGGATTAAGTTTATTTTCTTATTTTATTTTCCCTATCTTCTCATTAATTTGTATGTGATACATGTCTTCTATTCTTTCACTGAAATTTCATGATGCATATTAAACAAATTCAAGATTAATATTTTAACCCTCTTCCCAGATAATACAAGAAACTTGAAAGACATTAACTTTTTTTAATTAAAAAATTTTATATTATTAACATACAATGTAATACTTGTTTCAGGGATACAGGTCTGTGATTCATAAGTCTTACACAATACTCAGCACTCACCACAACACATACCCTCCCCAGTGTCCCATAACCCAGCCGCCACATCTCTCCTACTCCCCTTCTCTCAAGCAACCCTCAGTTTGTTTCCCGAGATTAAGAGTCTCTTATGATTTGTCTCTCTCTCTGGTTTCATCTTGCTTCATTTTTCCCAGAAGAGATCTGCTTTTTTTTTTGCTCATCTGCTAACATCGGAGTGTTTCATGTGTTCTGTTGTGCTGATTGTTCCTTTTGATCTTTGCCTTGAAATTGAATTTGCTGGTGACCTGGGATTTTGGTTACCCATATTGTGTATGCTTTTATTGTCCAGGTGGGTACACTAACATATGATTTGTTTTTATTGGGTTCAATTGAGGATTGATGTTAAAGGGTGGATAAAATGCTCCTGACGACTGATCCCTCAGGACTCGACTATTTTACCACTTCCAAGAAGTCTTCAGTGATATTTCCTCCAATTCTATTCTCTGCTGGGTGGTTGCACCATCTTCGCCTCTTATTTATTTATTTATTTACAGCATAACAGTGTTCATTGTTTTGGCATCACACCCAGTGCTCCATGCAGTACGTGCCCTCCTTATTACCCACCACCTGGTTTCTCAACCTCCCACCCTCCCTCCCCTTCAAAACCCTCTGGTTGTTTTTCAGAGTCCATAGTATCTCATGGTTCATCTCCCCTTCCAGTTTCCCTCAACTCCCTCTCCTCTCCATCTCCCCATGTCCTCCATGTTCTTTGTTATGCTCCACAAATAAGTGAGACCATATGATACTTGACTCTATTTTTGTGCACACCTTCCAGACATATGCTTTTATGTTTAGTTTTTAGTTTTTTAAAAGCCCCAAATAGATATTATCATAATTTCTGTATATAAAATATCTGGTTAGATTTATATAAATACTTATTAATCTCTTTATTCCTTAATCCTTCCTGCATCTTGGACCTTCCTCCTGGGATCATTTTTCTTCTTCAGTTATATTCTTTTGAAGTTGTTATTATTATCATTTTTTACTACTGGCTTATTTGGATGCTCTTTATTTTTATTTTAGAAATTGTCTTTATTTCACCCAAGTTCTAAAAGATAATTTTTTTCAGGTACACAAATGCAGATAGACAAATATTTGCTCCAAGCGTTTAAAAAATGTTTTTAGCAAGGAGCACTGGGTGTGTTGCAAAAATAATGAATACTGTTACGCTGAAAAGAAATAAAAAGAAAAATAGGTTAAAAAAAAAAGCCTAGATTTCATGAAAAAAAAAACCGGGGTACAATATATCTGGAACTAGCTGTATGTGTATGTTTTTAACATTGTTTTTAACATTGACTCTGAGGACTAACATCAATCATAAAATGAGATATAATGAAATATTTAAGGTAAGGCTCTAAGTCTTGCCACTGGCAAAGTTGCCAAGGACTTGAAATGTATGTTTGCTGTGTGCTAAGACTTCTGATTTCATGTTGTCTTGTGGGTATGAGATTCAAAACCTCTCTGAGTCCAGACTCTTAAGCTCTTAAAAACTGCATAAAAAATTGCTACATAACTACAATTTAAAACAAGAAAAAAATGTTTTTATTAACATATAATGTATTATTTGTTTCAGGGGTGCAGGTCTGTGAATCATCAGCCTTACACAATTCCAGCACTCACTATAGCACATACCCTCCCCAATGTCTCCAAGCATTTTGAAGATGATTTCCATATTTACCCTTGAGAATTATATTTTCTCATTTTTATGCACTTTTTGGGATGATTGTTCTTTTCTCAGTTTGCTTTAATATCTTCTCTTATTGTTGGTGTCCTGTAGTTTACTATCATATATCCAGGTATATGTATGGGTTTAAATACTTTTGATATATTTTGTGCTTCTACTGGATCTTCCACCATTTCTAGAGAAAGAGATGCCACTTTCTCTTTGACAATTGCCTCTTCTCCATTCCCTTTTCTCTTTCCTTCTGGAACTCTGATTAGAAATGTTAGCCCTCCTCATTCTATCTTCCACATTTCTAAATGCCTCTGGTCCCCATTGGTCTTCCTTTGCTCTACACTCCTATGCAACTTCTAGTTTATGCTGTGACACTGAATGCAGACATTATTTCTTCTGCCATTCCTTGTTTTAGTTCTGTCTCCCTAAAGAGACTGGAAGCCCCTTGAGGACTGTGCTCATGTTTCATATGCTACTTGTAGTCCCATGACAGTTGGCTCAGTGCTTGATATAGTAAGTGCTCAATGAATATTTCATCATACAAGTCCATTATTTCATGGTCCCCAACTACAATGTATCCTGAGGATCACACATGTGAACTCTTAGGAGACTGGTGGGTGCCCTGGACCGGGGGCACACCTATTCTTCCTCTATACGCCCTTGCAGGGTCTAGTGCTCTGTTCCACTGGCCTCAGCTGACTTCCTTGGATTGTACCTGTTACCTCTTTTAGCCCAGGGGACTCACTTGCATCACTGGAACTCAATTCTTGTCTTTCTTCTCTATCTGGTCTTTTCACACCATCCCTGTTTGTCTGCCACCCATGGTCTAGAAATGCAATTTCAAGGGCAGGCCTTGAAAATACTTGGGAATGAGTGTTGTTTCTAGACAGCAATTTAGGATTTGGTATCTACCTCCACTGGCTGTGTGGGCCTGGGCTCTGAGCTTTAGTTTCTTTACCTATAAAATAGGAATGGTGTGGTAAAAGAATTTGAGATAATGAATGTGAAAGTACTTTCCAAATGTTGGGCATAGTTATTGTCTGCAAAACAGTATCAAATGATGGCTGTGACCATTAGACACAGGAAACAGAAAAAAAAATCTATATATTTGTTTTGGAAAAATAAAGTTAAACTCTATTATTCTGTCTTTGAAAAGATTAATTTTTTTTTAAACTCTACTAATCTGACTTCAATGAGAAAGTGCTGAAAGAGGGGAAAAACCCAGATTTTTTTTCTGGACTGCAAAACAAAAAATTATTAAAAAAAAGAGAATTGAGTGGTTTATTTAAAACTCTGAGCATCTTGAACCTATTTGAAACCCTGTGTCCCCTTTAAATCACGTTGCTCCTGAGTTAATAGGTAAGATTACAGCCAGGAAGAATAGGGTAACAGGAAATAAGGGAAAGGATTTAAAACATAAAAAGTGTCAGGCTTCAGAACTTTAAGAATGCTGAATCCCTTCTAGTCCCAGCATCCTGCCCCGTAAGGCTTTGGAGAGGCTGCTGATTTGCAAGGATCCTCTTGTCTGCTGCAAACCACTGGAAATCAAAGCCACATGTGAGCCTTATGCTCCACCCTGTGACCTCCCTCCAGCTCTGCATGCCAGTTCCTGCCCTCTCTGGGACCCAGGGACCCTGGAATCTTGAAGCCTTTGTAAGAAGCAACTTCATCCTTGGACACTCTTGTGGCAGCAGAGAGAGAGGGATGTCACTACAGAGTCCCTTGTCATTTTCTTCTTCGTTGTCTTCTCCTTCTCCTCTTCCCCATCCCCCCTCTTCTTTTTCTTCTTGTTCTCCTCCTCCTCCTCCTCCTTCTCCTCCTCCTCCTCCTCCTCCTTCTTCTTCTTCTCCTCTTTCTCCTTCCCCACCCTCTTCTTCCTCCTTCTTCTATTTTAAATGAAAAAGACATGTTACAAACATGGGTCATTTCTTTTCAACCACTCAGTGCACTGTGAGATGAATAGGAGAGACCAAATTCACATCTTAAAGATGAGAAAACTGAGACTTGCTCCAAGTCACTGGGCTTTTAAATGGCTAATATGGTATGACAACCCAGGCCTCTATTATTCTTCTAGGACTGTGTGGGATTGGGCTAGTGACAGCACCACCACGCATTAGAAATGATCCCAGGATCAGGGGCTTGCCAGCAGTTAAAAAAAATAAAATGCCTGTTAGAGAAACCAGCTGTAAATCCCATTTCATCAGTGAGAACACTAAGGGCCACCTACCCATGGGCCTACACAGAGGGGTGCATTTCAAACCTGGGTTTTGTGAATTTTGCTCCACACTCAAAATGGATTTAATATTATGGATTCTGATTCTTTTAAAAAGTGGAAATCTATATTTGCTGTTTATGTTAGCTAGAGGAATTGCAGTTGACCCTTGAACCACATGTGTTTGAACAGCATGGGTCTACTTAGATGTGGATTTTTTACAGTATGGTACTCTAAATATATATTTTTTTCCGTATGAGTTTCTTATAACATTTCTTATTCTTTAGCTTACTTTATTGTAAGAATACAGCATATAATATATATAAAATCCAATATTTGTGTTGATCAACTGTTTATGTTATCAGTAAGGTTTCAACTTCAGGCTATCAGTAGTTAAATTTTGGGGGAGTCACAAGTTATATGTGAATTTTCAACTGTGTTGGGGGTTGGTGTCCCTAGCCCCTGTGTTGTTCCAGGGTCAGAAATTAGAGCTTTCAGTCACTGAACTTTCTCCATTCCATAAAGTACTTTCACATCCTCTGTCTTATTTGGTCCAGAAACCCTAGTGTCGAGCATGGCAATTAACAGGGATGTTGCCCATCTCCGTGGAAGCTGGTGTTCTGTGGGCATTTCTACAAGCTCTCTTCTTTCACAGGTGGAGAAATGGAGACACAGAAAACTTGACCCAGAAGTAGAGTTGCATCCTTGTCACTCTAAATCACCCACAAATTATGCCACTTGACTCTCCTAGTAGAAACATAGTTGAGGAAAATTCCTTGCTTTGAGATGCAAGAGACATGGGTTCAAGTCCTGCTGTTGATGCTAGTTAGCCAAGGGACCTACTTGAAAGCGAGCTACTTTCTTTCCTCTAAGCCACTTACTGTTCTCATTTGTAAAATAGGGGGAAATAGTACCCACTTCAAAGAATTTCTGAGAAAATATAATGTGATTGTACCAAGTTCAATGTTTGACACTTAAAATGTGATCAGTAATAAGATATTAGCTAAACTGGAATTCTTCTAGGATTTAGTTTTCTTATCGGTTAAAGAGGGATAGTAATCTCTGCCTGCCTTCTTCATAAGGTCATGGAATGTCCAGATGAGATTGTGGATATAAGAAAACTTTCAGAAATAATGTTAAACACTGTTGCAATTTTAAGAATGTTATTAGTTATAACTGTGTGGAAGTTGTTGACATCCCTTTATAAGTAGGATCTAGGTACCCATTGGTTTCTGCTCATGCCCTTCTCAAAACCACAGAGTATGATTAGCCCTGTTTTGTAGGCAGAGTCACTGAAGAGGGATTTGCTGGTATCAGCACAGAATGTGGAAATGGATTTGGACATGGGAGCCTGGCATCATAGATAAGTGCCCAAAGAGAGGCAGAGGGAGGCAAGAGACTTCGTGTTCTCTGTGTCAGAAAGAGCTCACAGAATGGCAAAATCTGTGTTGGGTCGGGACAGGTGGCTAAGACTGGGGAACATGGAAATAGCAGAAGGCACTATCAGACTCCAGTACACCATTTGGGTGTAGAAGGGAGATGGGATGTCATGGCCGATGCAGGACAGAGCAAGTCCCTTCATTTGGCAGGAGCAAAGGACTGGGGAAAATGGAATTGATCAGAAAGTGCCCAGACCAAGAGTCCAGCCTCTAGACCACCAAGATAATGGACTAGAAGGTTCTGGCATGTGATAGGAAGAAAAATTCCACTCAATTCCTTGTGGGGGTGGGACGGAAGCCCAGATCAGAGCTTTAGAAGGCATCTCTGCTAAGGGTGAAAACTGGGAAGACATTCATCTGGTGTAACAAAACAGGTGGGTGGGTTTTCCCGTATAATCATTACTTTTTTAAAATAATCTTTTATTGTGTTACATTAGTCACCATGTAGTACATCATTAGTTTTTGATGTTGTGTTCCATGATTCACTGTTTGTGTATAACGCCCCATGCTCCATCCTTCATACCCATCACTGGGAATCAAACTGAAGATTTTAGAGGGGAGGGGGTGGGGGATGCGTGAGCCTTGTGATGGGCATTCATCATTACCATTAGTGGTTAGGTTCAATAATAATTATGTCCAACGATAGTTAGATCCAATAATATTGGTTGCTAATATTTATAGAACATTTTCCACGTGCCAGGCCTGGTTTGAGTAGTTGTATTAATTTCCTAGGGCTACCATAGCAAGGACCACCAAGTGAGGGACTTAAAACAAGAGAAGTTTATTCTCTCATAGTTCTGGAGGCTAGAAATCCAAACTCGAGGTGTTAGTGGGGCCCTACTTCCTCCCAAGGCTCTAGAGAAGAATCTTCTTCTGCTTCTTCCAGCTTCTTTTTTTTTTTTTTTGAAGATTTTATTTATTTATTTGACAGAGAGAGAGATCACAAGTAGGCAGAGAGGCAGGCAGAGAGAGAGGGGGAAGCAGGCTCCCCACTGAGCAGAGAGCCAGATGTGGGGCTTGATCTCAGGGTGCTGGGATCATGACCTGAGCTGAAGGCAGACTCTTAATCCACTGAACCACCCACGTGCCCCCTTCTTCCAGCTTCTATGGCTCCATGTTTCCAGGAATTTGGAACCCTTCCATGGCAGGAAGGAGGAAGGTGGGTAAACGATGTTTAAAGGGAGAGAAGGTAAGATGTGGCAAGTGAGACAGGGCTCTGACAGGTAGGAGAAGAGATGCAGCCAAGCAGGAGGAGGACAGCCCACAAGACTCCGTGTGCATGTTTGTGTGTGGTGGCTGGATGGTCCTCTGGAGCAGTGAGGTGTTGTGTGGGTTCCTGGTTTGGGCTATCTCCCCTTCATCTGCCAAACATAGCAGGTGTGGATTCATGGAAGCTTGGGGAAGGGAGGAGGAGCTATGGGATCACACAGGAGTGGGGAGAATGGTCAGCAGCCATAGAAGCAGACCCCTGGAGGATGGACACGTCCCAGGAGTCTCTGGATCTTGGGGTCAAAGGTGCTTCCACACATTTGTGTGGGATGAGTCTGGAACTACTTGGCTGTTAGAGGAGGCCCAGGATGGTCTGCACTCCAGGAGGTTGGAGGTGGTCACCTGGGGCATGGAGGGAGGGCACATTTCCCCTCCGTGGCTAGGAGAAGGTGCCCCCCACCCCCGGAAGCATGGGGAGGATGTGCCCACAGGAGAGGAAGCAGTCCCTCACAGCTGGCCATGCTGGAGGCAGCGAGCAGCTGCAGGGAGCTCCACGGAGGACAGAAAGATGCCCCTCTCCACCCATTTTTTCTTCCTCCCCCGTGCTATTCTGGGAGGGAGGGGATGTGAGGACTAGAGTTGAGAGGGCAGAATTTGCCTTGTTTTTCCACCCCGCAGCTCTCTGACTTGCTATTTTCCTGTTTTTCGACCTCACTGCCATGGTGGCCTCAACATGGAAAAGTGACCTTCACAGAGCAAGGCAGGGACCCCCTAGCGAAGGACGTCCTCTTCCCAAACCTCTCTTGGCTCTCCTGGCTGGGTCCTCCCTGAAGGCTGCTGGAGGCTGTGCCTTATGTGAGTCCCTTGGAATTTTGTGGGGAAGAGAAAATGAGACGACATGTATGACAGCCCCTTGGGGAACACATGGCCCCACATGAATGGCAAGTGTTGAGGCACCTCCAACAGCTGGACCCACAGAACAGTCACCCAGGAAGTTAGCATAGACTGGGGCTGAGGTCATCAGAAGCATCAGAAGTCAGAGGTCAGAGAGACCCAGCTGCTTTTTCTCTCTCTGGTCCCCATGGCTTTGTCCCTGCTGAACTGGTTCTTGGGGCCATATACCTCCACACGTGCCTCCCTGGTGGGGCCTTACCCCAACTGGGGCATATTAAGGGGCTCATCCAGGCCCCATACTAAGGCGTGAGTCTCTGCCACTGCCCTTTCCATCCACACCTCAGCAAGGCTGCCCTGGCTGCCGGCGAGGAGCTCATGTCATCGGAAGGGTTAGTGAACAGGGAAAACTGGAGATTTCTTTGGACTTATTCATTATTGACATTGCATTTTCTCATGACTGCTGCTTAGGGCTCAGGACGGAAAAGGTGGCAAAGCACAAGGCAAAGCAAATATTCGAGCTGTTCCTGTGTATTCCTCTCAACATCTTGTGCGGCCGAGGTGGAGTCATGGGGCTCGTTCTGGGGCGGGGGGGACAGTGTGCAGAATGATGGGGGTCACTTCTGGGCTGAGGCGGTTAAAGCTGGTGTACCTCTTCCACAACCCCCCTCCCCACCCCGCTTCCCCTGTTGCAGCAACCCTGGAGATGACATGGTCCTGAGGCCTCAACTGCTGGATGGAGCGAGGCTTCCCAACCTGCCCGGGGAATCTTCTGGAATGGGAAATAAGATTCTAATGTGCTAAGCCACTGAGCTCTGGGGACTTACTGTGGGACGGCTCGCATTCATTACTTTGATGAATACAACCCCTTACGTCAACACAGCCCCTTCAGTTATATACCACAGGCTGCTCCCAGGAAACAGTGTCTCTTCTTATGAGCGAACTGGAGCAGGGACTTGCCCAAGGTCATGCAGCTAGAAAAGAAGCCGATGAGTATGTTGGTAGTTAAGCCAAGTACAAAGAGGGCAGTAAGAGTGAAATGAAGGGGCTGCCCCTTCATTGGTTTACAGAGCCAGGCAAGAGGCCAGGGCGAGAAGGGGGTAGAAGGAAGGAAAGAGGGAAAGCTTCCAGGAGGACACACACCCCTTAGCTTCATGGCTGGTGCGGTTGCCGGCAAGGTGGTGCCCTGCGTGAGGACCTCAGGGCCGGGGAGGCAGAATCATGGAGATGTGTCTCTGGGGACTCCGGTGCCTGGATGCAGGTATGCTCTGCACGGGAGCATGAGTGGTGAGGCCGCGGAGACTTGGCAAGAACGAAATGAACAGGATGGAGATGTCCGATGAGCGCTCTACCCCAAAGCTGCCCCTGGCTCTGAACAGGCTATCATTGCTCAATGCACTTTTGGGCCCCTCTTTGGGGTGTGCCTGTCTTCTAGCCACATCCTTTATAACTAAGCCACCAAAATGCTGGTTCTGTTTTTCTCTTTCTGGATCATTTTAAATTTATTTTTTGAATAGACAATGTCTATAGGGTTCAAACCCTTGGAAACGTTTAAAGGTCTAGAGTAAAAAGATGAGCTCCCACCTTGATCCCCACTATGCCCAGTTCCCAGGCCATCTGACAGGGACTCATTGTTGCCGGTTCATTGTTTCCATTCAGACTTTGTTTTGTAAATTTGCAAGGTAATTTAAAAGATTTTTAAAAATTTATTTGACAGAGAGAGATCACAAGTAGGCAGAGAGGCAGGCAGAGAGAAAGAGAGAGAGGAGGAAGCAGGCTCCCTGCTGAGAAGAGAGCCCCATGTGGGACTCAATCCCAGGAGATCATGACCTGAGCCAAAGTCAGAGGCTTAACGCACTGAGCCACCTGAGCGCCCCTGTATTTTATTTTTTAAAAAAGCTTTTATTTATTTATTTATTTGAGACAGAACGAGAGAGAGCATGAGCAGGGGGAGTGGCGGGCAGAGGGAGAAGCAGACTCCCCGCTGAGCAGGGATCCCAACTCGGGGCTCAATTCCAGGATCCTGTGATCATGACCTGAGCCAAAGGCAGATGCTTAGCCACCTAGATGCTCCAATAATTGTGTTATTTTTGTCCTTGCTTTTCTCATGAATGATGTCACATTATACTGCATTTTGCTTTTCTTAATACATCCTGGTGGTATTTCCATATCATAATAAAGAGCACAAGGAATCCTCTCTTTTCAACAGATATGTAGTGGTGTTCCAGGAGGGGCTATGAATGATTTAACCAGTTCCCCCATTGCTGTGATAGATAATAATGCAACAACATCCTTCACATGTCATTTTGCTGAAATTCCAGTTTACCTGAAGGATGAGTTCTTAGAAGTGGAACTGCTGGGTCAAAGGTAAGGTATATTTTACATTTTGATAGAAGTTGCCAAATTGCCCTCTGTGGGGGCTGGTTGTGCCAATTTTTATTCCTCTTGGGAATGTATGAGAACACCATTTTCTGAATAATTTCATCAGCAGAATGTGTGTTCACACTTTCAGAATTTAATCATTTTGATAAAAGAAAAGTGAAATAGTTTTGTGTTATAGTATCGGGGGTGAAGTTGTATATATTTTCAAGTGCTTAAGAGATCGTTTTAGTTCTTTTTTAGAAATTATTTGATCCTACTCCTTGACTATTTCTGTGCTGTGTTGTTGGTCTTTTTCTTATTAATTTGTAGGAGTTCTTTATTTATTATAGAGATCAGCTCTTCCTTACCAAGAATAAGTTGCAAATGTTTCTCTTAAAAGGTTTTTTTGTTTTGTTTTGTGTGGGTTTTTTTTTTTTTTTTTTTTTTTTTTTTGCGTAGGATATTTGTTGTTTTTGGGTTTTGCCATGCGAAGTTTTTGATTTTCGTGTGATCAAATCAACCCTTTATTATATAATATAGATAATCTGTTATAGTTAGGCAACCCTTCTCTACAACAGGTCTTTAGGGAAAACTTCCAAGTTTTTTTCTAGAACTTTTATCGTTCTATTTACCTCTTGTCTAAGTCTTTGATCAATTTTGAGTTTTCTTTTTTTTTTTTTAGAGAGAGAGCACGTGCACACGTTCACATGACCGTGTGGGGGGGAGGGGCAATGAGGTGACGGGGAGGCAAAGGGAGAGGGAAAGGGAGAGAGAGAGAAATCTTAAGCAGGCTCCACATCCAGTGTGGGGACAGAAGTGGGGGTTTGATCTCATGACCCTGAGATCATGACATGAGCCAACATCAAGACTCAGAGGCTCAACTGACTGAGCCACCCTGGGTGCCCCAATTTTGAGTTTTCTAGTTGAGTCCAAGTTAGTTTTTATCTAGCTTATTAGCAAATACTCTAATACTGCTTATTCAACGATCAATTTTTTTCACCAATGGTTTGAAATAACACCTTTATCATAACAAAACCCTATATTATTTGGACTCATTTCTGGTCTTTCTATTATGTGTCATCAGTTTGTCTATGTCTGTGCCAATATTACCCTTTTTAAAAAATATTAAACGTGTTTATATCTGGTAGAATATGACCTTCTTATTTCTCTTCTTTCTCAGAGTTGTCTGGGCTATTTTTTGTTTGTTCAGTTGTCTTCTCCACACGAAATTTAAAATCATATAATCTGGTTAAAAAATACGTGCTAGTATTTTTATTGGAATTTTGTTAAATCAAAAGAATAACTGAAGAATGATTGATGGTTTACTTGGACATTGAGTCTTCTTATCTAAGACTGTGGTGCAGCTTTTGTTTGCTTGAGTCTTTTTGCCTCTCCATCAGTTCTAGTCCTGTTCCCAGATGGGAGACCTTGGGGAGATGCAAACATTTCCAAATCCACAAGCATTAGCTGTCCATAATACAGCAACAACTAAGCACCCTGCTTGGTCTCCTTGCATCTCCCTCTGGGCCAAAACTCACTCACCCTGCCCTCACCCTGGTGTTTGGATTGGGGTTTGGGGGAGAGGGGAGAATCTGCCACCAACAGATAGAAAGAGAGACAGGGAGGGGGCATTGGAGCCTGGGAGGGAGACACCATCTGGGTATCCAGAACTGAAAGTCAGCAATCTTGGACAAAGATAGAAAGGGGCAGGCATGGAGGACTGCGGGTTACCGGTAGGTCTGCAGGAAGGTGGGGAGGAAGAGAAACCAGAGGGTGGGCAAGAGCAAAGTGTGGGGGAGGAGGAAGTGGGGGAGGAGAAGGAGGAGTGGGAGGAAGGGAAGAGAAGGTGGGGGCAAGAAGAGGAGGGTGGGGGAGGCATCTGGGCAGGAGCATGGTTCTAGAGAGGCCCTGAAGAGACTGTGATCTCTTCAGGGGCTGGGACAATGTCTTCAGTGTTAACATCTTTTAAGATATGTAATAAATAATATACATATATGAGTGAATAAAACATAGGTGCCCTTCTTACTGAATGGCTATGAAGTCAACTCCTTTTCCACCACCACCAGGTCACAAAAGAGATTGTTTATCGCACTCCAGAAGCTCACCATCATGTGTCTCCTGGAGCTGACTATTGTCCCAATACATTATGATCGGAAGACAATTGCTATTATAATAAAAAAAATGTTGGCAAATTCAAGAACAGGGCTGAAATGCACTAGAAAGGGAATTAGAACCTAGGCTAAGCAGGGAGACCTAAAGAGCAAATCAGGAAACCGAGGAGACAGTGCAGCCCCAGAGCAGAGGCCTGGGAGCAAGGCCACCACTCAGTGGGGATGTGGACCCCTGGCATCTGCATGCCCCCCAGCTGCGTGGCTCAAAGCATTCTGCTTGGGTTGGCTCAGGAGCTGGGCCAGCAGCTAAGTGCACATACATTCAAGGCCTGGGGAGTGGGACAGTGCAAGATTATCTTAGTTTTTTAAAAATTTTATTTATTTATTAGAGAGAGAGAGAGAGAGAGCGAGAGCAGGACGAAGGGGCAGAGAGAGAGAGGGAGAGAGAGAATCTCAAGCAGACTCGCACTGAGTTGGATGCAGGGCTCGATCCCATGACCCTGAGACCATGACCTGAGCCAAAATCAAGAGTTGGATGCTTAGCCAGCTGAGCCACCCAGGAGCCCCAAGATTATCTTTTTTTTTTTTTAAATTTCTTTTCAGCATAACAGTATACGTTGTTTTTTCACCACACCCAGTACCCCAAGATTATCTTGATTTTAAGGAGCAGGAGCTGACTTTAACTAACCCAAGTAAGCAGAGGGGAGCTTGGGCACCTCCCAGCACCGAGGCCAGCTCCTCCCAAGACTCCATTAGGGAAATGAAGAATGCTGATTTCTTGAACTCTCTGTGGGCTACTGATCTCTCTGTTCCCTGCTTCTCTTGGCTTCTTCTCCCCAGCCCCCACCCCACCTTGCTTTCTCACGGCACTGTCTCCTTTTGTCCAAGGCCCAAGAGAACCTTTCTTTCTGTACCAAGATATTTTCCAGTTCCTGCTTCCCATGCCTAGCTCCCTTCCCCAAAGGAAGAAGTCTAACTGCTCCCCATATGTGGGTCCCACTCTGAGTGATGACCTGGGCCCAGATAGTCCACCTCATTTCTAGGGAGGGCACCATGAGTAGGGCTTTGTGCAAATTGTCTACGTGGCTCCGTGTGGCTGGTCCTTGGTGTTCATGGATAGAACACCTGTAGTTCTGAGGTTTGATTCATCCCTGAGGTAATCAGGCAAGTTGCTGAGATCTGAGTCTCATTAGACTCTGCCATACGGTGGTATGGGGATGAGGGTCACGTGAGCAGCCAGAACCCCCTTTACCCATCAGGGGTGCACCTCAGGACGTTGTTTCTTGGTGACAGGAGAATTTCACAAGAGAAAGTTCCTGGTGATCTAGAAGCTGGTTTTCTTAGAGTGGAAAGATTGATTCAGAAAACTCAGGATTCTCAATGTCTTGGGCCTATACAGACACTTTTGTTTTTTGGAATTGGAGTATTGGTGAATGTTAAGAGTGTCTGGGCTTGACTAGTTAGGAGCAAAAAAGGGCATGGCCCACATTAGTTTCTGTCATCAGGGAGCATGAACTTGGAAGTATGCCAGGCCAGGTCAAAGATCAGTGTAACACAGACAGCAGGAAGTTCTGGAAAAAGCATGTGCCTGTGTGTGGCTTGCTCCATGCTAAGGGGTCTGGCCGCTAGGACTAAAAACACCTGGAAGGACAAGACAGGAGCCTATGTTCTCCCACACATGGGCATTTAGGAAGGAATTCTGTTGTGTAGTTTTAGAAAAGGGAAGCATCAAAGTCTTCAGTCCCTTCATGTTTCCAAACAGACAAGGCACTATGAGCAGACAGGGCCTTTGAGGAATCTTTTTGGAGTCCCCTAATCCCCCTAACATCTCTCCATTGCCTTTTTAAGATCTGGAGAAGCCTACCCAAAGGGAATTCTTTGGCTTGAGAACATTTCTAGAAAGTCCATAACAAATCATTCCAGTGTTCAAAGCATACCTAGGTGAGGTCCATCTTGACCACCTATTTATTTATTTATTTATTTAAATTTTACTTAGTTAACATACAGGACAATATTAGCTTCTGGAGTAGAATTCAGTGGTTCATCACTTACATACAACACCCAGCGCTCGTCCAACAAGTGCCCTCCTTAATGCTTATCCCTCAGCTAGCCCACCTCCCTCCATCAGCTCTCAGTTTGTTCTCTATTGTTAAGAGTCTCTTATGGTTTATTCACTCTCTCCTTCTCCCTCTTCCCATATGTTCATTTGTTTTCTTTCTTAAATTCCACATATGAGTGAAACCATATGGTGTATGTCTTTCTCTGGCTGACTTGTTTTACTTAGCATAATACATTCTAGTTCCATCCACATTGTTGCAAATGGCAAAATAGCATTCTTTTTGATGGCTGAGTAATATTCCATTGTCTATATATACCACATCTTCTTTATTCATTCAATCAGTCAGCGGACATCTGGGCTCTCTCTATATTTGGCTATTGCTGGTAATACTGCTATAAACATTGGGGTGCATATACCCCTTCAAATCTGTAGTTTTGTATCCTTTGGGCAAATACCTAGTAGTGCAAATGCTGGTTTGTAGGATAGCTCTATTTTTAACTTCTTAAGGAAACTCCATACTGTTTTCTAGAGTGGCTGTACCAGTTTGTATTCCTACCAACAGTGCAAGAGGGTTCCCCTTTCTCTATATCCTTGCCAATATCTCTTGTTTCCTGTGTTGTTAATTTGAGACATTCCAACAGGTGTGAGGTGGTATATTATTGTGGTTTTGATTTGTATTTCCCTGATGATGAGTGATTTTGAGTATCTTCTCATGTGTCTGTTAGCCATCTGTTATCTTTTTTTGAAAAGTGTCTATTCATGTCTTCTGCCCATTTCTAATTGGATTATTTGGTTTTTGGGTGTTGAATTTGATACGTTCTTCATAGATTTTTGGATATTAACCCTTTATCTGATATGTTGTTTGCAAATATCTTCTCCCATTCCATAGGGTTCCTTTTAGTTTTGTTGATCATTTCCTTTGCTGTGCAGAAATTTTTATCTTGATGAAATCCCAATAGTTCATTTTTGCTTTTGTTTCCCTTGTCTCTGGTGGTGTGTCTAATAAGAAGTTGCTATGGCCGAAGTCAAAGACGTTTCTGCCTGTGTTCTCCTGTGTTTTGATGGTTTCTTATCACACATTTAGGTCTTTCATCCATTTTGAATTTATTTTGTGTCAAGTGTAAGAAAGTGGTCCAGTTTCATTCTTCTACATTTTGCTTCCTGTTTTGCCAACAATATTTGTTGAAGAGACTGGCTTTTCTCCATTGGATATTCTTTCCTGCTTTGTTGAAGATGGGTTGACCATATAGTTGTGGGTCCATTTCTGGATTCTCTATTCCGTTTCACCACCATATTTAAAATCACATTCCTACCACCAGAATCTTCCAGCTCTCCTTAACCTGCAATATTTTATTTTTATGGCACTTTTAACCTAACAAATAATACACTTCTTATTATTCTCTGTTTCTTTCTACCAGGATGTATCCTCCAGGAGGGCAAAGGTTTTTGTCTGTTATGTTCATGGATACAACTCCAATGCTTAGAAAAGGTTCTGGCATACAGTGGACACCCAGCACACACCTGTTGAATGAACTGCATATCTATAATCCCAGGATGCTAAGATGGGGATGGGAAGCTATATAATGTTGTAATCTAGGATTCACAACCTTTCTCAGTGAGAGGTCCTCTTTTAAGCTCAAACATTTCATGGAGACGTACATGATAATTGCTATACTTGGAGAGTATGAAGTGCTTTGAATTTGTCCTTGAAAGTGATTTTGAACTTTATTAATTTGAGAAACAGTATGTAATGTTCTCTATTCTTATCCATTTATGCACTATCCCAGCACTGCCTGACACACATATGGATTCACAAACTGCTTGCAGTAACTCTGAGGACATGAGGGCCTGTAGCCCACAGGTCAGACTCCTGTTTACAGATGGAAAGTGTTTGAATAGTGACAGCAACAACTAAGGGCCCCGCTGGTCTCCATACGTCTCCCTCTGGGCCAGAGATCACTCATCCCACCCTCACCCTTGTGCTAGGGTTGGGATTTAGGGGGAGAGGGGAGGATTTGTCACCAATAGATAGAAAGAGAGACAAAGGAGGGGACAGAGGAGCTGGGAGGGAGACATCATCTGGGTATCTGGAACTGAAAGTCAGCAGTCTTGGACAAAGATAGAAAGGGATGGGCATTTAAACCATTTAATACCATTTGCAACTATGGAATATTGAGCACTTACTAGTTTATTGGCTTTCAGTTATCAGAGAGCTAGACTCAAAAGGTTTGGAAAGGCTGACAGCTAAGTTTTGCATCGGGCAGAGTAGGAAAGAAGGGACTTAAGATGAGCATGAGCTTTGGAGCTATGGAGTTGATTTCCAGATTGTGCTCTGCCCAAGAACATCTGGGTGACCTGAAAGTTACTTTTCTCATTGCATTTGGGCCAAGGAGAGGAAATGGAATAGCGATACCAGGTACTTAGTAGTGTACCTGGAATATCTGGGTACTCAGCAAATGCTCCTTCCCCCTAAAGTTCTGTGGTAGAAGGCACTGTCTGGGGAGCCATGTCCAAAAGTGTCCTGGGCATTTGAGGGAAGGACACCAAAGTCAGAATACAGGGCCGGGGCGGCAGGGTGATCTCCAGTGTCAGGGAGTTAGGGCTCTTTGGGGGCTGCTGCTGGACAGTTATTGCTTGGTCCCTGCAAGCATCCCCTTTGGGCAGAGAGATGGAGGCCCTGTGCCTTTGTAGTGGGTGAGGGGCACTGCCATCCCCGCAAGTGGAAGTCATGTGTTCCTTGCTGAGCAGCTGATGAACTGCAGTCCCCTAATTAAAGAGAGTCCTGCTTGAACCTCAAACTGAGACTCTAATTCTAATCAACCTTTTAATTCCAGTACATTTGGCAAAATAAAAACAGCTGTGAAGAGAACCAATGAAAACGACTAGGGTTCTCATCCTTGCCTTCCAGCCCTCCAGCTTTGGGACACACTTGGCCATTTCAATTGCTTTTCTTCTCCCCCTTCCCTTTTAGACTTTCCAGGGAACATGATACCCGCCAACCAGCATATACTTCCATCCGCTGACCCCTGGGGAAACGGCCTGGGTTCCTGATGAGGGCCGGCCCTCTGTCTCTGCATGGGTGTCTGTCATTTCTGCATGGCCCTCTGTCTCTGCATGGGCTCTGTGGCAGGACCAATCGCACAGATGCAAGCCACAAGGATGCCAGTGGGTCTATTTTCAAGAGACGGGGCTGTGAGCAAATCACAGACAAAACCAAAGAACACAATCCATTGCCCCAGAGCACCACTTTTCAGCTCCCAATGGGTCTGGCCTCTGTCCTCCCTGTTTTTGTGGGTAAGTCGAGAAGTGTCCACTTACATAGTATGTAATTTTAAGAGCTCCAAGATGCCCAATTTCCCTTTGGCCTGAAATAGAAATGCTCCTCCTAGGAGCATGCCTTCAGGTCAAGAAGGCTCCTGTCAAAAAGAAATAACTAACCTGAGACGGGGAGCCTCATTTACCCATTAGCAGGCATCTATACGAGAGCAGGCTCCTGGCGTTTTGGAGAGGGAGGGTCCATGGCGAAGGGCACATAACATAGGACAAGCACCTTTGATATGGAGTCGAGTACCGGAAAATATCTGTCGCCAGGGCAGGAAGTCTCTAGTGGGAGGAGCAGCTTGGGGACCTGGCATCCAGGGAAAGTGTAGTGAGAAGAACAGAGGCCATCAGCCCTGATTTTACTGACTTCACTGTCTTGGATGACTGACTGGATTCAGGGACATGCTCTAGGTCCAAAAGTTCATGGAACTAACAGTTTATTCATGAGTCTGACAGCGCTTTCCTTTTATTCTACTATGTTCCGCAAGGGAAGTGGAGATCCTGCTCCCACCTCACCCAGTTCAACCCAAATATCAGGGAAAGCCCTAACAGTCTTCTAGAAATATCCAAGCTGGAGGGCAGGGCCACGGCTTTGTTACTTGAATGCACCTTCAGGGGTGGGGGTGAGTCAGAGGCATGCCCTTTTGTTAAGCTGTGGTGATGAAGGAACTTGCAACCTGGTTTTGTTTGGTCTACCAGGAAAATTAACTCAGTGCAGAGAGCTGAAGGTAGTTTAGGTGCAATAAAGTAGGACAGGCTAAAAATGAAGGTTGTTTCTGTACTTGGTTCAGCTGATAAGAGAGAAGTAAATCTATCAAACAAGGAAATATTTAATGTTCTCAGTATTTCTGATGTGCCAAGTTCTGTGCTAGCTCCTGAGGGGGAGACAGCAGGAATATAAACTGGGGAACCACACTTCCTTTTTTCTAGGGCAGTCTTGGCTTGCTCTGGTTTAATTCTTATCAGCTCCCCCTTTTAATCTCGAGAGTGCCCTGGTATGGACAATACATTATAGATTTATCTTCAGTATAAAAACGTGGCCAGTGGGAAGCCTGGGTGGCTCAGTAGGTGAAGCCTCTGCCTTCAGCTCAGATCATGATCCCTGGGTCCTGGGATGGAGCCCCACATTGGGCTCTTTGCTCAGCGGGGAGTCTGCTTCTCCCTCTGCCTGCTGCTCCCCCTGCTTGTACTCTTGCTCGTTTTCTCTCTCTCTAGCAAATAAATAAATAAATCTTTTAAAAAATGCTGCCAGGGAGCTTACAATCAAGGCAGAAAAATTAAGCAGCTCATGTTTTTTGGAATGAGCAACATGAGATAAGGCTATACGGTGTTAGGGAGCAGCTTGTGGGAGTCCATGCGTGGTCAAAGATGAGCCCCAAGTTCACTTCCATTTGCTAGTTCCGTTCTTGTAGTAGCTCCAGGTGTCATGGCTGTGGGGCATCAGTGCACCCATCCCATGTCGGTAGCACCTTCGGGAGACATCCTTAAGGTCTACAGTGTGATGGGTTCCCCTTAGAGTTGTGTGTCATAGCTCTGTGGATCTTGGGTTTGGAAAGGGCCAAGGGATTAATGTCTTATTCCAGTCATTCATTCTCAGCTGGGAGCTTGCCAGCACCCTGAGGCCCATGATCATGTCTTATTTGTCTTTTCATGCCTTGGCACAGATTTGTGTAATAGAGCAATTCTCTAATACATGTGGGCTGAATGGAGTTAGGTTTAGCCATTGACCCCTAACACAAACTCTTCAAAGACCTCCACAAAGATGGTCTGACACAGTGGTCCTCAACCGTGAGTGGGGAGACACTCAGATGACTTGTGCACCTGAGCCCCTCATAGGTGTATGGCATTGGCATCTGAGTGGTGGGGCTTGACATTTGTGGGGTTCTGCTGTGGGGGCTGGGATTAGAATTTCTGGACTCTCCTCTCTTGGATCTGGAGTCTACGTGGTGACAGGAGGGCAGAACCTCCTAAAGGGCTAGTTCCACGTTGGGTGACTTTAACAACCTGTGGTTTCATGATGCCCATGTGCTGGGTTCCCTTCAGAGGTGCTGACTCTGGTATAGACAATTAATCCAGGCTAAGAGCCTTCTGCTGGAGGCAGGTTACAATTCTGGAAGCTGTTAATGAGAGGGGAAGGGTCTGATCTCCCATCAGGAGAAGGGGTGACTGGGAGCAGGAAGGGGGCAGGAGGGTGGTTATAATGCTCACTGAAGGCCACCATTACCTGATTAAAATGTCCTCACCTTGGACCTCTCCAACAGAGAGGGCTACTACAAAGGCTACCAAGGGAAGTCCAGAGGGAAGAGGTCAGGGAGCCCGGGTCCCCAGACATTGCCTCATACAGAACATCCTGGGGCTTAGTTGCAGTGGCTTAACTTCATGACTCGCAGGGGTCACTGATCAGTTAGCTGGGACAGAGGTGGTAAGAGAAGAAAGAAGGGGAGATAAAGATAAGTATATCTGATCCTACAAAAGTTCTTGGGGACATGAATAAAGGGAGGTTCCTCGTGTAACGACAAGTGGAATTTGATACAGTGGCCTCATGATCCCCAGCCTTCTGCCCAAGGTGACAGGGTTCACCAGGCAGGGGTGGGCAGGGCAGAGACCATGCAGGGGACAGCACAAAGGTGCCTGGTGGCAGGCGCAGACTCCCGCTGATGGCAGAGGTATGTCCAGGACACCAGAGTTCTCCCCAGCCAGCCATGTGCACATAGCTCTTGGGGACCCCCAGGGAGGCATGATGGGTGGGGCAAGAGGGAGACTCCTGGAACCAGCTCTGATGTTTCAATCAACTTTTAAAGAACTGATCCCTTTAATTCCCAACGTGCCCCGGGAGTTATTTCTATTTGCGCTGTATCTTTTTTCAGTTGAGGAGACAAGAAAAAGACAGTGAAAACAGATGAACTTGGACAGAGGGATTTCGGTTCCCTGTAACCTGACTCACAACAGTGACCCTTAAAGACTTGTGGCCTGGCTTCTGCTCTTGAGCCAAATAATGAACAGTCTGATCCCAGTCCAGTCATTTTTTACCTGGATGGCCTCACCTCCCTGAGCCTTGCTCTTCCTAGCATGCTGAGCTGTGTGAGGGTCAAAGATGATATAGGTATGGGCTGGGTGCCAGCCACATCACCAGTACTCAAGAACTAGTGGGTGCTAGTGCTGGTCTGCATGTGTAATGACAGAAGCTCTTACTCAGTGCCTGCCATGTGTCAAGAGTCTCACTAAGCACTTTACACACCCCAGTCCATGCATCCCTTCGGCCCACTTCCTAGGTGAGGAAACTGCATACAGAGGGGCTCCACTAGGATACACTGAGGTTTGATCTCTGGCTAGTATGGTAGAGCTGGGATTTGAACCCAGGCAGGCAGGCTTCAGAGTTCAGGCTTGTTCTACTGCCATGGTCCATATAAAGGCCAGAGAGAAACCCTATCTTCCTTGCCCCAGAAAACTTGTGACATTGACACAGTTCACCATGGAGTCCCTGTCTTCTCTCCCTGGGCTGTCCCTTCCCTTTTGTGATGGCCCAGAGACTCAGAGACCTTCAACTTTCACATGTTTCCACTTCTAGGTTTTTGTATGCCTGATGTAGTTTGAGGCACTCTGATTACATCTTCTCATCAACTCTTTCTGGAAGCTCTAAGAAGATCCCAATTTACGGATGGGAAATGGTGCTCCTTGGGTCACCCAACGTGATCCTCCCCTCCTCAAGGATCCTGTTTCCCAGGGGGAGTGTTCCAGGTAAGGGAATGGTGTGATCTCTGAGGTACCGTGGCCCTTTAGGGAGTCTGCTCACATCTATGTGGTTGGTGCATGGTAAGAGGAGGACCAGTGGAGAGAGAAGGCTTGGACTATGCTCTCTTTGCGCAGCCTGAGCCTGGAGGGCTGTAGTGACCCATTAGTCCTCATACCATCCTCCCAGTGGCACCTTATGCTCCTGCCCTGATTACAAAGCCTTCTCATTTACATCTGGGTTTGTATTGAGAGCAGGCTCGGGGATACCAGCGATCCCATGAGTGGAGATAGGAGAGCCTAGGCCTTGTTTTCCAGCCCCTCCTGTGGGCTAAGTGGGATCTCTCAACTTCAAGTGATGCCGTGTCCTCAGCTATCAAATTGGTGTAGGTGCAAGGGTGGATGTCACTCTGTTTGGTGAGGAGGGCAGCTGAGATAATGGGAAGAGGCTTCTCAGGATGTGGGTGTGTGTCCAAGTAGCTTCCAGGATGAGGCTGGGCTACCTTGCAGGCAACTTGGAGCCTCCCAGAGATACTGGGGAAAAAGAAGTTTTGTTTCTGGGGGGAGAGGTAGGACTCTGGCAGAGAAAATGGGGTGGTCACAATGCCCTCCTCACTTCTACTCCTGGGTCAACACACTGAGTGAACACAAACCAGCCAGTTCATCCCAC
The DNA here is from genome assembly GCF_922984935.1 of Meles meles. Classification (NCBI taxonomy): domain Eukaryota; kingdom Metazoa; phylum Chordata; class Mammalia; order Carnivora; family Mustelidae; genus Meles; species Meles meles. The sequence goes on from NC_060070.1 coordinate 93,005,617, forward strand.
TTAGCTTCTGCCTGAACTTGTCTCTGGCTTTTCCTTCCTGGCTTTTCTGAACTTTTCTTTTCTAGCTCTCCAGTGAGAACCTTTGTGGTGACGGTGATGCCCTTACCTTCTGATTCTCTGAGAATTTTTGCCTTAAATAAGCAGGGTCAGTACCATACGCTAGAGTTGTGGTTCATAGACCTGAATTTTCCAGGAGATTTCTGATTGCCAATCCTCTGCTCTGAGGCAGAAAAATCTATAGATTCCACACTTTTCCAAGATGTCCACAGCTACCCTCCATCTTCCAAGTCTTGAGTGGACATGAGAGCCAGAGGCTGTGACTCCAGTCCTTGTATCTCAGTTGGATGAGGTCTGTGTTCCCAATTCAAAGAGACCCTGAGGTTCTGTATCCCAGAATTTCTAAGAAAGTCTTGATTTCCAATAGCCTGCCATGTTGGAAGACCACATGTCAGGCCAGTGCCAGATGAATGTGTCCTGATTTTTGTTTCAGAAAATATGGTCAGCGTAAGTGGGGAGAGAGAAATTGGAAAGGACAGTAATTGGAGCCTGGTCCTGGACATGAGATGGAAACCACAGAGAGGCTCCATTTCAGTTTGCTTAAGCAACAGTAGCTATCACAGCCTATCAGGTTGGAGGGGCCTTCAACGTCAAGGTTGTCTGGTTCAGCCTCAGTCTTTCCATGAACATGGCCTGGCGGTGTTGAGTGCTGGCTCAAAGTCAGATGGATGCAAGTTTGAATCCTGGCTGTGCCTCTTCCCAGTTGTAACCTTGGGCTTAACTTCGATCTCTAGTTTGTAAACCTGGAAGAATAATGGTACTTGTGTCCCCAGGGTTGTTTTTAGGATTAAGTAAACAAATGAATGGAAACTAATTAGTCCAGCACTGGCTCTATTGTGGTCATCATCCTCCCAGTCCTCCTCACCATGTGTCTGGCAATGTGCTAGACGTGGGGACACCAGGGTGAACAAGTCATAGGTCCAGCCTGAGATAGACACTGCTCTTTTCCTGCTCTTCATCCAATCAGTCTCCTTTCCTCCCTACCTCTCTCTCTTCCTTCCTCCTCCCTTCTTCCGTCCGTCTGTCCCTTCCTTCCATGATGAACCCCGGCTTATTCAGGGTGGCAAAGTGTCTCTAAAAAATACTGTGTCCCAATTTTTTTTTTTCTTTTAGCTGATAGAGGTGGTCATGTGATATGATCTGAGCCAACAAAATGTAGGTGAGAGTCATTGGTGGAATCTAGAAGGTTCTTTAAATGGAGATGATGTTAGATGTGGAGTAGTCGTCATGACAGTATTGGGGCAAGCATGATGACAAAAGTCACATGCTAGATAGAGCAGGGCAGCAAGAGAGAGAAGGAATTAAATCCTCAATAGCACGGTCAGCAAAGTAGGAGCCATAGGTTAAACACAGCCTGCCATCTGTTTTTGTCAATAAAGCTTTATTTGGACACAACCATGTCCATTCCTTTATGCATTATCTGTGGCTGTTTTCATACTACAATGGAAGAATGGAGTAGTTGTGATAGAGACTGTGTCCCTCAAAGCCTAAACTATTTCTGGTCTGGCTTTTGCAGAAGAAATTTAACAACTCCTGCTTAATGGGATCAGTGTGTCCTATAGGTACTCGGCAGTGCTTATCCCCAAATGTCTTAGCGATGGTAGCATAAATCTTTGTGTAAATCATTGAATTCTGTGGGTGTTTTGCTTTCTGACTCTCTGATGCAATACTGAAACATGTATTGCCCTATAACATTATTGGTTCCGCCAAGATGTTGCAAACTTCTGCTGGAAGACTCAGGGAAGGGTGTATCTGTGAGGGGTCAAAGGCTGCAAGCAACAGAAACTCCCTCGAAGTGATCAAAGGAGAAAGGAAAGTTTTGGATAGACCATGAAAGGTTTGAGAAGTGATCCGAGGTACGAGGCAGTTTGAGGAGCATCAGAACTCAGTCTCTCCCAGATGGAGCTCTTGGCTCTGGGAGAGCAGCACCTCCACGAATAACTCCTTCAGACAGCCCTGTGGGATAGATGTTCATTCCCAAAAAGGACCCAGGAGCTATTGGAGTCAAAATGGTAAGGGTCCGGGCACCTGGGTGGCTCAGTGGGTTAAAGCCTCTGCCTTTGGCTCAGGTCATGATCCCAGGATCCTGGGATCAAGCCCCGCATCAGGCTCTCTGCTCAGCAGGGAGCCTGCTTCCTCCTCTCTCTCTCTGCCTGCTTCTCTGCCTACTTGTGATCTGTCTGTCAAATAAATAAATAAAATCTTTCAAAAAAAAAAAAGGTAAAGGTCCATCTCTGAGGGGAAAATTCCTATCTTTAAAAGAACCAGGTCATCACTGTGCAGAGCATGCTGGTTGCCAGTGCCCAGTATCAATTCTCCCCTCCTCTGCCCTGGTAATACGACCTCCAATTTTTTAGCAGGTTGCAAATCCAGCCAGAATATCAAAGAGTTTCCCAGTGTCCTTTGCAGCCAAGTGAGGGCATATCACCATGTTCTTGTGCTTGGGGTGGGAAAAGAAATGATGTATGTAATCTCTAGGATGTGAACTTATAGGCTGTGCCCCTACCCCTTCCTGCTGGGATGTGGATATGGTGTTTCTCTCTCTTGGACCATGTGAGTGAGAGTACCAATCTAGAGCAAGCAGCACCTCAGGGGAGAGGGAGCCTGGATCCAGGACATTATGGAGTAGTCAGACTAGTGCTGGATGGTTCCCCTCCTCAGTGTATTTACCAAGAGAGAAAAGACACTTCTCTCTTACTTAACCCACTGTTTTGGTCTCTGTTATTCCTAACTGATATAGTCACCACCTTCCAGGAAGCAATTACTCATACTGCGTTGAGTCCTGAGTTCCAGTAGCTTCCATCCTGCAGATCTCCTCTTGGGACTGTATACAACATTTCTGAGGTCTCATCCAACAGACAGTCCATCAAATGTTTCCCCTAACCCCACCCAATCTCCACATAGCCACTGTCTTTTCAGCTCTAGTTTCTGCCCTGTTCTCTGTGGGATATGTCAGTCTCCTTCAGAAGTGTCCTGTCTTCTGTATTCAATCCACCTCACACCATAAATGCTCAGGCCAAGCAGGTAGGCTCAAGAAGACTGTCTTTCAGACTCCATTTTCAGATTCTCCATGCCACAGTTTCTCAGCCAGCTTTCATAAATGGCCAATGAATCAATATATATACTCTGAGTGCTGTCATTTTAATCTTTTTATTTAGCCCCAGTGAATTATATAACATACTGTATTAGTCTGTTGTGGCTGCTGTAACAAACTGCCACAAAGACAGATTTAAAAGAACACGCATTTATTATCTTAAATTTCTGGGGGTCTGTAGTTTGGAATGGGTCTCCCTGGGCTACAAACAAGGTGACACAGGGCTGTGTTCCCTTCTGGAGGCTCTGGGGGAAAATCTATTCCTTGCCCCTTCCGGTTTGGCCACATTCCCCGCTGTCCACATTCCTTGGCTCATGGTCCTCTTCTTCGTCTTCAAAGGCCAGCAGCATGGAGCCAAGTCTTTTCATGCTGCCGTCTTTCTGGTTGTGACTCTTCTGCCTTCCTCCTCTACCTTGAAGGACACTTGGAATTACATAAGGAACTGATCCAGGATAATCTCCCTGTTGTAAGTTCAGCTGATTAACAACTTTGATTCCATCTGTAATCTTCGTTCTTTTTGCCAGGCACCATAACATGTTCACGGGTTCAATGGACCTCTTGAGGGAGCCATTATTCTGCCTACCAAACATATCGATGGTGGGAACTGTGACTACCACTGATTGATGCTTCCTGTAGGCCAGCCGTTGAAGTAAGTACTTTATAGACAGTGTCTTATTTAATCCCATATTAAATTCTGGTGGCAAAATTCTAAGATGGCTCCTAAGAGTTCTGCCCCTGTGTACATGTCCTATATAATCCCCTCCTCAAGAGTGTGGGCAGGACCTGTGAATATGATGAATGTCACTCCTGTGATTATGTTACATAATACGGCAAATATTATGAAATCATTAATCACATGATTAGGTTATATAAGACTTCATTTTAGCAGATAGGGAGAGAGAGAGATTCTCCTGCTGGTCTTGACAAAGTGAGCTGTCATGTTGTGAACTGCCAATGGAGGGGGCCACATGGCAAGGAGCCGAGGGCAGCCTCAAGGAGCCAAGAGCAGTCCTGTCCAACAGCCAGCAAAAAAAAATGAAGACCTCAATCATACAGCTGCTAGGAGCTGAATTCTGCCAATACTTGGATGAGCTTGGAAGCAGAATGTTCCCCAGAGCCTTCAGATGAGAAGGCAGACTGGCTGACACCTTGGGAAACCCTAAAGAGAAGGCCTGCCTAGATTCTGACCTACAGAAACTGTGAGACAATGACTGGGTTTGTTAAGACTTCTGTTTGTTATCATTGGTTAGGCAGCAACAGAAAACAAATACATCTCAATGTGAGAGACTGGAGCTCAGAAAATCTAAGAAAACTGCCAAGGTCAGAGAGCTAGGAAGTGGCAGAGCTGGGATTCAAACTAAGGTCTAGCTCCAAATCTGAATTTTTTTTTAAGAATTTATTTATTTATTTGACAGAGAGGGATCACAAGTATGCAGAGAGGCAGGCAGAGAGAGAGGAGGGAGCAGGCTCCCTGCCGAGCAGAGAGCCCAACACGGGGCTCGATCCCAGAACCCCGAGACCATGACCTGAGCTGAAGGCAGAGGCTTAACCCACTGAGCCACCCAGGTGCCCCCCAAATCTGAATTTTTAACCGCCACTGCTTCCCAACTGACAAGCACGCATAACAGATTTGGTGTTATTTTTTAATTGTTAGTACTTCATTTGTGCCTGGTTGGAAAACAATTTCCTTTCTAGTTTTGGGAAATGAACTTATGGTTTTTCTCTTATCTGCAATGAGGTACCTTACTTTTTCTATACCATTTGGGTGTGTCAAAGCTTCTGCTGGGCTTCCTATTATAAAGTGATGCCCTGGTTTTGAACATGAGGTCACCAAAATTTAAATTCTGAAATAAGCTTAAGGTAGAAATTCATTGTCTCTACAATCTATAGTCTTAAGGTAGAAATTTATTGTTTCAACAGAATTTCAAGTTGACAAAAGCGATAGAGCAGTGCCAGTGAGTTCATCAAATGAGCCCATGAAATAAGCAAGCCCATGTTTTAATCTAGACGAGAAAAATGCTGATAGTGCTCCTATGCACACAATGGATGTAGGTCATGTTGTAAAGGGAATGAATGCAAATCAATTGAAAAATGTTACTGAATTTTTAATGGTTTTTTATCTTTGGGAATGTTCTCTATCACAGGTGTAAAAGACATCACTCCTATCAACAACTTCTACATTAAAAAGGGGCCCTCCTACTTGAAAGGGAGTCATAGAAACTCACCTCTCCCCACCATGGCCAGTAGCTGTGCAGCAAATTTGTTCTCGTTCTCCTGGGTGCTTCACTCTGTGGCAGGTGGCCTTTGTCAGAGGCCCTTTTGATATGAACACCATCTCACAATTTTCTAGAAGGGAGCTTTGAGTGAAGGGATTGGGTCATCCTGAGTGATTTGTGGTTCATCTGTTGGGGTGTTTAGAAGATTGTGGTAGAGCAAAACTCCTTAGCTGCTGACTATTGAACCCTACTAGGCAATTAGCCTGTGCTCTAGGGAATGGTTCATTAGTAGCTTCCCACTTAATCTTCTGGGCCTGAGAAAGGGCGGGGCCTTGGACAGAGGTAGTTTAGGTGAACTCTTCTGTTCTAGGGTGCAGTCAGCTGAACACGACAGCTAAGAATGCTGCCTGCAGGCTGACCAGTATTGGATCAGAAAATCCCTGTGGTCTTGCTTGGGCAAGTCAATGTGCCCCACAAGCCCAGTTTTCTGGTGTACAACGTGGATTGCATTTTCCTTACAACTTGTGGGGAGAATCTTATAGAGCTAAAGTGTTTAGTTTTCTGTTACTGCACAACAAGTCACCACACACTTAGTGGCTTAGAAAAAATCTTCTCCTTATCTCCGTTTCTGTGGGCCAGGAGTCTGGGCACGTCTCAGCTGGGTCCTCTGCTTCGGGTCTCGCAAGTTTACAATGAAGGTGTCCGTTGGGGCTGAGTCTCGTGAGAGGTTCGTCTGAGGAAGGATCACTTTTGTTAGCAGAATTCAGGTCCGTGCAGCTTTAGGACTGAAGGTGTCACTTTCCTCCTGGAGTCTATCCTTGAGTTATTTGCCACATGGGCCTTCCAACAAAGGCAACCCCTGACATGGAGCCTTGCTTCTTCCAAGCCAGCAAGGGAGTGAGATATTCCACCAAGGTATATGTTATGATTGTATAGAATCCTATTATCACATATATGTAATTTCACATAATCTGTGACATTTTTCATATTCCACTGGTTAGAAGCAAGTCACAGGTCTCGAGCTCAAGGACTGGGGCTCACACAAGGACATGAACACCAGAAAGCCAGAATCACAAAGGATGCCTTAAGAGCCTCTCTGCCAGAGCTTCTAAACCCCTTCAAATCAAGAAGTTTGTTCAAACACTGAACACCCTTTCTTCCTGCTGAAATCATCAGGTCCCCCAAGGACACAGTCAATAGTCACCATAGCCCATTCATTTGCTCATTCCCTCACTCCAAAACTAGTTGAGAACCTGCTATGTGCCAGGCAGTGAGTAAGGCATTGACCTTTAACTCCTTCTTCCTTCCTAAATGTTGGTCAGAACTGAGGTCCAAGAATTTGGGGACGAGATGAGAAAATGTATCTTCTCATGGCAATAGAAACTACAATATAATGTATGCAATCGTCTGTCTTGAGAACAACCTACCATTAGATATAAATTGAAGATTGGAACAACCTGCAAATCTTGAAGGAAGACACAATCTAAAATATGACTATTATAAGATAAACCACAATTGATTGCATACTAAATGGGCTCACATGAAATGATGAATTTTTTAGAAGTGATGAAAAATTACTTGCACTAGATGATCTTTTCATTCCCCCTTATCTACTCCTTGCCTATAAGAGGACTGTATATCCCTGCCTTTTGCCATAGGATTCACAGTGCCCCGAAGAATATACTTTTTCTCTCCTGCTGGGCATGGCCAGGCAACTTGCTTCGGTCAATGGAATGTGGTTAGGAAGGAGTGTATACCATATCCGCTTGGAAGCTCTAAAAGCCATGGTGACTTTCCTTCTGCCACAATAATGGCATGTTCCAGATCGGGGGTGGGGGTTCCCCTTCACTCTGGGCCCAGAATAAAGACAGGTGGATCAGAGTCACACCGGCAGGTGAGAAGTAACCCTTGTTGCTTTAAGCCACTGAGATTTGGGGTTGTTTCACTACACATACCTTAGTGAAAAATGACAAAACGTAATTCTAAACCAGCCGTGTTTTCTGTACATGTAAGAGGGTGCTGTCCCTGTTGTCTGAGTTTCTGCTGGGACCCTAAAGCAGAGGGGAGGAATGGAAGTTCGAATGAATGAGACACTGAAATTTTGATTTATATTCGCTGGACTTCCTAACCATTTCAATTGAGTCATTTTCAAATGAGACTGAGGGTGTGGAGGGATGGACAAAATAGGTAAAGGGGATTAAAAGGCACACACTTAAGACACGGGGATGTTTTAAGTGGAGAATGTGATCAAGCATGGAGCAACTTCGTACGGTGACAGATGGTAACTAGACTCATTGTGGCGACCATTTCATAATGCGTATAAACTCCACGTGACTATGTTGTACACCTGAAACTAAGACAATATTGTATGTCGAGTATTCTTCAATGAAAGAAAAAGAAAATGAGACTGTTACACTTGCTAAAGGGGACAAGGAAAGTTGTCATCCAGTCTTGGAGAAGTCAGACCCTAGAACCTGTGATCGAAGGCAGGGGTGGTGACTGGAATGGAGTTCTCGCCTGTTGGTACCCTGACAAGGTTGGCTCATTTTGTAAGTCTGCTACTTTATTTTATATGGATCTCCCTCCTGACAGAATCTGAGGCAGCTATGGCACCCAAAACAGGTATCTGGCTCTAGAGAGAAACACTAGTTTTCTTAGAATAGGAATCTGGGAATGGAAAAGACTCTAGAAGCCATCAAATCCAACTCTTTTACAGAGGAGGAAATCAGGATTCAGAGAGTTGAGGCAATCTGTTTCCTTTTCTTTATCCTCTGCTCACTTAGAGAATTGGGGTTTTACTTTCTAGAGTGGACCTCTAGATGACTACACCAGTTCCCCTGCCATGTAAAGGGCACACGGCATTCCCTTTCACCCCTCCTGTAAGTTAGTGATTATGCCTTGACTCCCCAGGTTCTGTGGCCCCTGAGTGTCCTGACAAAATCGAGGTGTGACCCTGACTGCACCCTAAGCTTGGGGCTCCACCAGGAAGCAGCTGGCAACACACCCGGAGAAACGGGTCACGGTCCTTAATCCGTTTGGCTCCATTATGTCAGTCTTCCAGCTTCTCTGTTTTACTTCCCTTGAATGCTTGGTGTGCTTCCCATAAGGATGCTGGCATGGGAGAAGCAGTGCTGAGAGCCAGGCCAGCCTCGGTGGATTTTTCTGGAGGGCCCCGCCCAGATCTCATATGGCAGAGACATCAATGTCTGTGGGTCAGGGAGGACCTGGTGGAGGATTTCTGCCACCACACACAAGCTCCCGCAGGGACAGCCACCCTCTGAAATGTCTGATGATGTCCCCAGAGCCTGGGCTGTAATCATGGCTCTCCCCTCCCCACACCAGCACCACAATTTAGTTGGCTTGCCTCCGGGTTCCTCGATGACATGTCAGTCTCACCGGGACTGAGCATTAGAATGTCAGAGGTAGAGAAGCCTTCAAAGAGCACGTCCTCCATTGCCAGATTTCACTCAGCTGCTTAGGTTTTAAGCATTTTGGGGGTAAATCGACAGGGATGAAGACAATGTGTGGAAATTGTTGCCTTTCGTACCTTCTGTCTCTGCATCCGTGTGACCTATCTAGCGCTCTTCTTTACAGGATGGGCTCGTTTACTTTAGAGCTGTGCACGACTGAGTCCCTGGGCTAAGTCCCCGAGGGGAGGCCGGGGCAGGTTACCAAGGCAGGCCTGGCAGGAAGCTCTCCTGATTGTGCGACGCATGCAGTAAGTACTCAATAACCCCCAGCCCAGGGCAGTGACAACAGAGTGGAAAACCCACGTGCAGACAATAGGCCGGTCCTGCACTTATAATAGGGGATAGACTTGTTCTTTTGGGACTCGGGGACGCCAGCCATAATTAAGGGACCCAACCCAGCTGACTTCCTTTGACTTTTGGTTCCTCAGTTTAGAAATACCATGTTTGTGGCTTCAGATACATCAAGAGAATTGAACCTGAAAGATAGGCAATTTGGCTTGGTTTCAAACCCACTGAAAGCTCCAGCTCTAAATTTAGATGTGATCTGGAAACTTGAGGTTCAAGTTCCCCTTGACTTGGACAAAGCCTGAATTTCAAACTACTGCACATTTGAATGTATCCGTTCTCGTGTCAATTTCCACAAACTTCGTCTCTTTTCCCAACTCATCTGGTGGTCGTATCTTTCCTTTGGACATTGGATGGCTTCTCCTGCACCATTGTCTGTCAACTTGGGTCGACCTCACCGTACGTTTTGGTGCAGTCTTCTCTCCTAGGTCAGACTGTAGCCCCCCCTGTGGCCTGGGGCTATGCCCAAACTTCTTTCCTTCCCCCTCAGTGACACTTGCACAGGGTCCAGCCTGTCACCAGTCCCAGCTGAAGCCTGAGGGCTGCTCAGTTGTAAAGACAGAAACCGGGCAAAGGTGAGTTTCAACCAGATTTTCAGATCCTTGGCTTTCTGATTTGGTTAATTATTCTTTGCAAGTGAACAAGTAAATAAACAGGCATGTCTCAGGAGAACAATGCTTTGAATTCAGAAGATCGCACAATTAAAGAAAAGTCTGGAGAAAACCAAGCCACGTTACCTGGCAGAATTCAATCAATTGTGAATAGCTTTCCCTCATTCCCTCCGGGTGCCTACTGCCTGACTTGTTTGTCTCCATTTTGTTGGGGGAATAAAGGAGTAAAAGGTTGGAACTTGGCACATGGGACAGAACTAGAGTTCAGAGCACATGCATCTTTTCACACCTTCTCTCTTCTTTTTGCAGAAAGAGGCATTATTAGTTTCCAAGGGCTGCCAACGAAATGCCACAAACTGGGTGGCTTCAACCACAGAAATTTATTGTCTCCCAGTTCTGGAGGCCAGAAGTCTGATCAAGGTGTTGGCAGTGTTGTTTCCTTCCAAAGGGCGTGAGGAGAAACCTCTCCCGGGCCTCTCTCCCAGCTTCTGGTGCTCTGTCATCGCTGGTGTTTTCCTGCCCTCGTCCTCACATCGTGCTCACTGTTACATCTGCAGCAACCCTATTTCCAAATAAGGTCGCTTTCTGAGGTACTGGAGGAGGTTTGGACTTCACTGTCATTTTTTTGTTGAGGGGGCGGAGGACACGATTCAACTCATAACAGAGAACATATTCTTCTTGTTTGAACTTATTGTTCTCAAAATCTGGGTGTACCAATTTGATTCAGTCTGTGCCACATTTGTGAGTTTAGGTGAAAAACGTTTGGAAGAAGTTAGTGAATGGTTTCTTCTGTCTCCATACGGTGATAAATCCTTTCATCCATCCGTTCACACACACACACACACACACACACACACACACACACAAACACACACACTTTATAGAGCTAGGACTTTGGGATTTTGTAACTGAAGGTCCCTGCCACACCAGGGGCAGTACTTGGAGTCCTATTTGCATGTGTCCTATGAGCTACCTCAGAGGAGGAAGGCCTGGGTTCACAACCCAGCCCTGTACCTACCAGTTCTGTGATCTCAGTGACTTCTTTCTCTTTGAGCCTTGGGTTGTTCATTTGTAAGGCAGCAACCACTGGAGCAGAGCCTGCTGCCCCATAGGCCCTGGAAAAATCTTGGTGGCCATTAACATTATTACTTCCGTGTAGAGAGAGAGTGGAAGCATGGCCCCCCAATTTCCAGGAGCTCAGCATAAGACATTCCCTCAGATGGATTCCCAGGCTCTGTAACAGACACCCCCTTGTCTGGTTTGTCCTTACAACAATCCCAGAGCTGTGGTTCTTAACTATTTTTGGACCTGGATCCCTCTGAGACTTGGGCACTCTCTCCCCCACAGAGCAGGTGTATGTGGGTTTTCTACACAGATCTGCTTGTGATTTCAGATGGTTTATGGCTCCTCTCCAGCCCACCTATGGAGGCTAAGAACCTTCTTGTAGGAGGTAGCAACCTTAGAAATTCATCTGTTCATTCAGAGACACTGATTGTGTGGCTCCACACTCTGGGTGCTGCGAGAGGGGGCCAGGGAGAAAGGGAAGGTAGGATGGGAGAACTTGCCCGAGTTGCTCACAACCATAGAGAACCATAATCAGAAGCAGAAATGATTCAATCTTATAGGAGAAGTGGAGCAATACTTACGTGAGAGTTTAGAGGAGGGATATTGTTTCTACTCCGAAATCATGTGGTTCGGTGGAGGGCAAGACATGGGAGTTGGAAAATGAAGGATGAGTGGAAGTCTGGCTTCACATGATACGTTGCCCCAGGGGCCCTTGCTGCCAGTCCATACAAGTGTGGAGATGTCAGTCTGTGGGCATTTGCCTTGTCCTGAATGGAGCCCATGGGTAGATTCCTAAAACGCAACCCTCTGCTAAGAAGCCCAATAGAATTCACACTGTGCTCGTCAGATACAGTCTTCCTAACTCAATACCACCCCTGTAACACAAGTACTTGTACAAAACACACAAGACATCGACATTCTGCCTTCTTCAATCTTCACCTTTGTCAGGGGGTCTTTGGGCCTCAAGAGGGTCATTGTCGTTGAGGCGGGGGAGGACATGGCTCAGGTTTCTGTCCCGCCCCATACACATGAGTCTCAAATGCCCTGATGGGGCTTCCAACAGGGAAGGGCCCATCCAGGGGTAATTGACCGCTAACTTCTACTTTTTCTCTACCAGGAGAGAGTTTCTTTCTACCCATACTCCCTCTCTTCTTTGTCCACACCGCACTAATGGCCAAGAGTTGAAACTTCTAGAGGTCAGAGAACATTGTGAGGTGCCAGGTTCTGTTCTGCCTCGGCTGCTTTGAAAGCATATCCGTTTGGTTCTGGTTCATAACGCTTCACTAGGAATTTTTCTGCAAGACTTCAGTTCCTTTTGTGGTTCAGTGAAAAGACTGGTGTTTGGGTTGGGTGCAGCATAGGGCTAGGCCAGGGCTGAGGCTTATTCCGGTTGGGGTTTTGTGGGGTGGTCGTTTGCGGGAGACCCTTATCTCAAGCTTTCCCAGCTGGAGTGGGCTGGGGCATGTGGCCTGGGAACTCAGTTCTGACAGAAGGTTCACGAACTGCCCTGAGAACACAGCATGCTCCTGGCTGAGTGCCGGCTTTGAAGAGAAGCTTTCGGTTCCCACTGTCAGACTGTGTCTGGGGTAGCAAGAAGTTGGGAAAGTGATTTCTGGTTCGGGCGTGGGCACAAACTTGCAATGTGATCCCAGGTCAATTAATTCCCCTTTCTGGGACCTGCTTTCCTTATGGGTAAAATAAGGAAATTGGACTAGAAACTAGATGAGGAATAAAGTATCTTTCAGAGCTCCAATGTTAGGATGCTGTAAAAACACCTTGATTTTAAATTAACTGCGTCTCAGAGGAAAAGATGTGATATGTCCCTTCCTCTGTGACCTGCCCACTTCTGCCCTCATCACAACCTTTCCCTCCCGGGTTCCACTTCTTTAACACTATGCTTGGGACAGAGCTCACTTAAGGGCATTAGCAGCCTTCCTGACACCATTAACGTGCTCACAGAGGCCTTGGACGTCATTGCAGGAGGCTCCCCCGGTAGCTGGGGCTGGGTGGCAGCCCTGCGGGCCCGCAGATCCAGGCCTTCCCTCCCCGCCTCACCCCTTCTTGACTTGCGGTAGACCTGGTGTGGAGTGCTTCCCCTGCAGCAAACCCTGTGTTGGGGCAATTTGGGGCACCCTCCATGCAGACAGAAAGACACCTCTTCCGGGTGCTCGGGGCACTCCTAGCACATCGAACATGTAATTCCTCAGATCTCGCCATCCAGCACTACAAGGTGTCCATGTGGGCATTTTCTACGCTTGAAAATCACCTTTAAATAGTCAAGGACTCTCATTCGTGTTAGATACTCCGTGGGAATATGTCTGCTTTTGGATTCTTGCTTCTGGTTTCTTTCTAGCGGGGTGTCATGAACACAATCAAACCTTCATCCTCATGGATGTCCGTTGACCTCCGGCAGCTTTTCACAGGTACAGTGAGCAAAAGATACCTCCCTCCCATGGCCCATTTGAGACCCAGTGAGTTTGGAAGTGAAGTGCTCGCCCGGAGATGGGTAAGTGCTTTAGCTCAGAGTAACTATTATTGTAGCGGCCAATGATTAGGTGGTGATAGAGTCAAGGTGATCGATTTCTGCAGAGCAGTTTGCCCTTCCAGGAAGTTGCTCCTAAACTGGCAGGCGCTTCCAATTCTTGCACGTGAATGACATGGTTTCTCTTCCTCTCCCTCATTTCCAGTCCTGTGGCTTGCACCTGTCTGGGGGCGCCTTCTCTCCCTGCCCCCCAATCTTCCTTTTCTTTCTCCCTCCCTTCCTCTTTTCTCGTTTCTCTCTCTTAAAGTTCATCAGGAGTTTGTCATTATTGGAGGACTGCACTCTCATTACAGAAAAATTGGAAAAAGGCAAGAAACCCCACAAATGTAGTAAGAAAGAACATGTCCCCGGGATCAGAGAAAACCGCGTTTTGGTCTCTTCCTACTTTATCTCCTTTTTTTCATAGTTTTGAGTTCTGTTTGCTTGTTTTACATTTGAAAGTCATACCATAGATAGAATTTTGTGCCTTGCTTATTTTTAGCTGTAATTATAACATAAGCATTTCCTTATGTTAATTTTATTTTTTTTTCTGATGTTAATTTTAAATTCATCACCAACCTCCTCTACACCGTCTGCTGTAATATGCTGGTGTGGGATGTTCCCTGTAGGGCTGATATTCCCTTCTTTCCAATTAATTGTTCCTAATACATTGTGGCTGGAAAAACGCCCACCAAGCCTGTTAGAACTGTGAGTAAAGTAGAAGTTACTTGGTCCTGTGATCTTATAGGAAGGCATGAGGGGCTTTCCTCAGGAGACTTTGGGTTTGAATTTTGTAACGTATTCTTTAGTTCCTCAAAGACCTCCTTTACTTATGTTTTCAGTTCTCGATTGAGACCTGAATGGTTGAGATTGTCAAATAATTCACCTCTTTATTTTTATTTATTATTATTATTTTGAGAGAGAGAAGGAGGGAGCATGTGCGTGGGTGGGAAAGGGAGAGGGACAGAGAGGAATCTTAAGCAGGTTCTGTGCTGAGCCTGGATCCTGATGCTGGGTTTGATCCCAGGACCCTGAGATCATGATCTGAGTCAAAATCAAGAGTTGGTACACTTAACTGACTGAGCCACCCAGGTGCCCCTGACCTTTATATAAATGAAATACTAATGTACTAGTAAAAGTGATAGAATCTACTCTTCGCCCATTGGAGACAATTTCACATTTAAAAGGTAGAATAATGCAATTGTTAGGAGCTGCCTGTGTTTGAATCCCAGCCCTCCCCCATCCTCGCCGGGTGACACCAGGCAGCCTCTCTGTGCTTCAGTCCCCCACATAATGGGGTGATGATGGTACCCATCTCACAGGGTTGTTGCGAACAGTAAATGAATGAATCCTTGTAAGGGGCTTAGGATAGTGGCTGGCATGTGGTAAGGTCTAGGGAGAGTTTGCTGTTGTTGTGGTCTATGTATGTACAGAGCATTTAAAAATTTCTCTTAAACATTTTGACTACTCTTTGGGCTTTTTTTTTTCTTTAAATTTATCTGTTTGACAGAGAGGTAGAGAGAGCCAGAAAACACAAGTGAGGGGAATGGCAGAGGGAGAGGGAGAAGCAGACTCCCTGAGCTGGGAGCCCAATGTGGGACTCCATCCCAGGATGCTTGGGAACATGACCTGAGGGGAAGACAGAAACTTAACTGACTGAGCCACTCAGGCACCCTAGGCTTTTTTTTTTTTTTTTTTTTTCAACTGAATCACAACACAAAATGTTAGATTAGTTTCAGGAGTACAACACACTGATTTGACAATTGTACACATTACTCAATGTTCATCATGATGTAGTTACTGCCTGTCACCATCCACTGTTAGAATATTACTGACTATATTCCCTATGCTGTACTTTCCATCTCTGTGCTTTATTTATTTTAAACTGGAAGTTTGTACCTTTTTTTTTTTTTAAGATTTTATTTATTTATTTGCCAGACAGAGATCTCAAGTAGGCAGAGAGGCAGGCAGAGAGAGGAGGAAGCAGGCTCTCTGCTGAGCAGAAAGCCCGATGCGGGGCTCGATTCCAGGACCCTGGGATCATGACCTGAGCCGAAGGCAGAGGCTTTAACCCACTGAGCCACCCAGGCACCCCGGAAGTTTGTACCTTTTAATCCCTTTCACCTATTTCATCCATCCCCTCACCCATCTTCTCTCTGGCAACCGTCAATTTGCTCTATGTATGTAAGAGTCTGTTTCTGTTTGTTTGTTTGTGATGAATGGATAAAGAAGATGTGAGACACATATGCTGTGGACTATTACACAGCCATAAAAAGAACGGGATTTTTTTTTTTTTTTTGCCATAACATGGATGGACCTAGAGGCTATCATACTAAATGAAAAGAGTTCGACAAAGACAAGTATCATATGATTTCACTTAAGCAGGGAAGCTTTTTGTTTTTCTAAAGTGGTTCAGAAGTGGTAGGAGGAGGCAGATTGGAGGGCAGGGTGTGGAGAGAGGAAGAGCAAGGAGGAGGAGCCCTGGGGTAGAGGGGAACCAGGCTGACATCTGGGTGCCTCTGCCCCTAAAGCTGGGGGGAGTGTTCCCCGGTCTCAGAGCCCCTGGGGTATTGCTCAAACTGGGCTGGGAAGTGAGAGTTAGGGACCAGCAAGGGACGTGGCAGGAGCTGAAAGTCAGAATCTAAAGGAGGAGAGGGATTGGGGTTTGCCCTCCCCAGGGCCACAGCCTTGGAGGGAGGGCAATGCAGAGTCTGCAGATAGAGTCTGGAGTCTGGGGGGAGGGGGGAGAGTCTAACTATAGAATCTGCAGTTTTCCTTACAAGGGCTGCAATGCAGTTGCATTCTGGTAACGGAAGTGAAATTAAAAATATGAGCAGGAAATAAAATTAATTTAAAAATATCTGAAAACATGTATTCTGTGACTCGTCCAACTGGCTGAGCTTGGTTGGCTTGTTTTCCCTCAGACTGACTGATTAATAGGACAGAAATGAGGAGGTGTGAATTTATTTTGGACCCAGGTGGGGAGACAGGGGGGTTGGCATTAACCCACTTAGGCTAAATCTGCGTTTTAAAGTCCAGGAGAGGTGCCCACATACTGGATGTTCTGGGGAGAGGGGGTGGAGGAGTTGGATGAAAAGCATTTCAGACTGAGCTCCTTCTCAGCAAGCTTCTAGAAGCAGTTTGCTTTCTTCCATCTTTTGAAAATATAGCCAGGCAGGCTCAGAGGCAGCCCTGTGACTAGTGGACTCAGGGGCCTGTCCCCGGCCAGGCTGAGACACAGAGCTGTCCCAGGAGAGGAAAGAACGGTGCAGACATCCAGCCCAAAATGCTCTCTGGGACGAGGTGGGAGGATAGGTCGGCATTCAGGGACATAAAATAATACCCCACTGGGCTATGTTCCTCACGGAGCATGGAGAATCATTTAACAGCATGAAAGGTGGTTGAGAAGCAATAAATAATCTTCAAATGAGGAAAGGCCACCGTCTGGGAGGTAGAGAAAAGGAGAGAAGCTGATTTCACTGCAGCTCAAGACACGCATAATTAAAAACAAAGACATCCTTAAGACAGATCTAAGTCGGCCTCCCTGGCCGGCTTCCTCACCCTACAAATCCCCCATGTCCACCCCCACCATCTCCTTTTCCCGGAAAAGCCTGGGAACACCCTCAGGGGAAAAAAAAAAAATCATCCCAACGAAAGAAGACACGTTCTTGAAGAAATTTTAACTTACATTTTACAGCTTTGTAAGTATTTTGGTAGAAAGATGTCCCACACTCAGGCACTAAGTCAAGGGCACATGGATGCCACGCTAGCCTGCCCTTCTGTGTGATGATTTTTACAACATCTGCAATTAAGTGCAGATTTTCTGCTGCCTGAATCTGACCGCTGAGGGGCTCTGATGCTTCTGGATCTCAGCACACACGCTCAGGCACACGGAGCTGCATGAGGGCACACGCTCAAGCAGGACAGCGCCCCACCCGCCACTCGTACAGATGGAAGCTGCCCTGATGCACACTTGCCCGGGGAAAAGCTGCCTTTCCCCAAACCTTCTTCATTAGAAACAGATCTGCTCGCTTTCTGTTGCTTCATCTTGATAATTGGCATTTTCCTCAAAAGTGTAGGGATAATGACCCTTTAAAAAAAGATTTATTTATTTAGCGAGACAGAGAGAGCATGTGCAGGGGAGGGGCAGAGGGAGAGGGAGAAAGAAAGAGAGAGAGAGTGCCAAACAGACTCCCTGCTGAGCAGAGCCTGGGGCTTGATCTCACCACCCTGAGATCATGACCTGAGCTGAAACCAAGAGTCGATGCTTAAGTGAGCCCCCCAAGTGCCCCAACTTTTTTTTTTTGCAATACTCTAGAAATCTAGAAGATAACATGATTATATAAACGTGTATATTTTGATCTTGAGAGAAAGTGGTTGTATGTGTGCACAAGTGCGCGTGTGCATGTGTCTGTCTTGGGAGGGTGGGGGTCCAGGGAAGGAGAGGGCACGAAGAGCTCTGCAGAGACAAGGAGAAGCATGGTGGGTCTGACGGAAGGCGTGAGGAAGTGCTGGTTGCCGCCCCTGAAGGAGCAATGGCAGGAGAAATGTGAAAATCTGGCAGGCCCTAACAAGGAAGCCCTGTGAACTGACCACTTTGTGGACTTCCTGAAAGTTCCACATTGCTCTTACTCCTGGGATGGCCAATGCTGCCCAGCACTGATTGGGAGCAACGTGCAGGAAGAGAAAAGACTGATGTTTAGTCCTGCAACTGCCACCCCCTGCCCAAGCCTGCAGAGTGTGGGTTCCAGCAAAGGGAGTGGTTCTGTGCTTCCCCAGGTCAGTTTAAGAGGCAGTGAAGGAAGTCAGAGCCCCCCTGACATAAGCAGCCGAGTGGGGCAGGAAACAAGACAGGCCTTGAGTGAAGAAGACCTAGACTTAAGTCTCACTGGCCAGTTTAAGAGCAGTGTGATTCTGAGACTGTTCCTTGACCTCTCTCAGTTTCCACATCTACACATTGGGGCCAATGGTCTCCATGATGTGCAGTTCTCGTGAGGCTGTGAGATTACGTGAACACAGCGGCTGGTCAGAGGTAGGTGTTCAGGGCTGAGAGGTCCACGCTGCCCTCTCCCACTGAGTCCTCCAGGCTGCTCTTGTAATGGACTTGGCTGAATGAAGGCTGTACTTCCTTTTAGGAAGCTGCCTCCCACTCCTACATCCTGACTGCCTCCCTGGCCTTCTCCTCAGCATTTGGAGCTGGAACCTGTCACTTGGGTCCAGGAAGGATCTGGAGAAGGTTTTCTGAAAGGGGAAGAAGGAGGAGCGATAGTTCCATCCAGGTGGGGTACAGAGACAGGAGGAGGTGGGCCTGGCACAGGAGACAAACTGTTGCCTGCTCCCAGTTTTGCCCGTCTCCAAAACAGCTGGCCCAGATGTCTCCACATTCTTCCGGAAAGCTTCCTCTGGTTAACTCTGAGACTATCTTTGACGACACCAAGCAGTCGCCATGGGAATGGTTCTGATGCTGTCCCTTACTAGTGGGCTTTTTTTCTTTTTAAGATTTATTTATTTATTTTGAGAGAGAGAGAGAACACACGGGGAGGAGAGAAAGAGGGAGAGGGCGAGAGAATGCCAAGCAGACTCTGCACTGAGTGTGGAGCCTGACATGGGGCTTGACCCCATGACCCTGAGATCATGCCCTGAGCTGAAATCAAGAGTCAGACACTTAACTGCCTGAACCACCCAGGCGCCCCACCAGTTGGCATTTTCAGATGGGGTCATTTGTTTGTTGCCGGGGTCTCTTACCATCTTGCCTGATTTTTCTTGGAGCCCTGGGGCATCCACACACATACACGGTTGTGGCAGCCCCATGAGATGGAAGCCAGCAGTAAGAGTCACCGCCCTGTAACCAGGGAGGAAAGTTACACACAGGTATTCAGGTGAGGTCTGTGGGGTTGAGGTCATTGATTCAGAAGCAGAAAACTGGACTTTCAGATACATTTAATCTGTTGTCAGTTTTAAAAAATTCATCTTTTCCCACAGAAAAATAATTGAATATAAATCATCCATCCCACACTTCACCCACACTTCTCTGAAGTTGGGCCTTGGACATTGATTTTCCCAGCTCAGTATCAAGTATAGCATCGCTGAAGATCACCAAACTGCTGTTTAGACATTTTAAAGAAGCAATTTGAGTTCCAGGAGGGGGAAAGGGGTGGATAAAAGAGATTAGATGATAATGATATGGCTGTGGAAGCCTGTCAAATAAAGTATATTTTCTCTGGTGGGAAGGCTATTTCTGGAGCTGTGCATGAGCTGTTACAATAAGGGATGTGTTTATCCTAATGGGAAGCAGGACTGAGCTAGGCCACTGCACCCGGCACAGTTTTTAGAGTCTCAAGATACCACAAAGACATTTGTGGTGTCCAGAAGACGCATTTAGTCTGCTCTGGCCCTTTCAGTGTGTGCTGACTTGGCTCTGACAGGGATAAGAGGAAGGCAAGGAGAAGTCTAACAGCTAAAGTCAGGGAAAGTGTGTCCGTCCAGACCTGCCCATTAGGATGCTTCTGGATATAAGGAAGAGAAAAGGTAATGCAAACTGACTAAAACAATAGGAAGTTTGCTATATGAGCTAACAAGAGTCGAGAATCAGGGGATTCAGGTAGGGTATGATCAGGATGATAACTCTGTTTTCATGTAATTCTGTCTTTTTGCCCTCTTCTAATTCTTTTCCTTAGGCTGACTTCTTCGTGGCTAAAAGATGGCTGCCACCAGCATCTCTGTCACTTGCTTCTTTGGTCATGTCCAGGGAGAAAGTGAGGGGATGTTTTCCCCTTTGGTCTGAACTGGTCAACTTAAGCCACCACCTGGATTAATAGCAGTCACGAGGCTGACATCCTGGGCTGATTGGTCTACACCAGAGTTCTGAACTCAACAAAAGCAAGGAGATTTGAGTCACCCTAACTGTTGGGATCAGGTTCCCCTGAGACACAGGTATTACAGAGTAGGGGGCAGACTTTGCAAGGAAGGCAAGGGAGGGTTAGAAATGAAAGCAGTTTAGCAACCAACAGTGTTCCCAGCCAGAAATGCAGGAGCCCTGTTTTAGCAGAGCTCTGCTGTCGGCTGAGAAACTACCAGTCTGGTCTTTCTGCCTCAAAGAGCCTTCTGGGGACAAGAAAAGTAACAGGAAAGTAAAATTGTGAAATAAGTTTCAAAAGTATATCTACATATTTTATATAGTATAAAATGTAAAGTATAAAATATATGTATGAGTGCTATTCCTACTGGAACCACGAACTTCACAGATGAACAACCTTATGGCTCAGTTTCCTCTCCTGTAAAATGGACACAGTAATACTGCCTTATTATCCTTTGCAAAGTGTACCTAAGTTTCAAGTATTAATTCCAGTGTTCTTAGAGATCTGCTCGGTGGCCCAGATTGGGGCTTGATATCCCCCAGAGTGGAATGGTAACAACCCAGCCCCCTGGTACTCTCTCCCTGTTACCCCATCCACCCCAGCCCTGGCTGGTTTTGGCAACATTCCCTCTGGAAAGCATAAGAAACAAACCTCCTCAGAGTTGTCAGTCACTGCCCTGCTTACCGCACTGGCGACTGGCCTTCCTGGATCAAAATTTGATGATATTTGATCACAAAGTGGGAGCCCACCTCCTTATAGGAACCTAGGCATGGCTGGTCAGAGCCAGTCCCAGGGATTAAGACTTGCTGTGCGCCTGTCGGTGTGGACAGGGACAGGGATGGAGCCTGCTGGCTGGGTCCCACACACAGCGACACTGGAGACAGGGAATGAAGGGGGTATTCCAGGGAGTGAGGAGCAGGGTCTGTTGTGGGGTCCCTTAAGACACAGGTGGTCTTCCATGCGCAGACTAGGACCCTCTGCCACCACTGTCATAGGTGGTTCAAGTCTCACTGAGAGCTGAAGTCATGGGAGCGGAGGCTGTGGCGTCTGGTCTTAGGGCAGCCCCTGGGAAGTCAGATTTGATCCTTCCTGTGGGCCCAGCCTTGATTTTCATGGAACAGAAGCCAGCATTTCTCTCCCTCAATATGTCAGCAGATCAGGATGCTCCTCTGTGCCCCTCCCTCTTCTTCCAGGTCGTGTCTTCTCACATGGGGACACACACTGAAACATGCATCACACGCATAAGTAGACATGTATGCACGCATAAACACATGTATGCATGCGCACACAGACATGCAGGACACGCACGCATGCGCACACAGACAAGCACGGATATGCACGCATGCGCACATTCCCTCCTGGCCTCTCCGGCCTCCTGTTCTTTGAGGCCACTGTAATTGAGAGATTGTATTCCACCTTTGGACATGGAGGGCAAGCGCAGGAAACACCCTTCCTTATCGAGAGGCACTGCCTGTGGGAACGTCTCAGAGGAAGAACAGCAGGGCCCTGAGCCCCTCAGGCCCCTGAGGGGTGCAGTCTCAGCAGCCCTGATGTAGTGATTTGAGGGGAGAAGAAGCTCCCGTAGCTTTCCGGGTTTCCCACAGTGCCTTGCGCAAACACCGACTGCCTCAGTGGCCCCACAGGGGCTTGTGCTCCAGGAAAAGCTGAGATTTCACGGAGGGGAGTCTCCGGCCCAGAGAGGAGCTTGCTCCATCTGCACTGCCGGTCCCCGGGGAACCTGGTCCAGGGCCCTCACTCCGCAGGCCGTGTTGGGCAGCTGAAGCCTGAGGGAGGGACTGCCTTTCCAGAAACATGTGAGAGCTCCCCTGGGAGCTTGTAAATTGTGAAACGCCTGGCAAAGTCCGGGAGGCTCCGAGGCCCACCTCTGCTCACCACAAGATGGCAACAGAGCTTTGTGCCAGCCCTAGCGTTGGGGTGGTGTCCAGCACTCTCTGAGGGCTGGACCTCTCATTTCTAACCCCGATGGTCTGAGTATTCCTTCAGTATCTTCAGGGCTTTCTGAGAATTCGTTTAACGTGAGCCTTCCTGTTTTATTGCCTTGAACTCCGCTCTGTCTGGCATCCTTTGACGAGCTCTGATCCCCGTCCCTTTTAGCCCTTCTTTAAGCTCTGTGGCAGTGTGGAGGGCTGAGTTCTACACAGGACTCTAAGCCTAGTGGGAGGACCAGTCAAAGATTGAAAACCCATCAAACGATAGGCAAATATGCATCATTTAGTGCCATGTGTAGTGCTGAATTTACATTTTTTTTCATTCTAGAAGAGTTTCAAGTGGCTTTTCCACCTGGAAGCAATGATGTTTGAATCATGCACCCACTTTCCAGTAGTGTCCGCAGACTCCCTTTTGCCTCTGTGCTCCTTAGTGCTCCTTCCCATGGGACTGTGTCTGGCTGCAGTGGGTCCACTGGGGTGGCCCCTCGCTCTGGGAGGAGGTTGGGAAGCTGGTGTGGGAGAGTGGGGAGCTCACAACACCCCCACCCAGGATCCTGTTCATGCTCCCTTCACTGCCAGGGGACTCTCATGAGGTAGCCAACCAGGATGTCTGTGGAGGAGCTCATTCCTGACATGCTGGTTAAATAGTGGTTTTTAACACCCCAGCTGGGTCTGGGAAGGTTGGGATGCCAAGGGAGGCAAGACCAAAACACGACAAGAAGCTGTGCCTTTCAGCTCTGCCCTGGATAAAGGTGCATGGAGTGAATGCTAGGAGGGCAGCAATGTGTCTACTGTATGCAAGAATGGGATGAGTAAATGAGTGAATGGCAAAATGGAAGTCAAGGTGAGGAGAGGGAAACTCTTTACCACAGGCCTTTGGCAGCCTGACTGTGCTGCCACCATTCCTGAGCATTGACGATGGCCTTGTGGTCCCCAGAAAGCTGTTCGTGGATCCCTAAGAAGTCAGTTATTTAACAAAAGGAAATAGCTATAGAACAGCAAACTTATTCTCTCCTTTGTGCTGCCTTTGCTCAGTTGGGGGTCCTGGCAAAAACTTGGCTTACTTATGTAAAAATGAGCATCTCTACCCATCACAGGCACGGTTAGAGACTGTCTGCTTGCTTCCTGAAAGATAGACTTGGGGGCAACTCTGTGGTCAAGGGCAAACATCAAACATATGTATTTTTTTAATGTTATGTTAGTCACTATACAGTACATCATTATCAAACATGTTTTTTATTAAGTACCCAAATAATGTATTTGTGTATAAATCTTTGATCATCATTATTCACCAATTCCATATTTGTGAATGTGTCTGCTCACAAACATTTATTTGTAGCCCACAAATCAATACAGCTCGTGCTTTCACAGCCATTTGTGGACATGGGCAGGGGGGCAAAAATTTGGGATCACCCAAAGGGCATATTCCCCCTCAAGGTCAATGCTTGTTTCAGCTCTCGGACTATAAACAAGAATCCTTGTCCCGATCTATGTAGCACCATGTTTTGCTTTTTTTGTTGTTGGTGGTGGTTTTATTGTTTAAAATGTCCCCCAGGTGTAGTGCTGAGAAGCCGTGTGTGTGCCTAAGCCAAAGAAGGCTGTGCTGTGCCTTGCAGAAAAAGTACATGTGTTAGATGAGATTCACTGGGTATGAGTTGTGGGGCTGTTGGCTGTGAGGCCAATGTTACAAATCAATGATACATATTAAATGAGGTGTCTTTAAACAGAAACACATAGAAACCAAGTCTAGATATCGATGGCTTGATGAAAATATGACCAAAGGCTCAAAGGAACCTAACTTTGTGTTTCCGCTAGAAGCAATGGTACGGTGTTGGCTAATTCAGTGTTTGTGGTGACTTTATAGAACATAACTGCTGCAAATAACAAGAATAGGCCTTATATGGATGGATGGAATAGGATCCTTATATATGGATATATACATATATTCAGTAAAAAATTAAATACAGGATGAGTAATAAATCATATAATCTCTCTTTATCCATCCTTCTTTCTCCAGTCCTGCTCCTCTTGCTTAGGGTCAACAAACTTTGTCTGTCAAAGGCCAGATAATAGTTTTGGTTCTGTGAACCGTATGGTCTCTGCGACCATTCTATCAAGAAAGAAGCCACAAGCAATATATAAATGAGTGGGCGTGGCTGTGTTCCAATCAAACTTTATTTGTAAACACTGAAATTTGAATTATCTCTAATTTTCATGCATCCCCAAGTATTATTCTTCTTTTGATTTTATTTCAACCATTTAAAAATGTAAAATCCATTCTTAGCTTGGAGGCATGACAAACACAGACAGGAGGTTGTTTTAGCTTATGGGATTCACTTTGCCAAAGCCTGACGTAGATTATATGTTGGAGATCTCTTCCTGTTAAGACATGAGATCTACCTCATTGTTTTAATGGCTGCTCAGTATTCTATTGCATGAATTTACCTCAACTTATAGAACTATTTCTTTATTGATGGACTTGAAGATTATTCCCAATATAATAATATACATATCATAGAATATCCTTGTACATAAATCTTGAGGCACACGCATGAGTATTTCTAGGGAGTAGAATTCTAGAATTGGAATTGCTGGGTGAAAGGGCTCAAGGCTATATGCGCTTTGAATGTTGATGCATTCTGACAAGGCAAATGAATAATGAGGGAGGATTTCTAGGGCAGGCTGGAACCTTTTTTCTCAGTCTACTCTCTGTCCATAGAGCTGGGGTGCCTTGGAAAAAGGAAGTAGTCCTTACTCTGTCCCAGATACTCCTAAATGCCACTCAAAGAAGTCCCTCTCACATATTGCTCCATGCTTCCCTCATCACAGAGCCAAGCCAGAAGAGCGGCCACAGCATCTAGTCCGATGGAGATGAGTAAGAAGCCTGGAAATGGGCCTGCTTTGCTAAATTGGGATCTGAGGAGTCCTTGGTGGGAGAAGTCACGGGGCCCACTCTCAGGGTTGAGCAGCCCAGAGGAGCCTGCTTCCAAGGCTGCACCAACTGTCAGCCTCCCGGGGAGGGGGGTGGTGGTGGTGGTGGTGTTTGCTACAGGGCCCTGGAAGGCAGAGGAGGACTGTATCAGGAATTCTTGCCCAGGTTCAAGAGTAAGGTGAGGTCCCAAGTGGCTAGAAAGCTCAGCCAGCGAAGCCGAGGAGATGGGAAGTAAACTAGGATGTCAGGACCAAGGCTGGGGACTAAGGGAGGATGTTGTAAGCCATGCCCAACAGGGCTTCAGCTGAACACAAGACAGAGGGCAGACAGTTACGAATGGATCATGAGGGAAAGCACACAATACAGGGGTATCCCCCTGAGAGCGTCACCTGTGTGATGGCAAGGAAATTCGGCAATAAATACATAGGACACCAGAGCAAGAGATCTCTTTTGACTTGTGTATGGGCTGAAGGGACCAGAGCATCAAAGATGGAGAACAGAAACTTCCAGGAGGGAGATCATCAATAGTACTGACTCATCCAACTAACGTATGAAGGTACAAGGAGTCAAAAAGTGTGCTGGGCTCCGCGAATGTAGGAATGAATGAGATGTGATCCCTGGTGTCTGGGCCTCTCGCGGAGTGGGAACAGCTGGGTGCAGGAACCAGAGGCTCCACAGACAAGGGGAGGGGTTGGGGAAGCCGATAAGGGCAGGGCAAACTCTCTGGGAGGAAGTGGCACAGATGTATGGAGAAAGCCTTGTCTGTCTGTCTGTCTGTCTGTCTTTCTTTTTTTAAAATAGACTCCTCTAGACCAGTGTTTAGTTCACAACAAAACTGAAAGGAAGGTACAGAGGTTTTCCACAGATCCCCAGCCCCACGCACGCACAGCCTCTTCAATCTTCCTGCACGGTGGTTACAATGAATGAAGCTGCATTGACACGTCAAGTAGCACCCAGAGACCTGAGTTCACATGAGGGGAGTCACTCTCGGTGTTGTACCTTCTACAGGTTTTGACAAATGTGCAATGACATGTTTCTGTCATCACAGTGCACCATGCACAATAGTGTGGCTGCCTTGAAACCCCTCTGTGCTCTACCTGTTCAGCCCTCTCCTCCCTGCAACCCCTGACAACCACTGATGTTCTTACTGGCTCCACCGTTTTGCCTTTTCCAGAATGTCATAACAGTTGGAACCGTACAGTCTGTGGCCTTTTCCAGATTGGTTTCCTTCACTTAGTAACATGCAGTTAGGTTTCCTCCCTATCTTTTCACGGCTTGATAGGTCATTTTTATTTCATTTATTTTGTTCTTTTTTAAAGATTATTTATTTATATGTAAAGATTTATTTATTTATTTATTTATTTATTTATTTATTTATTTTTATGAGAGAGAGCGAACGCCAGAGAGAGAGCATGACCAGGAGGAAGGGAAGAGGGAGAGGAAAAAGCAGACTCCTCACTGAGCGGGGAGCCCGACCATGGACACGGGGCTCCATCCCAGGACACTGGGATTATGACCTGAGCCAAAGGCAGATGCTTAACCGCTGAGCCGCTCAGGCATCCCTTGATAGCTCATTTTTAAAGTACTGAGTAATATTTTCCATTGTCTGGATGTATCACAATTTATTTATTCATTCATCTCTTGAAGGACTGCTTGCTTGCTTCCAAGTTTTAGCAATAATGAATAAAGGTGCTGTAAGTAGCTTTTTTGGTGTGTTTTGTGTGTGGACATAAGTGCTCAAGTCCTTTGGATAGAGAAAAATGTTTTTTCAGGAGCTGCACCTGAAAGGAGCACTGTGTGTTGGCCACCGGGATGAGGGGGATGGGAAAGCCCTACAGGTCAAGGAGACAGTGTGAGCCAAGGCACGGGTGGCAGGCAGCTGGGCGCCTGTGACCAGCGCACACAGTGGAGTGCAGGGTTACAGGGAGCTCTGTCGTTAGAGGTGCAGGTGGGCCGCAGGCTATGGAAGGCCTTGTTTAACTAGTAAGGGATTTGGACTCTTATCTTTACCCCATGAGGAGGCATTGGAGGGTTCAGGGTGACCAACAGTCCTGGCTTGCCTGGGGTCTTTCTTGCAACAGTGAAATCCTTCATCCCAGAAACTGCCCCCATCCTGGGCAGACTAGGATAGCTGGTCACCCTGGTTTTGAGCAGGAGAGTGACATGGTCAGATTTGCTTTGAAAAATATTTATACCTTTTTTGTCGTAAGAATAATTTCTGATTCAGAGAAAAATTGTCGAGATCATAGAGTGAGGGCAGTATACCCTTCACCCAGCTTCCCTTGTTTCCAACATCTTTACATGCATGTGGTAACATTTGTCGACACTGGGAGATTAAACTTGATACATTACTATTCACTGGATTTAAGACTCTCTTTGGATTTCCGCAGGTTTCCTATTCATATCCTTTCTCTGTCCCAGGGTCTATCTGGGATCCCACATTTAGCAGCTTTGTGTTGAGAAAGCTAGACTATGGCTGTGGTATGCAGAGTGGATTGGAGAGGCAGGGTCTGGAGCCCAGGGGATCTGAGGGAGCCCGGTGGCAGGAGCTGAGGTCAGGAATTCCAGCTGTGGCAGGTGGAGGGGGTGGCTAAGGCCCTTGAAGTTTAATGGGGTAGACTCAGTGGGACTCAGGATTCACATTTGCTAAAGAATCCCTCCAAGAGAGGGAAGTGGAATGGTACTAGGTATTGCTCGTTCCTACAATTGTCCAGTCGCCTGCGCAGCAGGGAATCGGGGAGCACCTACCAGGAACTGGTCACTGATGTCCTCTGGACCCATGGCTGTGGGTTCCACCTGCCACCCTCCCACATCTCCAGCTCCAGCCTGGCTTTCCCATTTCACTGCGTCCCCTCTCCGGACTTCCGCTGTCCGTGAGTGTGCTAAACCCGAACACTTCTTAAAAGAAAAAGTCCAACTGAAAGAATTTTCACAGCCTGTCCTTATTGCTGCCAAGAATATATATTACCAATTTTTCAGTGGAAGCTCAAATGTCCCTTTGTAATAACCTGGTCTCCAAGCACTAAGTTTGAGGGGTCATACAAGCTGGGACTATGCCTCAGGGACCAATGCTGCCCAGTGAGAGGTATGTGCGTGTTGGGGGATGGGGAGGCAGGCATGAGGTGGTGATGGGGTTTGAGACCCAGGGGATCTGGGTACATACTCCCTTGGGTCACAGCCCAGGGTTAAAAAAAATCTGGAGAAATCCTGGTTGGCATGTTTCTAGCCCAGATGGAAGAGAAATAGGACAAACTGCAAAAGGTGCCAAAACCAACACACGAGAAGCCCCTGCTGCCAGCAAATTCGAGGTATGTTGGCACGCGCAGCAGAAGAGAAATGTATTCACTCTGTTGGAAAGGGGAAGACAAGAAGACGGACGGCCGTTGAGAGAAAGCAGGTGCTCCTTGCCAACTGCAAAACGCCAGCTTGGGGAAGAACGGCGGCTTCCAAACGATCGAGCAGGATTGGAGCAAGCCAGGGGAAAGGGGCGCAGACAGCCAGGCGACAGGCATCTGGAGAAGCAGGACTCATGGCTCATCAGCCTGGCTCCCCCCGAGCAATGCCTTGGGCCACTCAGCCTGCCTTTCGGCACCAGCGCGGAAGCATCCCATCCCCACATTCTTTCTTGCCCTGGTCCCTCCCTCAGACTGCTCTTTCCTCTGCTTATTCACACTCTTCCCATCATTGGTGGCGGGGGGGGGGGGGGGGGGGGGGGCGTTGTCACCTCGGGGCACATCTCCGCACACTCTCCCTATGTCTGCGGTGAGTCCCGAATGAGAAATTCTGCATCATGAAGGGTGATGCTAGGATGCTCGCATCTCCAGCTCCCCTGGGGTGTTCTGTATGTGACGTGTCCGCAGAAGACGTGATTGGAGGCAGCACACCCATGGAGGAACAATAAGGAAGTCACAGAGACTTGATTCCGAGGTTATAGAAGGGGTGGAGCTTCTGGCTTCCAGTGCAGAGGGTCCTATGTGCTTAGTGGCTGTGGGGTGTTCTCTAGGAAACTCCTTTGTATGGTTGAGCCCTTTATGGCTAATGGCTTCAGAGTCTGGCTCTCTTGGACATTTGCGTACTCTCCAAGAGTCTTGACTAAACTCCCTTCCCCCCACCTTAAATGAACAAGAATGGGTTCTGTTGTTTGCAACTAAGAATTACAACTAGGTGTTGGGGATTAAGGAGGGCCTGTGATGTGATGAGCACTGGGTGTTACATGCAACTAATGAATCATGGGACACCACATCAAAAACCAATGATGTACTACTATATGTTGGCTAATTGAATTTAAATAATAAAAAAGAAGAATTGTGACTGTCATACTATCTATCTTAGTCGTCTGGGGATGCTCTAACAGGATACTATCAGCTGAGTGGCTTAACCAAAAGGCCCTTACTTCTCAGTTCTGGAGGCTGGGAAGTCTAAGAGTGGGTGCCTGGAGGTCCAGTCTTGGGAAGCACCCTCTTCCTGGTTTGCAGATGGCTGTCTTCTTATATCCTCCCATGGTGGAGAGAGATCACCTCTGTTCTTACCAGAGCCCCAATGCCATTCATGATGGTTCCATCCCCATGACATAATCACCCGCCAGCGGCCCCACCTCCTAACACCATCACAATGGGGATTAGGCTTCAACATACAACTTTGTGGGGGACACAAGCATTCAGTCCATAGCATTGTCCTTCAAGAGTAGCTGAGGAAATGACTTCTCTACCACCCTCTCTGGGCTCTTAGATTCTGTGCCTGTCTTTATTGCATCACCCCCTTTAACCCTGAATTGCCTGTCGTCCTCTAGCATTTGCCAAGGTGGGGTCTGCTTCCTCACTGGGTTGGAAGCATCAGTAGGCAGTGAGCCTACCTTTTCTTCTTTTTGTCTTGCTTCCTGCATCCCACAGCTGGAAAATGATAGGGAGCATCTTGGCCAAACCACCCATTTTCCACGTAAGGTGGTGCTCATTTCAGTGGCTGGTCATGTGACCACCCAAGTACTGGAGAGGGCAGGAGCAGGAGACCCACATCACCTCCCACCACGTGGGCTGTTTATGTGGAAGATGCATTAGGACAGCAGTGAATTTAAATAGGGCATTCTGAGGAGTTCAAAAGGCTTCACCAGAGTGCCTGGATGGCTCAGTTGGTTGAGCAGCTGCCTTTGGCTCGGGCCATGATCCTGGAGTCCCCGGATCAAGTCCCACATCAGGCTCCCTGCTCATTGGGAGGTAGATTTCTCCCTATGACCTCCTCCCTTTCATGCTCATTCTGTCTCGTTCTTTCTCTCTCTCAAATAAATAAAATCTTAAAAAAAAAAAAAAGCCTTCACCAACCTCCAGCTTGTATCATTTATACTCCTGGGAAGTCCACAGATAGAAGAAAGGCTTTTCTATTTACAGGAGGTGACACTGAGGTCGCAAGGAGCTGAAGTGACTTGCCCAGGATCAGCATCTGAGTTTGGAGCCTCAAGCTCCTTGGATTCCGGGGTCTGTTTTCAGGAAAACCATATCACGTGGTTCTGGTAATGGAACCACTTCCCAAAATGCATTTAGGGCTGCCCCCTGACTGACACTGACTCTTCAGGGGTTCCTTGGAGGGGAGAGGATGGAACGTGCCTGAATGAGGTATCTATTGCTCTTAACATTTTGACCCAAATCATATGGCTTAAAATGATACTGGTCATTCATTACCTCTCACAGTTTCTGTGCATCAGGAATGTGGGAGGGGCTCAGCTGGGTGGTTGTGGCTCCATGCCCCCCATGATGTGGCCATCATGGGATGTCTGTGACCAGGGTCCTCTTGAAGTCTCCTTCACTGACCTGTCTGGTACTGGGCTGGGAAACTGGAATGACAGGCAGCTCTCTATTTCTCTGTCTCTTTGTGGTCTCTCCAGTAAGGTGGCCTCAGGATAGCTCAGGGCTCCCAAAGTGTGTGTCCTGAAAGAGAAGCAGGCTTAGCCTCAGAAGCCATGCAACATGACCTCCACTACGCTTCGTGCTTCAGTGAGTTAGAAGTGGGTCATTGAGCTGGCTGTGTTCAAACGGAGCAGAACTGGGCATCGCCACTTCACGGGAAGAGTGTAAAGAATTTGCACACATATTTTAAAAATGCCCCAAGTTATGTGGCTAATGGCTTAGCAGGACCAAGATTGGAAGAAGAGATCCAATAACTCATTGTCTTCTTAACAACCAGCACTCAAATATTAAGAAAGAGCCAGTTTAGGGGGTTTGATTTGGGGGTTTTTCCTCAGGGTGCTACCTCATTTTTAAGCTGTTGTAAATCCTTGGGGAAACGAGATACCTGAGAGTAGCTAAACAAAGAAACAAGCAGACAGACAAACCCACCCTTACTGAATCACTACTAGTAATAATTCATGACGCCCCTTCCATTTGCACAATACTTGGTCCAGATCCACACTGAATGACTTGTCGAAGATCAAGTAACTGATGAGATCAGAAGCAGAAGCAGAACCCAGGTGTCTGTATTCTTGTTTTCCCTTTGCTCTGCCTCATTGGCAGAACTCCCTGGATACTGCCTGTCTACCACTTTAGGAGAATATTCTCATTTCATCTCTCCTCAAAGTAGCAGCGACAGTATCCATCACTGACTTGTGGGCAGGCTAACTACGGGGCAGCGTGGCTCTGGCTGTCACTGGGCAGGGCAAGGCTTTGCACAGTTAGCCAAAGTGCAGAGGGCTGTGGGATAGTCCCTGATCTCACAGACCCAGAAACTGACACGGGCAAGTGGGTGGGATATTGCTTGGGTCCTTTGACGACTCATGACAAGGCTGCCATTTACGTCCAGGTCTCTTAATGTAAAATCGAGTTTGTTCCCACCCCCCAACCTTGGGTTCCCGTGTGTTTCTGAAATGAAAAGAAAACTGGTTTTGAAAAAGTTGCTTGGGATTAATTACCCATTGGTGTGCTTCTTACAGATACCCAGATACTTCAGGAAGCTTGTCGACTCAATGTGCAATTATCAAGGACTCTGTTTACTCAGTATTGTGCTGGGATGTCACTCAATGTAAAATCTTGGTGCTTATTTACCAAGCTTATAGGGGTGGCTCCTGGCATCAAATAACTTTATGAGCCAACCCCCCCCCCCACAGAACATGGTATTTAACCAAGTATTGATCACCTAGACAACACAAAAAAGTATGAATTCACAGAAATCTCACCTTAACCCATACTTTCTAGGAAAAACAAATAATTAATAGTAGTGTGATTTTATTTAAAAAAAACACACATACATATGACGGCAGAGAACTTAAGCACTATTGGAAAATTTGAGATGTGTGGCAGCCTTCTAATTAAAAAAAATTATTTCCTGTAAACTCAGATGGAATAACCTTCCCCTGCTTCTATTTTTTTTCCGTAAAACAAACTCTCTGCGAGCAATGTGAAATTTATTATGAGAGGGAACATGCTCACTTTCCAAACATCCCAGTCAGTCTGAGGAAACAAGGCAGCGGTGACTTGGAAGACACCTTCCTTTACGCACAACCCCTCGGCAGGCTCAGACAGCAGAGGGCATGTCCGGTGAATCAGAGAAATGCCGATTGAAATCACCTACTGGGTCTCCCGCTCCCACCACCAGACTAATCCAAATTCCAGCTTTGTCTCTTGTACGTCCTCCACGACTTTTCCCAGCCAAGGCTTCAATGACTCAAGTTCCACCATGTTCCCTGGAGGGGCGATACTGCAGCCAAATAGAACGAATTCACCACTTGGAATTTTTCCCCTTTTATTGGCTCTAATTTTTCCTTCCCTTGTTTTCCTACTGTCATGTTCTTGCTGGATCCCTTTGGACCACCCACGGTGCCCGCTCTTCAAACGTGTGGATGGAATTTCCCACCATTATTTGCTCTATGACACATTTTTGAATTGTCAGTGGTCACGGCTGTGGCACCGGGGTCCCGTCCCTTAGATTCGGACACGCTGTGGGTCTAGCCTCCTGGCTAACCACACTGTTGATTCTCTCTTTTGTACACATACAAGCATCACCTCTTTGTGCCAGGGTCCCATCATCCCTGCGCTCAACCTCCTGAGTCAAATTTAGCACAGGGCAGCAAGAAAATCCAGCATGTGGCAAAAGAGGAAAAGTATCTTTGAGACCCAGAAGAAGGTTAGCCTGCTCCAGCTGAGGATCCCTGTCAAATAGAAATCTAAAGAAAATAAAAACTCTAACCCACTTTCCTTTCTGCCTTAGGCATTTTTACTCTTTCTTATGACATTCTTGCTACTTTAATGTGAATTTCTACAGTTTCCAAAATTCTTTTTCAAAGCATTAAGCCAGAAGCAGCCATGTCTAATTACAGGCAAATAGACTCCTCTGGCTGTTTAATTCAGTCATAATATGGGAATACCAGAAATAAGTCTGATGTTAATAGTCACCATTATTGATAAGTGTACCCAAACAGACACCTTCTCCTTGCAGTGCACGAGGTGGCACAGAGCCCATCTTTCGGGTGAGAAAACAGAGGCATAGAGATTTTAATTAACTTGTGTCAGTCACAGGCCTGGAATCAGAGCTTGGAGGAGCGGGATCACAGACCCACTTTCCACACTGCCTTCCGCTTGCCAAACGCACTCATCTTGGAATGACCGAGGAGGAGGCAGAGATGGAGGGGGTGGGAACCGGACACACACACCCCCCATTTGGCAACGAAGGTTTCTGTCTGCTGTTCCTCATCCCACGTAGAACATGATGAGTCAGACCCATTTGCAGTTCCCAGTGACAGCTGTTATGTCCCTATCCACTCTTCTGTGCGTCACTCCCGCCGATGTCACGACGCAGCCTCAGCCGGGTCCAAGTCATCAGGTATAGATGGTCACGGGTGATTAGAACCTTGCTTGAGGGCAAGGCATTGGGGCCCAGGAGAGGCTATTGCACAACAATATCTTTCTGTGGTTTGCTTTTACTTTTGAAAGTCTCCTCACAACTGACAGTGATGCCCATGGCTCCAACCGTTGCCAAGGCTGATATGCGAAACACCAGGGGAACCAAGTATCTGTGTCAGTTACCCAGAGACACCTGCCCCCTCCCCAGACCCCACGGGATCAACAGCAAGAGCTCCGATCCCAGTGCTGCCACTTAACTTCTTTTAGAACTGTTCTCTGTGCTTTGATTCTCTAATCCATACAATGGGTACATACTATCTCTTCTCTCCCTTTCTCAGAAGGATATTGCTCCCAAATGTCAAAGCAGAACTATCCTGCTGTTCTTGTTACTTCATCCATGAACAAGGAATGTGTTCCCATTGACCTTGACCAGGAGGACAGGCATAGCTCAGTGCTTCTCATATGCCTCATCTCTGAGCTTCCAAATTCCATCTTTTCTATGGTCATGACTCAGCTCAAATTCTGAATCCGTACCTTGGCGTCAGTCAAAAGTTTCTGGGTTATTCTCAGCTATGATACCTTCAGATTGCCTCTGCTCCATTTCCTCTTCCCTCAGCTTTTGAAACTCAGATTAGATGGCTCTTGGACCCTTTCATTCTATCCTGCATGACTTTTAATCTATTTATATTTTCTACCTTTTTATCTCTCAGCGCTACATCCTGAATAATTTCTCCAGTTCTAGCCTTCAGTTCCCAAAGTCTCTCTTTGCATAGTATATGGCTTCTGTCAAATGTATCCACTGAGTTTTTAAATTTCTGTTTTATTTCCTTATTTTCTAGAAGTTCTGTTTTATTCTTTTAAACCCTGCTTATCCTCTATTCATATTTTAAAGATCCTCTTCCGTTCATTGATTCTGCTATCATTTCTGCTGGCTCTTACTCTTGGTGCCTTGTTTCCTTAGATTTGTGGGCATTTCCAGCTGTGAGCTTCTCATTTTTCTTAGAAATTGCTGGAAATTCTTCAAGGCCTTGGGAAAGGTGAATTCTTTCAGAGAATTTTTGTTTCTTTGGGTCCCTGTTAAGTCCTCTAGTCTGGGATCACTTTAATGTTCCTGTCTGGTTTTTTCAGATGACCCACGTAGACTGAATTGAGGCTACAAACACATAAGAGGTCAGGCTTACGGTTCTTGGGAGAGATATTCCCCTCTTGTCTCCAGTGCCAAGATTCAAAATAAGCAATTTTCCTTGCAAATGTTACTGGCTCCCCAAATCTGGGAAGGAGGGTTGGCTTTATTTTCAGTCCTTCCTTACACTGAGGGTGTGACCCTTGGAGGTTCTAATTTTATGGGACATCTCCTGCGGGACTGTGCACCTTGGACAGACCTGGGTTCGGTCTGCTGCCCACAAACCCTCATAAGGCTCCAAACAAGTCCGTTCTCAAGTTCACAAGATCCAGAAAATTCCTTCAAGGAATTCCTTCAAATGCCGGCTTGAGTTCTCTTCTCACTTGAGTTCTGCTTTCATTTATTTTTTTGGCCGGTATATTCCCTACTTTTCTTGCTAACTCATGGAGGTATTTAAAGATGATAAAAATATTTCCCCTGCATTTTTAGTTGTTTTGAACAGGCTGGCAGGGGTGGACACCTAGTTTACCACATTGCTAGAAGCAGACACCTCAGTTTAAAACCTAACTTTTCCACAGCCTCTGCAGCTGACAGAGCTTCTTCCTCCTCAGAGCCTCAACACAATGTAACCAAGTTAGTCATTCAGCATTGGAGACATTTTGATGGCTCCCCATCAAAAACCGGGAGCCCATCAGAGCTTGGATTCTTTCCACTTTCTAGCTCATCGGCGACTCAGAGCTGACCAGTTGAATGTGATGGTAGGCCTCTCGCTCTCCTTTTTTCCCCCCGTGTTTTTAAAATTTTAAAATTCCCTGCCCCTGTTTGCTTTTTGCAGTTTCCCCTCCCTGTTTGCTTTCCTCTCAAGTGAGTGACCAACACAATGACTGTCACCAGGCTAACATCAACCCCTCTACCCTATTTGGGTCTCAATGAAATATGAGCCTGAGGAGAGCAAAAGCTCATTTTTCTTAACTGCAGGGAACAGTCTGGAGTAGTATATTTAGATACTCACAAGATTAAAACACAGGTCAGTGTGGAGACCTCTGCATTAAAGTACAATGGATGTTTCAAGTTGTAAATGCAAAGAAAGAATAGTTACTATGACAAATATTAGTCTATGTGACATGAATCACTGTCTATGTAAAAAGTTGTCATTCGATTTGGAAAATGTAAGAGACTTGCCTGAGATCTTTTCAAGACGGTTAACATTTATTCATTTAAAAAAAAAATCCATCACGCAGCTACTACAGGCCAGACCCTATGTGAGACACGGTGTCCAGTGGTGAGCGAGACAGGCAAGGTCTTCACATTTGTAGGGTACTCAGAGCATAGGGGTTGGAGCATAAGGCTGGACCTGGATGGGTGGGCAGGCGGTGAGGTAGAGTGCACTGTGGCTGAGCCATCAGCAAGAGAAGTGGCAGCTAATGCTTTCTCAGAAACCTACACCAAGGGGCACTTGGGTGGTTCAGTGGGTTAAAGCCTCTGGCTTCAGCTCAGGTCATGATCCCAGGTTGCTGGGATGGAGCCCCACATTGGGCTCTCTGCTCCGCAGGGAGCCTGTTTCCTCCTCTCTCTCTCTGCCTGCCTCTCTGCCTACTTGTGATCTCCGTCTGTCAAATAAATAAATAAAATCTTTTAAAAAAAAAAAAGAAAGAAAGAAAGAAAGAAACCTACACCAAGCCCCACACCCAGACAGGTTGGATGGCCTGGGAAGAGGTTGTCTGGTTGGTTGTTTTGTTTGTTTCATTTTTAATTTTTTAGATTTTATTTATTTACTTGATAGGGTAGAGGGGTGAGCACAAGCAGGCAGAGAATCCAAATCCCATCCTTTCTATGGGAGCCCAATGTGGGGATCATGACCTGAGCCGAAGGCAGATGCTTAACGGACTGAGACACCTGGGTGCCCCATGTCTGTTTTTCTTTTAAAGCTCCCAGGTGATTCTAATGACTAGCCAAAGCAGGAAACTACTGCTCTAATCAATAATTTGGGATGGAATTTCCAAAAAGTTGTTCTCAGGCTGGGTCGCACAGTGCAGAGGTCTTGGTCCACCCATCGCTCCCTGCTGTGTGGGTGTGGGAGGCAGGCAGGGTGCTGGGGCCTGTCCCCACCCTGACAAGCAGCCTCGTCTGTCTGCTGCCTGGGCCATACAAACGTGCTACTTCCCATGTGTGCCATAATGTGGGAAAGGGTGGGAGATCCTGAATTGGAATATCTGCACCATAGGATTTGGAGGGGATTGGCAGTGTGATTTAGTTAAAAAAAAAATCAAGGATTCAGGTTCAAATAAACTGAGGTTCGTATCCCGGCTCGGCCACGGACTTACTGTGTGAGCCTCAACAAGTTATTCAGCCTCTTTTGACTTCACTTTTCACATGTGTGAAGTGGAAATACCAACTACTTTTCCTGGTTCTTATGTGGATTCGAAATAATGCGTGTAAAGCATTTAGACCTGGAGTCAGTTCCTACAGGCAGGTGTTTAATAAGTAGTGGCCATGATCATTGATGCAGTTACCACTGTTAGAGAGTTCTGCCCAAATAGCCACCAGGCCTGGAGTCAAAAAATTAAGACATAAAGAGAAAAAGATGGAATTGGGCAGAAACATGGGATATGTTCCCCTAAGGTCTCAGTCGTAGATTGTCTCATGTGTCTCTCTTGAGGGCCTTTGTGGGTTCTACTGAGGCAGCAACATCCAATCAAACCCACTGGGAAGTGTTGGTGGAGACATTTCTGCCCACACCTGCTCTCTCCACTCTTCCTGGGCCTCCAAGATTCCTGCGTGTTCCTGTTTCCAAGACACTGGAGTAATCTCTGGATTGAATCTGGGGACTGTGGGCCTGTCCCAGAGTCACCTTGGGTCTTCCAGGCCAGGCGTCTCGGGGTCAGGAGAGAATGCACGAGAAACTGGGCAGGAGCTGCAGACCCTGAACAGGGCCTGCTTCTCCTCCCCAGGGCATGACAGAAGGAAAGAGACACAGCAGAGCCCCTGCTCCTGGCCTATTGACAGACTGAGCCTCAGGGTGGCTTCCTGAGGAATGACAACAGAGGGCCTGCAGACTTCTCCGGCAAGCAGGTCTCCCACCCTGACGCTGACCAGAAGTGTCCTCAGGGTGACGATAGCCTGAAAAGTAGAGGTGAGCAAGAACACCAGGACATCTGACCTGAGCCTGAAGGGACTAGAGTGTTGTGTCCCGAGAGAGCGATGTCTGCAGAAGGACCCTCTCCCATCACAATCAGATTGGTTTCAGTGCAGCCCATTGAAAAGTTATTCATGGGTTGTCTTTGTTGTCCTTTTTCTATCCCTCATGTCCCTCCAATCTCCAAGACCCTCAGTTATCCTCCTGATACATCCTTTGCCAATCCCTTGGTCTGTTGCTCAATCTGTAATGGGAGGAAGACCACCCCTATGCAGATGCTAACGTACACATTAATGGCCCAGCTGGGGCTCCAGTCCACACCAATGGACCCTGCAACTGTGTTCTACCCAGGCCAGACCTGTCTCTTCAAAAAGACGACCAGATCCTTGAGGGCAGAGACTGTGTCGCCCGTATCCTGTGCAGCTCTGGGACAGCCTCCTGTTGGAAACAGAATCAGCCACAGATATTTCCTATGAGCCTGCTCTTGGCAGGATGCCAAGACGGCATTCAGCCCTTCCCACCTTCCCTGAAACCCAAGACTCCTCCGCCCCTTCTCACAATCAGGCTGCTGGGCAGAGGAAGCCCCTTGGGCTGGGGGTGGCCAGGTCGGATTCCCTCTGTGGGGCACTACTCAAGAAAGGGAGCCACACCTGGCTGAGTCAAGCTCAGGCCACCCCCCTCCCCCCACTCAGAAGCATATTCCTATTTCCATGTCAGCACCTTGGTGGTTTCCAGGAGTTGATCTATGGACAATGTATTTGCATCGTGACCTCTTCTTGGCCTTTCTCATCCCTCCTCATCTTCCTCTTTGATGGTCTGAGTCCCAGGATCCACATATGGTTCATTTTGGTATTTTAAAAAAATTTCCTGGCCGGAGGGCTCTGGCTTCCAGGAAGGCTCTCCCATAGCATGTGGGAGTCGGAAGCTGACCCAGGGGGCCTGGCTGTGGTCAGGCTGTCTGCACTCCCTCCTCCTGGAGGCTGTTTCTCTTTGACTCACCTCTTCTTCCATTGTGACTTATTCTTGCCTTGACCAGCCAGATCACATGGGTAGAAGTCCTGGAGAAGCCCACAGCCTCCATTTGGCTGGAATGGCTCCTCAAGGGGACTTGGGTGTGCCCTTGGCTAAGACTCCCTCCATACCAGGTCTGTCCCCTCACCTGCCTAAACCTGAGGGTTGGACGAGGTCTGAGCTTCCATGCTGGGTTTGTAAACCATTTTGCCTTCTGATAAGTATTGAAATCCCACGACTTCTGCCATCCAAGGATACTCTGAATGGCTTCACTTAAGAATGTTACTTATCTTACATTCGTTTAACTCTGTAGGTAAGGTCTATCTAACAGGACCACTCGCCAAGAAGATTTTGGAGAGCTGGTCTTTCTGTCCCCTAATTTGTGAAAACAATAGATAATGTTTCAT
This sequence comes from Meles meles, assembly GCF_922984935.1. NCBI lineage: Eukaryota > Metazoa > Chordata > Mammalia > Carnivora > Mustelidae > Meles > Meles meles. The sequence goes on from NC_060070.1 coordinate 93,045,233, forward strand.
TCCTCCAATAAGATATCTAACGAGTATGGATGAAAGGACACCTGCCCCTCCCTCCCCCTGGAGCCCAGCTTCCTGGAGAAATATTCAGAAGGAGGCCAGGGGAATGGAAGGGAACTGGGAAATGTGAATCTGGGCAGAGAAGAGCCCCATAAGAGAAACTTATGCCCCAGGAGGTATGCTGGGAGAGGCCAGCTTGATAGTGAAAAGCCTGGCTGTCCCAGGAGGTCAGCTCATAGGCTCTGAGGCCTGTTAGCCTCCTTTTCCCTCTCCCATTCTGGGACTAATAGGGTCAGAATGAGCAGAGGAGGGCCTGAGACCCCGTGTGGGAGGCCAAGAGAAGAAAGAGGCATCCGGAACCCTGGGTGAGAGAGCTAAAGGCTAACGGCAGCAGGAAGCCACAGAGGGAGGAAAGAGGGCCTCCCACAGCCCTGTGGACTCCTGGGAAAGAGGATAAGGCTCAAGCTTGATGTCAAGACTTGGGTACATTTGGGACTCCCTGCTCAAGCTTGACTAACAGGAACAAGGCTGATACACCTCTACTTTACATCAGAGCCTGTGATTATATCTTCTCACACCACATTTTGTTCTCTACCCCTCACACGGAGGATTTCAGCATGCCTGTGTGCCCCTCCCCCCATACTACACAAAGTCTATAGTCCCATCAGTCTTTGTTCAGCTACCCTTGAGAAAGTCCTGGGTCTCCACAGTGTCATTCTTTCAACCACATCACAGTCTTGGTCTCCCCAAGATACATGCATCAAGGTCTCCTTGTCTGCCTTCTTCACCCTAGAAGTACACCCCCTACCCCCTACCTTCTACATGGGCAGCAGCCTTTGATGCAATCACACGGCCTCTGTTCTTTCTGCTTCCCATGGGCCATGGCCTTCGTGCAGACCAGCCGAAACCAAGACCCCGAGCCGGATCTGTAACTCATGGTTCACCTCCCTGTTGATGCCCAGGATCCACAATCAGCACCCCCCACCTCCCCAGTCCAGGGTGTCTCCACTGATGAAAATGAACCGAGTATTTGAGCAACAAAATAAATAACATGGTATTGGATTATAAACCAAACTCTAAAATAATATCCATGATATCCATACTTGTATCAATAAATGACCGAATAAATAAATCCAAGAAGGAGAAGAGACAAATATTCCTACAGAAAGACTCCAAATTATATGTAGGTACTCCGTCCTCTGGGAGGAGGAGCTCAGGCTCTCCCCTTCAGGGGTCAGGACTACACACAGCAACTTGCTTCCAGGGAGTGGGGCATGGAATGGGGCAGCACTTGACCATGGAGAAACCTTGGCCAGGTGATCAAGGTTGGCCACTAGTGATGGCGTGTTGGAAGCACGTGCCCCCCAGCATGGCACACGGAGGACTTGACCTTTGTGGATTCCTTCCCAACTAGCCCCAGTCTAGTCATGAGAAAATGTCAGACTCGAATTAAGCGGCATTTTGCAAAATACCTGGCCAGCACCCTTCACAAGTGTGAAGGTCATAGAGAACAAAGGACTGAGGGACTGTCACAGCCAGGAGGAGTCTACGGAGACAGGAGGACTAAGTGAACGTGTTGCAGTATCTTGGCTGGGATCTTGGAACAGAATAAAGGACATTAGGGAAAAAAATCTGGTGAAATCTCCATGAAGCCTGGAGTGTAGTTAATCTGAATGTACCAGTGTTTCTTGGTCTTGACCATCGTCCCATGGAAACGTAAGATGATAACCTTTGGGGAAACACAATGGGTAGGAGGTGTAAGGGAACACTCTGGACTGTTTTGTAACTTTTTCGGGTGAATCTATAATTGTTCCAAAAGAAAGAGCTTCTTTAAAAAGAGGAGGTAGGTTAAACCAGAGGGTTCTTTCTTTGTATCTCTGTGTTTTAATTCACAATTAATATATAAATACAATCTCATACAGATTTCTAATAGGCAGAAGCTTACAAAACAAAACCTGAAAGTCTCTGTTCTGGCCCCTATCGCAGGCTTCGATCGCCCGCTCCCAGCCCATAGTGTCAAGTGATGGCTCAAAACTGGGAACTGCTTTACAGCCCCTGCCCAAATCCACTCTCTCTACTGAGCCACTGAACTTAATCTCCCTAGCGATCCATTGAGTCAGGCCCTGCTAGTCCTGCTTTAAAGACAGAGAAACTGAGGCACATGGAAATGAGAGTTGCTGGGCCAGGGTAGGGGAAGGGCTGGAGCCAGGTAAGCCAGTACCAGCATCCACGCTGCAGCCGCTTAGAAAGTTGGCGTCACTCCCACTGTTCGTACACAAACCTCATATGCGCGCGCACACACACACACGCACACCTCTGTTTGTTGGGACTAACACCCATGTTGTTGGCAACTTACTTTTTATTCTACACAACCTCCGTGTGGCTTCTGAGTCAGTTGTGGGCCCATCACCCTCTTCCCTAATTGCTCTGTGCTGCTGGTTTTCTTTCAGGGCAGTTTTGTCCCTGGGGGGCATCTGGCAAAGTCTGCAGACATTGCAAGTTGTCGCAAATGGACGTGGGCGCTGCTGACCAATAGTGGGTAGAGGCCAGGGAGGCCGCTAAATATCCTGCATTATGTAAGACAGCCCCCAAATTATAATTATTCCGGCCCAGAATTGTCTCGCCCCAAATATCTAGGGTACTGAGGTAGACAAACCGGGCTGTATGGCATTCTGCGGCAAAGCCAGAAGATCCTAAGGGCCCCCCAGCTCCCATATGCCGGACAGATGGAACTGCTGTCCGGTCCGGCACTTCCCAGCTCTCTTTGCTCGCTCCTGGACCGTCCCTTCCTGCCTGGGGTCCCCCCTCGGCTCTCCTCACAGAACTTGGACATGTCCCCAAACCACACTGTGTGGCTGCTCCTACGCGATACCTCACTTTCTCCTCCACGGAATTGCCTGCTCTAACAGAGCAGTAAAGGGGTCCATGGGGCCCTGAGCTCAATGTCTGGAAGGGAGAGTCAGACAATTGTGTCTCTCCCGTTCCTAGGGAAGTCTAAGTCTTCAAGGCAATATTTCGTACCATGACCTCCCAGCCCCAACGACACGGTAGAACTAGCTGGGAGCTCTAAGTCAATACTAATGTTCGATCCCCTTCCCAGATGCCAGCTGAATCACAGGTCCCCCCACATCCGCCTTTTTGAAAAGTTTCCTCAGAGATTCTAATGCACAGCCCAGGAAGAGAGCCCCTGGGCAGGCGAGGGAGCCCTGCGGACTGACTTATCACCAACATCTAAGCCGGCTTCTTGCAGTCCTTAAGATAACGCCTGGTGATAAATTCGTGTCAAAGAAGGGGTCACGCCAAGTTTCTGTTCTCTAATCCAGGGCTTTGCAAACTGTTTTGTGCCCATGAATCACCTGGGATCGTGTGAAGGGCAACCTTGGATTCCGTAGGTCTAGGGTACGTTTCTAACAAGTTCCCAGGGGATGCTGATGCCGCTAATCCAGGGACCACACTTGGAGTAGTGAGGCTTCACACGTAGTTTCAGCAGCTGGGGGTCTTCAGGCTGCCCGCCCCCCCCCCCGCGCCCCCCCCCCTCCAGACTTAGGCTCTGACATCTTTGCTCGTTCCTGGGCCAATCACCCAGTCGCCCTTTCGGAAAACTCACCTCATGCACAGTTGAATGGAAACAAAAACTCTGAGAAGGAATGGCAAATGTTTACCGGGAGTTAGAAAATAAAAGCAAGGAGTAAGTGGGAATGTGGCAACTTCCAAAGCTTAAAAAAACAAAACCAGGGGCGCCTGGGTGGCTCAGTGGGTTAAAGCCTCTGCCTTCAGCTCAGGTCATGATCCCAGGGTCCTGGGATCGAGCCCCACATTGGGCTCTCTGCTCAGTGGGGAGCCTGCTTCCCCCTCTCTCTCTCTCTACCTGGCCTACTTGTGATCTCTCTCTCTGTCAAATAAAGTCTTAAAAAAAAAAAAAAAAAACAAAAAACAAAACCAAAAACAGACAAAAAGCCCCAACCCAAACCCAGAGCAACTCCACCAGGAACTTCGGGCCTCGTCCCGCTTTAACAGTCCTGACACGGCGTCCATTAGAATGTCAGCTAAGATCCGGCAGGAGAGCAATTTCCTCCCGCAGACCAGGGACCTTGCTTTCTGCTGTTCTAGCTGCGCTCTGTTCTCCATCAGTGGGATTTACGCATATGGAACCGAGTGTGGAATTGGGCCCATTACATTTAACTTCCTATATCTGACATATTTAATACCTACTTTTCAAATAAATGAAATCCCTGTTTAGTGCTGGCTGGGAAGGGATTAGCTGGCTAAGGGGTTTCTCAGGGGCAGTTCCGTCTGTATGAGGTGGTTCCGTCGGACCCAGCAGCCTCTTGAAGAGCGTGCCCAGGGTCTCCCAGAAGCAGGGCGGCAGAGTTATAAAATAATGAAACAACATTTGTAAGAGATAGGCAAATGTGTTTTTTACAAGTGTCTCTGAAAGAAGAGCTGCTTTATGTCAGAATTACAATCACTTACACTTAGAAATGCATGCCTCAGAATTGGGATGGGAGGAGCCTCCAAAAGGCACCAGATCTACGCACCTACTTTTATTACGAGCCACTCCAGAGAGGTTCACGGGTCCTGAGTTTGTGAAGTGTGATAGTGGGATCACAAGTTGGCCTGGTTTTGACTGATCTTTCGGTGCTCACGAATGTTCTGAGCTGACCATGAGTGACTTAGGTCAGGGGACTGGGAAGTGGGCAGCCGAGGCTAGAGATCAGCACCCACCTACCCTCCGCCCTTACCCTTGCCTGGCCAGCGGGCGTCGAGGCTGACATACCACAGGGGATCTGGGCTGGGCCCACGCTGGCGCTCCAGAAACTGGAGCTTCTGAGGAGAAGAGTAAGGAAACCCCATCCCCTGCCCCCCTCCAAAGACCCTGTGGCAAGAGTTCATTTGCGTGGGGTCTCTTGGTTAGGGGCTGATGGGGAAAGTGGCATGTGTACCAGTCAAGGGTTATCCAAGTGGAGAGAAAAATAAGAGAATGAAGGGGATGTTGTGTGTTTCCTAGTCTTAGTGGAGAGAAGGTGAGAGGCTCTGTTCAAGACCTGTTCTGGGAGCTTCCAGGGTCCAAGCACTGCTGCTTTTCAACACGGGGACAGGATGGTGGGGGCAGGGACAGCCGTTCTCCCCTTTCATTTACAAAACCCGACCTTCCTGCCAGTTATCATCCTGCTGTTGCAGAAAGTAAGTTAAGGCACAGACTTCTTTACACCCAGCCTTGGGGTTTGAGGTCCTGGAAGGGGCCCAGTGGGCGTGTGGACGGGCTGGTGTGCCAGCAGGGGGCACTGTGTTTGCACAGTTCTGTTCTTGGCTTCCTAGTATTCCCTTTCAGCCACTGACCTCAGCCAGGCACAGAAGAGGTCCCAAGAGAACACCGAGACAATCCACAAAGAGAACCTGGAGAAAAATCCATCCTTGTAGATGTTGCTGCTATAAGTGTCCTCAAGGCTCAGGTCAAGTTCAGGGCTCCTCCCACTTGTCATCTGGGCTGGTTCTCCTATCCTCCCACAAGGTTCCAGCGTGCCAGACCACCTGCATGTCAATAGTGAGGCCGCGTTGGTCCTGTCCTTGTTCCTTGTGTTGCTGTAATGGCAGGAGCCATCTGAGCAGTTCCTGACAGAAGACAGATGGATGCCGTGCTCCTCTCTGCCTCCAGCCCCGCCCCCATCTCAACCGACACAATAACAAACAGCCCTGTAAAAAGCACTTACATTTATGAACTGTTTATAAATTTACCGACGTTGATTTATGACCCTTGGCTGGACCCAACTTTAAACTCTTTAGGGGTATTTCTTTCTTTCTTCCTTTCTTTTTGGGATTAAAAAAAAAAAGTGTTAATGTTATGGTTCACATTCTTAATATAGCCACACGCCAGGAACGACGCGGAAGACAGCTGGGAGCCCAACCAATGACCCATGGGCAGGAGCTGAGACTTGATTTATGCTGGGGACTGAGGCTGGTGGAGAAAAGCCCTGCTGATTGGTTCGGGGATGGGCTGCTGCTCCCAATGAGCCCCAAGAGGCCAGCTAGGCTGTGAGGGGCAGTTGGAAGAAGCAGAAGGAAGATACAGTGGATTGAAGGCTCTGTGGACCTCTCCACTTTCTAGATGCGTGACCTTAGGCAAGTGATTGATCTCCCTGAGCGCCAGTTTCCTCATCTATGCAATGGGGACAGTAATATTGACCTCAAAGTGTTGGTTCAAGAGAGCACGAAGTAACATTTGTCACTGTACCTGGCTATGCCTCAGGGATAGGGATTATGATGTATAAACAGATTGGTTTGGGGGCACGCTGGGATCTGGAGAACCTTCCAGATGAAGTTTAGTCAACAGTGACTTGCCTTATTACATATGAACCCATTTGGCGGAAAGTTTGGAGGGAAGTCTGTCACTGGTCTCTTCAAGGGTGGTGTGACCCGGGTCTCTGGGCACCTCCTCCCAGCCATGCAAAGACTCTGGAGGAGTTGGGAGGAAAGTGAGAACACAGGAGGTCCCTCCGCCCCTCAACTGCTCTGCCCATCCTTACACATGCCAGGAAAAACAAATACCATTCTCCCTGTGTCATTACACCTTAATTACTACCTGTATCATTGTGTACGTCTCCCTAGTCTGCTAAGAAAACAAGGCACTAACAGGTATCGAACACCTTGAGCTGTCAAGATCATGGCAGGACGTCTCTCCCTGCTCATCTCACACCACCTTCTGCAGTGGGGGTTGTTCTCTCTTTTACAGATAAACTGAGGTTCAGAGAGGTGACAGTAAGTTGCTCATGATCACACAGCTAGTAAGTAGCTCAGACTCCTAAACTATACATTATCTCCTAATCTTTCTTTCTCTCTCTCTCTCTCTCTATTGAAAACAAAACAAAATACCGACTGAGGGTCTCTGAGTGCTCCTTGGGACGTGTGAAAACCAGCCCAGAGCACAGCATGTCCCTCAGACCAGGGAATGTCCCAAGTTAGCTTGTGCCCGCCCAGTTGCTGTAATGGACACATACCCCACCTTTCACCACTAAGCCTTTCTGGGCCTAAAAAAGAGCAGGAAAAACAAAGGCAAAAGCGAAAGAAAACCTGCGCTCTTTCCATTAGGCCAGACTCTCTTCCACTGGCAGTGACCCTCTTGGACACCAGGTGGCGCCCGAGTAAGGTCAAATAGAGAGTGTCAGGCCAGGCGGATTTCTGAGGGGAACAGAGTCCACAAACTGTCAAATAGAGTAGCTAAAGGGGACTGCCAGAGAAAAGAGAGGTGTCCCGGCTCCAGCTCTGGCAGGGTAGCATTCTGGTGAGAGACTACATGAGGACGCCCTGTCTCAACGCTAAGCCACCCTGGCCGAGCTCCTGCTGTGGTCCAGGCAGAGTGATGAGCAGTCTGGCTGCAGGGCCCGCCATGAAGGCTAGAGGGACAGGACTTGGAAGGTGTGGGTGGGAGGACTCCTGTTTATCTGAGAGGTCCTCCTCCCAGTGTTCTCTCAAAGAGGCGTCCCCTGCCCCTCCCCAGCTCTGGGGGTTCCACTGTGGGTACCCTAGGTGGACAACAGCTGATGTCAGTAGTTGCATCGCAGAAGTCCTCCACAGACCCCAAGCTTCTAATTGCCATTGAGAGAGGAAAGGAGAAGAACTCTCTGAGGCAGCAGCTTCCCCTCAGAAGCGAGGCTCTTCTGGGGCACCTGCGTGGCTCAGTTTGTTAGGCATCTGCCTTCGGCTAGGGTCATGATCTCAGGGTCCTGGGACTGAGCCCCACTGAGGGTTCCCTGCTCAGCGGGGAGTCTGCTTCTCCCTCTCCCTCTGCTGGCTGCTCCCCCTGCTTGTGTTCCCTCTCTCTTTTTCTCTGTCACGTAAATAAATAAAATATTTAAAAACAAAAAAACAAAACAGGCCCTTCTATCCATGACCTTGTCCCCTCTCCCATTGTCCACGGAGCCTTGATATTTGATTTCAGGGTGGTACAATGTTAGAGTAAAAATGTGGACGTTTGGAGTCCAGGGAACATGAATAAGCCAGAAACCTTAGCAGCGTGGTCAAGTGGACAAAGGATGGTTTGGTATGTCAATTTCACTCCACAAACCTTCCTAAAGCTGCTGGGATGCTCTCAGTCCTTCCAGACATCCCAGTTTTCTCATAAATCATTGAAAATGGTCTAGAAAACCCAATATTCAACATGGTATTACCCAAATAGCTTGTCTAAGCCAGATGTGGGACAGAACTCTTCAGGCCAACTGTTTTGGGGATTGGTTTGGATGATAAGGTCACCCACGTGCACCTTATCTCCCTAAGGGCTGGGGGATGTTGGGAAGGGGAGATAGTTCTCTTCTTCTCTTGGAGTGCCCACATGGACAGGCCCCCTGCCATGCAGGCTTCCAGCCTGGAGACTCCTGTATTCTTCTCCATCTCTGTGTTGGATTCCAAAGTCCAAATCTGCTAGTTCCATAGAGACTGAGTTCACTCAGCAATTCATTAATTATGTGCCAAGGGAAGGAAAGGAAGAAAAAGCTGATAAAATGTTCATTCAGAGTTAATTGCGGCCCGTAGTCTTCCTAATTGAAGTAGCTCGGTTGGTTTGCCCTTTTGTACCTGTGCTGTGTTTAAAATGGGATATTGCACAGTGTAAACTAAGCCACATCCCAACCTAACGATCTGGAAAATCTTGGTGTAATAAACAAAGCTGGCTTTGAGTTACTCAAGAGAAATGTACATCCGCCTGCGCCCACTGACACATGCACGCGCACAAAAGTGCGTGTGTCCGTGCACACACGCACTTGCAGGCGTGCACGAGCACACACACGTACGCCTACACACACACATGCACCCAAAACATCAGGATCTCAGACCTTCTGTTCATGTCTTTTCCTCCCTAGTTCAAATTAAACACAGTCTCAGTCTCTTGCTCTCTCTCTTCCTCTCTCTTTCTCTTATTAAATTTATTTTTAACAGCACCTTAAAAAAAATAAACACACCCCTCCGTGCCACTCTTATGCCAGGTGCAGCCCGGGGCAAATTTTTACAGCTGAATTACATGACCTGAAAAATACGGAGTACATAATGAGGACATTGAGAGACACCCATCCAGAGCACCCGGCCAGCGCTGGTGTAATAACATTCCTGGAGAGACCAGTAGCCCGAGCAGCGGCAGAGTCAAGGCTGGGGCCCTGACTCAGCATGAGGAATTATATATATCTTGGAACCCTTTCCCGAACCTAAACATTATTGCTAAGGAAGGGATAACCGTGCGAGCGGCCATGGCTCTCCAGCCTGGGCTCACACACCACTGCAGGTGAGTCTCCCCCAGATCCCGCTCTGCCCAGGTCCCGGATGCAGCCAAAGGCCCGGGAAGTTTGGATGCAGCAGTGGGGCAGAGCCACGGAAGGACTCCCTTCCCTGGAACCGCTGACTAGCCTCACCCCGAAACCCCCACCTCTCTGGAGCTCAGACTAGAGCCCCCTCCAACTCGACCAGCGGGGGCCACAGCAAGAACCAGGAGGAGTGGCTCATCCTAGATAAATTTTCCTTTTCAAGGTAAGATTCACACAGAGTAAAATGAACCATTAACCATTTTGAAGTGTACGATTCAGAGGCAATGAACACACCCACAATGTTGGGCAACCACCACCTCTGTCTAGTTCTAAAACATTTTCATCACCCAGAAAGGCGTCTTCTTTCCCATGAAGTGGTCACTCTCTGCACCCCCAGCTCCTGGCAACTTCCAGTCTGCTTTCCGTCTCTTTGGATGTACCCATTCTGGATGTTTTATAATAGAATCATATACTAAGCAGCTTTTTATGTAAGATAGAGATTTTAAAACCTTTCGTTCATATCAATATGCGTTTGAACTGTATAGCTTGACCAACTTTCACAAACAGACCACATCAGTAACCACAGTAATAACCAGCCATATGAAGCCCCAGAACATGGCTGACTCCTGGAAGCTCCCCATACCACCTCCCAGCCCGGCTCCTCACAGAAAGCCACTCTCCTGACTTTGGGGTCCTGAATGCCTTTCACTTGTTTTTGTCCTGTTGGGTGTGGTTGTAGTTTGTCCATCTTCATTGCTGTGTAGTAGTCCCTTGTGTGACTCTACTGCAACTTATGTGTCCATTCAGCTGTGAAGGGACGTTTGAAAAGTTGCTGGCTCCCAAGCTATGTAGTTTGAATTAACATTCAAGTTACACACGTGTTGTGTGGGTTTCTTAGACAAGAGCAGATTAAAAGCATCAAAATAGAAGAAATGAGTCCTATTGGGTGAGGAGGGTCAGACTGAACAGCCCCTGAGGTTTTCGTGGCTCAGACATCCTGTGACTTGATGCACAATGAGGGAAAGCAGAGCAGAAGCTAGCCACCTCTGCATGTACTCTTCCTGAATAACGTGGAGCCCTTTTGGGGTGAAGGGTCATGGATTCAGAAAAGCTCTGGCCAGTTTTTTAAGATTCACAGTCACCTGTTCTTCGTTCCCCATGTTGGACCCCAGATGAAGAGCTGCTTCCTCTGCCCACAAGGACATGCCTCAAGGCCAACCTGACTGTCCCTTCCTCTGGAATTTGTGTTGTGCAAAGGGAGAAGTTCTGTCTGGAGAGTTGGCCATCTGGCAGCTGCCCCAGCTGGTTTGTTAGGAATCCAGGCTCTCCCAGGGCTCACAGTTCAGGAACCTGGTAAGCTCCAGCTTGCCCCAAAACCTGGCCACTGTGGAGAGATGACACATCTTGAGCCCTAGTGTCCTACTGACCTGGGCCAGACTTAGGAGAAAGATACAGGAAACCTCCAATACACAGCTTTACGGTTTGGCTGAGGCCAATTCTCTAATTATGCCTCTTAAGAAATCAGTAACACATTAAAATGTATTTCCCCTTCCCAATGTTGAATTGTACCTTTTCCTGTTACACTGTCTATCCCCTTTTTCACATAGCCAAAGCAGGCTTCGTCATCTGGAGAATCGGCCTTGGGGGCCCCATGCATTTCTGGAATGAAAGTCTGGGGTGACCACTTTGAAAACAAAAGATTCAGGTAAAAGAAATGCAATCATGCGGGCATCCAGACATCTTACCTCCTGCTTTCACGCAGCTAAGCTCAGGGCATTCCTGATGTTTTCACTTCCATCCTCTGTGTTAAGCACAACCTGTGTGGGGGAATGGATCAAACTGCTCCCTCACCAGGAAACTTTCAGATATCCCTTTGGTGGGGAGAAAAGATGTCTTTGAATGTAGCTTTCTCCAGCTTCATTTCCTTTCCTATCGTGGATGCTGTGAGAACCCTCGCTGTCTAACCTCCCTGTGGACATTCCATCACTGGGGAGCTGGTTTAGGAATGGGGACACGCTTGGCAAAGGAAATGGTAGAGAGGAATAAGGGACTCACTTTTCAACTCCACGAGCAGAGAGAGTCCAGAGCAGGGCCCTGGTTTCTGGGTGCCCTTGGCTCTTCTTGCTGTTTTGTTTACTCTGCTCATCCTCCAAGGTTCAACTCAAGTCTCCCCTTGCTGTGGAAACCTGTTCCCACCTGCCCCCTTCCTCCATGTCACCCCTATCTCCAGCTCCCGAAGCCCCCTATCTGCCATCACTGACCTGGCCCTTGGGTGTTGCTCTGTGGTTGGTCCTTCCTCTGTAACTTCCCCTCCCCAGCAAACCATAAGCCCCTAAACCACAGGAGGAGAGGGTTTCATGGCCCAAACCTTCTGCCTTTACCCCAGCCCCCACCAGCCCTCAGCCATCAGCAGGGTCTCCATAATGTTTGGTTGCTAATAACAATGGTACGAAATACTTTCTTTACCTTTGTCTCTCTCTGTTGATGTATTCTTGATCAGGCCTTTTTTTTTTTTTTTAACTCAGAATTCTGGGAAATGGAAGACAAGAGGTGATAAGCACGTTTGAGACAAGCATCCGCTCCTTCTGATGGACTGTGGGTGCCCAGGAACCCCTGCGGAGTGTGCCAGGAGCGGCTGGGCTCGGAGGGGCAGGGTGCTCGGATCAATTAGCAGTGTCTGTCGTGGGCAGAGAGTGGCAAGGAGTACCAAGTGGGCCACAGATTTGCCACGCTTGATCTCCTCCAACTGCTTCGTCTTACGGCGGAGGAGACTGAGGTGCGGAGAGGGGAAGTGACTGTATCCAAGGAAAATCAATTTCCTAAAAGGACTCTGCGCTCCGGGCGATGAGCTAACGCGTTGGCACGGTTAGCATGCGGCTGTCTTGAACACGGTCTCCATAAGACCATCTTCCGCTTCCTTTGAGGTGGTGGAGTTTGACACGGGAAGACATATTAGGGAAAGGCATGAGTCAGATCTTCTGAAGCCGCTAAAGAGCATATTAAGCCATCGACAGCTTTTTCTGATTTTCGGTTTCTTACAGTAGTGGAACTGATTTTTTTTTTCTTTTTAATGTAAACAGACTTTCCCCTGTGGAGCCAGCCAAGTCTCCCCTGGTGCATCTGTTAGAGTATGGTGGCTTTTATGACTTCATGATGGAGAGAGCTGAAAAAAGCAACTGGATGTCATAAGAATTTGTGCTGCTTTTTCTGAGATCAGTCCCCAAGGTTTTGGCGGGGACTTTGCTCTCTTCATTCCTCAAAATTGGCCATGCCCTGTCGCGTCGCTTAGAGTCGACTTAGCATTGGCTTCATTCTGAATTAGTTTCCCATCAGTTGTTGAACGTCTCTTGCCCTTGTAGACAGTGGACTTCTCAAGGGCAGGGACCATGACCTAATACCACCGTGCACCCCACCCCCTCCAGCCTAGCAGACTACCTTGAACATGGCCTAGTCGTTAGTTCATTCCTTCCTGTATGCCCACCCACAAAAACCATTTGTCTTCCCAGAACGCATTATGGAAGGCACTACTTGGGCAAGCTGGGTCATGCAGTCTTGACTGTTAAAACTCTCATGGAGCAAGGACTCATCCCAATATGACTTTTCTTTGCCCAGCTTGATGCCTTCTAGGGTGGTGAACACTCTGACACAGGGTTCCAGAAGGGTCTGATGAAAGAGCAGGCTTGAGGGAGCTAGGGAGAAGTTGACAGCAGTCCCCCCAGGAGAAAAAAAAATATCTCCAGCTTCAGAATCTTACCGACTATTTCCCTTCCTCTATTCCTTTTCTTTCCTTTTATATGTTTTTTATGTGAAAAATTTCAAACATAGGCGGAAGGGCATAGTGAACTCTCTGACCCTTACCTTTAACTCAGGCCCAGTCTTGTTCCATCTTTGTTTCTTCCCTGTCCCTGATTACTTTGAAGCGAAGCCCAGAATCCTATGTTTCATTCATATGTCACAACATGTATGGCCCAAAGATAAGGAATTTTTCAAATATACTCATAATGCCATCACACATCTAAAAATGAACAACTCCTTAATAACATCCGCTATACAGCTCTGGAACTATCTCATCCATGTTCCTTTTTTGTTTTTAAATGGTTACAAATTTACTTGTCTGATTCAGTAGCCGAATAAAGTCCGTGTGTTGTGCCTGCTTGCTTTCCAAGCCTCTTTTAATTTCTAGCGGAAATGCTCATCTATGGGTCAGTTGTTTGTTTGTTTGCTTGTTTTTAAAGATTTTATTTATTTATTTGACTGAGAGAAGGCAGTGAGGACAGGAACACAAGCAGGCGGAGTGGGAGAATGAGAACCAGGCTTCTCGCCAAGCAGGGAGCCCAATGTGGGGCTTGACCCCAGGACCCTGGGATCATGACCTGAGCCAAAAGCTGACGCTTAAAGACTGAGCCACCCAGGCACCCCACTGGGGCAGTTTTGCTCCCCAGGGGCACTCGGCAAGGTCTGGAGACATTTTTGGGATTGTTGCACGTGGGGGTAGGTGCTGCTGGCATAGAGGGGGCGGAGGCCAGGGACACTGCTGAACATCCCACAGTGCCCGGGGCTGTCCCCATGACAAAGACTAATCTACCCTTAATATCAAGAAGATTGACATTGAGAAAGCGAGACCCAGAGGTGCCCCCCTCTCTGTTGTTCTTGCATGTTTTGTGTTTAGGAAATCAGAGTGACAATGTCACTGTAGAAACCCCCAGCTCTGGATCTCGCTCTTTGTACCTCTATGGTGCGTTCAGCATGGCCCTCTGCACGCTGGACTTCCTGCAGTGTGAAGGTTCCATTTGCCCGGTTTCCCCGAGATCTCTCCTATGCCTGGCATTTTCCTCAGAGGGCACACCCTCTGCCCTTAGCTGGGTCCTCATGTCGCCGGCCTGCCTGCCTCACAGACAGTGCGTGCCTGCGGGAAATGCAGCGGGAGCCCTGCTGTCACAGGAGAGGTGTTTCTGGAAGGCACGGACTCTCCTGGTGGCCCCATTTGGCCTCCCTGGGCAACCTTCCCCCAAGAGGGCTAGTCATCCTCCAACTCAGGAAAAATAGCTATCCTTCAGTGGTTTGAAGCTAATGCTAAGAAACTCGACATTCACACAGATGCGAGCTTTCAAAGCAGGTTCCAGGAATTAAAGTTATTCTTAATCAAATTACCCTTAAAAGGATCCGGAAGCTCTGGTTTCGAGCAGCTGGCATGTGGTCCGTCCACATTCCCAAATCCGCACGAGGTATTTCACACACACTCCACGTAGTGTCCCCCATCCCTTGCCCAAAAGCCAGATTCCTGCCTCCCCAATGGTTCAGGATGAAGTCACAGGCAAAGGTAGGGAACAGGACTCCTGCATGGTGAGAAAAACAGCTCAGGGCTCTGCAATTTAATTTGTAGGACAGGTGAGCCCTTGCCCAATAATTGTGCATGAACTGAAACATGAAGTCAACAGCGAGAGGTGAGACTAGATAGCAGAAGAACAAACAGAAGAACTGTTTACCACAGGGTGGAGAGAAATAGCTTTACTCATGTAGCTCTAGGGTTTTAATCACCACTGCCATCCTCAGTCTTGCGGATAGGAAGGCATCATTTCAAGAAAGGAAGGACGCTGGACCCTCCGGGATGCGGGGCTGACTGCTCATTGGCGGCTGCTCTGGGTGCCGGGGAGCAAGAAGGAAAAGGTACCCAGAGCTCCAGAGGTTCACGGGGCACACAGACGGGGTTTGGGGGTGTGAGGTGGATTCCAAGAATGAGGGAACCCAGGGCAGGTCAGGGGTGGATGTGGGAGGCAGGGCCGGCCGAGAGACTCTGTGTGTTCACAACTGTTCTAGAGCAAGCCGGGGAGAGACATAGTGTGATGTAAATTTTGGAAAGGTTATTCTGGCCAAAAATGTTAGGAAGAGGAAAAGAGAGGGGCAAAACCAGGTTTCCTTAGTGGCTGGCATTGACCCAGGCAAGCGAGGGAGCGTGTGCCTGAAGGCAGTGGAGACAGAAGGGGATGACAGGATTATCTCATTTAATCCTCCCCGCACCCCCTGAGGTCAGAATCATCTCTCTTTGTGAGGCGGCCGACTCCTGGCACTATCAAGGTCATAGTAAGTAATGCATCTGGATCTGAACCCCGCTCTGACTTCCAGCTCCCAGCCTGTTCCCGGCCACCAGAGTCATCCTTCAGTTTCTGTCTTCAAGTTAAATGACGTTCAACACAATATGCGGGAAACAGGGTGGGAAAGCCCAATATGTCTTGGAAGGATTTCCACAGAACAATTAAAACATCAAAGAGTGCGTTGTCTGGGGAGAACCTAGTAGCTCAAGAAGCAGGTGTTCCTATGCTAAGTGGAGACTGCAAAAAGCCCAGTGTTAGACACTGGGAACATAGGCTCCCAGAAAGGCCCCCTCCTTCCTGGGGGGACTCCAGGGCAGTGGGGTGGCCCCCCACAAGGTCACGGCTGACTTAGATACTCATAGAAAGGTGAAGAGCCTTTGAGCAAGGACAGTGTGGGTGGCCTTTGTGGAGAGCACAGACCCAGAACTGCTCCCTTGGGCAAAGGGCACCTACTCACATCAGACCCACCTATAGTCTCCAGGGGAAGAGAAGAATGGAATATTTCAGCTCCCCCTCTCTTTTTCTCTCTCTCTCTCCCTTCTGCTTGCTAGCACTCACACACACAATTTTTTTAAATGTAAAGAGCGAGGGGAAAAATGTCTATTTGCACCATCTGGCTTGTTCTTTAAATAGCTCATTCCAGGAAAGAAATATGTCCTCCTTGCCTTAATTTATGTTTCTACCTTTTTCTTCCAATAAGCCTGCAGAAGGAAATGGGGGATGGATGTGTGTGTGTGGGGGGGGTGTGATGCAGTTCGGATGCCTTGCAAGGATTCGGCCATGGCTCCGGTATGCTGCTGCCTACACAGCAGTATTTAACCCAATTACAGGATAATAGGGGCTCAGACAAATTATCTGCAAACAGATATGTCTATATGTAAACCCTTGTATTTGGAACATGCATCTGGAGCCAAAGAAAAGTTAAGCGCTTTGCCAGAGAGGGACTGAGCTCACAGCTTTTTTCTTTTCTTTTTTTCCCCCCTAGCCCTGTGCGTGGAGATCCTTGAGTTAAATAAATAAGAAATCCCAGGTACGGACTAGATGGTCCTGCTATGAAGCTGTCCAGATGGAGGGCGTGGTACTGGGACTGTGCCCATCTAGGGTCTGTGCCTGCCCAGTGACCCAGGGGACACTGAGGGGGCTCTGCCTGGTTGGGCGAGGGTGGGCCTTGTCCCCTGGGGCGTGTGCGGCCACCCTGCTCCTGCTCCCTCCCAAAGCAGCAAGGATCGAGCTCTCTGGAAGAATGCTCCCAGGTTGGCCCAAACTGCTTCAAGCCTCATAAGCAAGGCAGGAGGCTGGGTGGGAGGACAAGAGGGTACAACGGGAAACAACCAAAGAGCCAAAGCTCGCATTTTATGATTCTAAATGACCCACCAATGCTGACAGGGCTGGTTCACTTTACAGCAGAAGAGGAAACTGAGGCCCAGGGAGAAGGGACTTGCTAAGGCCACCCTGCTGGCTAGTGGGGGAAGCTAAGACAGAATCCAGGTGCCCTAGCCCCTGGCATAAGCCCCTCCAAAGGGCCAGCGCTGTCCTCATAACCACGCTGGCGAAGGAAACGATCCTTGTTCACAGGGCTCTTCTCTGAGAATACAGTTTTTTTTTAAACATTTTATTTATTTGACAGAAATCACAAGTAGGCAGAGAGGCAGGCAGAGAGAGAGGGGAAGCAGGCAGAGAGAGAGGGGGAAGCAGGCTTCCCGCTGAGCAGAGAGCCTGATGCAGGGCTCGATCCCAGGACCCTGGGATCATGACCTGAGCCGAAGGCAGAGGCTTTAACCCACGGAGCCACCCAGGCGTCCCCTGCCTGCTTCTTCCACCTGTTTTGAGTACCAGGCCTTTCAATCCCTTTCCATTGCCATGGAGCAGGGGGCAGGGCAGGGAATGGTGGAAAGACCAGGGTGTTGTTTTTGTAGACAGGAGGCCTGGTTTTTGTCAGGTGTGAGGAGATACCCAGGTGTTTTTCTGTAGCCCCTAGTGCAGGGCCTGGCCTGCTGGAGTGGATTTCAATTCTCCTCTGCCAAGCTACATTTTCAAGAGGTGTCAGATATCGAAAACCTCTCCCCGGAGCCAAAGCAAGCATTTGGGGAAGGGGAGGGGGAGGGGAGATCCAGAAGGGGCGAGGGACGGTCCGAGAAGATGCTGGTTAAAAAACGCAAAACAGAAGCAGTAAGAAAAGTTCCTTTGCATGGTGTTCCAAGTTGGCTGTTTCTTTTTCAAATAATTGGTTAAAAACCTGTGCGTCAAGCCAGGTAAGTCTGTTCTGCATTGCAAAGGAGCCTGGGCCGAGGCCATTCTTGGTGCAGGTGGGATTTTGGGGGAACAGAGCTTGGTGAGGCAAGGGAAGGGGCTGTGTCCGGTGACCCAAAGTGACCTGTCCCTTAAGAGATACCAGGAAAGAGCAGAAGTGACAAGAAAAGATGTGAGGGGAGTATGGGGAGGAAGGAGAGGGAGGGGAAGACAAAGGAGGAGGGGGAAGTCTAGCATGGGGCAGGGCTCCTCATTCCGGCTCTGGTTGGTGGAGCTCAGGGCCCCGCTGGTGTTGTCTCGTGTGGGTCTCCTGTCTCAGCCCCGATGTATCAATAGCTGTGTTGACCTCTGCCCCTTCCATAAGGTTCAGAATTCTCCTCTCTAATGACTCATGAAAGCATAAAATTAAAATATTCTGGGAAGCCAAAGGAATCTGGTTGAAAATGTGTGTTTGGGGGAATGGAAGGCATTAGAGGAATGTTCATGTCTGGACGATTCTGTTGTTTTCGTCCCCTGTTTTCTCTTCAAATTAATGAATGAGTCATGGTTGTCTTTAGGCCTGTAAAGTGCTCCAGAAGGGGAGGCAGGGAGAGCTGGGGAATCTGACAATCTCATTTTCTCTGGCTTTTTGGACTGTTCAGACTTGTTGGTGTTTTCTCTTCCTCTTTCTGTCTCCAGAGAAAGGCTCTTTCGCATCAATAAGGACCGCAACTTGAGTCCCTTTCTCCTTCCTCCCTCCTCCCACCCAAAGGCAGAGACCGCCCACCTTGAATAAAATCCAGCCAAATTAGGGGGATGTACAGGCTGGTTTCCCCCAGATCTTCTCCAGCAGTGCCTGAGCAGGTCAAGTCGGGGCTCTGCCTTCTCATTTCAGATGCAGACCCCAGTGTCTGCCTCGGGTCAGCTCCCAGCCCACAGGCACACCCTCGGCGTGAGAAGAATGAGCCCAACCATCAGAGGGTTCAAGAATAATCCTTTCGTTTCCAGAAAGCATGGAAGACCCCCATTTTGTTTCTGGTGCCTTCCCTCCAGTACTCAATGGACCCCCTCAATCTGGAGTCATTGTCTAGTCTCCTCTCCACGTCTGACCTCTGGCTCACAGGCATCACCTTGCCACCAGGAATTCCAGAAGTGGCCCACATTCCATAATATTTCTTGAGGGAACCCTTTCTTTCCTCTACCCCGACAAATCACCTCTTCCCTTAGTCCTGTTATGAGGAATTACTCTGGTAGCGGAAGGAGGAGAAGGAGGAGGGTCTGACGTTTGAACAACTCCACAGAGGATGCTCCATTGGAGCTTTCCCAAAGGCCTGGGCAGTCACTGCTGCCTGATGGAGAAATGATAGCCTGCACCTGCCACCCTGTCTGGTGCCCCTGACCTTGCTTATGGATTTGGATGGCTTCCTAGCTTCCTGGGGGGAGAGAGGAGACAGGGGACCCCAGATTTGTCTCACTGAGCACCTACCGTGAGCCGGGAGTGGTCCACCTCTGCCCCACAGACCCTGTGACAGCCTCATGGAGGCCGCTGAGATTGGTGGAGGTTCATAACCGGCCCAAGGTCCCAGGCCGGGTCAGCACCTCAACTTGTCAGCCGACAGGGCAGAGGCCACCTGCCTCCTGGGGCCCCAGAAGCATCTTCCCAAGCCCGGGCTCATTTTTCTTCTGCCAGACGACAGAACTGGCAGCGTCCATGGCCCGCTGTCCTCAGATCCCCGGCTTGGCATCAGGAGTGCCTCTTGGCTGAAGGCCGGGCAGCCTCCTGTGCCCAGACCTACTGGGGAGGGATGTCGGAGTGGGGAGGATTGGGGCCCCAAACCCGCACCCATTCCTCCCTCTCTCTCTATCCCAGCCGATGTCCAACATGTTTGACGTTGTCGTGCCAAAATTAGGCGAGGAACACGCGTGCCTTATTACCAAGCCACATGGCAACAACTATATAAATGATTAAATATGTATCAGATTCACTTCGCTCTAAGTTTGATTTAATTACGATGCTAAAATTCTACATACATATGTTCTGTTTTTATAGGTTTTTGCTTGTTGAGTATGGTCATTTGCTCAAAATAAATTGAGGGAACACTGTTTATATATGCCAGTTTCAGAGCCAGGAGAGAAAAGCTGATGTTTATGCACGATGTGATTATAAAATAATGACTGTGTTTTTTCAGCAAACAGACTAGGACTCCAAAGACATTCCACTGGAAAGCTCCATCCTCTTCCAGGGAAGCTGCCGTTGCTCAAGGACCTGTGGCTTCTCTTTTGAATTGCCTTCAGAGTCCGTTTGTGTGGGCCACATGGAAACAAAATAAACCACTCCACCCCACCTCGTTATTGACCGAAAAATCCTATTACCCAGTTTGATTACTCACCTAATTCCCTGGGATTGGCCTCAAATGGCTTTCAAATGCTTCTAAATATCAGATCAGCCCTCCAATGATGAGAACTAGAAGCCTCTGAAGAACATTTCCAAGAATGCTGAGCAGGCTCTGGGAGCAATTCCAAAAGAACTGAGATCCAGGGGGGTTGGTGGGTGAGGTGCGTGGAGCAGAGCCTTGAAGGACAAGAAAGCTCAGAGCGATGATATCAAACAACCTACACACTGACCAGGGCTTCTCCCACCTAGTCTGTCTTTGGAGACTCCCAACAGGGCAGGCACAATAGAATTTGAAGCCTAGGAGAAAATCACGATGTCCTTGTCACACAGCTAGCAAATAGGTAACAGAGTGAGGACTTGAAGTCAAGGCATTGTACCCCTGTGTGCACAGTGCCCACTGTCCTCTTCCTATGTCCCATAGTATTTCCAGAGGTAGAAGCCAGTCACTGGGCTGCCTGGAAGAGAGGATTCCTATACAGGAGAGGTGAAAGCCAGGCTGAGTGAGTAGGTTGGGCTGGCTTCTGGAAGACCTTTGGAACAGACGAAGGAGTACAGAGGAGATGATGGGGCTACTGGCCATACTCTGTCACCTGAACCAGCACCTCAGCTGCTGGACGGCTTGCTAAACCCATGCTCCAACCCTTCTTTCTGAGGGCTGACCACTGGCACCAGAGACCTGATGATAGCCTGGCTATACCAAGTGGTGATCACATGTGAGGTGTGGGATATGAGAGAGCAATGTGAGGTGATGGCCAGGTATGGGGGGACATCAGATCCGCTGTGGGAGGCATTTGTTGACTCTGCAACCCCGACTGGTCCCCAAGATCACAGCTGTGGAGTTGCTGCTGAAATTGTCTAGTGGCTTGGATGGGAGTTTCTCCAAGCTGCATTGTTCCTGGCGTGGTTCCCTGGCCTTCCAAGAAATTTTACAAACTCCCCAGTAGTCTCTAATAATCCCTTTTCATGTAAATTAGTTTAAGTGGATTCTGTTGTCTGCAGCTAAGACCAACTACACAGTCTGGTCAACTCTCCTCCCATCTGTGGCACGGACACTTTCTTCAAACAATATTCAGCGTCAGAACGTGTCAGAATTTGTGCTGTGATGTGCATTTTTCTTATGTCCTATGACAAGTGCCTTGTGAAAGAATTATACCCACTTAGTGAGAGGTTAAGAAACAACTCGGGCCACACATTTAGAATTGGGGAACATTTTTAATTTTCCCACCACTCCCTGACCTAACACTTTCAGGACATTTCGGCAAGGAAGATGACCTGGAGAAGGGACAAAAAGCATGTGTGTCTTTTAGAGAGAGGAAGCTCAGCATGCTGGTCTGGGGGTATTTTCAGGGGCCCTGGCTCCCTAACTTTTAGAAGGATTAGATGCCAAGGCGCTGAGGGAGGCCCCGGAGACAGGCTGATTCGGTTCATTCTCCTGGGGAAATCCTCTGACGTTTTCCTGTCCTTGGCTGTGCCTTGCTTTCCAGCAGGGATGGTTTTTGTAATGTGGGGACCAGAGTCCTATCAACGGACCCCTGGTTTGGAACTTCTTTTTTGTCACAGAAAAAGCCTTTTGCAATTGCACCATTCCCCCACTCTTGGGAATTCCAGATTTTTATAGATGGAGTTTGGGGTAGGTGGGGCCATGTCCCTCCCCTGGACCCTCACCCAAGCTCTTCCCAGCACTCTTTGGACAAAAGGCTGAGGCAAGAGAAGTGGGAGCATTTTAATCCTCCAATTTTCCTTCTCCTTGAAGCAGGTGAATTCTGCGGTGTAGTTCTCTGGAACCAGGATCTAAAAACCCAGGGCTTGCTTCCTCTAATTAAGCGACAAGGAAGTGAAAACATGGAAGGCAAAGATTTACGTCAAGAGGAGCAGTGTTCTCAGCCAGGGACCCCTGCCCCAGAGCAGGCAAGGGGTTGGCCAGCAGCCAGAGGGGCGCTTCCGGCAGCCAGATGGCCTCGGACAGCACTTGGGAGGGTGCCTCCCTCATTCCTCCGCTCCCTCACTTCCTTACCTGCTTCGGTTCCTCAGCCCCTTCCCTACCCTGCCCCCTCACCTCCCTAACTCTGCCCTCTCTCATCCCCTTCCTCATCGCTTTACCCTTCTTTCGTCATCCTCCTCCCCCGCCTCCACATCCCTACTCTCCTTATGTCTCCTATCCCCTCACTCTTTGGACCATTCACTTATTCACCCCCCTCGCCCCTTACTCTTCACCTGCTCACAGCCTGCGCCCTATGCTACTCTGCACCTTGGGCACCCCCATACAGCTCCTTCTCTATTCCAGCTACAATCTTCTATTAAAAGCAGTTGGATTTGGAGAAAATAAGCCCAGGCCAACTTCATATGAGATTCTGGGTGAAGATAGTTTCTACGGCAATTCATAGAAAATCCAGCTCAAAAATGACCTGGGCACTAAGGAAGTACTACGTTAGGAAATGGAATTGGAAATCTAGGACTGTTTTAACCTTCAGGAGTGGTTTGATCAGGGCTATATATATCTTTATTTCTTTGTGATGTTCTCAGCTCTGCCACTTTGGGTTGGTGGCCTGGCTTCCTTGCAGCCTGCAGTCCCAGAGAGTAATCTGCTGCAGAACAGCAGCCACAGTTTCAGGCCTCACATCCACGTACAGCGCCTCTGAGAGCAAGAGAGAGGGAGCTCTCCTGCCTCTCTCCCACCACGACCGTGTTCTACAGGAGCTCTCTGCTTCACTCTGCTTGGGCTAGCCTGAGCCAATCACCACGGCCAGGAGAAGGTTGCTCACTGATTGGCTGACTGGGCTCATTTCCGTCCCAGGAAAAATCACTGCGGCAAGGAGGATGAGACTGTGTTGAGGGATCTGGGGGAGGGATGAATTTCCCTGAACCAACTCTGGTGCCCCACTGTGGGACGGGACTGGAAGAGAGGCTGGAAGGCTGTTGCGTTGTCCGCTTCCCCAGGGAGCCGGTCTTTGGTCTTGGATACAGTCTCAGCCCTGGGTCATCTTAGCAGGAGGATGGGCTTCAGGTCCTGACAGACCCAGTTTGGACCTGTGGTTAGCCACTCTCAGGTCAGAAGCTGTAACAGATTACTTAACCTCAATGAGGCTCAGTTTTCTCAGCTGTAAACTGCGCATAATTCTACGGGTCTTCCAGAGGAGTAATATATGCGGAAGAGTCTGCATGATGTCTGGACACCGCAGACAACTGATGATGGTAGCAAGAGCTGTGATGTGAGAAGTTTTAACCCGCCAGCGCAGGAGCAAGCTCTCTGTCCCCCATCCACCCACCGGTGCCCCCTACTGGGAGGAGGAAACCCTTTGCACTGCATCTGACCCAGAGGACAATACAAAGGTCTCAGGTGACCGGAGGAGCCTCTACCCGGACTCTGTGGCGGCAGGTGAGTCAAGGGTCATGGAGATGCTGCTTATTGCCTCATTCACTGCCCCAGGGAGAGATTATTCCAGATGACATACGAAGGACTGGCAGGCACCAGGCTTTGAAATCCTTCTTGTTTTCTTCCAGAGTACCAAGCAAGATTCTGGGGACAGTACGACAGTGTTGACTGACCCTGGTCATCTGTGTGGAGCTTTAGGGGGTGGGAAGGGCTTTGGAGTCAGACAGCTCTGGTTCGGAGTGCTCCCACTTAGGAGCTGTGTGGTTTGCCCCTCTGAGGAACGATTTCCTCACTGGTAATAAGAAAATGATAATGGGATTAACTTCAAGAGTTTGTTGTGAGGATTGAGTATAACAAACCCTGTACTCAACCTAAGACTGTGTCAGGGAATAGAGGCTTATCAATAAATGTTATTGCCATTATGATCAAATGTAAACAAAATATTCGTTTTTGAAGAATCTTTTTATTTCATTTCTGATATTCTAGGATCCTTTGATTGGCCCAGGGGTTCACTAAGATTAATAGGATGCTCATGTTATCCTCTCAGTTAAAGTTGCATCAACGTACTTCAGCCAATATTTACTGAGCACTTAAGTGCCAGGAGCTGCAAATGGGCTGTGGTGTGTGATTGTATAGGTTGTGCACTGCACAATTCCAGGTGTCCCGTAACATCCTAACCTTTGAAAATGAACCCCATGCCCTGGAATCATACAGTGCACCTCCTGCATGACCACACAAAGTGCTCTACCTGCTCTCTACTCAAACCATCCCACTGTTATGTAATTGAAAACTTGGACTTGTGTAATGTGGGATGTAGTATGGTGAGATTTTAATCAAAGGAGAGGCTGAAGCAAGGGCCAAACCATGCAGGACCTTCTTGGCTGGGTTGAAGATTTGGATTTTTATTCTTGAAGCAATGAGAAGCCATTGGAGGACTTTCATAGGGGAGCAACATGGTCAGGTTTGCATTTTTAAAACATATCCTCTGACTTCTCTGTAGAGAATAGATTATAGGGGGAAGTGTGGAAGCAGGGCATCCTCCATGTGGCTTTTATGGGAAAGGAATGGTCATGGCTTGGACTAAGGTGGCAGGAAAAACCAAAGGAGGAACAAATTCAAGAGTTAACAAGTGCTGAGGTTGGGGAGAGGAAGGACTGAATGGCCACTGGTGAGTTTTCAGAGGGGAGGAAGCTCCTGTTTGCTCAGACATCGTAACAAAATCTGTGAAGGCCTTTGTGGTGATTCTTCCATTTCCATGCATTTGGACTCTTACCATTTCCACAGCAGCCCCAAGAGTTGAGCCCTAAAGGGCCAGCAGACAAGTCGAGGTGGAGAAAAAGGTGCAGGTGCAGAACCCCAACTCAACAGTCCTGCTCGGAAAGATGTTATGATCTCAGTGAGATGAGAGCCATGTTTTTGTCGTGAGCTATGCTGGGATCCTCAAAACAGAGCGTGAGCTTCACCCACAGGGGACAGCAAACTCAGACTTGAATTCCCCAAAGGAAGGAGCCTTTATGGAAACCTGCCAGAGACACTGGAATGATGAGTCAATCTCAGGCACCAGAAGTCTGGACGGATTGAACCAGCCTCAGAAGTGTACCTGTTGGAACACCTATTATCAGACTTCTCAACTGCCTTAATCCAACCCACAGAGGTGCGCCGTACCTGCATATGAATCTTCTTTCCACCCTTAGTCACCCGTGTCTCCTGGCTGCTGCACGGAAATTACCAGGGCAGGCTTGGCACCTCCATGGGCAAAGGTCCCACAAGCTCCACCTGTTTTGCTTCTTTACCACAAGATTTAACAGTGGCCACTGCCCTGGACCTCCTT
The DNA here is from genome assembly GCF_922984935.1 of Meles meles. Taxonomy (NCBI): domain Eukaryota; kingdom Metazoa; phylum Chordata; class Mammalia; order Carnivora; family Mustelidae; genus Meles; species Meles meles. Next base: position 93,070,437 of record NC_060070.1, read on the forward strand.
CTCCTGGAGGACTGCTAGGCCTCAGAGGCCCTGTCTTTCCAAAGTTTCATTATGAAAACCTAGACCCAAGCCTAAGAGTTGGGCTCAGGGGTGGGGGACACACTGAGGGCTAGATAACCCAAAGGATGCTATTTCCAAAAGGGCCTGCCCTCTGACACCTCTGGAAAAACAAACCCCAAACAGCTCCAATAGATCAAAGCCAGTCTGATCAAGTTCGGGCTCTCAGGAAGAATGACAGTGAGATGGAGGCTTTCCACTTAAAGATTCCAAAGGACTTGTCTTTCATCGTGTGCAGCTTCACCACATGTTCATCCAGAAAGTGTGAGCTGGGCACCAAGTATGTGCCAGGCACTGTATTGGACCTGGGGGAGGAGGAGAAGTATGGGGGGGGGCAGAGGGGGGTGGTCTAAGAGAGCACGAGCGCCACCCACAGGGAGTTTACAGTCTAGTACCCTGGAACAAAGCAGTCCGTCTCTGACAGAGGTCTGAGAACATGTGCCCGCTGTCTGGCTATGTCCCTGACGCTGTTCCCACTCATGAGAAAAAGTGTATTTTTCTGTTTTAAATAACCGGCCACCCAGCGAGAACATGGGATATTCTCATCATACCAGGCAAAGAAGAGAACAACCATGATCTCAAGCTCCCATGGCCAGGATTCTAGAAGGATTCTTAAGGTGAGGGCTTTGCCAATGCCTGGAGAAGCAAGTCATGATGAAAATAGCCAGTAGCCGAGCTTCACTGGTTCCTTCAGTTTCATAACCATTGCACAAAATGAGCGCCATGATGAGCCCTACTCTACAACTCTTCTGCAGATGAGGGTGTTGAGACAGAAAACAGGTGGCTTGCCTCCCGAGAGCCACACAGCCAGCGGTTCCTGAGGGCCCAGCTCCAGAGCCCGTGCCCTAAACCCCCACAAGTTCTCTCCAAGGAGTGCCTCCTGGAGAGGAGCCTGGCTCACTCAGAGCAAGTATGTTGGTCTGTCCATGTTACCTTCCCTGAAGGGGTTCCAGGATGCGCACACAAAGGAAAGACAGGGAAACTGTTTGGCCAGGACTGAGGACTCTCTCTGCCCATGGGCTGACACAATCGGGCAGGAGACTGACTGAACAAACAACTGTATCCAAGGGGTGCTATGACTGGCTGGGTGGGTGTCTTCCTGGAGGGCACTTTCTAGAGGAGAACCACATTTTCAGAATGTTGGAATCAAATATTCTGGCAAAGCTGCCCTTGAGCTCGTCCTGTTGAGCGTTTTTGTGGATGACTTGGATGGATGGTGAGCAGCTTGCTGGCAGAGGTGGGCTGGCAGCCCAGCGGGGGCGTGCAGAGCTCTGTCTTTTAAGGTGGTGGTCTCCCTGGAGAAGGAGGAGAGGAGGTAGTTAGAGGCTCTGATGGGATGACTTCTAGAAAACAAAAGCAATCACCACTTAACAGAAGGAGGAGCTTGCTAGCAGGACAGCCCAGGCTGGATCGGGTGGAGATGTTGGTTTGTGGTCTCCTGTCCCAGTTCTACACACCCTGGAGCCTTGGGTTCAAATCCCATAAGCCCCTGGCTGAGTCAGCCCAAAGGGGTCCCTTTTCAGGCTGCTGGCAATTTCCTGGGACTGGATCCCTCAGAAGTGACATCATGTATGAGAGGTGCAAGAAGAGGCAGAGGAAGGGACAGGAGTCAGGTCTCTTGGCCTGGCCTGCAGTGTCACCCCAGGATGCTGTGAGTGTCTGGGGTCTCCTATTCAGTCCTCTCCTCAGCTAGAAGACATCCCCATCACTGCCACTCATACAGGAGCGGGGATTAGTTCCTTGGTTTCCAAGCCAAGGACCAAGAGGAATAGAACAGAGATCAGATAGCATTTTCTTCCTAAGCGGGAGAGGATAAGGAATGAGCCGGGACATAGGATGCCACGCAGGGCCCTGCAAAGCTAGGAGGGAGAATGCATCAGTTCCCATTGCTGCTGTAACAAACCCTGCTCCCCTCTATTCTTTTTTGTCCATTTTTTCATTGGGCCAGCGACCCCTGGTCTGTACTACACATGACTCACCGTTTCAGAGAGATGGGATAAGATAGATGCCCTCAGTCTCCTGTGAGCAGGCAGAGTTCCCCTGGCCCAGCCTCCTCCTGGCTTCTCCTCTTGCCTCCATTCCCCTAAGCGGAGGTGAAGGCTCTATCCAGTTCCAGCTCCTGCCTATCCAGAGTGGCCCTTCATGCAAACCAGGCATCAAGATGAAAGCTCTTCTAAGCGATGAAGTCATTTGATTCCACTTAATGGGATGTGCTGGTTATGAATGGTCATGGCTATACATTATAGTTCATCTGAATTTTAAAAAGCTTGACTCATGAAGACAATTATCTTACAGAACAAGAAGCGCAGATAGGCAGTCCCAGGGTGTAGTGGCCCAGTGATGTCCCTGAGACTCCTGCTTTTCCCAGCATCCCATTCTGCCCTCTGGACCCTGACTGCACTGGGTTTCCTCCACCTTGTCACAGGATGCCAGCCATAGCTCCAGACATCACATCCTCACACAAAGCATTCAAGCCAGATAGGAGGTGTGATATATGGACCTTCTTTTCACATGGATTCTGTTTCAGATCTGAGTCTGCTTCAGTCTAAGATCTCCCATCAAGCCCAAACAACCAAAACTGTTTGCTACAGTACACAGCCTATGATTCCTTGGGCTCTTTGTTCTTATGTAAGGAAGTTCAGAGCCAAGTTTGGATAAGCCCAACTTATCTGCCAAGGAGCATCAGTGTTCTCTTTCCTATCTGTTCTCATCAGCCACTCCTGTCCCTTTGCTTCTCACATGCCTACTCCCAAGATTCCTCTCTGCTCACATCTCTATTTGGCACTCCTAAAATCTTCTAATATCATGCAATGGGTGAGCAGTCCCAGAGCCGCACAGGGCAGAGGTGGGAGTCAAAGTGACCCTGTTAAATATAAAAAGCATATTTGTGGTCCCTCTGTTTCTTCATTCACTTGTGCCCTTACTCAGTAGTTACACCGTGGCTCTGCCTTTGGAACAGACACAATCCTGTCTTCCTGAAGCTTATCATCTGGCAGGGAGGCCGACAGTAACAAAACACCACCAGTGTATCATCCCACTTCGTGATAGATGCTCTGCAGGACAGTCCCAGAGTTGCGGGGGCTCTGAGACCCTCTGACCTGGTCTGGGGTGGGGTGGGGGAGTGGTGGAAACAGGCCAGGGTTGGAACAGAGATAGGGGTGAGCCAGGCATATGGGAAGATCACAGGCAGCGGCGTGCTGCATCTGGCCCACTAGAGCCTCTTGTGCTCGTCTTGTTCCAACTCTGTTCAGTGGTTGCATATCGGTGGCTTTAAACAAGCCATAGTAGGTATATTTACACTGTAGAAATTGGCAAGCACTACAAATTAGGGCTTCCTTCCCTGGAGAGCCGGGGACATTTGCCAGCATGCCACTGGGAAGAAGGGTGACTTCTGAGAATCTGCAAAGAGCAGGTGCCCACAGTCATCATCTAGAGCCATTTTTCACACGCTCCTGCCTGCTTGTCCCAGCAAGGTACACATTCTCTCATAGTGGATGCACCGCTGAACTATTCTGGGTCCCTCCACAGTTAGGGCTATGGGGCTGAGAAGGACTGAGCCAGCATTTAATACTGATCGGCATGGTGATGATAACAACCCTCCCGGGAGGGTCTTGGACCCACAAAGCTCCTTGCTGGTCTCCCCACAACTCTCCTCCAAATTCCATCACATAATCTCTCCAAGAACATCTCAGGCCATTCTTTTCTTTAGACCATCTGCTCGAAGTAAAGCAAACCCAGTTTCTTCCCTACTCGACGCTCACCTCCATTCCTGTTCCCCTGCTGCCCAGATCCTTTCTCCTTTTGAGACTGGTTCACATCTTACCAGCATATAGACTTCTCACGTCTCCGACAACTGGGTATATTGCATCCTCTAATACTTCCTTGAAAACCTACCTCCTCCAGGAAGCCTTCCCTGATTGCCCCGGCTCCATCTGGATGCCCTATTGTTTGGTGTACCTTAGCAGCTGGGCTTTCATTTTCCGTCTGTGGGGTTATTTGCTCTGTAACCAGCCTCTAGTTGACTCGTAGATGTGCCATCAGACTTGCCAATAGAGAATAAACTCATCAAGATCAGAGAGTATGTCTCAGTGTTGCTGTTATTATTATAATTTTATTTGTAACTCCTAAAAAAGACTAAAAAGAGGCTGGGCCCTTGGAGAAATGACCCAACTGGCTGGTCAATTACTGTAAAGAGGTAACAGTGAGTTCTAGAAAGGACGTACGAGGGCGGGTGGTAAGAGTTTGCTTTTTACCTTGTCCAGAGTGAGACAGGACACCAGGGGCAGGGCTGTTAAACTAAGGTCAAGCACAGGCTTTCTAGCACCTCCAATGACAGCTGTGGGACCTTGGGCATATTATTCCGATCTCTCTCTGAGCCTTGCTTTCTTCATCCCCAAACCGAGGATGGCATGCCCACCTCTGGGCAGTTCAATCAGGAAGCACACGGGAGCTGCACATGGCCGGGCACACAGCGTGGGCGACTGGCTGTGACTTTGTCCCTGATAGATGGGTCAGAAGGAGTCTGTTTCTTTGAACCCATAGGATGCCTGGTTGTTTATTCTTGGACTTCCATCTGTTTTGCTCATTGTTATTTTCCCAACCTCTAGACCAGGCTCCACATGTTTGCTCACAATATCTGTTAAACAGAGAGGCCAGTAGTGGCGTATCCCCAGTAGCTGTCGGGGATCCGTTATCTATTTTCACACGTCCAGGGAAGTTTTCTGGTAGCTGCCCCCACGCCGTCCCTCTGCCTGCGGTAGCCTGTCCAGCTGGGTCCCATCATCTGTCCTCCCCGTTCGCTCTGTCTCCCCACTAGCCAAGAGTGCAATTACACCCCAGCCCTGCTGACTCCTTGCGCAACCCCACTGTGACAGGCCGCTCTTCTAAGGCTATGCAGATTCTCCACCCCGCTCTCTAACCCAGCCCTGTGCCTGCAGAGTCACCCCGCGGTTTGCTGAGGGTCAACCCTAATAACTCTAGATTTTCTCAAGTGGAAGCCAAAAGTCATCAGCTGAGGGGGCTCATGAAGACAGTGACCGGTGGATCACACTCAGAGCTCTGGCTCCTTGCTCCAGCTGGGGCTCACCCCCACCCCACAGACATACTCATAGGCACATAGGGTTGAGGGAGCCCCCTCTCCTTTTATTTTTTGCTTCAACTCAGGTGTGTATCAGTTGATATCTAGATTGGGGAAGGCCAGTTTGGGCCAGCAGACCTGGATCCATTTGCACCCCCTTGTTTCCCCAGAAGGGAAAGGGGAGCCATTAGCAGAGGTGGATCCCTTCCTCACAAACTCTGTGACAACGTCCTCGGTGGTGAGCGCAGCTCTGTCCACCTTGAGGATCCGCCTGCCGGGAACTTCTTGGCCAGAAGCCAGTGACCTCCCATCCCTAGCCTCAGGATTCACCGTGGATCTCGGCTTCCCTGTCCACAGGACAGCGGTCACCCTTCTCTGGCCCTAAACAGTTGGTTCCAGGGAGAGAAGTCAGGGCACCGATCCCAGGCTCCACCCAGGTTCCCATGTGTCACTGCCGACATCTCCTTTGCTTTTTTGTTTTTCCTTCCCTTTCTCTCTCCTGCCTCCCTCATTCCTTCCTGCTCTATGGCTTCGAGGCTCTCCTACCGCGTGGGGACCCGATGGCCATGTAACTGAGGTCATCTCCGGGCAGTTGTGACACCATCCTTGTTCTAAAAACCTCTCCTTGGCTCCTCTGACAAGGTCACATCCACTTCAATGTTTGGTTCCAAAGCCACCGGTCTCCCTTACTCCATATTACCGAGGAAGACCCATTCATGCTCCCCAGTGCTCCCCAGCTGCTGAGGTTGATGGGGGTTTGGGTAACACGACCATCCCACTGTTCTGGGGGAAAGGACAGGGGCTCGTGATGCTTTTGGCTCCTTTGCGCCCCTCTGCGGAAATCCCTGCAGCCCCTGACCGAGTATTTCTCAAATCCCTTCTAAATATTTTCATATTTTCAAGACACAGAAAGCAACAGTGACCTTCGGCTGCCCTCGGGCCACGTTGGGAGTAAAGAGGCAGAACCCACGCCGTGCCACTTACATCCCTCCTGTCAATGGGACCTGGTTTTCTGCCAGGAGAAGCTCAACATTTTTAAGTAATAAGGTTCATGCCATCGGATTCTTAGATGCTGAAGTTTGATCCTTGTCTTCAGGGAAGGGGCCAGTAAGGCCACAGGAATAGGAACGAAACAGCATTCCTGCAGCTCAGAACTGGGACAACCCTGCCAGCTTCTTCATCACAGTCGTCCTGGACACTCTGTGACATCTTCTTGTGTTTTGGCCACGTGGGTCTCTGGCTCTGAGACTGCTGCTCCAGAGGGAGACTGGTGGTGACTCAGTGATACTTTCCCTAAGGCTTCTCCTCCTGACATTGGCCAGGTGCTCCCAGATTGCCTCAGTTTCCAGCACACTCCCAGCCTGTCTCTGAGTGCTTATGGCCCAGAGCCAGTGAAACACCCTCACCACCCACCTTCAACAGCCCCAAGGTGACCAGCCTTGATCCCATGACACAGTCATCTTTCTCTCCCAGTCTCCCTTCTTTGGAACTCTAGCCCAGGCCCAGGTAACCTGTGTCAGAGTGCTTTGGCTAAAGGACTGTGCAGAAGGAGAGGGTCATCTGCATTGTACAAATTCAAGTTATTTGGAGACAATCCCTGCCCATCGGGAGATAATCCATTGTCCTTCATCAAGCAGAAGCATCTTTAATTTCTCTTGCCTTCAAGAGGTGGCTCTCAAAGGTGGTCAGATAGTAGGAGCACCTGGGGGGATTTCCAACCCTTCTACACACACACAGATTCTGACGCCGCCACGCTGCATGGGTGGAGTAAACACTGCTGGTGGCCTCCTGTGCCATACTGACAGTAGCTCCTTGCCCCCAGTCAGGCCCGCATCTCTTCTGTAATACAGGGGATGAAAGCCTGGGAACTACATTTCCCAGAATCCATTGCCAGCAGGCTCTGGTTTAGACTCCCCAATGAGAACGGGGAGGAAGAAGAGAATCACAGGCCGTATCTTTCCTCCAGCTGTGGTGGGCAGACATGTTGCTTTTGGCAGATGTGGGATTTTGCAGCCACCTCTGGTTTTTCCCTCTGTGAATAACCTGCCTTAGGACTATCAATAGTTCTAGGACTAGCAGCTCTGGAATCAGTGGTGGTTTCCTGCAGTAGTGAGTTCCCGATGCCATGAAATCTCGCAGTGAATCTCAGAGCTAGCACCAGCCTTCCCTTCTGTTCCCTCCTTTAGTGCTTTCTACGGTCTAGCAGGACTCAAGTCCCTCCTCCAAGACCCTTCCTACTGAAACTACATGAATTGGGTTCTGTTTTTCTGACAGATACACAGGGACTACCCTTCATTCTTTCTTCCTTATGAGTAGAATCTTGGTTTCAGAAGGCCAGCCACTGGCCCAGCTAAAATGTTCAGATGTTGACAGGGACTGACAAACCACAGCAGAAGTCTACCAGGGACTTGGAGGAAATATTTTGCTTTTCTGATAGCAGCATGGCCCCTTCTTTCTTGCTCTTAACTCCTCTTTTCTACTTTCTGGCTGGAATTTGGACGTAGTGGCTGGAAATGCAGCAGTCATATTGTGACCATGAGGGAAAGACCAAGGAAATTGCGGAGACTTCGGCCTTGGAATTCTTAAACCCTTTAAGTAATAATAGGAACTTCCTCTCCTGGACTTCTTCCTTTATAAGGGAAAATACTCTTAATTTATGTTAAGTACCATTTAGTCATGATTTATGTTACTTTCAGCCAAGAGCAGTCCTAACTAATTCAGTATAGGTACCCATCTGCCTCACCTCTTTGGGGAATCACTGTCGTACCGAGCCACATTACTGCAGGTGTATTGAGATAGAAAACAGGTTGCAGACTTCTGCATGAAGGATTCCCTCCCGAGGCTCTTTGGCCTTTCATACATACAGTCCACTCCAGCTGCTTCAATAGCTCCCAAACATGTCCAGGCATGTCTGCATCCACAAGATTTCAACAAGATTTAAACAGCTTAGGCAAACTTTCCAGCATTAAAGCATGTACGGAATTTATCTAGAATCTCTTAATCAAACAAACTCAGTTCTAAAACATAAATTATCTCTCTCATCTCTATAAAGCCTCCCTAGCAATCACAATGTTCTATGTAATGAGGGTCACAAATTCACACTAATAGGTCCCGTTCCCTCAAAAAACAAAAACCAAAAAACCTCTCAGGTCTCACAACTGGGCTACTTTGGAAAAAATTGTAAGTGACTGAGGCCATGCCAGGAGTAACAGTGACAGAGAAGGGCGTCTGCTTAGGTGAAGTTAGTGGGTGGTGTTTTTGTTTATTAAAGAGAAAAAAAAAGTGAATTCTGTCCTAAAATAAAGAGTTTGATTGTTTCAGATCTTGAAAGAAGACAGTGAGGGCTACAATCTCCATGAAGATAGGAAGCAGCAGAAGCTTTGTGGAAAGACTTTTATTTGCCTTGAATTATAACACTCGCAAATAATGGGTCTCAAGAAAGGCAGTGAAATGTCAGATGTAAAATTTTCCCAAAGCTGGCTAAGGTTTTATGGATTTATTAATAAGATTTTTAAAAAAGAAACCTATTTAACATTTACTGCCAAATATTATGTTAATGCAAAAGTCAGAATTTTGTTTTCTTTCTACTGAAGGAACAAATTATTCAGTCTGCTCTTAACAAGTGGTAGTAAAAGATTTTTCTTTGTTAGATCACAGAGATTCTATATTTCAGAATGTCTTTCTGTGCTTTGTGCCATTTTTAAAAAAATTATTTTTAACATAGAAAACTACAAAACTTTCTTACTTTTAAAAAGGCAGAGATTCTGTAAGAGAGTTTTTTCCCACGGTCTCGAGACCATCTTTGAGTTTGCAACAAAACCTAAAGTGGGTTGTAATTGCAGCCAAGGTTTATACCAGAAAAAGAGTATACAGCAGGACGGCAGGAAAAGGATTATTATTATAAATTTAAGATATTTTATGAATCCATAAAGATAGGCATAACATGTAGAAAACAGGGTAATGACTTTTGTCCAGTAACAATGTAAATACATTTTGTTCAGAGGAGATACAATTACCATTGACCCTTGAACAAGGGGGTTCGGGGTGCTGCCCTTCCTACCCCCACGCTATATAGCTGAAAATCTGCATATAACTTGTGACTCCCTCCAAACTTAACTACTTATAGCTTACTGTTGATGGGAATCCTCACTGATAATATAACCAGTGCACATGGATATTTTTTGAATGTTATGTGTGTTATATACTGTATTCTGACAATAAAGTAGGACTGCGAGACGAAAATATTAAGAAAATCATAAAGAAAATACTTTTTTTTAAAAAAGATTTTATTTATTTATTTGACAGACAGAGATCACAATTAGGCAGAGAGGCAGACAGAGAGAGATAGAGGAGGAAGCAGGCTCCCTGCTGAGCAGAGAGCCTAATGCGGGGCTTGATCCCAGGACCCTGGGATCATGACCGGAGCCGAAGGCAGAGGCTTTAACCCACTGAGCCACCCAGGCGCCCCAAGAAAATACTTTTACAGTATTCTCCTGGATTTATTGAAAAAAAGTCTGCGTCTATGTGGATCTGTGCCATTCTAACCCGTGTTGTTCAAGGGTTAACTATATTTATCTAGTAGAAAAGATAATTCCAAAGGTTACAGTGTTATTGCTCTCTGGGATATTAACTGGTTCTATATCAAATTAGCAATCCTATAAATAGTTCGCCATTTATTTAATCAGTATAGTTGGCTCATTCCAAGTTCCTTTGAATCAGTCTTATCATTATGCTCCTTCCACCACTGATACGTGCTCACTTGAAAACAAACAAAGCCCTGAACACTCAGAATGAAAAGAAATCATCGTTGAGATCAGTTTCTTAATGTTCCTTTTAAAATATCATGAATGTTAATCTTCTGACTTTGCAGGAAAACAAAGAAGAGATATGATATTAATCATCAACTGTAGCATGCAACATCTTCCAACACCGTATGCAACAAACCCAGACAGAATGTCTTATGACTCGGGGGAAGTAATGGTACAAAACAAAGCCCAAAATGTCTATTTCTGGAATGGAAAACAATTTACAGATTGATAATTTCAACAAAAACATGGACGTGTGGGATGCTGTGTTCAAAAACTCTGTCATTGAAATTTGAAGTGCGAAATACTTAAATACGTTATCCAAAAGGCAAGCCTGTTTTGGTGAAGTGCATGGTCCAGATAAAGAAAGTTTGCTATCGTCAGTGACTTAAAGATTATCAGGAGTTAAGTTTATATATAAACCAGCATTTGAAATCATTGGAATTTATGGGGCACCTCGATGGCTCAGTCGTTAAGCGTCTGCCTTCAGCTCAGGTCATGACTGGGATCAAACCCCGTATCAGGGTGCTTGCTCAGCGGGAAGCCTGCTTCTCCCTCTTCCACTCCTCCTGCTTGTGTTCCAGCTCTCACTGTGTCTCTCTCCGTCAAATACATAAATAAAATCTTTTTAAAAAGATGAAATCATCAGAATTTCTGAAAATATTGTTTATTAATGTCAATAAAGAAATTAAAAAACAATCAGAAAGTACAATTAGATTTGTACCAATATCACGTGGTTAGTTAAAAAAATAACAGTATTTTCAGATATGAAATATTTAGTAAACGTCAAAAAACAATAATTTCAATATGGGCATATTATTATAGTCTAGATTTTGTTATAAAGTGTTTATCTACTACAATGTGAAAATTGCTTTTTGGGAAACATACATCTGGGCTATAAAATGTGAACCATTAATAACAAAGCTTCAACTATTTTGTATTGAAGTATTGTTAATAATTTACCTGTATGTAAAATTCAAGACTTTGAAGATAATTTAATAGATTTTTATTTACCTTGTGGAACGAAGTAGTAACATTTGATGTAATCTATTTTAGTTTATCATCAATGCTTAAGAAAAATAATTTTTCACTGAGAAATGTTTACATGAAAATCTCATTGTACAGAGTACCAGGATAATGCTATGGACAATATCTGAGATTTCAACCAAAATTTTAGAAAACCCTCCAGCTGTTTTAATTTGACGTAGTCTAAGCCATTGTGCTCAGTTGTCTTTGAAAGATGCAATGGAAAATCTAAACAAAGAAAATCACTTTAAATCTTTCTTCCAAAAATTTTGTATTTACCACCATGCTTCAGATAAAACACTCTTGGGGATTAAATAATACATTTGAAGAGATCAGAATTTAAATAACACCTGGAAGAATACTGAGACCTCACGAGGCAGCCTTCAGTGTAACAGCTACAAAAGCAGGCTGGAAATTGTGTCAAGGTTTGGATATTTGTTTTAACAGAAATAATGAATAGTAATAGTGGAACATTTTGAAAAATAATTTTTTTCTTTTAGAGATTTGGCTTTAATAAATGATATCCTGGGTGCCTGGGTGGCTCAGTGAGTTAAAGCCTCTGCCTTCAGCTCAGGTCATGATCTCAAGGTCCTGGGATCGAGCCCCGCATCGGGCTCTCCGCTCAGCGGGGAGCCTGCTTCCCTTCCTCTCTCTCTCTCTGCCTGCCTCTCTGCCTACTTGTGATTTCTGTTAAAGAAATAAAATCTTAAAAAAAAAAAATAAATGATATCCTAACAAAAATATCAATTTTTTCTTGTAAGAAAAAACATTCTATGAGAGTTAATTTGGGGGACGACATACAAGACTAAGTCTGGGAAACTACGGAAGAGAAGCAGAGATAAAGAAATGGAATGTATCTTCTGTTGGCCCCTGTGGACCCTCTGTCCTCTTCTCTGTTCTGCTCTCTGTGCTGTGTGGGCTCATCAAAGGACTCCGTGTACTTGGCCTGCCAAGTGGTTTTAGCAACGTGGAGGATCAGCAAAATGTCCCAGGACTCTGAGGTCAAAGTGATTATAGCCAGGCTATAACTCCCTGCTGGGAGTTACTGCCCACCTGCCTCGTGACCCAGGGCCTGCCTGCCCACAGCTGGAGACTTGGTAAAAGTTGCTCCTTCTCGGCCTGGGCTGAGTGCGGACTCCCTACTGTTCCCAGTCCTTGGGTGCTGCGCTGTCGCTGGCCAACTTTCCTCTCATCAAATTACCCAATTTGAGTGTGCCATCTATCTCCTGCTGAGACCTTGACTGATTCATATACCATTTGAAAGAACAAAAAATATGATCTACTCCAAAAAAAAAACCAAAACCCTACTAGCATGAAACAAAAAAATGTTTATTGATAATGCTAAAATGAAAAATATAATAAATGTTTATGTTCTTTTAATTTATTGAATCCTTTAGTAAGACAAACAACATTTGGGTTAAAGGTAAACAAAATTAATAAAGTTGGGTCAATTAATTAAATATGACATTCGAACAAATGATTTTGTATGACTTCTTCAATGATGGAGATGTGGGATGTATAAAAGGCAGTATTTTAATTTGTAATATATAACAAATGGGTGCGTATTTTTAATGGTGGCCATGACCTCTAGCATAACAGAGGGTGCTCCTAGTGTGAATAATGAATGATAGATGGTAGAAACCCATGAAACTAAGGAGAACTTAAATTAACACAATCCACACTTTATTATAATTTTTTTTTTAACAAAGCAACACTCAGAATTCTGTTGGTCATTGTTTGAGGTTGAATCATAACCACAGTTTTTCATAAAACTTAGAAAAGAGTCGAAGGAACAGGACCCCTGATTTTTTGCCAACTTTCCTGGGCAGAGGCCAGGGGAGACAGAAGTGGGCTCCACACCTCAGTCGGGAGAGAAGGCAGACTCTGACTTCCAGCCTGGTGCGCTGCGGTAACAACAGCAGGTGTCCCTGGGTGGCAGAGAGACGACCCCGGGGAGAACTCTTACGGCCTGTTCCCTGGGCCTCTGGGAGAGAAAACTGCTCCACAATCAGTATGAATCTGCCTCCCCACCTCACTTCCCCCAAGAGACCCGGGCTGCAGGGCTGGGAGTGCAGGTATTTCCTGAGGGGTCCTGTCTCTGGGGATGGGGACTGTGCCTGGTCAGAGGCAGGCCGTCCTCCAGCTGTGGGGAGGTGGCCGGCTCTCTGGAGGTAGCTGTTTGTCTCCAGCTCCCAAGCTCTTGTCCGCAGTCCCATTATACTTACCAGGGGGCCTTGTCAGCCTGGAGTGAGACCAGCACGAATGCAGGTCTGCACCCCCCTCCCTGGAGACAGGGCATGCTAGAGGCTTGTCTGCAGTGATCTCATGAGGCTTGGCTACACCTGCTGGAGCCAAGAAAGTTCCCGAGCAAGAGAGGGGTTCTGATACCTGGAAGCTCCTGACACATGTCCAGCGTGGGAGGAGCGCACTGGGGGTGGAGGTGAGGGGTGGGAGGACCAGGGCTGAAAAGGAGGATTCTGGGCCAATGGGCTAAGAGGGGAGGTGGGCACACCCCTGCCAGCTTGTCCCAGCTGTGCTGGCCTTCAGGCCATGGTGGGCCTGCGAGGCTTGTCTCCAGATGTGCCTTTGCTAATGGTCTCTATTGGACTATGGATTCCTTCATGCTGGGGGAGCACGGACAGGAGATTTCGAGAGAGAGAAAAAGTGCACCCTGGCCAGGTCCAAGAAGTGGGCAGGAGCCTAAGGAGATTGCACTCATTACCTCAACCCTTTCTCCCACTCCCCGAAAACCCACTCTGGGAGGCAGGAGGGATATATTTGGTATATTCTTGGCTTAGAGTCACACACACACACGCACACACACACACATCAGTCACGCTCCAGTTTTGAAAGTGTCACAATTTTTTTAATGTGGCTGCGATGATGACATCCTTACACACTGGGAAGGGATTCTCCAGGGGCAGAGGCAACGGGAGGGGGTAACAGGACGGGGCAGACGGTTATAATCCTCCTGTGACTCTCCAGAGTGCACAGAAGAATCTGTCAGCCATTTAGGAAGCAGAGTGTCAGGCTGTGGCTGCCCCAAGAGGGGGCTCGGAGACAATTCACACCATGGCGGCTGAAGCCCGCGGTTTGGAGATGTGTCTCAGCTAAGCCAGCTGTCGGCACCCAGCCCTGAGCCTCGAACCGCCTTGAAGGTGGGACAGGGGCCACTTGGGATGCTCTTTTCAGGTGGCTAATCTCTGGAAAGAGAGTCAGGTGGGGGTAGCCCGAGGTGCAAGCTGCAGCTTCCCGGGTGTGACTCTCCTGGCCACGCAGGGACTCCACCTCCTCAGGGCAGGGAGCCGGGCGGTGGGCGAGGCAGACAGCCACCTCCACTTCTGGGGGACAACGAGGAAAATGAACACAGCTGCCTTGTCCAGTGCGTGTAGAGGACAAGCCTGGAGCAAACAGAAACACCTTCTCTAGCTGTGTCCTCACCAGCCAGGAAGGCTGGCCTCCCTCCTGGTGGCTATGATAAGTCATCTGTGTGTTTTCCCAGGACCATCACATCCTTCCCCACAGTATAAGCCACCATCTTAGTGATGATCACAATTTCCACCAACCACACCGTCAACCACCAGTTCGTGTTTTTCTCCTCTGCCCGGTCTACTCTCACTCTGCCCATTCTATTTACTCAACACCTTTACGAGCTTCCACTATATACCACCCCCAGTGCTAAATCTGGAAAACTCATGAATTCAGAAAGATGTAGGTTTGAATTCCAGTTTGGCCACTTACTAGTTGCATGACCTCAGGTGTCACTTAAACTTCCTGAGCCTCAGATCTTGTAAAAGGGGGACAATTTCACATGCCTTAGAATGCAATTGGCCAGAATTAAATGAGATGACACCTGTAAGCTGCTGAGCACAGTAGCAAGTACCCTAACTCTTCTTCTTAGCTCTGCTTCCCTTCCTTGAAGGTAGAGGTCTGGCTTGGTACTTCCCCAAATGCCCAGTAGCACCCAGCACACAGTGAGCACTCCAGAAAGATTGTTTGGGAAACTCCACATGTTGTCTGGAGGTAAGCCGGGACAGGAGAATCGTCCATGTGCCTCGCACTGGACAATCCTGCTGTGCCCTTCAGCTCTGGTTGACAAGACTTATGGCTCTAGTTGTCTTAGAGACACTATTCCTATCCTGATGGTTTCATTTATTTTTTTCTCTCTTTTGTTAGCAAATGAGTGAACGAAGATGTGAGAGGTGGCACCTTGCCAATAGGGAAGCTGAGCAGTGGAGTGGGGGGGGCGTGCTGGATGGGGCCAAGAGATCTGGTTCAAATCAGAGCTATGTCATGAACCACATGTGCGCGGCTGTTAAGGCTTTTACGTTCGTAATGTTCAACTCTGCCTCCTCCGAAGTCATGTGGCTCATCCCTGCCCCATCTACTCTGTAAAGTTGCTGGCAGGGACTAGGGCCTCACATAGGCACGATTAAAAGGATATGGAGGATGAACAGAAATTGGGCAATAGGAGCTCTCACTATTACTGCTCATTAAACCACATAGACATTTGTGCTAAGTGAAATTACATGCTAGAAAGAACAGGTGATGGGACTGTTGGAATTTAGGTTTTAAATTTGGACTTAGCTGCTAACTTGTTGTGTGACCTTGAGCCTCTCGTTGCCCACTTGGCACATCCAGAGTCTGTGTGAGGTCATCTCTTGCATCCCTCCAGGATTTGAAGGTTGAATACCATGAACAGACACTAATGACTTTGAAAAGTAGCAAACCCCCTCCAGCTCTCGGTGCTTTGGAGAGTGACGATCTGTTGACAATGCACTAGTTGGCTGCTTGAGGCCAGACTCTCTTGGCGGTCATCCTGGGAAGCAGTACAGGGCGGCCCAGACCATTGCCACAGCCCACGTGTAAGGCAGCTGTGAGGTTGCAAGCACATATTTGAGAGGAAAATAATTTTCCCTCAACAATAAATTGGGCAGCTGCAGGAGGTGTGGCTCCCCGGCACTGGGGTTTTCCAAGCCCTGTCAGACTTCTGACTCCCACCAAGTGGGCTTTCACCTGAAAGATGCAGGGAGGGAAACCTTTGGATTCATCTACTCCCAGGCCCAGCATTTCTGTAACAGGGCCTTTGACACACAGCCAAGCTGAGCCCATCTTTCAGACCTCTTCCCACTGTTTTGTCACCTTGCTAATAACCACATCGCTCAGCCTCCCAAAGCAGGTGGGGACAGCTACGTAATTAAGTTCTCACTGGTGGAACGTAAGCAGAGCTGAAGTCTGTGATTTCTGCATCACTTACAGAAAATACATGAAAACAGACGGCCTCCATTTCTCCTTGACCTTGACCTTGCTCCCTATGAGTAGGGATGCTGATATGGTAGTAACCCAGCTCTCTAGAGAGCACAACTCTCTAGAGACCAACAGAGAAATAAAATGGAAGGATCCCAGGTGCCAAGTGACCAAGTGAAGCAGAACTCCCTGCAGACTGGGGACACTTACCTCCAGGCTATCACGTGACAGAGAAATACCCTTCAGCCTGACTGGGGTCTCATTCCAGCTGCTTATACAGTCTACATCCTAACCACTACACAGGTCTAGGATTTACTCCTCAATTATAATCACTTTTTGCAGAGGGTGTATTTGGCTGAAACTATAAAAAGTCCAAGGTCAGCATGTTGTATGTATGAGAATCCTCTCCCCCAGCACTCCCCTCTTCAGGGACATTTGTAAAAGGACCAATGTGGTGAGACAGCAGCAAAAGAGGGAGAGGTTCTTAGAGATGTTGAGGCAAGACACCAAGGCGGTCTTCCATACCCTCTAGCTCTGACCACTCCTCCTCAGTCCCAACCAAGTTTTGACCTCAGAAGAGTACGAACAGCTTTTCAAAGAAGCAGTCTTTAAGTCCTTATCATCTCAGGGCTCCTATCTGACCAACTTTTCCTTTTTTATGTGGAGTCTGTGTGTGTACACACGCACGTACACATGCACGTGTATCGTGAGGGCTAGAGAGTGTTGGAGCTGAGAATTTAAGTAAGGTCCCCATCGAGAAAGCATGCTCTAACTTCCGTCCTGTGTGTTGTGCCAACTGTCCAACTGGGATGGACTGTGACTCTCATGCCAGGCTTGGCCTTTTCTCTAGACCTTAGGGTACAACCATCGCTGGCTTACGCCCTGTGGGGTGTGGGTCCCCCAGCCCAGGAAACAGCCCTTCCACGGCCGAGGCCTTCCATCTCTGACTACGGAAAATGCAAGGAGCTAGTAGCTCGTCTCATTCACAGTTGCTCATGGCTATTCATTTCCAAGGGCCTCGTCTTTGTCTCTTTTGATCATTCGGAAGCTGACACAAAACCCCAGGACTGCAATAGGACTTTGATCCGAGTAATGGAATCAGGCAGAGGGAGAGACAGCAGCATATGCTGCAAAGCCTTTTCGACTGGCTTTGGGCTTGGATGTTTAATGAGAGCAAATTCTGGAAAACCCGGGAAATAAAAACTGAAAGATGTAAATAGGGAGAGATTATCACTGAATTCTTGTAATTGTCTTACAAGCCCCTCTGGAGGGGCAGACAGTGACTAAGAAGGGACTCCACCATGGGATGACGATTAGGGCTTGGCAGGCAGAGGTGCGGTTTAGAGTTGGTCCTGAATGAAGCTAAATGTTCCAATCTGGGTTTTTTCTATCACTGGTTTTGTCAGTTTTCCTCCTCCTTTCCCCACCCGGCAGGCTTGTCAGGCATGAGTCAGGAAGAAGATGCCGAGGATCTAGGGAAGTGGCTGGTTCCCTCTGGTTTAGTGGATCCCTACTTGGAAGGGCTGGATTGGCCCCAAGCTCTGCCCTAACCAGTCACATGAAGGGACAAAATTGTCTTTCACCTCTCTAGCCCTCTGTCTCCTCACTGGAGGTGTGGTTCCATGCACCTCTCATCACCTCTGTCAGCCTGTGCTTCCCTTTACCTGTGTATCGTCCCTTGTGCTGGTCCGCAGCTATGGGGCCCAGGGAAGGGGGGATCTCAAAAGGCCAAGCTTCCTGCTGAGGCTATGAGGCTAAAAGTTGCAGAAGGCCACTTCTCTGGAGCTGGCCTGGCTTCAGCTAGCTGGATGAACTTGGATTGTTACTGAGCTTGTGGTAGACATTGTGCTAGGTAGATAAGCTAGACAAAGACAAATACTGCATGGTATCACTTACACATGGAATAGTAACAAAAGAAGAGGTCAAACTCCCAGAAATGGGGAGTAAAAAAGTGGTCACTAGGGGTAAGGGCTGGGGGAGATAGAGAGAGGTTGGTAAACAGGGACAAACTCCCAGCTGTAAGATGAGTAAGCTCTGAGGAGCTAATGAATAACGTGGTGACGATAGTTGATGATGCTGCATTGTAGACTTGAAATTTGCTAAGGGAATAGAACCTACATGTTCTCACAAAATATATGCAGATATACACACACGTATATATAAGGTGATGGGTGTGCTAATTAACTAGCCGGGAGGAACCCTTTCACAACGTATGCATATATTACGTTACCGTGATGTACATTATAAAGAGCTTACAATGTTATTTGTCAGTTAAACCTCAGTAAACCTGAACCAACAAGAGAGTTGTGAGGGCTAAATCCAATGTGCCACATAAAACGCTCTGCATAGCGCTGGGTTCAAAGCGAGGGCACACTTCATATTTATTGCTACTACTATTATCTTCTGACTTCTCCTTGGGGCAGGACCTCCCTGCCGCAAACTAGACTTGACCTCTAATTCTTCAGTGTCTCCTTGGCCTCGGATTCTGAAACGCAGAATGTTGACCTGGGTAAAAATGGTGTGACTCACCCATAGTGAGAGCACATCCTTAAAAGATTTTCCTCCAATCAACAGATACCAGGCACCGCAATACCCATTTTGTATACTCATTTCCGATTCTTTCAGCATTCTTTGGTTTTCTTCATTTTACAGAAGAGACTGAGTCTCAGGGAAAGTCAGTGAATTGACCACAGTCACACACTCAGAAAGTGCTAGAGCCAGGATTGTACCAGTTGGGTCTGGTGCCGAAGCCCACGAAACACCATCCCTGCCATAGGTACCAGATGGGCCCTTCCAACTTCACCTTGTCCTCTGACATGGCTAACCTGGGCCAAGTGAGCAGGAAGCGGGCTGAGGGTTTAAGTGTACACAGTAGGCCAAACACCTGATTCTGGCAGCTAGAGCATCACACTCCAGCCAATGAAGCCAGACTGCAGGTTGGAGCTCCCCTCCCAGAGAACCCTTGTGAAAGAAAGGAAGTTCTGGTTGGAGATATCCAGCCATAGACTCACAGAAAGATAATGGAACCCCACTGAGGCAGAATTTTATTTTATTTTAATTAAAAGATTTATTTGAGAGAGAGAAAGAGTATGCACACACACACAAGTGGCAGGGTGTGAAGTGAGAGAGAGAATCCCAAGCAGAATCCCCACTGAGGGTGAGCCCAACATAGGGCTTGATCTCACAACCTTGAGATCATGACCTGAGCCAAAATCAGAAGTCAGACACTCAATTGTCTGAGCCATCCAGGCGCCTTAAGGTCAAATTTTACATTGGATAAGAGCTGGCAATGATTGTGTCTCATTGCTGTCTAGGAAGAAAGAACTTGCCAAGCAAATTAATAATGTAAATAGGATTTCCCAGAAGAATCTTTAATCCATGTAATCCTGTCTAATCCAATAAACATTTCCTAAGAGTGCTGAAGATACAGAACTGAATGAATCTTTCTTTCCTTTTCAGAAGAAGCTCCTAGGCCAGCCCAGAAACAAGCATCTAAGTGCTTATACAACAAACAATAAAATTTAAAAAATAAATAAATAAAAGTTCAGCATGAGCACAATGATAAGAGGGAGGAACTGGGTTTGCCAAGGTCTAAGAAAGCTTAAGACTCAATCAACTATTTTGGAAACCTACTCCCTTCAGAAATACCTCTAGTTGGAAAGATTAATTTAGTAATTAGTCAATTCCATCAAGTTATTAAAGCAGGATATCAAAGGGTTGCTATTACCTCAACTTTGGTAAGTCTAATTGAAACCACTGTATGAGTTTTCAAATAATAAGATATCCCCCCTTCTAGAGACATTCTAGAATTTAGTTGTACATTTAGTTCAAGTGCATGTTCCTCTCAGTCCAGCTTCTTGGTCCAGTGGGCCATGTGTGGGCAGATTATGTTTTCCATTTCTTAAGGGGGCTCAGAGTGGTTTTGCAATGAGAGTTTTCCAGAAAAATGTGGAGAATAAGGCAGAGTGGGATTCAGGGCCAAGATAAATGGAGAGCACAGAGGATGGTACCAAAGGGATGGGACCTGGACCACAGACTTGGTATTTCAGCAGATTTCTTGGGGAGACGTTAAGAGGAAGAATGTGGGGAAGGTGTTAGTCAAGAAATGGCAACATTCAGAGGCAGAACTGGCACAAGGCAAGAACAATGGAGTGAGAGGCTTTGGGCCTTAGCGGTCTGATTTGGAAGGTGGTTGGGAGGCTGTGACCCTCCCTGACAGGAAGTCCGAGCCATGGGAGGTTGACAACAAACAGTGGGCATTCTCAGTTGTTGCAAAGCCGAGTTGGCTCAGTCGCACGCCCCCTCTCTCAAAAACCAACAGCCCTCCTTGAAAACTCACCCAAGTCCGACTACACTGACTCAGCAGGCCCGGGAAGCACCGAGAAACCCTTTGGGGGAAATCCAAAGCCCAGATCTTATTCTGAGAACCTCCCACCACCGGAAGGAAGAAAAGATCATGAAACTCAGCACTTTCCAGCTTGCCATTCCTCTCCACCGTGGTGGCACCGGCCAGGGGTTGGCGACTCTGCAGCTATTTTTACCCTCAGATTTCCGGAACTGCCTACCGATCCTGGTTAGAGGTCACCACAGTAAACTCAGCTCTGTCCACAGCAGTCACAAGAAGTCTAAGCCACAATGCCCAGCTGTGCACAGCCACACTCATCCATACCCCAGAGACATGGGCCCTAAAACCAGAGTCAAATGCCAGGGCCTATGCTGGATGGCAAGGGGACAGCTCCCTCCAGCTATCCAAGGATCAGACGTGAGGTGATGCACGTTGTGGCCAGCAGCCTCTGGCCCACTGGAGGAGGGCACCCAAGTTCACAGTTCATGTTTTAATCCTTTGAAGGGCCTCGAAGTTGACTGTTCCTGTGGTTTGTGGTAGACATAGGCCAGAATAGCTCTTCATAGCTGCAGAGAGCTACCACGTGGAGAGCCGTCTTGCTCTGACCCTGTTTAATGGTCACCAGCTTGACCACGGTCTCTCTCCTCCCCCTCACCTGTGAGCCTCCAGGCAGACTTATATTTTGCTCGCTATCTTCCATGTGTCTTTCAGTCCACAGCCTTCTCTCAGGGGCTTGGATGCTAGTGTATTTTAAGAAGGAAATACTTCTTCATCGTGTAGATAGATAAATAATGTCAATGATGGAGAAGTATTCTACACCAAGATAGGATCTTCTTGTGCCCAGCATCCGTGCGAACAAAGCCTGTGAACTGTGAAGCCCCACTCCAGGCTTGCTCAGGTGCGCTGCGAGGAGGCTGTTGAAAGGTAGTGAAAATGACCACTGTGTTCTCTCCTCCAGCGCAGCCAAGGGCCTTGGGTTTCTCTGGGGTAACAGCTAGAAAATGGGCGGTGACAAACGACTTAAAAATTCTTGTTAATAATGGCAATTATCATTGCTGTAATGAAGAGAATGCTGTCTGCAGGCCAAAGGGCCCCTCAGCCTTCTCCTGGAAGGGGGACTTCACGGTGAAGATTTCTAAGTCCTTGTGATCCAAATGTTGTCAACTGAAAGCAACCAAATGTCCAAACTACCATTTTCTCCTTTTACTGACCAGTTTTTTAGACCTCCAAACACTGAATTATAAAGTCTTTTCCCATCGGATTTCCCTCAGAAAATTAACTTGGATCAAGAAGGATTCAGTGTGGGTTGGCCTCTAAATCTGCCCAGCTCAGGGAGCTCAGATGTTGGCTCCCCGCCCTTCCTTCACAGGTCCCGGCTTCCGGTGACCGCCCGGCAGGGGATTTGCGGCCCCAGCGATTTCCCATCTCAGTTGTGGGGCTGTGACTCAACAGCTGCAGAGTTATAAGCCCACCGGCAAGGGCACCACCGGGCTCAGAAGGCCAGGCTGAGGGGGCGGGGGCGGGGGAAGGAGCGCTTTTGAGAGGGGAGGGCAGAAGGAGAGAAATGAAAGTTACAAAATGACGGACTTGCTAGGCCTACAATTTCATCATGCGATATTCAAATATTAGACCCTGGCCCCAAATAGCTGCTCACTTACTGCCTTTTCCCTTTGTATTGGCTCCAAGAAACACGAAGCAAGAGGCAGCTGAACAAAATGCCCCATTCATGAGAGTCTGGTGGATGCAAGCGAGTTCATGACTTGATAATCCCTGACAGCCCTCATTAAATCAGGGAGCTGCAGGTGTGAAGGCGGCTGGGGGTGGGAGCTGTGATCCGGGCCAGGGGACCGGAGCTCCATCCGTTGTGGGACCTTGTCAGGGCAGGGCAGCTTTCCAAGTTGATAAGGGAACGGTGCCAACTCAGAATGAATGCTTAAGGCAGAAGTCTCTTTTCATGGCAAGAAGTCAGAGGCTGTTCTCTTCATTTGAAGCATGTTTATAAATGCCTGGTTTCTCCAACAAAATGGAGCTCTAGAGAGCTCAAAACCGGCAAAAGGGGTAGAATCTCCTGGTGGTTCTGGAGTTCATCCCTGTCCCGGTCCTGACTCTTGTCCCTCAAAAACGATCTTCCTCTTAGGCATCCATCCTAACTGCTGTTTCCTGCACACGGACTGTAGGAGACAGCCCTCCTCTGCAGCCGCAGCACGCCACGTGACCCCACAGCGCCGCCATACTGGGCTTCCCCAGTTTGGTCACGGAGTGTGGCTCTCTGTGGGGAGGGGAACCTCCCCCCCGGGAAGCTCGGCTCTCCCTCCTCTTCCACTGGGGAAGTGAGGGCATCGCAGGGCATGTTCCTGACAGAGGAACGGGTATGGGTCAGGGCAGGATTAGCTGCCGCCGTTTTAGTGGGATTTTAGGAGTGCTTTTGGGAAAGTCTGAGGTAGAAACATTTCTCCCATACTGTCTTTCTGTTACCGATCCCTGAAATCCCTCAGTGGAGGAATTTGCTAGTTTTAGTAAACATCTTGTTAAATTACAAGGACTGTTGAGAGTCATAACGCATAATGTTGTTTCCTGTATCACAAAGTATCAAGAGGAAACATCAAGAAGTGAAAGAACACAGGTCCTGTCCCCAGTGACTCAACCAGCAAACTCCTGAATGGCAAGGCAGCAGTACAAAAAAGAAATGACGTGAGGCAACTCCGCACAGCCTCTTTGAGCCT
Source organism: Meles meles (assembly GCF_922984935.1). Lineage (NCBI taxonomy): Eukaryota > Metazoa > Chordata > Mammalia > Carnivora > Mustelidae > Meles > Meles meles. Next base: position 93,093,717 of record NC_060070.1, read on the forward strand.
CAGTTTCTCAATCTGTGTAAATAATGGGAATGATGGTAGAAACAGCACCTGACTCCAGAGGATTGTTAAGAAAATGTAATGATGTCCAGGAATCTGTATGAGCACCTTAAGATTATACCAGTCACGTGAAAGCTTCCCATTGTGCTATTTGCCAGAAGATGGGAACTAGGGAAGTGCAACTCTCTTAGATCCTTCCAGGTGGTTTTGCTTATGACCCAGCAGAGTACATGCTCTCCAGGGATGGAGGCCGTGGCATTTACCCCAAAGACCTGGCCTCGTGAGGTCTCAGAGTCAACTGCTACACGAAGGAAATTGGAGCCTCTGGGTCTCCCGGTACACAAGCTGTCTTGTATCTGTGGGAGCGTCAGGTTTTCAACTTCAGTACGGGTAATTAAGCTTAGTGAAAATACCTATTAATAGACTCATTCACCTGGTCACCTAGATAACAACTAGTATTTGAGGAACCAGGAACAAAAACACCAGGAGTCATTCAAAACAATCCAAACCATTGAAATTCAAGCACCATGTCAACCAAAACACTTTGCAAGCAGACAAGAAAAATGTAAAACTAAAGCTAGTTCTAATGGCTTTTGCTAAACAAAATAAACCTGGAGGGGAAAATAAAAGTATTTCCTCCAACTGGAGTTTTTACAAGAGGAGAAAAATCAAATGCTTTCCTTAAACTCTACAAAGCAAACAAAACCCTTCAAAAGTCCATGAGAAATGGAGGTATTTAGGTGATTAACTTTGAGTGGACATGCAAGAAGTGTTTCTGGAACCGTGTGGGGCAACTGGCCGGGGCAGTGCTTGTCAGAATCATCAGGATTTGACGGTATTAGAAATGCAAGCCTGGAGCTACGAACTTGAAACCTGGGACTTGGAAACTGAATCCATACTTAACGTCCCCGCCAAGCTCACCTCCCAGTAGAATAAAACCTCAATGTCTTCTACAAGCTATAGTTGTGGAGGAATAACAGGCAAAATATTTGAAACCATTAACGTTTATGGGGGCCTTCCTTCTGCTTTTCTAATTGGCTTTTCTCTGTGTAGTCTGTTAGGTCTGTCCTAACAAAATATGACCGACTGGGTGGCTGAAACAACAGAAATTTATTTCCTCACCGTTCTGGAGGCTGCAAGTCCAAGATCAAGGTGCTGGCAGGCCTGGTTTTTCCTGACACCTCTGTCCTTGGCTTGAGGATGGCCACCTTCTGTGTCTACACATGGTCACCTTTCTGCGCGTACACATCCCTGGTGTTGCTCTTTGTGTCCAAATCTCCTCTTTGCATAATGACACCAGTCAGATTAGATTGGGGCCCACCCTATCAGCCCCATTTTAACTTAGTTACTTCTCTAAAGGCCCAAATACAGTCCCATTCTGAAGTACTGGGAGTTAGGGCTTCAACATAGGAATTTGGGTGGTGGGGGGGGTGGCCACAATTCAACCCATAATACTGTTCTTAAGCTTTCTATACCTTTGTCCTGGGAAGATTCTGCTGTGGGCTCTTTTATTTTTAGCTCAGTCTGTCTTTGCTTCCACCCCTGTACCTCTCTGTCTTTCTGACCCTCTGTATCCACAGTTCCTCTGTGCATCCCAGTCTGGGTATCTGTCTCCCACCCTCACCCCAAGCCCTCTCACCCACTCCATTCTTCTGGTCTTTCTCCAAATACCTAGTAAGTAATTTCTATGTGCCTACTGTAAACGATGCAACAGAAAAAGGTTGTCCCTGTCCTTAAGGCACTTTTATTCTAGAAGTTCAGAAGAGATCTGATCTCAAATAACTACATGTAAAAGCAGACTGTGGTAAACTCCATAGAAGACTAAAGCAGAGGTTGGAAAGCTATAGCCCATAGCCCAAGGCCACGACCTGTTTTCATAAAGTTTTATTGAAACACAGGATGCCATTTACTAATGTACTATTCATGCCTGCTTTTGCAGAGTTGTGACATAGATCATACAGCCTACAAAGCCAAAGATGTTTACCGTCTGACTCTTTACAGAAAAAATTCACTGGCCCCTGAACTAAAGTCAAATATTTTAGGAGATGAGAGGCAGGAAGAAGCCCATCTGACTGTTATCTTCTGGGATATGTCACTGAGAATGCGTGATTTAAGCTGGGCTTTAAGGGATGAATAAGAGCTCAGGAGGCAGAAGTGGGAAGTGGGTTCTAAGTAACATCAACAGCATGAGCGGATGCGTGAGGTGGTAGGAATTAAAGACGCAGTTGGGGCTCTAAGTGAAGGCCCTCAGACGTCAAAATAAGAGCCTGGGCCTCAATCAGAGGGCTCCGGAGCATCTTGGAGGGCTTTTGCGCAGGAGGTGACACATAGTTAGCACATTCTATGTGAAAGGCACTACATGGAACGCAGAGATGAGTCAGACCCAATTCCTGCCATCAAGGAACCTATGAGTTTAATCAAGGGAATGAGACAAGTACCCAATTACTGTTCAGGGCGGAATAATGCTTCCCTGGGGGTAACTTAAACCAGAACAGTGATCAAAGAGAGGTTCAAGCAAAGTCAACGCTGCCGAATGGGTGGAGGATGGATTACTGATAATAACGATAGTTCAGATTCACTCAGGCTGTGGTGCGAGTCAGGTCCTTGGCTAGGTGCGTCACACACATTGCATCTCATTTAATCCCATAACAATCCTGGGAGGAGATACACATATTTTTCCCACTTTACTAATAAGGAAAGGGAGGCTAAGTCTGAGCAGGGTTCAAACCTAAGTTAGATTCTCCCATACTCTGTACATCCAAATTAGAGCCTCCATACTCTACACATCCAAGTTAGAGTCCCCCAGCCTGCTCTTTACCGCTCTGCTGAGAGGGGAGGCAGGGAGGCCTATCAAAAGACACTTGCAAAAGTTCATCATTTGGACAGAAGCAAACAGCAAGATTTGGGACTCATGCTTTACAGGTTAGTATTTGAGTTGGTTCTAATTTTTGAAAAAATCTCCAAGCATAGAAGGATAACTGATAAGCCTCAGGATGTGTACTTGGCTCTGACGTGTGGCTTGTGAAGCAATGACATCTACCTCCATTTCACAAATGGACCATGGGCCACAGTGCTTCCCGAGATGGGCAGAGAGCAAAAGCTTGTCTTTCTAGGAGGGAGCTCTAAAGAGGTGTTGTTCTCAATACCAGGCCAATAATGTTCGTTTTACCACACCATAGTATTTTGTACTGACATTTAAATGAGCCATAATAATACTCAGAGAAGCCCTTCTGGGCCCTCCTACCATCCTCCCATGGGGCCGTGCCAGTCACCGCTCCGGCTCCTAGAGATGCCTCCTGAGGCCGCGTGCTACTGAGAAGTGTGGCTCAGACCGCAGCAGGGCAGAGGGCCGCACGACCGAGCAGGGAGCCATCCTTTGGGGGTAAAATCGAGGCTGTACAGTCCTGATGACCAGCAGGAAGACAGCAGTGTTTGTTGGCTACGTGGGGATCCTGAAGGGAAAGGTAGGGAGCTGGCCGCCGGATCCCAGGGAGCAAAGAGTGGGCTGAACACAGGACGGCGGTAGCTCTTGTGTCCCCCCTCCACCCCCGCCCCGGGCTCCTCACATACCACTTGGTGCTAGATGACAAGCTGCAATTAAGTAAAGTGCTAAAGTTACAAGTTGTTCTAAACACTCTTCAACAAAGACTATTCTGTGAAAAGGAACCCCAGGCGGTTATAAAGCTTTTTTTTTTTTTTTTTTTCTGTGTAGAAACCATAAGGTTTGCATCCAAGAATGTGCTGTCTGTTTGAGGCTGGCCTTTATTCTTTCAGTCGGGTGCCAGTGGCATGCATTTCAAATGAGCAGTTGTCTGTGGCCCCAGAGTCTGTGGCCGGGGCATATCTAATCAGGTTAAGCAGCCGTTCATCCCAGCTGTCAGCTCTCTGGAAATCAGAACAGTATCTGCAACCACACACAACTCAAATAGAAGGTTGGCACTTGGAGCCCTGAGTCCGACTCCTCCCTGACCTTACTGCGGTGGCCCCTGGTTTTTCTTTTCCTATGTGACTCCATACAACAGTAGCGAAGCTATTTTAGGGATTCAAACAGCTAATTGCAGATTTCCATCAAGGCCAGCCTCTCCGAACACAGGTTTGGAGAGCACGTTGGTGGTCTCTTCTTGTGGGGATGGTTTTGGCTTCTTTGCCCTGTGAAGTGGCTCATCCACACCCCGGACCCACAAAGCTGTTAATTGGAGGCTCTTCCATGTAGGCCGCTTGGTTCTGGGGGTGAGGGATTTGGTGGAATTTAGTGTGAAAAAGCATGTGATGTTTTCTTGGCCCTGAACGCATGGCTAGAAGGGCGTTTAAAAGTCATCGAGTTGGCCTGCTTGCCGAACAGATGAAGAAACCGCAGTTCAGAGAGTCCCATGGCCACAGAGGCAGAGGTGGGATGAAGACTCGGGGTGTCCAGACTTCCTTCCTGGTGCTCTGTGTTCTGAGATGTCCACACAACTCCATCATGTTGCTTAAGCTTAAAGGAAGCATTAAAGGGGCCTAAGGCCAGGTTTAAATCCAGCTCCCCTTCCCCTGCTTTCCGACACATAAGGCCTGCCTATCAGATAGGTCAAGTAATTAAACTTGCATAGCTCCTGACACTTTGCAAGTGTCCCCTTGACACTGCTTGATGGGCCTGTTCCTAATTAACAACATGCGGCTCCTTCCATTGAGGGAGGTTCTGCAGACTGTCCCCCTGGGAGGAACTGCGCCAGAAGCTGACTTTCATGCAGTGACTCCCTCCCTTCCTAAGTACTTCCTGGCATTTCTGAGAAGCAGTCTCCCCAGGGTTAGTGGGACACAGTCCGGAGAAAGCTGGGAACATAGGGGGATCAGAGATATTCAGGAGACAGAGATCTGTCATTTTTCATCAAGAGACTATAAAGATCTTCTATTCCAACGAAAATAAGAACTTTGAATTATGTTTCTCCCTTTCCTTTAGAACAGAGTGGATGTGCAAGTGAACATGCTTGCCTAAAGTAGCTCGCATGTCTCTATCCCCCACCCTGAAGGTATGCTGCCCAGAGCAGCTGGCAAGGGCTTGCGAAGGTCTTTCTTCCTTCCTCCAGGGAAAAGTGTTGCTTTCATGAGAGAAAGGACAGGCTCCTCCCTTGCTTGCTCCAGCCTCTCCCACTGACCTGGAGATGTCGGGATGGAGAGTTTATCCCTTTGCCCAAGCAAAAACCGGCCTTCTAAAATACGTGGGAAAAGTTGGAACTTTGTGGCCATTTTGCCAGATCTTTGAGGAAGATTAAAAGTATGAAGCACTACATGAAAAGAAATGACAACAGACAGAAAATCATGACACTGATTATTTAGAGTCAGAGTTGGAAAAAAGAAAATTTGGAGACTTCAAAGATTTTTCTCCCTTTTTCTCTAACTTTTGTCTTAGTCCATTCAGTCAGCTCTAACAAAATACCATAGTTTGGATACTTTATAAACATTGAATATTTATTTCTCACAGTTCTGGAGGCTGGGAAGTCCAAGACAAGGTGCTGGCAGGTTTGTTGTCTGGGGAGGCCCCACTTCCTGGGTCAAAGACGGTCATCTTTTTGTTCTAACCTCATATCTCTTGGGCTTCCTTTATAAGAGCACTAATCTCATTTATGAGGGCTCTACCCTCATGACCTAATCACCCCAAAAGCCCCACCTCCTAACACTATCAGCGACTAAGATTTCAACATGTGAATTCAGAGTAGGGGGGGGCCATAAACAATCAGACCATGGCAGGGTTCCTCTCTCAAAGAGAACATTAAGTCCAGTTAATACAGTAAATGTCTTTATTTTACTATGATACTAAAGTCCTTCACTAGTCTTAATTCTCTGCTAGATCCTCATCTCTGATTTCTTTCAATTTTCAAAGAATATGGTCAGCATAGAGGTTAAATTTTAAAAAAATTTTAAATATTAGTCAACCCAATTCAACATCTTTAAGATATTTTTTTTAAATTTAATTTATTTATTTGACAGAGAGAGATCACAAGTAGGCAGAGAGGCAGGCAGAGAGAGAGAGGAGGAAGCAGGCTCCCTAACGAGCAGAGAGCCCGATGCGGGACTCGATCCCAGGACCCTGAGATCATGACCTGAGCCGAAGGCAGAGGCTTAACCCACTGAGCCACCCAGGCACCCCCAACATCTTTCTTTAAAATGACATCACATAATCCCTATTATGAAGTAACTCATGAAGAAAAGGATGGTTCAAAACCAGAAAATCCATCAATATAACTGCTCATATTCATGGATAAAGGACGAAAGGAATCGCATTATCACTTCATCCTAGTTGCAAAAGAAGCACTTTCTAAATGTCAACACTTACTTATGTTCATAAAATAAAATCTATGCTATAGGCTGAATTGAGTGCACCCCCTCAAGCCCCAAATTCATATTTTGAAATTCTAACCCCCAAGGGGATGGCATGGGGGGGGGGGTCTTTGGGAGGTGATTAGGCCTCATGGCTCCATCCTCATTAATGGGATTAATGCCTTTATGGAAAGGCTCCAGAGTCACCCCTTGCCCCTTTCACCACTAGAGGACAAAGTGAGAAGTTGGTGGTCTGCAATCTGAAGAAGGCTTTCGCCAGAACCTGACCACACTGGCATCCTGATCTTGCACTTCCACTCTCCAAAACTTTGAGAAGTGAATTCCTGTTGTTCATTAGCTCCCCAGTCAATGGTAATTTGTTAGAACGGCCTAAAAGAACTAAGACAATCTCTTTACAAAGAAGAAATAGATGGGTATTTCGTCCACTTAATAAAGGTCAGCTACATCAAAAGCTATAGTAAACATCACGTTTAAACTTTGGGGATCCCCTTTAATATTGGAACAAAACAAGGATCTCACTACTGCTGCTATTGCTTAACAAAGAATTGGTCCTGGTAAAAACTATAAGTGACCTCTCCTTCCCCCACCTCCCAAAATCCACAATGGAGTAAGACAATAATAAGAAAAGGCATAAAAATTAGCAGAGAAGAAATACCTGTTCTTACATGCAAATAAGAAAAAACAAATCAGCAAACTCATAGAACTGATAAGGATATCTGGTAAGGTTACTAGAGACAAGTTTAACTTATAAAAATATCAACTAATAACATTCTTTCTAGGTTGGCAATAGGCAACTAAAGATATGAGAAAAAACAAAATATTATTATTATTAACCAAAAAACAGAAGTATCCAGAATTTAATTTAAAAAATACACCATGGAAGGGGCACCTGGGTGGCTCAGTCACTTAAGCTTCTGACTCTTGATTTTGGCTCAGGTCATGATCTCAGGTTCATGAGATCAAGCTGAGCACTGGAGTCACTGGGTTTCTCTTTGCCCCTCCTCCTGCTTACACAAGTGTGCACATGCATGCACACACTCTCTCTAAATAAATAAAACCTGAAAAAGAAAAAAAATGAGGTCACCTGTGTGGCTCAGTTAGTTAAGTGTCTGCCTTCAGCTTTGGGATCTAGTCCAATGTAGGACTCCCTGCTCAGCAGGGAGTCTGGTCCTCACTCTGCCTTTCCTCCTACTAGTTCTCTCAAATAAATAAAATAAAATCTTTTTAAAAACTTTAAAAAAGGGAATACATCATGGAAGAAAATGAAAGTTCATCTAAGAGATGCCAAATAAAATTTAAATAACTGGGAAAGATAGTCCATATATTTAGATGGGATTGCAAAACATTATAAGGTTGAAATATCTTTCCTAAATAATGTGTGACTTTAGTACAATCCTACTATAAAAATTCATTGCATATTTTGAGAAACTCAATATATTTATTTTAAAATTTTTATGGAAACACAGAGGTCAACAAATAATTTTGTTAACAAAACACAAGCAAAAAGGAGAAATCTATCTTACCAAACATTAATATATATCAGTAAACTTTACAAAGGAAACCCAGATATGAAAAAAGGGGCAAAAGATGTGAATGGGCAATTTACAGAAAAGGGGGCTCAAATGGCTGAGGAAGCCATTGATCCATGTGGAAAGATGCTCAAACTCGGCAGAAACCAGAGGAATCCAAATCAAATCAATAGTAATGTATCACTTCACTTCACTGGGATGCCGACATCGAAAAGTTGGATAATGCCAAAGTTGCATGGGTCTGGGGAAATAGGGAATTAGTGTCCCACTACTGGAAATGCAGTTAGGTGCACTCATGCTGAAAAGCTACCTGGGAATACTCAGTCAATGAAATGTGTTTCTGCCCCATGTCCCAGCCATCTCCTCTTTCACCTGTAGCGCAGGGAATTCATCCTCTAGGCCCATAAGGGAGTCGGTAGGAGAATGCTCACCACAGACGGTTTGTGGGAGTGGGAGGTAGAGGAAATCCCTGTGTAGACAATGAGGGGAAATCTCGCTACGGAGTACTGTGTCGCTGAGAAGTAAGGTGTGTTGTGATATATCTTAAGAATATGGTGATTCGTCAGGGGAGGGGGTGGAATAAGAAAGAGAATAAGGTTCATAGGGCCATGTCATTTATACAAATATTTGCACGCTTAAATATCACACTGGTACTTAGAAGTATATATACAAATAAAACACATTAGAGTGGTTGCCAACAGGGAGAGAAGAATGGGGAAGAGAAGTGGGGCATCAGCGGAACCAGGGCTGGGCCCTGCAGACTGACCAGTGACCAAGTGCTGTGAGAGGAGCATTGTGCTCTGCAGCTGTAGTCCATGTAAAGGTGTAAGAGCAAGAGAATTCACCGCATCTAAAAGAAAGTTCTATGCCTCCCATCTATTTTGACATTGTACACATGCAAATTTGGGAGTGATTTATTCTCCCAAAGAGATGTTGGTGCGTCTAGGAGGATTTGACACATTAGATCTGACAGATTCTGGCTATGATTAACTATGTCTCCAGCACTTTGCCTGCTTCCATTATGTTTTAGGGATAACTGAGGCCTAAGATAGTTTGAGAGTTGGTAGTTGGAAAACAATGCTTTGTTAAGCATAAAATTTATAGCAAATGTTGGTCATTTTGAGAGGGTTTAACACCAAACAGATAAATTGGAGAAAGAAGTAGAAGTCCTCACTTGAAGACTGCTATGAAGGAAAGAGAAATAAAAGAACAATAATAGGAGATATAACATTGGGATGGACAGAAATTTATATTGTTCAAGTTTTACTGATCTTAAAATTTTGCCCTGGAGAAATACTATTTCAACATTTCTTTCTACATCTTGTTAAGTTCCTTTTCTGTAAAAGGAATTATCCTTACACTAATTCATTTCCTTCTCTAACAACCCTATGAATGAGATATTGTAAACTTTACAGAAGAAAAAACCTGAAGCACAGAGAGGTTCAGTTACTTTCCCTGAGCCATGAAGGCAGAAAATAGAGAAGGACTCAACCCAGACATGGCTGGCTCTTTCCCATGCTATATACCAAAAGGTATTTGAGATTAACTATGCTTGTAAAGAGACTTTTGACATTATAGTATGGTATGCAGGGTTCAGTGCAGGAAAACAGAAACTACTCTGTATTTTTAAGTGGAATGGGATTTAATACCATGAAGTTGTTGCTTAGGAAATCTTTGTAAGAGTTGGAGGGGCAAGCTCGCAGCTGGACGACCAGAAAGGACTCCCAGAACATTGGAGAAATGAACTGCCAATCAGGAAGATGGGAGAAGGTAGATCAGAAGATCAGAAACCACGTCAGTAAGGGAACCAGAAATCAGGAAACCAGACCAGGAAGCTGTTATCATCACCAGTATTGCTGGTAAATACCCAAGAATCTAGTTATCAGACAATGGAAAGCTGGTTTCAGCCAGTGCAGTTCTTTGAATGGTTTTCCAAAACCATGTAAATGGAATTGGACCCTGTATCTTTATAATCTTCCTTACCAGCAGAAAACAGCCAAATGCTTCTGGAAGGAGGCATCTGTCTCATTTCTGCACCCAATGATAGAGCTTAACTGTCATCTAAAACTCTGCCTGAAAGGGAGTCTTGGAAGTGAAGTTTCTGGTCTCCCAGACTTTGTAGTATGGGACACCCACTAGAAAGTTGCGTTATGGATGGTGAGTCCAGCAAGGCATAATATTTATTTGAAACTCAGAGGTCATGCCACTAGAAGTAAGAAAGTCAATGAACTAACTTCTTAAACTCAAGAATGTAATCCCTGCCTGAATCCTGTAAAACCATCATCATCTATTATCACCTGCTAGCAACATATCAAATAAAATAGACTTTATCAAATAAAATAAAACAGTAACTAAGAAATAGTCATCCTCAGTGTTGATCCAAGTGGAACCTCTAGAAATAAAAGGTACAGAAGTACAGTCATTAAGAAAAAAAAAAAGAACAAAAAATCTAGAACCTCAATTATTGGTTAGACTGCAGATTAGATAGTTGAAGAAAGAATTGGTGCACTGGGAAACAGGTTGAAGAAATTACTCAGATTGGAGTCCAGAGACACATGGAGCTGTAAATGGGGCTAACAATAACAAACCATGTTTGGTTTTGGGAACAAGTGTGGGCTGAGCCACCACAATGAAATAACAGAAAAACTGGACAAAGTGCTCCTGTGACAGGCAGCAGCCAGTCCAGCAATGAGGTCATTGGTTTGGCTGGAGTCCTGAAGCAGACTGCCCACCTGGAGAAGGGGCAGTGTCCACCACCCTGAGCATCCCCTGGGGCCTGGAAGCACAGTTGGGGATCTCTCGTCAGCCCGTAGGAGCCCCCTCCCCACTCCCTGGCTCATTTCCATAGGAACTTGACTACTACCAAAGAAGCAGCTTGAGCAAATGAGCAAGGTGGATGAAGGTTACTCCTCAGACATGTTTTGAGGCCTGGGGGTCAAAGACAGGGTTTGTTTAAATTACCCTCTGTAGGAGAGCCTTCCACAAGGGCCTCTGGGGCCTCCAGGATGGAACCCTGGCTCCTTGGGCACTGCTCAGGGTCGACCATGCTTGGTTTACGAGTAACACTCTGTGTGAAACATTCTTCATTCACGTCTCACCACTTGACACTCTGGGCTCACTGACCACACTCAAGTCCTGCTCCTCCCCTCTTCCTGGTAGACTGTCTCAGGGGCTTTGTGAGGATAAAACACATAGAAACATGCAGGTGTCCTAGAACTAACAGCTCTTATTGGGAGATGGGCAGAATAAAGCAGTGGTGGTTACGAGCCCGTCTTTAGAGTTGGGCAGTCTGGGTTTGAATTCCAGTTTTTAATTCTTAAAAAAAAAGAAAAATTGAATCTCTCAGTGCCTCAGTTTCCTCATCTGTCAAAGGGGGATAAAAAAAATGCCTACTCCCTGAGCTTGTTATGAGGATGAAGTAAGGCAAGGTGAGTAAAGAGCGTAGCACCAAGTTGGCACAGGACAGCCTCTGTACATAGAGGGTTCAATGACAACGGTGATCATGTTCCTTAAGGAAACTGAAGCTTTGGGAGGTAAAGTAACCTGTCCAAGGTCACCTCACCAGTAAATGGCAGAACTGGATCTGGAACCAGGTTTCCTGACTCTCCCTTAGGAGCTCTTGCCCAGCTCCTGACCCCGGCCTTAGAAACCCCTACCTCCACTCATGCCCAGCGTCTGAGAACTTGGTCTTTGTGAGGATAAGATGCAAGGACCTGTCTGGCATCCTGAAGATCTCTTACTCTGAGCCTGTAGAACCTGTCCGCACCCAGGAGGCAGCATCTTGAGGCTGTTTCAGAAGAATGAACTTCCAGTTGGGGGAAGCTATCTTGCAAGAGAATTGGGTCTTTAACGGGGAATATTCTCTTGAAAGGATAATGTGACTAGAAAGAGAAGGGAGCTGTGAGGGGGAGAAACAGAGCAAGCCTCTGGGCAAGGTGCTGACTGGCGTGGCGTGGGGTGGGGAGGCGGCTGAGGAGGAGCTGGAGGAGGCTTCTTGGCCCTGGGGCAGAGGCCAGGTAAGGGGCTCTGTGCTCAGCCCTCGCTCTGAGAGACTATCTCCTCACTCTGGGAAGCCAGCGGAAAGCTCTACCTGGTCTGTGCTCCTCGGATTGTTCCCAACTGCCACGTGGAACTGCCAACATTTTCCACATTAAGAACAAATCAAAAGAGATTTTTCACTGAGCATGAGTTAGTGGAAGGGAATGAGAGCAAATCAAATTCATACAAAAATAGAGGAAATTAATTTTTAAAAAGCCCAACCAAACACCCTGTAATTTTCAGTGATTTCCTTTCAGGGAAACTGACCACTGTCACTATAAACAAAGCAGAGAATAAATAAATAAAAAGGAAAAGAAGGTTGTGCTTTTTTCTTTTTGCCTCCCTGATGGATGGTTTATAGAGGCCTCAGGATAAAAGTCAGCCTCTAATTGGTCCCAGATGGCGCCCGCCTCTGCCCCTGCTTCAGTGTTTCCCTGTGCCTCAGTCCAGGCTTGCCAGGCATGCTGGTGGTAACAGGAGCTGGACCCTCATCCCCCGGCGGCGGCTGCGGCCAGAGGGAGATGGGCCATAGAAAGTCAAGGTCACAGAAACCTCGTTACCACCGTGGAAATGACAGGCCGCCGGAGCCGGTGCCTGCGTCTGGCCCTAGGAGGGGCACGCCTTTCTCTGGCGGTCCCATTGCCGAGGAGAAGGCCTGGCTGGGCAGGGAGCGCTGGTCCTTCCGATGCCCCACCGGTATTGTGGGGTTGGGAGAAGCTACTAGAAGCGGGCTCCCACCCTTTGTGAAATGACACGGGGGTTTGTCACAGTTACAGCAACCATCTCATGGCATCTCTGTTTCTGTGGGATTGGGGATGAGGTCGGCATGGACTGCCCTCAGCTGGCATTGCTGTCTCAGTCGGCACGACACCCCTCTGCTGCCTCAGGCTTCCTGGAGCATGTGACCAGGGCAGTGGCTCTGGAAGTGTCTTCCCTCTCCTTTCCCCTCCCCCACCCTCAGCCCAGGAATGAAGTCCAGAATGCCATGGGAGTGGGTCCCGTCCAGACTCCTCAACAACTAGAATTTAGCAAAAATGGGAGCTGGACGTGTAGCTAGATTCTAAACCTCTATTCTCACCATCTTGGCTTCTCTACTGACTATATTTTAGGGACTCTGGTATTTTCTTTCTTTCTTTTTCCTTTTCTTTTTGCAAGAGCAGACATTCTATTTGTACATGAGAAGACATAAGCCTTTCTCTATGAAGAATTTGAAAATAACTTTTCATTGCTGAATCTCTCTTGCAAAACAAATATCATGATGAGTTGGGGTAAATGAATCAGAAACAGATGGATAAAATTTATCTGCAATACACAGAATTCCAACCCAGAGGGAAGGGGTGGGGAAGGTAGCCTTTGGGGTTTCCATGATCCCAAATACAAGGAATGGGGCTTGAACCACTTGACTGATCCAACTAGCTAATCTGGGGGCACCCAGTCCAGCATCAACACAGACGTGTGTGCAGCTCTCCAAGGAGCACGGTTATCAAGAACACAGAGCTGCTATCAAGTTTCTAAAACGTGGCTTCTGAAAATAAGCTGTTCTAATTTACAGTATATCTTCTCCTAACTACTCCCCTGGAGCACATGGCCCCATGGAAGATGGAAATTATTTTGGAGATAACCAGTTTTTGGGTTTGGCATCCATTCTGCAACAGTTACATGTGTGGAAAGAGGCCCTGATTGGTGGGGTGGGCGTGTGCTGGGTAGGGGGTTGAGAGGAGAGTGGGGCAGGGGCACACATCAGTGGTTTCAACAAGAATGCAAAAATACTATATTTTGTGACAAAGTTGCTCCAGGGAAAGCAGATTGTTCACAAATCGGTTACAGATTTCCCTGAAATATGTTGGGACTTCCATGCAGAAGAAAGGGAGTTCAGGGACCAAAGGCATTTGGGGTTTTGCTGAGCTCAAAAACGGGCATGGAGCTGGAGACAATGACTGGTCCCAGCAGTGGTCCCCGGGCCAGTCCTCACCCTTCCTACAAGCACGGCCATGCTAGTCACATGTCTGCAGGGTGGCTTTGCAGGATTCTCAAGAGAGGCCGCTGTCCCCTGTTCCCCAGTCTGCCCTGTGGGGTTGTTAGTCTTTCCATAACCCAATCTGAACACATGAAGACCACCTCCACATAGCTATTTTCATCATTCTAAGAAGGAACCTGCTTTCCAGTTTAGGACATGGTGTTCTGAAAATGACACCAACTTGAAAAGTGACTGTGGATCAGTTTGTCTTAAATTTAATATTCGACCAAAAATTTCTGATATTCAATCACAGACCCAACTGTGGTACTTCCCAGAAAATCAAAGGCATTAATTAATTTATTAATTCACCCTTAACACTTCTGAAATGGGACTCTGTTTTATCTTGATATCCTTAGTTTGGCAAGGGGCAGTGGCATCTACTCACGCTGGATATCTCAGGTTCCTCCTTGATTCAAGTTCCTTCTTTCTCGTTCCTTATGTCTGGTCCAATGGGAGCCCTGGAGGTTCAAGTAGAATCCATACACTGCTACTGTCCCCCTCCAGGCCACCAACATCTTCTGTGCGGACAACCTTAATCACCTCCAAGATTATCTCCACTATTTCCACTCACTGTCCCTCCTGTCCTTTCATTCCTCCTCCTCCACACAGGTGCCCCAGGGACCATTTTCTTCTCAAAATGGAATTCAGATCATGATGCATTTTATGCATTTCTCTGCATAAAACTTTGTGGCTTCCTATGGTAGTTAAAATTAAATCCAAACTTCTCACCGTGACCTTTAAGACCCTGCACGAGCCAACCTTTGCCTCCCTCAGCTACCTTCCATGTTCCCCTCTGCACTCTGCTCCATCTTCCCTGGAGTCCAGCTCCACAATCCCCTCTCAGACCCCTGCCCCCATTTCAAGTCCCTCACAGACACATATCACTGGTCCCTTCTATTGCTGCCTTTGGATCTCACAGCTTAAACGTCTTCTCCTATTTGTTCATAGATAATGATCCAAAACCCCAAGAGCTTAATGTAAGTTAGCCATCAATTAGAGTAGAAAATAGAAATGTTTTCTGGCTCTAGATCTGATGTTCAGTCTCTGACCCTTGTTAACACAAGGATGAAGACTGGCATGTGTGAGCACATACATTAACACACAACACATGAGTTAACTAATACCTGATCCTGGCAAGGACTTTCCTGGTGAAGAAGGCTGATAGGAACAGGGCTGGAGTTCATGAACAAACCCTACAATGAAAAAACCAACTATAACTCTGGACCCTCCTAGCCCAGGAAACCCTGCCATGGTTGTCCTGTGAGCAAAGGCCTCTCCCCTCTCTCCTGATAGGAAGATGAGAACCCTAGGACACCTACTGGGTTGGTGATACGTAATTGGTGAGCATGAGCATTTCACTGCACCGGGTAGGCAGTACAGTGACAACTATCCAGACTGATTCTCTGGAGCATGAAGAGGAGTAAAAGAACACAAGAGGAAGGTCTTATTTAGGACACAAGAGGGCAGAGGGAGGCTCTTAGGGCATTTGGGTCTCTCTTCCATTACTTATTCCCATTACACAACAATGCAAGCTCTCCTGGAAACTTTTAGACATTATAGAAAATTTAGATCTAGGAAGAACAAATCTAGAGTACCCTAATATAAAGACAACTATTGCTGTATTTTTTAAAGACTGATTTATTTTGGAGAGAGAGAGAGTGTGTGTGCACATGAGCAGGGGAGGGGCAGAGGGAGAGGAGAGAGAGAAAATCTCAAGCAGCCTCCCCACTGAGCACGGAGCCTGAGGCAGGGCTAGGTCTCATGACCCTGAGGTCATGTCCTGGGCCAAATCAAGAGCTGGACATTCAACTGACTGAGCTACCCAGACACCCCAGCTACTGCTATTTTGATGTTTTTATTCTGACCTTTTCTCTGTGCAGGTTTTTGGTGGTGGTGGTGGTATACGCTTCCATAGCAGTCATCATGCTGTTATCTATAGTTTTCTGTCCTGCTTTTTCCGTGAAAAGCAGTTATTAGATAATAACAGTTATTCACTGTTATTAGAGGAATGGATATACCCAAGATTCAGTTTGTCTTTCCTCTATGAGTGGGAATTTATCTGTAATAGTTATTACACATAAAGCAATGATTCACAACTTTTATATAAAGATTTAGGACAACTTGTCAGGATTAGATGGATTCTGTAAGATGGGCTAGCTACTTTAACCTACAACTTCACATTTATTTAGTTCATTGTGGTCTGTAATAATTTTTAAATCTCTCTTGATCTCCTTTTGTTTTCTCTTAGATTCTCTATCAAGGAACTTCAAAGAGTTGCAGGAGTTCTCATCAGTCTGTAAGTGCAATACCTATCACACTTACAGCAAAATCAATCCTTTCTCCCATTCTTCCGAGGCACACAACCAAATCCATTTCCCAGTTTCCCTTGCTGGGAAAGATGTGTCCCATGGTTGAGTTTTATCCATTGGAATATGAGATGAAGTGAGCCACCCTGCTTACAGGCCTGGTCATAGTCTCCCATGTATGACCCACCACATTTTTGTCCTTCCAGCAACTGGATGAACAGGCTCCAGAGGATGACAGAGCCATGAGATAGTACGAGCCTGGGTCCCTGAATGACAGGGAGGAGAATCACCCTGCCTTTCTGAACAGCTGCCCAGAATTATTTATGTGGGTAAGAAATAAACTTGTATTGGGTCTATTTTTACAACAGTTACTCCATACCCGCAAATACAGGGTGCAAATACAGCCCCGCCAACATTAAAATCCCACTTTGTTCCAAGTCCCTAATAGTATGAGTGTAGGACCTTATCCCCCTCACCCAGGTATTTCTGGAGGTCCTGGGCTTATGTGTGCACAGAAACAGTTCTGCTCACCCCATCCACCAATCACCAAAGAATCCTCTCTCCTTCTGCATGGTGAATAAAGTACAAGAGCTATTGGCCCCCCAGGGGTGTGGCCTTGGAGCTCACAGCTGGAGACGTTCTCTGAGATCCTCATAGCTAGGTACTATCAAAGGTTCCACCTGGCCAAAGGGTTGAGGCACCTCACCGGAGCTGTCCTCTTGGATGGGGTCCTGGGAACAGGTAGAACCCACAGGCAGCTAGATGGAGCTAGAAAGTTCTGAAGGGCATTGCCTAAGGTAAATACAAGGATAATCAAAGGAGAGTTCTCCGTAAGCCTCCTTATGGAGAGACATGGTGTAGAGAGCAATGACAGTCAGAGATAGCTGGCAGGGCAGCAGGGTGAAGCAAAGGTGGAATGGCACATTTTGAATGTCTAGGAGCTCGAGAATAGGGCCTATGGTCCTACTCATGGGGTCTTGCAATGTGCCAAATCTGTTTAAATATGTGCTACAAAATTATAAGGCCTATTTCCTGAGCTGCCTAATTAAGGGGGAAAAAAACCCCACATCAATGACTGGGTCATAAAAAAGCTTCCTCTGTGCCACTGTTCTTGCTAAGAAGCCTCTTGCTCTGTGATGGTCCCACCTGGATAGCGCCAGTCTGCCTCTGGCACACGTGGAGGTACAGGGAAGCGGGCACATCCCAGCTCCAGCAGCGCAGCCAATCCAGGGCTAATTCCTCACCTCCCTGGGCCCTCGAGTTCTGCTCTGTGATGGGGACAAAAGTGGAACCTGTCTCAGAGGTACTAGGAGGACTGAAAGGATTACAGCCTCAGTTACACATGCTGGAAGACAGCTATTGTTGTAAGATGCAGGCTTTCTCTGGCTGAATTCTGCAGTGCCACATACATAGAGACTATGACCTTATATTTACCAGACACCTGAACCAAGTACAGCAACTGTCCAATTTGGAGAGCACTTTTATGCTTTATTTTTATTCCATTTCAGGGTTTTTATTTTCATTAGAAAAATTTATACAGGTCCAATTATTTTTTTCAAACTAGAGCTTTTTTTTTTTTCTTTCTTTTTTTCCTGGGCTTTGGGAAAAATCTCTGGTTTGTTTAGAGACAAACTTTGAAAACTAGCATTTGGGTTGGTTTGGCTTTTAGTTGGAGAGAGCAGCTTGGGCTGATTTGGGTGCACAGTTTGGCTCAGTTCAAAGCCTGCCTGTGGAATTCTGATTCTCTCTCTGCTGCTTACCAGGGCATGCACCAGGGAGGACAGTGGTGCCCTGGGGACCAGCACAGCTGCATATCATGCAAGCTGCTGTGCCTTTGGCTCTGCATCGAAAAGCTACTTGAAAAGAGTGGCTCACGAGCATTTTGCAATGTGACCATTTTAGAGGTCTCAAAACCAAGCACCTCACATGGCAGGACCCTGACAGAGACAGTTTTGTTTTTGTTTCATAAGCACTATGTAAGTGCTTTACCCAAAGAACCCAGAGGCACTTGGAAGAGACAGCAGCAGAACCAGGTTTCAACCTCAAAGTCCAGCAGATTTCACGCTAAGTTCATGTCTACTAACGAATTCTAGCTTCCGGCCTCACACCGTTCGAGCATCACTGAATTTGTAGAAAATGTTGAAGTCATCCCCTGAAAAATTTCTTTTAGATCTATTTTCCCAACTACTTTGAACCAGAGAGGTTAAGTGAATTTCCAAGTCACCTGATAGCCCACGAGGGAACAAGAAATACCAGTGAGACTCCCGATGTCTGGTGTCCTGCGTTAGCCTCCAGAATTTCCTTATCTTCAAGAGGGTGTCTATGTATCTGAATGTGATCCTTCGGTTCTCTGGTAAGTCGATGGTAATCCAACACTCGAGTGGATAGTGTTTTCTCATTTTCTTTTGGGTGTCTCAAAAACTGAATAGAGATTCAGGTCCATGACACAGAAAAACAGTTCATAAATGAATGTGCTCTGATTTTATTTACATAGCTTCTTCAGGGATAATTATTTCCCCCTGAGAGCCAAGTTTCCCCAAGCTCCAAGTACAGGGGGAGGCCCATTACCAGTTAAGAACCCACACTTCGGTGGCTCTTGCTTCAGCCTGTTCAGGGAAAATCTTGGTCCCCCAAGGATTTCTGGGGGTCATCCTTGGAGACAGAGCCCATGGTCTGTGGAGAAAGAGCTCCCTCTTGTTTGGGGCTGTAAAAGTCTCCTACTGCAGTGCTGCCTCCAGATTTTGTTAGCAAGACATCTTCTGTTTGCCCTCAGACTTCTACCTTCCTAGGTCCCACCACATAGGAAATCTTGTGCATTTCAGAGGTGGCTGAAATCAGAGTCATAGCTTTCGAGCTCAATCCCTCTTCAGAACCATGGATTCCCTCCGACCCAGAGGGAGGATCTCCTCCTTCCCTAAACTGGGCCAAGCTGGCCCCATGGGACTGTCTTGTTTATGGAGCTGTGCTCTTCCAGGTGTTCCTTGCTCCTTTGGTTGCATGTTTCTAGCTTTCCAAACACATCCCAAGGAGTGCAAATTCCAATTGAGGCCTCCTCTGCTTGTCCTGATTAAGATAAATGGTGGCTGTGGGTAAACGAAGCTATCATGAACTTAGAGCTTAAGCTATCAGTTTATGAGATAGAGTTAAATCAGCCACATTAAATAAGTAATGAGAAAGAACACTGTAAACTCTAAGTGCTTTGCAGATAACAAACTGATTTGCCAAAAATCAGTTTGCCACATAATCTGCTTCCTGGTGTTTCCCATTTTACTTCAGTCCTTATTTGGAAGGGGTTGGAGGATCTGTGGCCCACTCCTGCCTTTGATCAGGCTGGATTACCTACCAACCAAAATCGTGTTTCTATTAACTACTTATAATGCTGACAATAATTCACACTGCATGAAATAATTCCACAGCCTTTGAGGGTTTATTTCTTGTTTTCAGTTCTAGTTTTGCTGAGGCTTTCTAAAGCCAATCCCCGAGCTGGCTTATGGGGTTCCAGAGATCCTGCTTTCAGAGCAACAGTGGTATCTTCCCCTGCCCTTCATCTTGTCCCACAATTGCCCTGTGTCCTGTCCTCAAAAACCCCTGGGAGCAAGTTCTCAACACATCCTCTCACACCATCATGGAACCTGCCAGCTTGGAGTGCAGCTGTCATTTCTGGAAAGTTCCAGGGATAAGATTTATTCTAACTGGGGTAGGCTGTCTGCAAAGTCGACAAATAACAATTTTTCACAGCCCCGAAGGTAGACTCTATTCTTCCGCCATTTGAATTGGGATTTTGTGGAAGTCATCAGGACATTCTGGAACTTCTGAGCTCAGGCATTAAGACAGCTTGCAGCTTCTGCTATCCTGAAACTCATCAGCTACCCCGTGTAAGTTAGACTCTCCTCCAGGGTGAGAGGTTGCATCAGCTCTGGGCTGTTCCAGCAATAGCAACTGAAGGGCCATCCAGCCTCAGTGTAGTCTCCAGACTGTAGAACCAGGAGCAAATAAATAGTTCTTGTTTTAAGGCACTAAGTTATAGGGTGGCCCATTATATAGCAAAAGATAGCTGGTACACCCTCTGCAACAAGCTGATTGATTACTCTGGAAGTCTGCATATGATTGACTTGAAACTTACTGGGAAGATGTGAGCAAATCTGCATAAGGCATTCAGAGGTCTTCTGGGAGAAAATAGAATAAAATCTCTTTTTCTCTTCCCAGGGATTTCAAGTTGTGGACATTAGCCAGGGTGGATCTAAAGCCCAGACTATAATCCAGTACTATGATAGTACAATAGCCTCCTGGACAAAACCCAGTAGAGTGGCTGTGATGGGAGCTCAGCACACTCATTAGCAGCCATTGTGCTTCCTGTACTAAGACTACTGTAGCCTGAGGCAGAGGGACTCTAATACTCTAGATAGCTCGTTTCCACTGAGAACAGCCAGACAGACATACTGGAGTTTCCTTGACCCTTAAGGAAGGGGAGGTGAAGGGAAGGAGGGGCCCCAAGCATTATCCTCTAAGACAATACTGAAGGAGAGGTTCTATTTTGACTCCCAAACTGTGAAGACTGACATTCCAGGTGTATTATTGTTATAATTTACTGCTTAATTTCCCATCTTGAGATTCTGAGGAGGAAAAATTGTTGGGAAAAAAACAGTAACAGAAGTCATAAATACCCTCCCATTCACAAGCAGTGTCGGTCTTTCCTTCCAAATACATATTGTGTGAGGCAAAACACAAAGAAATAATTTTTAGCATATGAGGAAAATTGTTCATAACATTCCCACAACCTAGTGTTTGAAAATATGCTCTTGCCTTCACTGAAGGTATTTATTAATGGTTAAAATATTGATTTCTTTTTTCAAACAAAGGCTCTAAAAGGTAAGTGATTTGGCTTTTTGGGTTTTTTTTCCCCCAAATCAACAAATCAGAATACACCTCCACCTTGCTGAACCTGAACTCTAAACGTGTGCTTAAGGGAGACAGGACTGACAGCCCAGGGACTTGAGGGTCCCATTAGCAGTCGTCCGCCCCCATTACCCTGTCTCTCTGGATTTCCTTTCACGCCACGGTTCTAACACTCTTTGCAAAGAGAGCGGCAGACAGATTCTGAAATTTGCATGGAGATCCTTCTTGATAAAAATGCTTCAAGATGTGGCTGGGAGGGCTGGGTGGTTGACTTCTGGGCTTTGAAAAGCCCTTCCTGGCCTCAGCCTATTTCTCATGGTGGAGTGTACTGACAGCGTTCCAGACAGAGGGACCCCTCACCTCCTCTACAGCAAGGGGTTCCCAGGGGAGACCATGTGACCTAGAGAGTGACGTTCTTCGGAGCATTTGGAGGTCAAGGCTCAGAGAGGTAGGGATGGGCAGTAAGACACTGCAGAAGCCAGAGTGTGCAAACACAATAGTTTTGCAAATCCTGTTCAGTGACTCTCATCATGGCTTGAGTTCATCTAATGACGAAGGCTGGACTTGGGGTGAAAGGAAGAAAGTTCACCCACCAGGTCCCTCTTTGACTCAGGTCACTTTAAATTAGGGAGGATGCACAGAATGGTTCCAAGAGCAAACATTTTCACAGGAGGTAAACTTGGGCTCAAATATGAGCTCTGCCACTTATTAGCTGTGTGACTCTGGGCACAGTACCCTGGCTCTGCATTTCCCTACCTGTAAAACTAAAACAACAATACCCACCCCACCACATATATAAAACCCCCGGTCCCTACAAAGGGCTCAATACAATCGAGTTTCAAAAAAGGGCATCCAAGTTCTTTTCGGACTGTGGACCACTCTCCTAAGGGTTTCGTGGCCCCAAGCCCCAAATTTCATCTTACCTCCAGCACCCCAGTCCAGTCTAGAAGACAGGCTTAGGTGAACCAAACCTTTTTCCTCTTTCTCAGTCTGCGCCTGGGTGTCTCCAGTCTTTCCGGCTGCCTCAAATTCTTCCACTTTGTCCACAAATCTGAGCGGGCTGATAACAGCTGGGCGAGCTCGTGTAGGGTCGCTGAGCTGGAGCTGGGCCATCCCATCGGCACCTCAGAGAGGCCTGCAATCCCCTGGCTTCCACCGGCACGCCGGGATCCCAGCACCCTAAATCCGCGGCCCTGGTCCTGAGGCGACACACGGCCAAAGAGAAGGCTTCCACAGGGGCCCGGAAGAGCACACAAACCTGTTCCCATCTGGTGCACATGAGGCACGCATGGCGCATGCGTAAGGCACGCAGTGAGGCACGCAGAGAGCATGCCCGAGGCACTCAGGGGGCACGCAGGGAGCACACACAGGCAAATAGGGCAGGCACACACACAGCGCATGCCTGAGGTATGGAGGTGCTACGCACAGGCACGTAGGGGACAGGCACCCGGCAGGCTCTCCTGCTACTCCTGGCTTTCCAGGAGGCTTGCTCAGGCATGGTCGGGGATCCAGGAGAGGCGGGAGGACTCAGGATATTTTTGACAGGTCCCAGGAGAAAGGTTTGGGTGGTGGAAGGGAAACCCGCAGCCTGAGCGGGTCTGGAGTCCGCTGCGTGCCTGGGGCAGTGGTTGGGTTAGGCCAGGGAATTGGGCCAGGTAGGAGCACTGGAGGAGAGTAGAGCAAATGGAAGAGCCCATCTCCTCTCTTTTTCTCTCCAGACCTCTCAAAACCTGCATTAATGCCGTCCCAGGGCACGTCTTCTTGCTTCTCTCTGTTTCCCTATTGTACTCTCAGCCCTAGACATCTCCCTTGGAATGGGGCAGACCCATCCGTGTATTGTACCCTGGAACGAATGTCCCAAGACTGGTCCTGCCCTCTGGAAAGGGCTAAGCGATCTTGGCAACTGGGAATAACTGTCCGGCCAGTTGCAGCACCTGCTGGGATTCCCACTTTGCTTTCAGCTACTTCCTTCAGCCATGACAGTAGTGAGAATTCCTCTAGGTAAAGCATTGTGCTTCGGGGAGAGAGAGCCCTGGACAGGGAGTCAAGGCCTGGGTTCTCTCCTGGCTTTGCCCCATCCTGGGCTGTAATGGATCATTTACTCCTCAGTTTCTTACCCAGGAAAATGGGTCTGATTTTATGTCTGCCTGGTGGTAGTGAGAATTGAAAGAGGAAATAGAATCCAAGTCTTTGGACCCTGCAAAGCTGTGTAAAAGCCATTGTTGTCATTTGCTATTTTGTTGCCATTGCCACCATGCCACCTTCTGGGGAGCTTTCATCATCTAGAACAGCCAGTTTCCCACAGTGGCTTTGCTGACTGCCTTGGGCTTTCTGTTGGCAGTCCCCACACAGATGGGGAGAACAGTGTGCAGCACACCAGTCCAGAAAGGGGGAGGCTCAGGCTCCTCTTCACTGAGATCAAAGGATGGGCTGTAATCAACACATGTTGGATGTTTCTCAAATAGGCTCAGTGACCTAGTGTTATTAATAGTGCAGAATAAGAGTATAACACCCTACATCTATGCGTCCAAGTTTGAAACTTCTCATCAGTATTATTTAATTCTCACAGCAACCTTATGGGGCTAATATTATCCCTATAATATTATTCCCATTTACTATTGTAGAAACTGAGGCACAGAAAGGTTAAGCAACTTACCCAGGTCACTGGATTTTTTTTTCCCTGTTCAGATTACTGATTATAAGAGCCTCTGTAGTTAGACAGGGGTAGGCAGTAAAAGAACAACAACTGTGACTATCACCCATAGATAGTGTCTGGTCCAAAAGTGAGGGTGTTCAGTTTCTTCTGAAAGCTCCCTGGTTGATAAATGGATCTAAACTTAATGAGACCTGAGTTGCTGGGGCTGGTGTGGAGACCAAGGACCATGTGAGAGACAAGGCTGGGGGCTGGGGCATGCTCAGAGGAAGTCCTCAGTGGCCCCACACACGTACCACTCTGTCTGCTTCAGCAAACCAGCATGATGTCCCAGCAAACACTTCATTGGTGTCTTTGACCCTGTGATGCCCAGTATCCCCTACCACCTGCCTCCTAGAGCCCTGGGCAGAGAGGAGACTCCAATTCAGCCATTCTGAACAGGGTGGTACAGGGGACTACAACTAGCATTTAGTAAGTGAGCCGATGGATGCCCGACACCCTGTCATTCTGCAGGAGATTGTAGGAGATGGTCATATAAACTGAGTTGTCCCACAGCCCGCACAATTGTCAAATGTCCAGCTTTTACAGTAGTTCCTGGAGGTGAAAAGCCTGCTTTTACTAGAACCCAATAAAATTATTTTTGCATGGTTTTATAGTACATTAAATTTTCCCAAGAATGCAACCAATACATAAATTAAGATGGTACTTCAACAAGGTTCATGATTTAGTTAAAATTTGTCCCCACTAGAAATGCTGCCGGTGGTTTTGGAATCCTAGTACCACCCACCTGCATCCCTCTGCGTTACTGGTGTAACTGGCACAGGGGTCCATTCACAGGTGCAGCTGTGCTCCCTCGGGGTTTTCAGGAGAGTCATGCCTGGGGATTTGCCTATGGCAATACCCACTAAATTATCATCAGTCACTTCCTTTTTGTTGGAGTTGAGTTGCTGACCTTTAAAAATTTTGTGTGTATATACATAGTACCTTTTCCTTTCATTTCAGGATAGTAAAGAAGCATCATGAAATATTTGAAATACAGAGGAGGCATTGCATTGGAGAAGGTTGAGAATCCCTGCTCTGAGCAAATAGCAGTTTGCTTCTTTTGCTGAGAATCAGTATTTCAGGGTTCAGAGACCTTGACGGTCACCTAGTCCCATCCCTGCCTCCATCCAGTGCTCAGATCCGTGCGGTTGGAGTGAGGGCTTGGGACCTTCACACGCCTCTGCCTCCTTTCTCCCTCCTGTGGTGTGACCCCTGTGGGGTTCCGGGGTGGGGCAGAGCAGAAGATGGGCCTGGAGGACGAAGGACCCAGTGAGCCTTATGGATGTTGGCATGAGGCATTGTAGATGCTAGGATCCAAGAGCCACTTAAAGCTCTGGGCACTAGCTTGGTGGGAAAACTTGGACCTGCATTCCAAGTAGAAATACTCTCCTAGCAAAGGCTCAGTCTATATCAGGGATCCCAGAAATCTGGGCTCTACCAAGCTAGTAAACAAACATACCGCATCTTAGAACATGTCCCGGTGTTGGAGTTCTGAATGACTCTGTGGGCATCTGATTGTCATAAAGCAGGGGACTAGGTGGAAATCAGTACATAGAGGCATTGAGGTCAGCATGTAACTCGAGAGCACCCAAGCGAAACTGTCTACTCTTCGTGGTTTCTTCCAGAGTCCAGGGTCTCTGGCTCCATATTCTAGGATAAAGGGATTGTCAGAAGGGTTGCTTTAGCCAAGGTTGGCCCATATTTCCACTGAGTGTCCTCAAAGCTGCCTTGATAAAGAGAGACAGGTAGTCCAAAACACTGGGATAAACTCCAGCTTTGGCATTTGAACCGAGTTGCTTTGCCGCACGCTGCTACCACACTCCATCCTTCCCACTGCCCCCTTCACCTCATGAGCTTGCAACTCCCTTGTCCTATCTTATGCCCTGTGCCCTTTCCACTAGGGACTGGACAGCCTTACTCCACCTACTTCCCGCCTGCCCCCCCATCCCAGGCTGACACAGAGCCCTCTGTCTTCCTATGGAATGCAGTAGCAATCCTGAGCGTGGTGTTGGACAAGGAGTCCAGCTCCCCCTATAAACTTTTTATAGCTTAGGAAAATAAACATGTGGTTTAAGGTCTTTGCATACGCAGTGCTCACAGAGTGTGAGCTTGCTTTACAGAACGATGAAAGAAAATATTGGTAGAGCTAATAAATTTCTGAGCCAGC